>NW_027361690.1:120310000-120910000 GCF_039654945.1 Dendrobates tinctorius | reverse complement strand
CCCAGATCTGGTGCATTCTCTCCACCACAGTGTCAACCCCTGGGCAGGCAGAGGGCTCCACCTGCCCTGAAGAAAATCGAGGATGAAACCCAAAGTTACAAAAAAAGGAGACATCAAAGTGGCAGAACTAGCTCTATTATTTAAAGCAAATTCGGCCAAGGGCAAAAACGAAACCCAATCATCCTGATCAGCAGAAATAAAACATCTCAAATATGACTCCAAGGTCTGGTTTGTTCTCTCTGTCTGCCCATTGGTCTGAGGGTGAAAAGCAGAGGAGAAGGACAACTGAATTCCCAGCTTGGAACAGAAAGTTCTCCAAAATCTAGACACAAACTGGACTCCTCTGTCAGATACAATGTTCTCAGGAATCCCGTGCAAACGAACCACCTGTTGTAAAAACAGGGGCACCAATTCAGAGGAAGACGGCAACTTAGGGAGTGGTACAAGATGAACCATCTTAGAGAACCTATCACAAATCACCCAAATAACAGTCATCCTTTGAGAGACAGGCATATCAGAGATGAAATCCATTGAAATATGGGTCCATGGCCTCTTGGGGACAGGCAAAGGCATCAACAACCCACTAGAGCGAGAACACGATTTAGACCGGGAGCACGTCCCACAGCACTGCACAAAATTCCTGACATCACGAGACAAGGAGGGCCACCAAAAAGACCGACTCACCAGATCTCTAGTACCAAAAATACCTGGATGACCAGCCAAAGCAGAGCAATGAACTTCAGACATCACTCTCTTCTTCCACTGGTCAGGAACATTCAACTTTCCACTGGGACAACGCTCAGGTTTGTCCTCCTGGAACTCTTCCAGAGCACGTCTCAAATCGGGCGAGATGGCAGAAAGAACTACCCCTTCGCCTAAGATGGTAGCAGGCTTAGTCACCACAGGAGAATCAGCAAAGAAGCTCCTAGAGAGGGCGTCAGCCTTGACATTCTTAGTTCCAGGAAGAAAAGAAACCACAAAATCAAAACGTGTAAAAAACAAGGCCCACCTAGCCTGTCTAGGGTTCAAGCGCTTAGCCGACTCTAGGTAAATCAAATTCTTGTGGTCAGTGAGGACCACGACTTGATGCTTAGCTCCCTCCAACCAATGTCTCCACTCCTCAAATGCCCATTTCATGGCTAACAGTTCCCGATTCCCCACATCATAGTTACGTTCAGATGGAGAGAACTTTCGGGAAAAGAAAGCACAGGGATTCATTTTAGATGTTACAGGATCCTTTTGGGACAAAACAGCTCCTGCACCAATCTCAGAAGCATCCACCTCTACCTGGAACGGAAGTGAGACATCAGGTTGCCGCAAAACCGGGGCGGAGGTGAATCTTCGCTTCAACTCCTGAAAGGAAGAAACAGCCTCCGGAGACCAATTTAACACATCAGCACCCTTCTTAGTCAAATCAGTCAATGGCTTGGCAATACTAGAAAATTTTGCTATAAATTTCCGATAAAAATTAGCAAAACCCAAAAACTTCTGGAGGGCCTTCAAAGAAGTGGGCTGAACCCAATCGTAAATGGCCTGTACCTTGGCCGGGTCCATTTCAATAGTTGACGGGGACAAAATAAATCCCAAAAAAGAAATCCTCTGTACTCCAAAAAGGCATTTAGATCCTTTGACATACAGGGAATTCTCCCTCAAGATCCGGAGCACAGTCCGAATATGTTCCACATGAGAATCCCAATCCTTGGAGAAGATCAAAATATCATCCAGATAGATAATCTAAAATTTATCGACAAGATCTCGGAAAATATCGTTCATGAAGCACTGGAAGACAGAAGGGGCATTAGTGAGCCCAAAAGGCATCACCAGGTACTCAAAATGTCCCTCCGGAGTATTAAACGCCGTCTTCCATTCATCCCCATGCTTAATGCGAATAAGATTATACGCCCCCCTAAGGTCAAGCTTGGTAAACCAGCAAGCACCTTTAACTCTGGAGAATAGATCAGAAATCAGGGGTAACGGATACTGATATTTAACAGTAATTTTGTTGAGAGCACGATAATCAATACAAGGTCTTAATGAGCCATCCTTTTTGGCTACAAAAAAAAAACCGGCACCTAAGGGTGACGAGGATGGTCTAATATGACCCTTCTCCAACGCCTCCTTAATATAGGATCGCATAGCCTCGTGCTCGGGTACAGATAAATTGAAGAGCCGACCCTGGGGAAATTTACACCCCGGGCTCAGTTCAATAGCACAGTCATAACTCCTATGAGGAGGCAGAGACGCAGACTCATTCTCACTAAATACATCATAAAAGTCCGCCAAATAATCAGGAACATCATGCGACTGAGGAGAGGTGGAAAACACCGGAGCCTCACTAAAGGCACACCGACAACCCCAACTCACCACAGACACAGATTTCCAATCCAAAACTGGATTATGAATTTGTAACCAGGGAAATCCCAGAACAATAGTATCATGCAGATTATGTAACACCAAAAACCTGCAATTTTCTTGATGGTCTGGGGCGACCCGCATTACCACCTGGGTCCAAAACTGAGGTTTATTTTTAGCCAAAGGAGTAGCATCAATCCCCCTCAAAGGGATAGGCGTCTGCAGAGGTGTCATCGGAAATCCACAACGTTTAGCAAAATCCAAGTCCATTAGGTTTAGAGCTGCTCCCGAATCCACAAAAGCCTTGGCGGAAAATTTGGACAGGGAGCAGATTAGAGTAATAGCCAGAAGAAACTTAGGTTGAACACCACCAACAGAAAACGTGTGTGCAAAGCGTTTCTCGCGTTTAGGACAGACAGACATAATATGCGAGGCATCTCCACAGAAAAAACACAACTTATTACGCCTTCTGAACTCCTGACGCTGCTCTCTGGAAAAAACTCTATCACATTGCATAGGTTCAGACATCTGTTCAACAGGTGGCAACACCTCTCGTGCAGCTCTGCGTTCGCGTAAACGCCGATCAACCTGAATGGCTAAAGACATAGAATCGTCAAGACCAGAGAGAACAGGAAATCCCACCATAGTATCTTTTATGGCTTCTGACAACCCCTTCCGAAAGAGAGCAGCCAAGGCATTATCATTCCAGGTAGTAAGTACTGCCCACTTTCGGAATTTTTGACAGTACAATTCTGCAGAATCACGACCCCGGTTCAATGCCAGCAGGGTCTTTTCAGCATGATCAATGGCATTAGGTTCGTCATACAACAACCCCAAGGCCTGAAAAAATGCGTTCACATTAGTCAGAATAGGATCATCTGGTTTCAAAGAAAACGCCCAATCCTGGGGATCGCCACGCAGCAAAGAGATGACAATTTTAACCTGCTGCACGGAGCTCCCTGACGAGTTAGGCTTCAAGGCAAAAAATAATTTACAATTATTTCTGAAATTCAAAAATTTAGACCGATCCCCAAAAAATACATCAGGTGTAGGAATCTTTGGTTCAGCAGCATGTGAATGAGCAAGGTAGGCGGAAATTCCCCGCACTTCCGCAGCGAGCTGCTCCACACGATCAGACAATTGCTTTATCTCCATTGAGAGAAAAAAAAATTCCCTCTACGGCCTCAGAGATATAGAGGAAAAAATATACACACTTTTTTTTTTTTATACAATACTTTCCTGCTATTCAGTACCCTAGAATCTGCGGTATGGCGGGTGATTCTGTTATGATTGAGTCACAGTAGGAGGCAAAAATAGAAATGCTAGCTAAGTCCAGAAAACCAGAGAAGTTGGCAGCTATTGGATTGCAGACCCCTGAACCTATCAACACATCTAGCAGTAGCCGTGGGGGGCTCCTACGATGCCCTAGGCCCCTCGATCACAGCCGGAGGACTACATGGCCTAAAGACAGAAAGGGAAATCTAAACTGCCCCAGAGCAGACCCCAAAGCAAAAGGCAGCCCCCCACATATAATGACGGTGAAGCAAGAAGAAAGAACAAAACACAGACAGAAAGATAGACTGAGCAAAGATGGGGCCCACGCTAGCTTAGATAGGAAAGGACAGGAAGGCTGCTGTCTGCAATCCGTGAAAAACCCTATGAAAATAAGAGCCAACCAACTGACAGTAAAAAAAAGCCCTGAAGACGCTAGGCTTCAAAAAAGCTATGTCAGTACTCAGGAATATTCTGAAGACAGAGCAACAGGCAAAAGGAGATTCAGCTCACCCCAGCAGGGAATGGCAGAATCCAGGAAAGCAAGGAAAACAAAACACTAATGCAAAAAGGCAAAGCAGAAATCTTAGCTTTAGATGAGCAGGAATCACACTGGTTTCCTAGAAGTCCACAGAGAAATCACCCACAGGCCAGAAGGGCGTCGGCAGCCTTATATCCAGTCATTAACTCCACTCAGCCAGTCATCATCATCAGCCCCAGGTGTTTGACAATCAGGCTCACTACCTTTCTTCACCAGAAGAGGGAGTTCCTCGGGCCTCAGTAGTGAAGGGGAAAATGAACTCACAACAAGAAAGGCTAGGTGGCCAGAACATGTCTTTGAACTTATTACTGATTAGAGACTACTCTGAAAGTCCGCGGGCTGTTGCGGCTTGTCCAAGTGCTCACGACCCGTGCCCGGCCATTTCTGAGGAATCCATATAAAGGACTGTTCTCACGTTCCAGCATACCCAAGACAAGCAGGACTGTATCCATCGGCACTGTCGGGCGACAGTGTTATTCATGTCTCCACAGCAGAGCCAGAGACTTTGTGTATCATTGGAGACGCCGCCGGGAGATTTTCCAGCCTTCCCCTTGCCACAACTGTAACCGATAAGTGTCCTGTTTATCTTGTATATTCTTTTGCGATTGCCTTTACCTCCCTGCGTGGAGTATCACTTGTTATTGATTGTTCAGTAAATCCTTGTTAACCCCTTCTCTGTCTCCAGTTACTCACTGCATCTCACGAACTGTTTGTTCCTTACAATGGTCTGAAATGAGTGATGTACTGCATGATGGGGATGTATGATTGCAGTGGGTGTAGACCTACTGGGCCATTGGCTCTGCTTACCCTGGAGAGGTGTAACTACTGTCAGTGATGTTTTGGTCTTCACTAGAGTATCTGAGCATGAGGATAGGCTTGGGCCATAAGTCAGCAGGTGCCACTCCAGGGCAGTCCCCGGATCTACAGCAGCTGTCCTGGGGATCAAAAGCAGAATACAAGGCACATAGTATGTAGACAGAGGTGTGATCAGAGAGTCAGAGGATGGGGAGGGTGGCACAAGATCAAAATATGAAGCTGAGGTCAGGAGCAGAGAGGTCAGAAAAAACAAGTAAACATTACAAGCCAGGTCGGTGACAGGAAAGTCAAAATGAACATGTGCCTTAGTTGATTACTACACAGAGACTGAAATTAGAAACCTAAATTCAGGCAAAGTGTGGAGGGAGGAGCTGTCTATTATAATTGATAGGCCAGGGAAGGAAGAGTCTGACCTCTGACCTCGCTATAGCCTGGTGGATACTTTCCAGCTGCATGAGTATACATCAGTGCTCAGAGTTCTGCAAGAGGCAGTTCAGCTCAATGACCTGACATTAGGAGAAGCAGAGTGGATTCAGAAGACTAGTGTGCAAGGTAGATTTATGAGGTGCTGGTGCGTCTGGTACATGACATCTTAGACCGAGGCAACAGAAATTCACTTACACTTTATTTCAGTGGTGCAATAAAGTTATTTTATTCACTCATGGGAGCAGATAAAGACAGAATATGGCTATGAACTGAGCGATATTTCCCACAGTAAAAAAGTAAAAAAAAGGTCAAGTAAAATATGTAAAAATCACACACAAATCACGGAAACCTGTTTCGCCACTCAAAACGCAGTGCTTCTAATAAAATGAAAATAAACAAAAAACGCACACATAATTGACATCGCCACGTCCCTAACAACCCGCTCTATTAAACTAGCATGTTGTTTTTTCTGCTTGGTGACCACTGTAAAAAAAAATAATAAAAAAGCAATTTTTTTTATATTATCCTTCTCTTTTTACAGCAACTTAGTGAAAAAGGCCCTGGCAGGGTCAAAACATCTAACTTTGTTTCTCAGTTCATGGATATAATCTGTCTTTATTTGCGCCCATGAATTAATAAAATAAGTATTTTGCACCACTGGGATCAGTTAATCAATGTTCATTTAGTACTTAACCCCTAACAACCGCCTATACGCATTTAAACTTATTCCCTCATCAACGTTTTAAAACAGTATCGGACCCGACCGGTTTTGCAACTGATGGGGCCGATTAACCTCTTAATTCAATCGTGACAGCGGTATTTAAAGCCCCCGTTACTTACTGCGATATCGCTAGCAATATCGCTGTAAAGTCACCGATTTTGTGACGTTGCAGCGATATTGCTAGCGATATCGCTGCATGTGATGCTTACCTCCGACCGGCTCCCCCGCTGGTTATCGCTGATCGCGCGAGAAGCTCCTGGACCATTCCTCGTCGGTCACTTCCTGCGGCGCTTCCTGTGGCGCCGACGAGCGACGTGTGGAGCCGGGCGGGAGGACGCAGGATCGCCGCGTCTGACAGGTAAGTAGCGATCCCCATCCCCAGCGATGTCTCTGGTGAGATCTGCCTGTGTGGCAGCTCACTAGCGACCACCTAGCGATGCACCAGCGATCCTGACCGCGTCATATCGCTAGT
The DNA here is from genome assembly GCF_039654945.1 of Dendrobates tinctorius. Taxonomy (NCBI): domain Eukaryota; kingdom Metazoa; phylum Chordata; class Amphibia; order Anura; family Dendrobatidae; genus Dendrobates; species Dendrobates tinctorius. Next base: position 120,903,400 of record NW_027361690.1, on the reverse strand, counting down.
CGGGATTGCTGGTGCATCGCTAGGTGTAACGGCACCCTAAGTTGTTACAAGGGGATTGCGACCCCATTAGTAAACATCAGATCCCTGCGATGAGAATCGCAGGTCTCAATGGTTACCATTTTACTCAGAGGTCAATTCATGAGACCAGTGATCAAAATGAAAATTAATGTCCCACAGTAAAAAAAGTGTAAAAAAAAAGGAAAAAAGTCAACGAAAACATGCAAAAAACACACAAAAAAGCACACACAAATCACATTTTGATGCAGGAAAGATATATATCTTTTTACCGTGTTCGCCAGTAGATAGAAGAATATTTAGAGGACTCTCAATTCTAAATATTCTTCACACAAATCACAGAAATAATTTTCACCACTCAAAATGCAGCGTTTCTAATAAAAACAAAAATAAACAAAAAACGCACACATAATTGACATCACCACTTCCTTAACAACCTGCTCTATAAAACTGTCACATTATTTTTTCCATTTGGTGACCACCGTAAAAAAAAACAATTAAAAAAACACGCCAAAAATGTCGCTTTTTCATTTTACTGACTCACAAAAAAGTGAATAAAAAGTGACAAAGTCATATGTAAAAAAAAAAGGTACAAATGAAAACGTCATTCTGTCCCCCAAAAACAAGCCCTATTATTGCTCATTCGGCAAAAAAATTAAAAAGTTACAGCTCTCAGAATATGATCATGCAAAAGCAAATTCATTTTGCTAAAATTTTGTTTTTAGTGTGTAAAAATAGCAAAGCATAAAAAGCAATATAAATCTGGTATCGCTGTAATCGTACCAACTCAAAGAACAAATCGGTCTAATCACTTTTACTGCATGGTGAACGGCGCAAACAAAAATTCAATAAAAACAATAATTACATTGCTGTGTTTTCTTCATTCTGTGTCTGAAAAATCTGAATAAAAAGCGATTGAAAAATATTATGTACCCCAAAATGGTAACAAAAAATCTGTAACTCGTCCTGCAAAAAATAATCCCTCATACAGCTCTGTTTGCCAAAAAATAAAAGTTACAACTCTCAGAATGTGTAGACAAAAAAGCACCACTTTTATAAAAAAAAACATTTTTACTGCATGATTGCAGCAAAACCAAAAAACAACTATATAAATCTGGTATTGCTGTAGTCGCTCTGACCTGAAGAATAAGTCCACCTCATCACTTATATCGTACAGTGAACCGCGCAAAAATAAGAATTACTCTTGTACTTTTGTCTATCTGCTCATTCTACCTCCCAAAAATTGGAATAAGGCTCTGCCCACATTTATCCTGCGCTCTCTGATGAGCACTTACGTTGGGGTTTCTGTGTAAATTCCCCAAAACCACAATTCATACAAAACCGCGGACGGAAGCATTCACTTATGAGGCAGATGGAGTCACTTTGAACTGGTCTGTGTTTCGGCAGTGTCCCATCATTTTAGGCACCTTTTTAGCACACCAGTGTGGGCTCCTTCTGGGCCATTCTGTACCTAAACCACAGTACTTGGCCACATGTTTGGTATTATTTTAATAGAGAGAAGGCACTTAATTTACGAGTGTGTATCACCAGAAGCACAAACTGGGCACAATATATGGGGGCACTACAATATATGGGGGCTCTACACTATATGGGGGCACAATGTATGAGTACTAGACAGGCAGATTTGCAATCCTCCAGAATAAAGCTTGGTGTGGATGTTACAAAATAGTCACTGCAGCCATAGAAAGATTTTTTGAAAGGTGCAGTTTCTATGGGGTCACTTTTGGGGGTTTTCCACTGTTCTGGCACCTTCCGGACTCTGCAAATGCAGCCCCTAAACTATTCTAACAAAATCTGTGCAAAAGTCAAATAGCGCTCCTTCCTTCTCAACCCTGACGTGTGGCCTATAAATAATTTCTGGCATCATATGGGGCAGCAATGCCTTTGGGCTGAATTGCGCAAGAAATTGTGGGGTCTAGTTTCACTTATTGACCCTTGTGTATCTGACAAATTTGCAGCAAATACAACCATTACATTTTTACCACTAAAGTGTCATATTTCCATGACTCAATGTTATAAAATTATATAACCTACTTACGGGTTCAAAATACTCACTACACACCTAGATGAATTCCTTGAGGGGTCTAGTTTCCCAAATGGGGCCACTTGTGTGGCGTTTCTGCTGTTTTCATATGTCAGGGGCTCTTCAAATGCGACATAGCATTCACTAACAATCCCAGGTAAATAACACTGTTTCCTTTCCAAATCCTGCCATGTGACCAAGCAGAAGTTTTTGACCACATATGGGGTATAGTCACATTCAGGACAAACTGCGAAAAAAAGTTACAGGGTCTGTTTTCTCTTATTATGCATTGTGAAAATTACAAATTTGGGGCTAAAACAACATTTTCATGAAAAAAAAATGAAAATTTTCAATATGACGACCTAATGGTATCAAATTCTGTGTAGTACCTGTGGGTTCAAAATGCTTACTATAGCCCAGGATTAAATCCTTGAGGGGTGTAGTTTCCAAAATAGGGTCACTTGTATTTTTTTTCACCGTTTAGGTGCATCAGGAGCTCTCCAAATGCGACATGACAACCGCAGACTATTCCATCAAAGTCTGCATTCCAAAGTGTCACTCCTTCCTTTCCAAGCCCTGCTGTGCGCCCAAACAGTGGTTTTCCTCCACATATGGTGTGTCCTCTGAAGACATTGCCCAGCAAATTATTGGGTCCATTTTCTCTTGTTACCCTTGTGAAAATAAATAAAATTTTGCCTAGCAGTACATTTTTGTGGGTAAAATTTGATTTTCTATTTTCACAGCTCTATGTATAAACTTCTGTGAAGCATCTGGGGGTTCAAAGTGCTAATGACACATCTAGATACGTTCTCTAAGGGATCTACTTTCCAAGATGGGGTCACTTATTGGTGGTTTCTCCTGAGCTCAACAATTTTCTGCTTCACCTACCTAATGGTCTGACCTACTTAATTCATTTTTCAAGACAAACAAGCAATGCAGTAAACCACACATTTTGTGTCACAATGAGGTGATAGTATACGGAATGCTGGGTGGAATATCAAATATGTATGTTTTGTCAAAAGTATATCGACACACGTTACACTTGGAGCCAACACATCTAAAAAAGCCTTTTGTAGTTAGCCAGGTTGAAGGGGAAGGAGATGATTTTTACATGCTGGGAGATAGCATGTTCCCTAAGGTGAGACCCCTTCTAGCTACTACCCTACACCCGATGGTAAGAATGGAACGTAATGTAGTGTCTTGATTCAGAAATACTTAAGCACAATTTTTTTGATGTCATGAAATTGTGTGCTGAAGGCTGTGGAAAACATAATAGGAGGTGGCTGGCTGTGGTGGATACATGATTTCTTGGATAATAAATCCATTCTAGGATATTGTGACACTTTTTTGAGAGCATGTTTGATGTTGGGTTAGCCACCTGGGGCTATAGTTATCCAATGTGTGATAGTTGTGCTTTCTTTAAGGAAAGCTTCATATGTGGTCCAGTTGCGTCAAGCTCGCATGACTTCACCTTGTGGGATTGCTTGAGTGACATGACGGGGGTGGGAGCTGCTTGAAAGGACAATGGGATTGCCTGAAACATCTTTAAGATATCATGTTGTTTCGATCTTTCTGGTCATGGGATTGTCTGTTAATATGATGTCCAGAAAGGGGATTTGTGAAGAAAGGCAAGTGGCAGTAAATCGTAGGTTAAGATCATTAGAATTGATATATGGTAAAAAAAAATCAAAAGTACTAGTGGGACCCTCCCAGACCAACAGCAGTTCGTCCACATATCTACCAAACCATTTGTTATAAGGCAAAAAAGGATTGTTGTCAGTGAAAATGTGTTTTTCCTCCTACCAGGACATGTAAAGACTTGCTAGGGACAGGGAGAATTTAGAGTCCATTGGGGGGCCTAGCACCTATAAATAAAAATTATTATTGAAACTGAAAATATTGTGTTGGAGAAAGTAATTTAAAACTGCCAAAATAAAGCATTTTAAAGGGGCGGAATAACCACTATACCTATCCAAATGATGTTTTATAGCAACACGGACTTTCAAATCCCTCCAAAGGTTTTCTATAGGGTTGAGATCTGGAAACTGACTAGGCCCCTCCAGGACCTTCATATGCTTCTCACAAAGCCACTCCTTCATTTCCCCGGTGGTGTGCTTGGGATCATTATCATGCTGAAAGACCCATCCATGTTTCATCTTTAGTGCCTTTGCTGATGGAAGGAGGCTGCATTCAAAATCTCAATATACATGACACCATTCATTCTTTTATGTACACGGATCAGTCATTCTGGTCCCTTTGCAGAGAAACATCCCCAAAGCATCATGTTGCCACCCCCATGTTCACAGTAGGTATGGTGTTCTTTGGATGCAACTCAGCATTCTGTCTGCTCCAAACACTACAAGTCTTGTTTCTACCAAACAGTTCTATGTTGGCTTCATCAGACCATATGACATTCTCCCAATACTCTTCTCGATAATCCAAATTCTCTCTAGCATACTTCAGATGGACCTGGACATGTACTGGTTTAAGCAAGTGGGCGCGTCTGGCACTGCAGGATCTGAGTCCCTGGTGGCGTATTGTGTCACTGATGGTATCCTTTCTTACGGTGGCCCCAGCACTATGCAGGTCATTCACTAGGTCCCCCCCGTGTGGTTCTGGGATTTTTGCTCACGGTGCTTGCGATCATTTTGGCCTCAATGGGTGAGATCTTGCGTAGAGCCCCCACCACATCGAGGGAGATTATCAGTGGCCTTGTATGTCTTCAATTTTCTTATTATAGTATAGCTCCCACAATTGATTTCATCACACCAAGCAGCTTGACTATTGCAGATTCAGTCTTCCCAGCCTGGTGCAGGGCTACAATTTTGTTTCTGGTGTCCTTCGACAGCTCTTTGGTCTTCACCAGAGTGGAGATTGGAGTGTGACTGTTTGAGGTTGTGGACTGGTGTCTTTTATACTGATAGCTCTTGGAAAGAAAGATCCAGCTCAGAAGAGTAAAATCCAAAAAATTTTATTCGATTTCATAAAACATAAACAGGTTTGTAACACACCCGACCGGTATGCCCGGAGGAAAGGTTGCTGATGTGAAACTGGAAGCGTTTCGACCAGCTAGTGTTCTTAGACTCTTTTATACTGATAAGAAGTTCAAACAGGTGCCATTACTACAGGTAATGAGTGGAGGACAGAGGAGCTTCTTAAAGAAGTTACAGGTCAGTGAGAGCCAGAAATCTTGCATGTTGTTAGGTGACCAAATACTAATTTCCACCATAATTTGCAAAATAAATCTTGCCAACTTAGACATAGTGATTTTCTGGATTTGTTTTCTCATTTTGACGCTCATAATTGTTGTCTACCTATGATGTCAATTACAGGCCTCTCTCATCTTTGTAAGTGGGAGAACTTGCAGAATTGGTGGCTGACTAAATACTTTTTCCCCACTATAGATCTCGAGAGGTTATTCCTAATTTCCCATTTTGGCATACTGGTCTTATGCAACTCATGATTTGGCCACACACCATATCTTGTATTGCACATTAGGAACCAAACACAATGGAACCATTATCAAACAAAGAATTTCCTTATCTATGTTTAGTAAGATAAAAGTTACCTTGTGCCTTTCTCTTCACAAGGTGGACACATTCCAAAGTGAAATGTCTAAGTTGGGTTGGTTGTCCTTTCTTCTTTATATAAAGGAGCCCAAGAGAGGGGTCTGTACCAAACAATTTGGCCCCTATCTACATAATAGAGAAAAAGTGTGTGTGTATCAAGCCCAGCCCCTCATTATGATGTCATAATGGTTGCCATGGCGACGCTGATGTCATCATAGGTTGCAAGCCCCGCCGTTCATTATGATGTCATAATGGTTGACTATGGGATGGAGGATGTGTGATGGGTATATGGGCACTGGACTATGGGATGGCGGATATGTATGATGGGCATATGGGCACTGCACTATTGGATGGAGGATATGTATGATGGGTATATGGGCATGGGACTATGGGATGGCGGATATGTATGATGGGTATATGGGCACGGGACTATGGGATGGAGGATATGTATGATGGGTATATGGGCACGGGACTATGATATGAAGGATGTGTGAGATGGGTATATGGGCACTCGACTATGGGATGGCGAATATGTATGATGGGTATATGGATATAGAACTATGGGATGGAGGATGTGTGATGGGTATATGGGCACTGGACTATGGGATGGAGGATATGTATGATGGGTATATGGGCACGGGACTATGGGATGGTGGATATGTATGATGGGTATATGGGCACGGGACTATGGGATGGAGGATATGTATGATGGGTATATGAGCATGGGACTATGAGATGAAGGATGTGTGATGGGTATATGGGCACTCGACTATGGGATGGCGAATATGTATGATGGGTATATGGGCATGGGACTATGGGATGGAGGATGTGTGATGGGTATATGGGCATGGGACTATGGGATGGAGGATGTGTGATGGGTATATGGGCATGGGACTATGGGATGGAGGATGTGTGATGGTATATGGGCACTCGACTATGGGATGGAGGATATGTATGATGGGTATATGGGCACGGGCCAATGGGATCGTGGATATGTATGATGGGTATATGGACACGGGACTATGGGATGGAGGATAATTATAATTTGCTATAACTAACCACAGTTAGTTACTATGCCCGGGCAGCACCGGGCTCTTCAGCTAGTAAATAATAAAACATAATAATTTCCAGAAAAAAATGTAGGATACAACATTTTAATCATATTGGGTATTGAATTAAAGAGGTTTTCCGAACACATGTCAATTTTTGAAAATATTTATATGTCATAGTAGACACCAATAAAGCCCCCAATATCAGAGTAGGAACAATTGATAATTGTTACTAATCATTAGCCTACCAAGCCCCAATGTACTTAACATCAAAGATGGGGTTGAGTAACTTGAGATGCAATGGGTGTTGGTGGTCCTTATACTGAATATCTCAAGTTCTTTGCTTACAGTCATTAAATACCCAACTTTACTGAATAAATATATGTCTGCCTTGGTTATGTGATGCACACCCTGGTACACAGCTTATTGTTAATGGTATATTACATCCTTCGGAGCTCCCTGCCTGTGTAACAGCGCATCCATTACACCAAGACAGATTTATATCCACTGGGAGTGATATATGAAAGTTCCTATTAAGGGAAGAATTGATACGGAAAGAATATTATATCATTTCTTATTACATAAAGAATAATATTTCTATATTAAAACTAGAATATATCTCTAAGACGAAATTAAGGGAAGAAACATAATGGAATTACAACAATGTTCATATTTTCTCTTTCAGATGATTTTTGCTGCTCTCCTTGGATCTCTGCTTGCTACTGATGTAAGAACCTCTATAATATTCGATCTATGTGCTATTCATATGTATTTTATATAAAACTATTTTTCTCTTTTCTACTTATTTATGAAGCAGAGTAGTTGTATTATCTGCCCTCATACTTGCACTGTTATGTTCAAGCCATCCCTTGATAAACTCTCATTTTTATATTTTTCCTGTTTTGGTTTAATATTTTTAGTAACTTTCTATTTTCCTTTCCTAGAATATAAATATTAATAATCAAGGGAACGTTGGTGACAATGTGCATCAGACGGTGAATATCAACAACCAGGACCATGTCGCCAACATTAACCATCTCAATGGCTGGAACTCCTGGAACTCTATCTGTGACTACGGGAAAGTGAGTACTTCTCTAACCATTTGTATGGATGAAACTGTGAAATGCGTAATTAAAAAAAAAACGTTTTAACTTAAAGGGAGTATTTGCAATACGACTCTATGGAAAAAGGATGTGTGTCTTGACGAAAATTGATAAGAATGTCTTCCCAAGTCTTGACGTCCTTCAACAGAAACCCGTAAGGAGTTCAAACATTAACTCTCATAATATTGTCATTAGAAATATTGGGTTAACAATTGTTTTTAATCAATGTCAATTCATCTATCAAGAGCTGAAAGATTTTATGGCCGATAGCTTTGGTTTGTGAATTCCGTAATTTCATTATCTTTTTTCCACTGAGCCCCTGCTAATGGGAGACTCCATTACAACCGTGAAATTAGGCTGCTTAGGTTCTACTTAACATCACTACACTAACCTCCCAATGCAGGAGGTCTTGGTGCGCCCATTTTCCTGGCTTGATTATATTTTCCAATTCCTTTTTTGAATGCATTGTCATAACTATGGATGTGAAGAAGAATCATCATAGAATCCCCTTCAGAGACCCATAAGTCATGCATAGTCTTCTTCTACTGAAGGGAAAGCCCTCGTTATGACAATAACTTTCAAAAAAATATATCTCTAATCTAACATTATATTTAATGTTCAGGTGAAGACCACAACACATTTTTTCAAGTATAATATCAACAGTGTTCCAATTACTAATATCGGCATGTATGGAGTCCATATTGAAGCCCTTTGTCGGGGAATCCCATCCTACACTGCTGATGTAAACGAAGGTGAGGTCCAGAGTCTTTAATTGCTATCTTGTATCTACTATTTATAGATACCTAAAACAAGGGGCGTAACTTTAATAGGTACAGGATTTACACTTGCACTGGGGTCCGAAGCCTAGGGGGCCCAAAGGGTCCCTTTGGGTCATATAAAGATTAATAATATTGAAGATCTGCCATAGTTGAGGCCCCATTGGAGATTTTTCATTGGGACCCATGAGCTTCAAGTTACACTGCTACCAACTACCAGCATAACCAGTTTGTTACTCTATTCAGAAACCATTAGTTAGGCAAGTACTTACTGGTCTTACTGGTTGGTGTAATTCAGTGCGCAGAAAACTCGACCATATGTGGGTCTCTAGAAATAAAGTGAACAATTGTGCAATACATAACATTACATTTATGCAGATGTTGATTCTGACCTGTTCTCTTTGTTATTTTTTTTCTCTAATTTATTAGTGGACGAATACTATGATGGCTGTGACCCCAGCAGCATTATTGACATAATAGGCATCACGTTCTGCTTTTAATCCAATATGGCTTCTCTACAACAAATTTTATGCAATCCATGTTTGTAACTTTTTTTACCATAAATAAAGCATTTGTTTGCTCTCATGTTTGCTCTTGTGTCATGTGTGAGAGACTTTCATCTAACTTTTCAGATTAGATTATATTTGTAAATAAGGAATAACATTATTTCTGGCCATTATGTAAATTATCTTCTGCATTTTTCATGATTTTCTCTATCTCTAATTTGCAAATGAATCTTAGTTAGTGGATGGGGACTAGCTGATATGATGTCGACTGTATAACACAGCACACACATAGCAATCAACATTTCTTCCCTTCGGCATGGAGGACATTATGCAGTAGTACTTAGCTGTGTAGATGTGATTCCTGCACTGGGATAATCTAAATGAAACTGCAGCATGATCTCTGCCTCTGCTTATTTTCTCATTCCGCTCTTTTCTCCTCCTCCCTCTGCATAGTCTTCAGTGGGTTCTGTAAGCTGACACCTCACTGTGCTGACAGCTCATCTTGTCTTGATCAAGACAAATTTCAAGTGTTTTTTTCAGAGTGCTTGATGAGTTTATATGGCAAAGAAAAGGAGAAGTGGAACAGAATAGAAGAAAGATAGATTTTTCTCTGACAAGATACAAAGTATTATAAAGTTTCTTATATTTCTTTTACTATTGCTTCATGCAAAGTTTGTAGAGTGTATATTGGCCATTTAAATAGTACCGAAAAGTATCAGTTATGAATATATTTACAGGAGACCCATGTACAAGGTACAGTTGTGGCCAAAAGTATTGACACCCCTGCAATTCTGTCAGATAATACTCAGTTTCTTCCTGAAAATTATTGCAAACACAAATTCTTTGGTATTATCTTTATTTAATTTGTCTTAAATGAAAAAACACAAAAAGAATTGTCCTAAAGCCAAATTGGATATAATTCCACACCAAACATAAAAAAGAGGGTGGACAAAAGTATTGGCACTGTTCGAAAAATCATGTGATGCTTCTCTAATTTGTGTAATTAACAGCACCTGTAACTTACCTGTGGCACCTAACAGGTGTTGGCAATAACTAAATCACACTTGCAGCCAGTTGACATGGATTAAAGCTGACTCAACCTCTGTCCTGTGTCCTTGTGTGTACCACATTGAGCATGGAGAAAAGAAAGAAGACCAAAGAACTGTCTGAGGACTTGAGAAACCAAATTGTGAGGAAGCATGAGCAATCTCAAGGCTACAAGTCCATCTCCAAAGACCAGAATGTTCCTGTGTCTACCGTGCACAGTGTCATCAAGAAGTTTAAAGCCCATGGCACTGTGGCTAACCTCCCTAGATGTGGACGGAAAAGAAATATTGACAAGAGATTTCAACGCAAGATTGTGCGGATGTTGGATAAAGAGCCTCGACTAACATCCAAACAAGTTCAAGCTGCCCTGCAGTCCGAGGGTACAACAGTGTCAACCCGTACTATCCGTCGGCGTCTGAATGAAAAGGGACTGTATGGTAGGAGACCCAGGAAGACCCCACTTCTTACCCCGAGACATAAAAAAGCCAGGCTGGAGTTTGCCAAAACTTACCTGAAAAAGCCTAAAACGTTTTGGAAGAATGTTCTCTGGTCAGATGAGACAAAAGTAGAGCTTTTTGGGCAAAGGCATCAACATAGAGTTTACAGGAGAAAAAAAGAGCCATTCAAAGAAAAGAACACGGTCCCTACAGTCAAACATGGCGGAGGTTCCCTGATGTTTTGGGGTTGCTTTGCTGCCTCTGGCACTGGACTGCTTGACCGTGTGCATGGCATTATGAAGTCTGAAGTCTTTTGTGTTTTTTCATTTAAGACAAATTAAATGAAGATAATAATACCAAAGAATTTGTGTTTGCAATCATTTTCAGGAAGAAACTGAGTATTATCTGACAGAATTGCAGGGGTGTCAATACTTTTTGCCACAACTGTAAATGCGACCAGGTTGTGTTGTTATATTATTATTGATGCTCCCTTGAGAATTTAAATTTTTTGCTTTTTTTAAATCTTCCATATGTTCCAGAGACATGGGCCTTTTTATTTAATAATTTATTTAGTGTCCAGTATCCTAATTTTTAATGATCTTTACCAGAAGGATAAGGCACATAGGATTATCTGGGGGCATGTTTTTAGGCAGCTTTGCTAGATTGTTCCTTGAGCAATGCTCCAATGGTAAGGAGTAAGGACCATTAAAACTAGCATCCAAGGCACACTAAATGAAAAGGCTCACATCTCTAGAAACTTATGGCAGATTTAAAAAATAAATAAATTTAACAATCAAGGAAACAACAAGAATAGATTAGAAGAAATAACTGGCCATATGTCACCTGGTGACAGGTCCTCCTTAAGTTTTGAATATCTGAATATTAGACAATGATTGGAAGTTTAACACTGAGACTTGGGTCCTCTTTAAACAGCCCATAGACCATTAATAGTTGCCGGATCAACATTCCACATTCCCTGCACCACAACTCTTTCTCCCCATACAAATGTTCAGTTCAGAAAAATAGCAAAGTGGAAGATTATAATGAAAAATTATGTTTTTTCCCAAAAAAGGGTAACAGGAGAAAATAGACCACCCCATTTCTTGTGCAATTTCTCTTGAGTACGTCCACGCCCCATATCTGGGGGAAAACTACTGTTTAGAAACACTGGAGGGCTTGGGATAAAAGAAGCGCAATGTGGCTTTTTGAGCAAAGATTTGGCCTCAAGAGGCGAAGGTGCCAAAACTGCAGAAGCCCCCTCCCCACAACTGACCTTACTTTGCAAACTTACACCCCTCAAGGAATTTATCTAGGTTCGTAGGGTGCACTTTGAACCCACAGGGGCTTCACTCGAAATTTTAAAACATTGGACTGTGAAAATGAAAAGTTACGTTTTTCCACAAAAAAGTTGCTGTAGCCCCAAATACTTCACTTTTCACAAGGATAACAGGCGAAAATGGACCACCCAATTTGTGTGCAATTTCTCCTGAGTATGCTGATGCCACATATATGGTGGAGAATAACTGCTCAAATACACAGCAGGGCTCTAAACGCAAGGAGTACCATTTTGGAAAGCAGACTTTGCTTGTATGGTTTCCTGGCACCATGCTACATTGTACTGCCAGAAGAACAGTAGCCCCCACAATTGACCCCATTTTAGAATCTACACCCCTCAAGGAATTTATCTAGGAGTGTAGTGAGAACGTTGAACCCACAGATGCTTCAGATAATTTTATAATACATGATAGCAAAAAATTATGCTTTTTCCACAGAAATGTTTTTATTTTAACAAGGAATAATAGAAGAATAATAGAAGGAAAAGGACTCAAACATTTATAAAACAATTTCTTCCGAATGCAGCAATACCCAATATGTGGTCAGAAACTACTATGTGTGCACACAGCAGCGCTCAGGAGGATAGTATCGCTATTTGGCTTTTGGAGCACAAATTTGGCAGTAATAGTTTGTGGGCGACACTTGCAGAGCCCCTTAGGTGCAAAAACAGGAGAAACTACTCACAACTGACCCCAATTTGGAATCTAAATCCCTCAAGGAATTCATCTAAGGCCTCATTCACATGTCAGTGTTTTTGATCAGTATTTCATCAGTATTTGTATGCCAAAACCAGGAGTGTCTCCAAAACAGAGAACAGGTGTCAGTCTTTCAGGTATAGTTTTTCTATGTAAGTTCCACTCCTGGTTTTGGCATACAAACACTGATGCAAAAAAATTGACGTGTGAATGAGGCCTAAGGGTGTAGAGACTAGTGATGAGTGAATTTGTTTGGAAAACGATCACTAAACATAATATTTGCATGAATATTGCACATTTAGATTCGTGATCGGAAACACAAGCAAAATTTTATAAAATTGGGAAAAATCGGAAACATTCAGTAAACACTGCGGAAGATATTTGCTTTGCCACAAAAGTATTTTCAGCACTTTTGCTATGATAATGAGCATGAGGCATGTGTTTGATGAGGGGAGGGAATTTGCAGAGCTCAGAGGCGCGGCATGCTTGTAAGTAGTAATTTTTTTTCCTAACTTTATGTGTGCACATTGCGGCTAGCCAATCAGGGTACAGGAAACATCCACAATGTCCTGACACAATGGCTTCAGTCATTGGCTGCTGAAATCGCATGTCCCTCTCCATATAAAGAGCGGACATCTTGTTTTAGCGCTATTTTGACACTGTAACAGTGCAGAGAGGCTTCTCCTGATGCTGGCAGTGTTAGCAGCAAGAGTTTAGCTAGTTGCTAGACGGTTTTTTCTTAGATAGTTTAGATAAGTAAAGTCCAGTGTGGCTGTGAAATTACCCTACCAGCAATTTTTTTTTTGCCATTATTGACGTCCACAGGCAAAGTGTTAGGCGTCTGATTTCTGTCACTGCACAGCAAGAATCCCGAACCTTGCTTCTGGCAGTCTCCCATTCCTCTCCAGCCGCAGAGAAGGTTGCATTGGGCCATGCGTTCTGCCCAGATCAGCTCCATGGGTCTGCTTGCTGCTGCTGCCGCCACCTCTGGCACAGCTATGGCAATACATGCTGCTCAGCAGCGAGATTCTCCAGGGACTAAGTCCCCATGTCGGGCCACTGAGCATGCCTGTGGAGTGATCTCCCATTGGAGATCGAAGGTCACGTGCTTAGGTCCTGCTACTGTTCGGATTGGCCCATCCAACAAGCCAGGAAGGTCCCGGATGCTCGCGGCTATAAAAGGTTCGCATGGCCGCTCGGCTATGCGCTAAGATAGACTGTATTTTCAGACTATGAGGAGTGAGTGATGTATGCACGTATGAATGTCTCTAGTGAATGACTCATTAAGAAACCCCTACCCTTGGTACGCATGTGTTGTGCAGCCTAGCCTGCTAGCACCCAGGCTTAGGCGTAGGTAGGTCAGAGGTTTAGTCAGGCATCAGTCCTCAACAGTGACTCGGCACACCTCAGTGCACGTGCTCTACACTCCATAGCCAGCGTCTTTAGCAGCGCTCGCGGCAGCGACGCCGCGCGCTCAGTGGGCCTAGAGGGACTCTAACCCGTGTCCTTGGGGTAGAGTTCTGTGGCCATACACTGTGCGCTCTTTTGGCCGGGCTCTGTGAGCTAAACAGGCTCCGGCATCTACGTTCAGCGGTTGTGCGGTTCTGTGCATTAACAGAGTTCGCTCCTGTTCACATTGGGTGACGTAACCCACGTGTGACTGTTTTCACACCGCTTAATTCTTCCGCCATTATCTAGCAGCAGTGTACCACTTCTGCACGGTGGACCCCGGACTGCAAACGCACCTACTACTATTTTGTAATTTGGTGCGTTCCGCCAGCCCTAACATTAACCTAGCGCCAGGGTCTGGCTAGTAATGGTGGACAAACAACGTCTGCATAGGTACATCCAGCAGCTGGAGGGTAGGTTGGCAGCGCTAGAGCGTTCCACCTCAGCTGCGGATGTTACCTCGGTCGCCGTTCAGGCAGCTACAGAGGCTGTCGCCCGTGTCTCCACGGCCAGTCCTGCCCCGACCTTGTCCCGCCTCCCGCTGCCCGAGAAGTTCTCGGGTGATAGTGCTTCATGCAGGGGTTTCATGAGTCAGTGCTCCATTCACCTGGAGTTGCTGGCTACACGTTTTTCCTCTGAGTGGGCCAAGGTGGGATTTAGCATCTCCCTCCTGTCGGGCAGGGCCCTGGAGTGGGCCACCCCGCTGTGGGAGCGCGGGGATCCCCTGGTACAGAATGCCACCCATTTTCTGGCCACTCTGAAGCAGGTGTTCCTGGGACCTCGGGTCATGCACAATACCGCACTTCGGTTGCTGGCTCTAACCCAGGGTTTGTCTCTGGTCAGCCAGTATGCCATCCTCTTCAGAACTCTGTCCTCAGAGCTGGAGTGGCCAGATAAGGTTCTCATACCTATATTCTGGAGAGGCCTGGCTGGTCATGTCAAAGACGCCCTGGCCACCAGGGAGGTGCCCATCACTTTAGAGGAGCTCATTACGGTTTGCACCCGAATTGACATTCGCTTCACTGAGCAAGGGTTGGAGCGCTCCAGGTCCCGCCAACGATGTAAGTTGGCTCCAAATTTTACTAGACCGCTGGAACCCCCCGAGCCTCCAGAGGCCATGGAGGTGTCCCGCACGGGGTCCAGGGTCCGGCCCGCGCGGGTACCTCCAGTTTGCTTCCGCTGTCGGCAGACTGGGCACCTTGCTAACCAGTGTCCACATCGGTCGGGAAACGCTCCCGTCTAGTGGTTATCGGAGGGGGCCTACCGTGACTTTCTCCTCCAAGCTCCTGTTTAAAGGGGCGTTAGAGTTTAATTTTTCCACTCTGATTGTGGAGGTTTGCGAGGACTCTGGGGCAGAGGGCAATTTCGTGTCATCTGCCTTCGCCCAACAACACGCAATCCCCTTGGTCTTGCTACCTTAACCAGTCACCATCAGGGTGGTGAATGGGGCGACACTCCCGTCCCAAATGACCCACCAGACGGCTCCACTGAGACTCTCATTGTCTCCTTCTCATCAGGAGATGCTGTCTCTCCTTGTGATGCCTGAAGGTATCGACCAGGTCCTCCTAGGGGTTCCCTGGTTACGATCCCACTCTCCCCACATAGAATGGTCTTTGGGAAAAATCCTTGGTCTGAGCAAATCCTGTGAGAGGGTAGGTGTCTGAGGAGCTGCATACAGGTCGCTACTTCTGAGGTTCCTGCAGATCTCTCCTCGCTTCCCAAGCCATATCAGCAGTATGCAGACGTTTTCTCCAAGAAGGCGGCAGAGACTCTTCCGCCACACCGCCCTTACGACTGTCCTATTGACCTCTTGCCCGGCGCTGAGCCTCCCCTCCTGGGGTCGAGTATATCCCCTATCTCTCCCAGAGATAGAGGCCATGTCTCAGTATATCAGGGAGAATCTGGCAAAAGGATTCATTAAGAAGTCGGAGCGGGATTCTTCTTTGTCCAAAAGAAGAATGGAGAATTACGTCCATGCATCGATTACAGGGGCCTTAACACCATAACCGCTAAGAACAAGTATCCTATGCCCCTGATATCAGAACTGTTTGATAGGCTACGGGGAGCGAGAGTGTTTACTAAGCTTGATCTGCGGGAAGCCTATAACCTGATTCGCATCCGTGAGGGGGACGAATGGAAGACGGCTTTTAACACCAGAGACGGGCACTATGAATACCTGGTGATGCCCTTCAGGTTATGTAATGCTCCAGCCGTCTTCCAAGACTTTGTGAACGATATCTTCAGGGAGATGCTTACCACCTCGGTAGTAGTCTATCTGGACGATATTCTCATTCACTCTCCAGACATTGACTCCCACCGGAGAGATGTTCGCAAAGTTTTCGATCTCCTGCGGGCCAACTTTCTTTATGCCAAGTTGGAGAAATGTGTGTTTGAGCAGGAGTCCTTGCCTTTCCTGGGCTACATCATCTCAGCCCAGGGTTTGGCCATGGATCCTGCCAAGCTACAGGCGGTGATGCATTGGCAGGAACCCCATTCTTTCAAATCGGTGCAGCGCTTTATGGGGTTCATAAATTACTATCGCCAATTCATCGCCCATTTCTCAACTTCGGTTGCACCCTTGATAGCCCTCACCAAGAAGGGTGCAAATCCCAAACTGTGGTCGGAAACTGTCTCCAAGGCCTTTGCCTCCATTAAATCCCACTTTGCTAGCGCTCCCATTCTACAGTACATCGCCCTGATGTTGATAAGCCCTTCATTCTGGAGGTGGAGCGGTCATTTTTCAGAAGGACTCGTAAGGTCAGAAGCACCCATGCTTCTTCTTCTCTAAGACCTCCACACCGGTGGAGAGGAATTATTCCATCGGGGACAGGGAGTTGCTAGCTGGCTTTCTCAGAGTGGAAACACCTCCTGGAGGGGGCTCGTGACCCATTCCAGGTGTTAACCGATCACAAAAATTTGGTCTATTTACAGACAGCCCAGCGGCTGAATTCTGAAGGCCAGATGGTCCATGTTCTTCTCCCGATTCCATTTCACACTGCATTTTCTCTCCGGGGAGAAGAACGTCCGGGCCGATGCTCTTTCTCGCTCCGTGGTGTCATCGGAGGAGGAGCCTCGACTGATAGTCCCATCGGAGAACCTGAGGACCATGGCTCCGGTTGCTCTCAAGTCTGTACCTCTGGGCAAGACTTTTGTCCCTGTCCATCTGTGACCGGAGGTCCTCTCTTGGGCTCATTCATCCAGAGTGGGTGGCCATTTCGGGATCAAACGGACCTCTGAACTCCTGGCGAGGACGTACTGGTGGCCGCATATGGCCCGTGACATCAGGGACTATATTCAGGCGTGCGTCTCTTGCGCCCAGAATCGGTCCTCTCAGCAGTGGCCCGCTGGGTTACTCTACCCTCTGCCGGTTGCGGACAGGCCCTGGGAGATGGTTGGTATGGACTTTGTGGTGGGTCTGCTCAAGTCCAGTGGCAGCACCGTCATTTGGGTGGTCACCGATCATTTCTCCAAGAAGGTGCATCTGGTACCACTCTCTCGGCTGCCTTCGGCACGGGGCCTGGCAGCATTGTTTATTAAACATGTTTTCCACCTACATGGCATGCCGGATAAGATTGTCAGCAACCGGGGCCCTCAGTTTGCGTCTCGGTTCTGGAGAGAGCTCTGTTCTCTGCTCAGCATTGAGCTAAATCTCTCCTCGGCCTATCATCCCGAGACAAATGGGTTGGTTGAGAGAGCCAACCAGACCCTGGTGACATATCTGCGACATTTTGTCTCGGCCAGGCAGGATGATTGGGCATCCTTGCTGCCGTGGGCGGAGTCTGTCTTGAACAATGCTGTGGCCGACTCCACCGGTCAGACCCCATTCCTCTTAAATTACGGTCAGCATCCGCGCGTCCCCGTGCCCATGCCCGTGTCGTCCACCGACTCTAGGGTGGCAGACTGGGCGGTGGAGGCACATGACATTTGGGATCGCACGCAGGATGCTATCCGGGCCTCCAAGGAGAGAATGAGGTCCTCCGCTGATACTCGCCGGCGCCCTGCTCTGACCTTCGCCCCTGGCGACTTAGTGTGGCTCTCCGCTCGAAACATCAGCCACAGCCGTTCCCACCGCCACATGTGCCTGTCCCGGACCTCTAGCATAGTGACCTGATCACTCCTCCACCCACGCACACTCTGCGAAATGTATGGAACCTTACCTCCATTTGAAAATACCCGGCTGTCCTGTGAGACCCGTGTTTTCCTGTTTCCCTGCTCTAACCAGTAATGCAACTACCTTGAGAAAGGCTTTATGCCGAAACATTGGTGCTGTTGCTCTGGTTAGGTTCCCTTTGCAGTGTGTCAATAAATTCACTTATGCATTTATTCCTTTGTCCTCATTTGAGTGCCGGGGTTTACTTTATTACTTTTATATAGTTTTTTACCCCCAGAGCACCCTCAACGGGTGGTAGAGCCTGGAATTTCTATACTCCCGAAACATCAGGCTGCAGGTGTAATCTGCTAAGTTCGCACCGCGCTATATTGGCCCTTTCAAGGTCCTCGAGCAGATTAACCCTGTGGTCTACCGTCTGGCCCTTCCACCACACTTGGCTATGTCGGACACATTTCATGTGTCTCTCCTTAAGCTGGTTCACATGTCCCGGTTTTCTGAGCCATCTGCCGGGACATCAGACCTGTCGTCTGACGAGTTTGAGGTCAATGCCATCGTGGGATGCTAGGTAAAAAGTTTTACTTGGTGGATTGGAAGGATCATGGTCCAGAAGCTCAGACCTGGGAGCTGGTGGAGAACATCCACACTCCTCTTTGCAGAATTTGAGCGGAGTGAGGCATGCCCTAGGAGGTGGGGTAATGTTAGGTGTTGGACAATTGTCGCTGCACAGCGAGAATCCTGAGCCTTGCTTCCGGCGGTCTCCCATTTCTCTCCAGCCACATAGGAGGTTGCTCAGCAAACTCGTTGGTCCAGGCTCTCTGCCCAGACCAGCTCTGTGGGTTTGCTTGCTGCTGCTGCCACCTCTCGCACAGCTATGGCAATACATACTGCTCAGCAGCAAGATTCTTCAGGGACTAAGTCCCCATGTCGGGCCACTGAGCATGCGCATGGAGTGATCTCCCATTGGAGATCGAAGGTCACATGCTCAGGTCCTGCTCCTGTTCGGATTGGCCCATCCGAGAAGCCAGGAAGGTCCCGGAAGCTCGCGGCTATAAAAGGTTCTGAAGCCCTAAAGCACATAAAAAAATAATATTTTTTTTCTGTTGCAAAACATGATACAACCCGCCATATTCCACGTTGTAATTTTGTGGTGGTGATATGAAGCTGTCTGCAGACCTAGCGCACATTAAAAAAAATTATAATTTTTTATGTTGCAAAACGTGATGCAGTCCACTGTATCCCACGTTGTCATTTTGTGGCGGTGAAATGAAGCTGTCTGCAAACCTCATGCACATTAAAAAAAGAAACTTTTTTTTTCTGTTGGTAAACGTGATATAGCCCGTCGTATTACATGTCGTAATTTTGTAGCGGTGATATGAAGCTTTCTGCAAAACTAACGCACATTAAAAAATTAAATAATTTTTTCTGTTGCAAAACGTGATACAGCCCTCAGTATCCCACGTTTTCATTTTGTGGCTGTGATATGAAGCTTTCTGCAGACCTCAAGCACATTAAAATATTTTTTTGTCTGTTGCTAAACATGATGCAGCCCTCTATATCCAAACTTGTCATTTAGTGGCGTTGAAATTGTTCTGTGTGTAGAGCTGTGCAAATTAAAAAAAAATTTTACAAACGTGATACAGCAGCCAAATTCTGAGTTTGAAATTGTTTTGAGCCTATATTCTTGATTATGTGCATCTTTAGCATCCAATTTCTCATAGGCATCTTTTATGCCTAGCTTGAGATATGCATCTGTTACACCTATCTTCTGACAAGCATCGAACGCTCTCTGGTAATTGGTGTTGGGTAAAAGACAAATCGTTGTAGGCTAGATCCTGGATTTCATACCTCCCATAGTCACCCTGTTATTAATCCTGTTGTTCGTTCCCATTCCCTCCATCATCATACACCATTTCCTGATCAGTTCATCTAAAGACAAATGAGCTATATTCCTCTGGCAAACCTGCACTTTACCAGTAGCAACTGTAGGAAAGAGAGCGGTCCAATGCCACGGACAATGTTCTAGATTATACAGGCCTCATCCACACTAAAAATCATTTTTTTATGTTACTAACGTGATATAGAAGGCAAGATCTCAGTTTGAAATTGTTTTGCGCATCTAGTCAATGTTATACAGGTCTCATCGACAGGCCCCCAAAAATTCTACTGTTACTAGCGTCATACAGTAAGGGAAAATCTCACTTAGCAATTGTTTGTAGCATCTAGTCAATGTTATACAGGCATCATTGACAGGACAAAGAAAAAATTCTTCTGTTACTAACATCATAAAGTGGTGGATATCTCACTTTGAAATTGTTTGGAGCATGTAGTCAATGTTATACAGACCTCATCGACAGGCCCAAAAAAATTCTTCTGTTACTAACGTCATACAGTAGGGGACATCTCACTTAGAAATTGTTTGGGGCATGTAGTCAATGTTATACTGGCCTCACCGACAGGCCCCCCAAAAATTCTTCTGTTGCTAACATAACACAGTAGGGGACATCTAATTTAGAAATTGTTTGTAGCATCTATTCAATGTTATCAAGGCCTCATCTACAGACCCCCCAAAAAACTAACGTCATACAGTAGAGGACATCTAATTTAAAAATTGTTTTGAGCATATCTACTTTGTCATCCAGCACACATTCACATTGAAACAATTCTTACTTCTGTGAGTAACGTAATTCATCATGCTATATTTCACCTCATTTTGTGCTGCTGAAAATTTAGCTCTGTGCAGAGGTTGTGCAAAGTAAAAAATTTAATTTTTAGTCGCTAATAGTGTGCTCCTAGCACACTATCTGAGCAACATGACTGGGAAAAAGGAAGGTCATGGTGGAAGGGGGATTAGGGATTAGGCTTGGTGCTGGAGGTGTATGTGGGGTAGGTGTTAATGTTTCTAAAAGCACTAGTGAACCAACAACGTGATGTCCTATCCAAAGACAACTTACAACTTCTGTTACTGGATGTTGTAGTTTTTAGTGTGCTGCATTGTTTTCACTAATTACAGTCTCTGATATCTTTAGTGGGGCTTCTGTGTTTGCTGTTGCTGCTGCTGTGTTGTGTTTGCTGTGAAAATGTGAACAGTCCTGCTTGGATGTCCATCTGCTGGATTGGGTGTATTGGAAGACCTGTCAGTCCCTATAATAATTTTTCAACTGTGGTAAAATTGATGCCACTTTGTTAGTGCCTGCCACTAATTTTTGGAACTGTCAACACTCCTGGTTGGGTGTCTATCTGCTGGCTTGTGTGTAGTGGAAGACCTGTCAGTCCCTATTATAATATTTCTACTGTGGTAAAATTGATGCCACTTTGTTAGTATCTGCCACAAATTTTTGGAAATGTGAACACTCCTGGTTGGGTGTCCATCTGCTGGGTTGGGTGTAGTGGAAGACCTATCGATCCCTTTTAGACTATTTCTATTGTAGTGAAATTCATGTCACTTTGCTGGTGTCTGCCATTAAATTTTTGTAAATATGTAGACTCCTGGTTTGGTCTCCTTCATGTTGTTGCTTGTAGCAGTAGGCCTCCGATACCGGCAGTCCTCATAGAATCATAGAATCGTAGAGTTGGAAGGGACCTCCTGGGCCATCTGGTCCAACCCCCTGCTCAAAGCAGGATTCACTAAATCATCCCAGTCAGATGTCTGTCCAGCCTCTGTTTCAAGACTTCCATTGAAGTAGAACTCTCCACTTCTCGTGGCAGCTTGTTCCAGTCATTGATCACTCTAACTGTCAAAAAGTTTTTTCTAATATCTAATCTGTATCTCCTCCCATTCAGTTTCATCCCATTGCTTCTAGTCTTTCCTTGTGCAAATGAGAGTAAAGTTGATCCTTCTACAATGTGACAGCCCTTTAGATATTTGTAGACAGCTATTAAGTCTCCTCTCAGTCTTCTCTTTTGCAAACTAAACATTCCCAAATCCTGCAACCTTTCCTCATAAGACAGGGTTTGCAGACCGGTCACCATTCTGGTCGCTCTTTTCTGAACTTGCTCCAGTTTGTTGATGTTTTTTTTAAAATGTAGTGCCCAAAACTGGACACAATATTCCAGATGAGGTCTGACCAAAGAGGAGTAGAGGGAAATAATGACTTCACGTGATCTAGACTGTATGCTTCTGTTAATACATCCTAGAATTGCATTTGCCTTTTTTGCTGCTGCATCACACTGTTGACTCATATTCAGTCTGTGATCTATTAGTATACCCAAGTCTTTTTCACATGTGCTGTTGCTTAGCCCTATTCCTCCCATTCTGTATATGCTTTTTTCATTTTTATTGCCCAGATGTAGTACTTTGCATTTTCCCTGTTAAAAACCATTCTGTTAGTTGCTGCCCACTTCTCCAGTTTATTTATATCTTTTTGAATCCTCTCTCTCTCTTCTCTAGTATTAGCTATCCCTCCTAGCTTTGTGTCATCAGCAAATTTAATCAGTTTACCCTCAATTCCTTCATCTAAATCGTTGATAAAGATCTTCAACAATACAGGGCCCAGGACAGAGCCCTGTTGTACCCCACTTGAGACATTCTTCCAACTGAATGTGCAGCCATTTACAACCACTAAGCCAGTTATGAATCCACCTAACAGTTGCCTTGTCCATTCCATACTTAGTCATTTTTTCAATAAGGATTGTATGAGATACTTTGTCAAATGCTTTGCTGAAGTCAAGATATACTATATCTACAGCATTTCCTTGATCCACCCAATCAGTGATTCTCTCATAGAAAGAAATTAAGTTAGTCTGACATGACTTATTAGTTACAAACCCATGCTGACTCTGTTTAATCACTTCATTCTTATCCAGGTACTGACATACATGTTGTTTAATAATTTGTTCAAAGATCTTTCCTGGTATAGAAGTCAGACTCACTGGCCTATAGTTGCCTGGGTCCACCTTCTTCCCCTTTTTGAAGATAGGAGCAACATTTGCTCTTCTCCAGTCTTCTGGGACTTCTCCTGTTCTCCAAGAATTTTCAAAGATTATGGAAAGGGGTTAAAAAATTTCTTCTGCTATCTCCTTCAGTACTCTGGGGTGTAATTCATCTGGACCTGGAGACTTGAATTCATTTAGGTTAGCTAAGTGTTTCCTCACTATTTTTCTGTTTAAATATATCCTGGATTCTTCTATTCCCTTAATAGGACAGTAAAGAACAGTTGATGTTACATTTCCTTTCTGAGAGAAAACAGATGCAAAATAGGAATTTAAAAGTTCGGCCTTCTCAACATCCTGTCTTACCATTTCATCATTTTCATCCTGTAAAAATCCTATAGCATCTTTGACTTTTCTTTTACTTTTGACATATCCCCAAAATCCTTTATTATTGCTTTTGACATCTCTTGCAAGCCTCAATTCATTGTCAGCTTTAGCTAATCTGATTTGTGCCCTGCAGGTTCTGCAGACAGCATTATATTCTTCTTTAGATATGCCTCCCTCTTTCCATTTTATAAACATTTTTTTCTTCCTTTTTTTAGCATGTGCTTAAGTTCTGTGTTCATCCATCCTGGTTTCCTTAATTGCTTCTTATTCTTCCCTCTTTTCGGAATTGTTAACAGTTGTCCTTTGAGAATTTCATATTTCAAGATTTCCCATCCTTCCTGGACATTTTTGTCTTTAAGGATATCCAGCCATTGGATCCCTCGAATTCTCTTTCTGAATCCCTTAAAATCTGCCTTTCTGAAATCTAACCTTGACGTCTGAGTCTTCACAGGTCTTCCTCCTCTAGTTATCCAAAATTCTAATATAGCATGGTCGCTACCTCCTAGGGTCCCAGACACTTTTACCTCCTCAACCATTTCCTCCCTGTTTATAAGGATTAGATCCAAAGTAGCAGTTCCCCTTGTTTTCTCCCCTACCTTTTGGAAGATAAAGTTGTCAGCAAGAGAGGATAAGAATTTCCTTGACCTGATAGTTTTGCCTGAGAGAGATTCCCAACAAATGTCTGGATAGTTGAAATCTCCCATGACAACTATGTCATATTTTTTGGAGAACTTGGCCATTTGATGCATAAAGAGTTCATCCATATCTTCAGCTTGCACAGGCGGCCTGTAGTAAATGCCTACAATGGTGTCCTTTCCATTGTTCTGTCCTTGTATTCTTACCCAAACAGTTTCCACAGAACTCCCAGTCTCTGAAGCTTCAATCTCTGTGCAGATATACGCGTTTCTAACATACAATGCGACACCTCCTCCTCGTTTATCAAGTCTGTTTCTTGCAAATAAGCTGTATCCTTCTAGTCTTGTATTCCAATCATGTGTATTGTCCCACCAAGTTTCAGTGATTCCAATGACATATTTCTTTTCCTGCGTTAGTAGTTCCAGTTCTCCTTGTTTGTTGCCCATGCATTAGTATAGAAACATTTTAGTTTGTGATTGGTTTCTCTTTCTCCAATATTTGTATTAATTAGATTCTTTTGTCTTTGTTCTTCCTTTCCACTTCTAATAGCAGAGTTCTCAATAGCATTTGTCAGGTGTATGGCTTTTTCTGGTCTTTTGCTTCCCTTCCCGTGTTGTTCTAGTTTAAAGCTCTCCTTACAAGTGTAGCAAGGCGACTTCCAGTCTTCGTAAGGTGCACCCCATCTCTAGCAAGCAGTCCATCGTAAAGGTAATTCACTCCGTGATCCATAAATCCAAATCGTTGCTGACGGCACCATCGACCTAGCCAGTTGTTCACCTGCAGAATCTTATTCCACCTCCTTGTTCCATGGCCATCCACTGGGAGGATGGAAGAGAAAACCATTGCCTTTGAGTCAACTACCCGTGTTTCTATCCTTACATTTTGCTGACAATAGTATTCTACGAAACTGATAAGTGTGCCACCTAAGTGTGGCTGAGCATCAATTTCATTTTCTTTTTTAATCACTTATATAGCGCCAATAATTCAACATTCGCTTTACAGACATTACTGGCACTGTCACCATTGGGACTCACAATCTAAATTTACTATCTGTATGTCTGAGGGACGAGAGAGACTCCATTTTGGATTTATTAATTCAGGCCCAATATATTATCCAGAGATCTGCTTCTGCTCCTGGAACTGTGGAACTGTGGCCCCCACCAATGGGATATGTACACAAATTCCCAAAAGAACAGGAACATGCCATACAGGGCCGCACCTATATTGAGGCGATTTGCACCAGCTGCTCAAGCGGCAGGCAGCAGGGGGCGGCATTATGCGCTCCTCTACCCGCAGCACCTACAATTTAGCCTTTGCACGCTGATGCTGCGGTTGTGCAAGAGGCTGTAATTGATGCAGTCACAGGAGGGAAGGTGTCAGGGCCCCCTGATCATGTGACCCACGACTCCTCCCCTCCTGTGACCTCATCACAGGTCCTGTGCGCATCATTCCTTGGTTTATGCAGGACTGCTGTCTGTCATCGTTAGTGAGCTACTTGTGTGTGTGAGCTGTGATACATGCGTGTGTGTGATACGTGTGAGCTGTGTGTGTGATACGTGTGAGCTGGGTGTGTGATACGTGTGAGCTGTGGACGTGTAAGCTGAGTGTGTGATACGTGTGAGCTGTGTGTGTGAGACGTGTGAGCTGTGTGTGTGATACGTGTGAGCTGTGTGTGTGTGATACGTGTAAGCTGTGTGTGTGCGATACGTGTGAGTTGTGTGTGTGTGATACGTGTGAGCTGTGTGTGATACGTGTGAGCTGTGTGTGATATGTGAGCTGGGTGTGTGATACATGTAAGCTGGGTGTGTGTGATACGTGTGAGCTGTGTGTGTGATATGTGTGAGCTGTGTGTGTGTGATACGTATGAGCTGTGTGTGTGATATGTGTGAGCTGTGTGTGTGTGATACGTGTGAGCTGGGTGTGTGATACGTGTGAGCTGTATGTGTGCGATATGTGTGAGCTGTGTGTGTGATACGTGTAAGCTGGGTGTGTGATACGTGTGAGCTGTGTGTGTGTGTGTGATACGTGTAAGCTGTGTGTGATACGTGTGAGTTGAGTGTGATATGTGAGCTGGGTGTGTGATACGTGTAAGCTGGGTGTGTGTGATACGTGTGAGCTGTGTGTGTGATATGTGTGAGCTGTGTGTGTGTGATACGTGTGAGCTGGGTGTGTGATACGTGTGAGCTAGGTGTGTGATACGTGTGAGCTGTGGGTGATACGTGTAAGCTGGGTGTGTGATACGTGTGAGCTGTGCGTGTGTGATACGTGTGAGCTGTGTGTGATACGTGTGAGCTGTGTGTGATACGTGTGAGCTGGGTGTGTGATACGTGTAAGCTGGGTGTGTGTGATACGTGTGAGCTGTGTGTGTGATATGTGTGAGCTGTGTGTGTGTGATAAGTGTGAGCTGGGTGTGTGATACGTGTGAGCTAGGTGTGTGATACGTGTGAGCTGTGGGTGATACGTGTAAGCTGGGTGTGTGATACGTGTGAGCTGTGGGTGATACGTGTAAGCTGGGTGTGTGATACGTGTGAGCTGTGTGTGTGTGATACGTGTGAGCTGTGTGTGATACGTGTGAGCTGTGTGTGATATGTGAGCTGGGTGTGTGATACGTGTGAGCTGTGTGTGATATGTGAGCTGGGTGTGTGATACGTGTAAGCTGGGTGTGTGATACATGTGAGCTGTGTGTGTGTGATACGTGTGAGCTGTGTGTGTGATATGTGTGAGCTGTGTGTGTGTGATACGTGTGAGCTGTGTGTGATACGTGTGAGCTGTGTGTGATACATGTGAGCTGGGTGTGTGATACGTGTGAGCTGTGTGATACGTGCGAGCTGTGTGTGTGTGATACGTGTGAGCTGGGTGTGTGTTACGTGTGAGCTGTGTGATACGTGTGAGCTGTGTGTGATACGTGTGAGCTGTGTTGTGTGATACGTGTGAGCTGTGTGTGTGTGATTCGTGTGAGCTGGGTGTGTGATACGTGTGAGCTGGGTGTGTGATACATGCTAGCTGTGTGTGTGTGATACGTGCGAGGTGTGTGATACGTGTGAGCTGTGTGTGTGATACGTGTGAGCTGTGTGTGTGTGTGTGTGCGATACGTGTGAGCTGTGTGTGTGATACGTGAGAGCTGTGTGTGTGTGATACATGTAAGCTGTGTGTGTGTGTGATACGTGTGAGCAGTGTGTGTGTGATACGTGTGAGCTGTGTGTGTGATACGTGAGAGCTGTGTGTGTGATACATGTAAGCTGTGTGTGTGTGTGATACGTGTGAGCAGTGTGTGTGTGATACGTGTGAGCTGTGTGTGATACGGAACCATGGAGGCACTTCAGGGAATGTTTCAGATCCATCATCGTGTCCTCCTCCAACAGCGTGGACAGCAGGATCGCCTTGGACTCGGGGTTGCTGGCCATGTAAGCGGATCATGATATGTCCTGCATTGGAAGGCTCAGGTGGGCACTACAGTAGGAGCCGGGCTGCTATAGTATCTTTATAGAATCTTTCTCTCTCTGTTTCTTTATCTCTCTAATCTTTCTTTTCTTTCTCTCTCTGTTTCTTTCCTTCTATCTTTCTTACTTTCCTTCCCCTCTTTCTTTCTCTCGCTCTCTCATCTTTCTTTCCCCTCTTTCTTTCTCTCTTTGTTCTTTCTTTCTTTCTCTCTCTGTTTTTTTTCTCTCTGTTCTTTCTTTTCCTCAGTACCAGTCAGTGTGCCCACAGTACCAGTAGAATAAGAAGGGTAGGAAACTAGGTGGCACTGGTCATATTGAGCCTCTCATACTTTTTACTGGTGTATAATCATATGCCCTGCGCACCCCCATAAAGGGGGCCTGCCCCAGACAACAGAGTACAAAATCACTATTACTATCAGTCCAAGTGGACAATTATATACGTAAAGTTAATGATGTCCCTGTGCCAAGCAGTGCGGAGGATAAGAATACACGGAGGAGACAAGAGCAGCGGGGTTTGGGGAGAATTATATGGGGTTCATTATACTGTATGAAGTAATATATGGTTCCCATTATGCTGTATGAAGTAATATATGGGGACCATTATACTGTATGAAATAATATATGGTGCCCATTATACTGTATGCAGTAATATATGGTGCCCATTATACTGTATGAAGTAATATATTGGGCCCATTATACTGTAGGCAGTAATATATGCTGCCCATTATGCTGTATGAAGTAATATATGGTGCCCATTATATTGTGCGAAGTAATATATGGTGCCCATTATACTGTATGAAGTAATATATGGGGCCCAATATGCTGTATGAAGTAATATATGGGGCCCATTATACTGTATGGAGCATTATATGGGGCCCATTATACTGTATGAAGTAATATATGGCACCCATTATACTGTATGGAGCATTATATGGGGCCCATTATACTGTAAGAAGTAATATCTGGGGCCCATTATACTGTATGGAGCATTATATGGGGCCCATTATACTGTACGAAGTAATATATGGGGCCCAGTATACTGTATGGAGCATTATATGGGGCCCATTATACTGTACAAAGTAATATATGGGGCCCATTATACTGTACGAAGTAATATATGGGGCCCATTATACTGTATGGAGCATTATATGGGGCCCATTATACTGTACAAAGTAATATATGGGGCCCATTATGCTGTATGGAGCATTATATGGGGCCCATTATACTGTACAAAGTAATATATGGGGCCCATTATGCTGTATGGAGCATTATATGGGGCCCATGATACTGTATGAAGTGATATATGGGGCACATAATACTGTATGGAGCATTATGTGGGGATAGGGGATGACTTTCTGTTTGATGTGGATCTGACCGCTGGGACCCCCATGATCTTGGGAAACATAGCTTTGAAGAGCACCATATAAATGGAGCTGTGGTCAGTCATACGCACTGTGGTGCCATTCACATGTGGCTCTTCAAATAACTCCTTAAAGAGAGTGATGAGGGGACAACAAAGTATAACAAAAATTCACTGATCGGGGTGAGGAGTGCTATAGTTTGTGGGCTGGTGGGATTTGTATGGCAGGGCTGCTTTTTTGTCTACCATTGCCATTAATGACCCTTGTTCTGGATACGTCTGTGTTGTTCTTCTATGTGCGTGTGATGCCGCTGACATCCTTGAGTTTGGACACCTTTTTTTTCTATTTATCTAAATCAAAATGTCCACTACTGTACTCAGTTTTACAGGATAGATATGAGAATTTACTTTGTGTGTGGGGGGGGGGGGGGGCGTCATTTTGCTGTTCACCTCAGGCAGCAGAGAGGCTAGGTTCACCCCTAATGCCATATGGCCAGAGAATTAGAGATCACGTGTTAATTAAGGCGAGGACGAACAGATCTGGGACCCCTGCTATGTTTTGTGCAAGGCGGCCAACATCAAATCGGCTATCAATGAAAGGTGTAGACAGTTGGGCACCAACACCTAGAGATGAATTATGAGAGTACCATGCATCTCACGGTTAAGTCCAGTATACCACCAGAATCCTGGGAGCCTTCCACAAACTCACCTGTTCTCATCCTTCTCTAGCTGTCTTAGATACCAAGCTATCGAGACTGGCTCTCCAGAACCACTTAGCCAATCCAAGTTTGGAGTCTGCATATCGGTCCAGCCCCAATGAACCCGTTCAGACATCAGTTGTCCTGATTGGATCTCCCTCTAGGAAGCTATGACCCATTCTAGATATTAGGAATAATTTCAGCTAGGAGGTCAAGGGAGATTTCAGTCCAACCCAGAGGGGCAGTGGCAAAAATGGGAGGGGGCGAGCTAAGAGTTAAAAGCTAGCTACACACCTTTAGCCTGTGTCATTGTTCTGCCATGGAAGCCGCATCACGTCACGCGTGGAGACGGATCAGAAACTAAGAAAGTACCTGTGGACTTGAGCTCTTCCCTGGACCCACATGTTAAAAGGAAGGGTAAAGTGACACATACAGCTAACTGCAATCCCATACTTGCACCCTACCTTTATCTGTACTTTTGGCTAGTTTATATATACAGGGTGGGCCATTTAATGGATACACCTAAATAAAATGGGAATGGTTGGTGATATCAACTTCCTGTTTGTGGCATATTAGTATATGGGGGGGGAAACTTTTCAAGATGGGTGATGACCATGGTGGCCATTTTGGATCCAACTTTATTTTTTCCAATGGGAAGAAGGTCCTTTAACATATCAAACTTATTGAGAATTTCACAAGAAAAACAATGGTGTGCTTGGTTTTAACATAACTTTATTCTTTCATGAGTTATTTACAAGTTTATGACCACTTTTAAAATGCGTTCAAAGTGCTACCCATTGTGTTGGATTGTCAATGCGACTCTCTTTTCCCACTGTGTTTTGGCAGCTTTTGGGGCCATTACAAGGTGTTGTGCATGCATTTGTTTTTGCCTCCCATTGACTTGAGTGGCGTTCAGCTATGTTCGGCGAATTTTCGACAAATAAATCGTCGAATATTACAAATTTGGTGATCGTAATCTGCACCGAACATTGAAATATTAGCTTATCTATAGTAGTGACCATTTTGACACCACTGGAGTTTTCCCAGAAATTTGTGCACAATGGATGTGGCAGAGTGAAAACTTCAAATGTGCCATTTTAGTACCCAATGCATAGCTCCTGGCGCATGCTTCTGGAATTACATGCTGCAAGAATTGTTAAAAGGGGTGCCTGGGATGTAACAATTAATGACTGATCTTAATAAAAGATTGGTGGCTACTTCCACACCACGCTTGTGGATAGTGTTGCATGCATATGCTCATAAAATATATGTATGAGTGATGGATATAGTGTTCCACTCTCTGGCACCCCAAGTGATTACATGTATTTTACAGTAGTGTATGTTATCTGAAAGAAAACATTCTGAGGCTGCAGTATAGCCTAGACAGGGTTAGCTGTAATGACTGGCTCAGATTGGAGGAGGAGAACTGAGGGTCAGCATCCAGAACAGGAAGTTGAGTTCAGTTGAGAAAGCGTGGTTAAGTGATGGCAGTGAAAAACGTGGGGGGATGCTAGGGACAACAGGGCAGTGGATTGCCTTATAACTCTTCCGTGTGGACCAGTCTCCCGATACTGGAACCTCAAAATGAGCATCACAGTCTTTGGGCAAATCAAGTCTGTGGGACTGCATGGAAAGATGGACACAGACTCTCTGAGACGGAAGATAATGGAATCCAGTTGCACTGCCTGTGGTGGAGCAGAATTCCCAGTGCTAGCGGAATCCATAGGAAAAGGGAAGATCTACCCAGACTGAGTGTTAGGGCTGAAGTTATGTCCGGTACCTGAGGGAAAGACTGTAACCTGTTGTGTCCTATCCCACATGCTTTACTGTAATGAATGCAAACTGCTCAGTAAACGTATGGCTATTATAAAGCATTCAGTGTCACCTGGATTGTGTGCTGCGGTTCTAGAAGATGGAAGCCTGGAGCCAGTGAATGCCTATGGCCCACAAGTGAGTTTGATGCACCCAACACAAAGCAGCACACCGGGACTAGGACACAATTTTCCTGTAGGGTGCCAGAGCGTGCAATAGCAGCAGCTCGTCCATGACTACCCCGCTCATGTTAGTTACATTTCATGTAGTCAGCAGGATTTGAGTTCCTCTCAGGAATAAAAAATAAAATGGGGTAGAGACGACTTGTGGTGCAGATGGAAGAGTGAAGGAGGTGAACGGGCCTGTGTGTGGCTGATCCCTGCTTCGGTCCCTGCCAGGGTGGTCTCCAAGGGAGAGGTGGAATTTTTTGGGCCTGATGTTTGCCTGGCCAAGGTTCCGCTTTAAATTAGTGGAAAATGGGACAGGACATACAGTTGTGCTCAAAAGAGTTTACATACCACGTCAGAATTTTTGCTTTCTTGGCCTTTTTTTCAGAGAATACAAATGATAACACCAAAACTTTTTCTACACTCAGTGGTTTGGTGAAGCCATTTATTGTCAAACTACTGTGGATTCTCTTTTTAAATAATAATGACAGCCCAAAACATCCAAATGCAATGCTCCTCTGGGAAATTAAATATTCAAATTGTCTCATGGGAGAGGAAGAGGACTAGAACTCTAGTTCCACCTATTGAAAGTAGCAATCCTAACAGTCAATGTCAACCCTTTAGCGAGCCTTGTCACATGAGTTAGAATAAAAGCCAAACCAGGAATCTCAAATCACAGACCCTGGAATTCGGGGTACTGCCCCTTGTCAGTGCTCATCACATGTCACACTTTGCACTGTTGAGGGTCTGTACCCCGAAACACAGCGTCTGTGAATTAAGACAAAGCTCGTTAAGGGTAGATATTGACTTTTAGGATTTCTACTTCCAATAGGTGTCACTAGAGTTCTAGTCTTCTTCCTCTCTTCATATTCAACCCTTTCTAGATTAATTCATGAGAAATATTTAAAGTATCTTTAAAAACTTTACTTTGCTTGGTAATGGTTTACCGGCATTATACATATATTAATGAAGGAGGGACATTTTTATCAAGCCAATGTTATCTGCTTTGGATAAGCCAAGTTTGTTCCATATATGTATCTTGGACCTCTTCGTCTTTATCGCCAGATTATATTATTTAACTCCAAGTAAGTGTTAAAATTTTGAGACATCTGTATTATCACATATTTCAAATTGCCTTAGTAGTCAATCATTTTTATTTTTAACTCCATTTCAGGGTCTATGCGTTACATAACAATTACTCCAATTATTGCAGACTGCTGAAAAAAAGTAAACCTTTCAATAACTCGCATGATCATTTCCAATGATTCCACCAAATTCTTTAACCGTGCCAGTAAATCATTGCAAACAATGAGACTTTTTCTCCCCTTCCATTCACCCAAACCCATAAGTCTCCGATTCCCACGTTATTCTTATTGCAAGCAACTATATTGCCATATCAAAAAATAAGAGAGAGATAAGATATGCTTCCTTCTTTCCCCTACTTAAAAGGATCCTGACACAAGTTTTTGAGTAACCAAACTAAAACCATCACGTTTAACCAGTCCACTATCGAAGTCCACAAACATGTATATTTTCTACTAAATCCTTCTGTATATCCAAAAAAATACCATTTGTACTTTATTTTTCCGAATTTGATTGATGTGGATGACGCATCCTGTGTCATCCACTTAGCACAACAAAATCTCGCACCTGCACAGTAATATCACCGCCCCCAGAAATCACAGAAAATAAAACTGTGAAAGCTTCCAGAAAAGTAAGAATAGGATTTATGTTTTGCATTGGGCGTGCAAAAACATTCTTTGGGTCAGTACGATGACAGCGATACCTCATTTATTTCATTTTTTTATGTTTTGGCGCTATTATGCAATAAAAACTATTTTATATAAAAAATAATTATTTTTGCATCACTTTATTCTGAGAGCTATAACTTTTTTATTTTTCCAGGGATGGAGCTACAGTATATGGTGGCTTGTTTTTTGCGGGACAAGATGACGTTTTCAGCAGTACCACGTTTATTTATATCCGTCTTTTTATTCGCGTGTTATTCCACTTTTTGTTCGGCGTTATGATGATAAAGCATTGTTTTTTGCCTTGTTTTTTTTAATGGTGTTTACTAAAGGGCTTAACTAGTGGGACAGTTTTATAGGTCGGGTTGTTACGGACGCGGTGATACTAAATATGTGTACTTTTATTGTTTAGATTTTTTTATGTATTTAAATATTTATTTATTGATGGAATAAATATTAATTTTATTATTTTTTAATATTTTTGCAATTATTTTTAATTTTTTTTTTTACTCAATTCTTACTTTTCTACCTTGTCCCACTATGGGACACTCATTTTGTGCAGGATGATCACTTCTATAGCATGCAGATCTGCATGTAATAGAAGCTGTCTGCGCTGCAGCTTCTATGCACTAACCTGAGAGACTTCCTGACATGCACTGTGCATGACAGGAAGTCTCTCAGCTTTGAAGACCCATATGTCATCATGACGACATCGGGTCTCCATGGCAGCGATCGGGATCCCGCGTCATGCCACGGGGTCAGCCCCTCTGCCTCTTCCTGGAATGCTGTGATCATGTTTGATCGCAGAGTTTCAGCGTTAAAGTGCAGGGAGCGATCCGTGACTGCCGCTGGCACTTAGTGCCTGGTGTCAGCTGTGAGAATCAACTGACACCCGGCCATGATCAGCCGTGCTCCCCCGTGAGCACGGCTGATTGCGTATGATGTATTATCCCGTCCATGATCATACGGCCCGGGTCAGCTGGACGAGATAGTACGTCAGATGTCGGAAAGGAGTTAATGCTGTAAAATGGTGACAGTAATGGATAGGGGGCTGAAAAGGGAAGAAAAATGTAGGGTAAGAGCAGGAAAACTGACCTGGAAACAAATGTTGATAGGAGAATTACTTAAAATAACATAGAATGAAGAAATTAAAAATAATCTTGAACCAGGAGGCAGAGGTCCAAGTGGAGCAGTGCCTTGCGTGTGTATTTTACTGTATGTGTTAATAAATAAATAAATGAAAAAGATGGCCATGGAACCCTCCTATTTTTATAACCAGCCAAGATAAAGCAGACAGCTGTGAGCTGGTTTTATTATGCTGGGAATGGGCCAATGTCCATGGACCTTCCCAGCTTAGTAATATTATCTCACAGCTGTCTACATTGCTTTTGTCAGTTATTAGAAATGGGGGAACATTAAAAAAATGATGTGGGGTTCCCCTATTTTTAATAACCAGCTAAGGCAAAGCATTCAGCTGCGGACTGATATTATTAGGCTGGGAAGGGCCATGGATATATATGACATCACCTCAGTTTACAGCGGCCAGTTCTCACGAGGTCAGTGTGAGTGCCAAACTGATGACTCGGCACTATGGCGCTCATCAGTCAAGAACTGGAGTTGCCACAAGAACTGGTGGCTGTGAACTCAGGTAACCTAACTAACTTACCAGAGTTCACAGCCTTGAGGTGTTCCAGCAGCTGGAAACTGTCACGCCGTGCTCACCTGGGGACGGGACCTTGGTCCCGACGTCATCTCTTCCGGAGCCGCGGTCGCTCCGGGGGTCCCGCCTGGTGCACAAGCACACCTCTCATACCTAGGATCCTGTTTCCTCCATGTTATGTGTGCGCTTGCACGCTCCTCTCAGTTCGGCCTCCAGGTCTGTCCTTTCTATGGTACTGGAGGACTTGACCCAGAAGTTCTAGCGATCATGTGCTATATCAGGCTACCTCTTCCTAGGGGAGGTGCCTGATTATTGTTGTGCTTCCTGGCTTGGTCTGCCGTGTCCCTGCCTGGCTGTGCGCTGTATTCAGGTCCTCTGCCTTGCACTCTGTTGTGCCTCTTGGCACACGCTCTGAACCTGCACTCTGCCTTGTACTCGGTGGTGCCTCTTGGCACACGCTCTGAACCTGCACTCTGCCTTGTACTCAGTTGTGCCTCCTGGCACACATTCTGATCCTGTGCTCCGTCTTACACTCAGTTGTGCCTCCTGGCACACACTCTGATCCTGTGCTCCGTCTTACATTCAGCTGTGCCTCCTGGCACATACCCTGATCCTGTGCTCTGTCTTGTACTCAGTTGTGCCTCTTGGCACACACTCTGGTCCTGTGCTCTGTCTTACACTCAGCTGTGCCTCCTGGCACACACTCTGGTCCTGTGCTCTGTCTTACACTCAGCTGTGCCTCCTGGCACACACTCTAATCCTGTGCTCTGTCTTATACTCAGTTGTGCCTCCTGTCACACACTCGGACCCTGTGCCTTGTCTTATACTCAGTTGTGCCTTCTGGCACACACTCTGATCCTGTACTCTGTCTTTTACTCAGTTATGCCTCCTGGCACATGTTCCAATCCTGTACTCTGTCTTATGCTCAGCTGTGCCCTCTGGCACACACCCTGCCCCTGTACTCTGTTACACCTCCTGGCACACCTGCTGCCTGACTCAGTGCTCTGACATGCTCCTTTGCATGCATCCTGCTTTACTCACTCCCAGACGTACAAAGTCGCTGTATACCATGTGTTCCCGTGCCTACGCTTTACACGTTCCTGTAGACACACTCACTCGTGTCTCCTGTGAGCCGGCCGCCTAGTGCCAGCAGTCAAGGTACCTCACCCCCTGGGGCTTGCCCCTGACACTCCCTGTATAGGGGGTGGTCTTCACTAGGTCAACTCGCCCTGGGAGGGTTGGTGCCACGACCCAGAAGGTCCACTCCAGGAGTCGTCACAGAAACTACAGTAAGCTTAAAGTCTCCTTTAAAGGCTACCTTAAAGTGTTCAGGCCTCACAGATGCCAGGAGACCCAGCGGCTGTGAATTTTGGTAACCTTTAATTTACCTGAGTTCACAGCCACTGGGTCTTGTGGCAACTGTGAATCCCAGAAACCTTAAGGTAGCCATTAAGGGATACTTTAAGGTTACTGGAGTTTCCAGCTGCTGAAGCACTTGGAGGTTGTGAACTAGGGTTACCAGAGTTCACAGCCTCCAGGTGTTCCAGCAACTGAAAACTCCAGTAATCTTAAAGTCTCCCTCATATACCTTGGCTGGTTATCAAAAATGGGGAGGACCCCATGCCTTTTTTTAAAATTATTCCCTTACATAATTTAGAAAAATGACGTGGGGGTCCCTCTATTTTTGATAACTAGTCAAGGTAAAGCAGACAGCTGTGGGCTGCAGCCCACAGCTGTCTACTTTACCTGCACTTGTTATAAAAAATAAGGGAGACCCCACATCTTTTTTTAATTATTTTTTTCTCACATGGTTCGCCAGTCAATCATGTCAATATTTGGCATGGATGTGATGGTGCCAGAAGTGCCCACATTTGAAAAGCTTGTTGATTGCCTGCATTGCAGCCTTTAAACAAGCTTTATTACTCTGCAAAACAAGTACAGTAACATGGACGTACAGTAAGATGTCTGTTTTCGTGGTTCTGTACCAGACCCTAGGTGTCTGGTACAAACCCCAAACTTTGCAGTTTGGGTTCTCTCATCCCTATTCCTCAGCCCTCGCAATACCTGTCCCGACACTATCTCCCCTGCCCTGTCCTCCTATTGACTCCTCTGCAGTCTTCTGATGGATGTTTATGCTGACAAGTCACACGTGAACATGGATGGTACAATGCACGTGATTAATGTTAATAAAGTGTGTAGTGTCCCATTTCATGGTCATACAGTGTTCTCCACATATCTCCATGGAGCCTACTAGCCAGAAGACCGTAAGGAAAGAGAAGACCAGAGAGGAGCCAATCAGAGGACTGGACAGGCATCGACATTGGTGGGATAGACGTGTGGAGGGCCGAAGAGAGGTCAGTATCAGAACTTATTCTTTTTAATACCTTCTAGACTCTCATAATCTAGTGAATGTGTGCCTGGCTGGCTGACATTTTTGTGGATTTGGACAAATCAAATCCCCCCCAAAATGTTAGCCAATTCAATTAGTTTAGAATTGATTCGCTCATCTCCAGTAACCATAGATAATAATCTGAGATTCATTCAGTATTTATTGCATTAGTGATCAGTGTATATCATTAGTTCTCTTCAAGATATGTTATTACCTATTAATAGTAGTTGGTAAACAGATAGTCAAAAATAGCATTAATACATAACGTCCCACACAGTGCAGTGGTCCACTACCCATAACCGAATTTCACAGATTTTTCTCTATGGTTTTTGGATCATTGAGTGGTTACTCCTAATTTCACATTTTGGCATATTGTTCTTATGCAACTCGTGATTTGGCCAGACACCATACCTTATATTCACAATATGAACCAAAAATAATGGAACCATTATCAAACCAAGCATTTCCATATCTATTTAATAAGATAAAAGTTACTTTGAGCCTTTTTTTCATATAGTGGACACTTTCCAAAGCAAAATGTCTATGTCTGATAATTTGTTTGCCTTTTCTTCTATATATAGAGGAGCACAAGAGAGGGGTCTGTACCTTTCATTCTAAACTTCTCTACCTGGTGAAAAAACAAATTGAAAACCTTGGTATGTATCTACTACTGAAATGATTAATACCTTATATGACAAGTGGATAAAATATAGATTATTGCAATATGAAGCTTGCAGGTACAGTAGGTCATAGAGTTGCAGTAATGGCGGCACTGACATAGTAGGTTGCTTGATGTTTGTAGAGTCTATGTGGGATTGCTTAACATCCAATTTATTGGAAAATATGAAATGTACGATAAACAGGTTGGGAACTGAATGACCTTTTGTTAATGCAACCTCAATGGTATTTATTAAATTTGATAGTACCATTTAAGAAATAAAGGTTCTTGGTAGTACAATGGCATTTTATATATTCCATTTAGAATAATTTCTTCGGTTTTCAAGACTTCTGTCATTCAATTTGCACCTTCACTGCTGCCTGGAGGGAATAAAAATCTGTCCTGGTCATGTAACACCCTGACAGATGTGTGCCAGCATCTTTTAGAACAACTGGAAAAGAATTTTATTTTCTGCAAGAAAACAGTGAATAAAACTCCTACTAAATGTCTGTAAGAAGAGACCAGGGTCCAACAAGTTCAACCTTCCTCCATCAATTATACATTTTGTCACCAGATTATCTATAACCCACAATGTTATGTGCACTGAGGAAATCGTCAGCCCTTTTTTAAAAGCTGTTATAGTGTCTGCCATTACTACCTATTGTGGTTGGCATTCCACAGTCTGACTGCTCTAACTGTAAAGAACCCTTTCCTATTTAGCTACCGGAATTGCCTTTCTTCCAAACCGCAATGAGTGCCTCCTGGTCCTTAGTGTGGCCCTTGGTAGGAAAAAGTCATGTGCCAGTGTTTTGTACTAATCAGATGTATATTTATACATATAAATGAGATCTCATTTGAGGCGTCTTTTTTTCTAAGCTAAACAAGCCCAACTTTTCCAACCTCTCATCATATGAGAGGCCTTCCACCCTTTGTAATTTATCTAGTTGCCGCCTTTGAATTGACTGTAACTTCTGTATATTCTTTCTAAGATGTGGAGCCCAAAACTGGATCCCATATTCTAGATGTGGCCTCACCAGTGATTTATAAAGGGATAACAATACGTTGGGATAGCAGGATCTTATCTCTCTTTTTATACATCCTAAAATCTTGCTTGCTTTTGCAGCTGCTGCTTGACATTTCGTACTGCTGCTCAACTTACTTATAACCACAATACCCAAGTCCTTCTCCTGTTCTGTAGTCCCGAGTATACTCCCATTTAATGTGTATGCAACAATAGGATTATTTTGTAGTGTTAATATTGTGAAGAATAATATTAATATTGGGAAAAATTTATAGAAAAGTATACAAAACCATTGCATCACTTTGCATTATACAGTACAGTCTGTGTTTGCTAAAACTGTAGTAATCCTTTAAGGCAAGAAGAAAGCAATAAACATAGTAGAATAAAATGTTTGATATTTTTCCATTTCAGGTGATTTTTGCTGCTCTCCTTGGATCTCTGCTTGCTATTGATGTAAAAACCTCTATAATATTCTATTAGATATTATTATGTATTTTACATATAATCTGGGTAAATTCTGCTTCTGATTTTCTTTTTTTGCCCTTATTTCTGAAGCAGTACTGTTGTGTAATCTGGCTACATACTTGCTTTGATATGTTCTTGCCACTAGTGATGAGCGAGTATACTCGTGGCTCGGGTTTTACCGAGCATGCTCGGGTGACCGCCGACTATTTTGGCGTGCTCGGAGATTTAGTGTTTGTCAAAGTAGCTGCATGATTTACGGCTAATAGACAGCCTGAATACATGTGGGGATTCCCTAACAAACAGGCATTCCTCACATGTATTCAGCCTGTCCAGCAGCCGCAAATCATGCAGCTCCGTCAACACAAACTAAATCTCCGAGCACGCCAAAATACTCGGAGGACACCCGAGCATACTCGGGAAAACCCGAGCAACGAGTATACTCGCTCATCACTACTTGGTACCTATCCCTTGTTAGATTCTCATTTTCATACTTTTCTTGTTTTCGTTTGGTATTTTAGAAAATTGTAAGTAACTTTGTAATATTTTCCCACAGAATATACGGTAGATATTAACAATCAAGGGAATGTAGGTCATAATGTGCATCAGATGGTGAATATCAGCAAGCAGGACCAAGTGGCCAACATTAACCATCTGAATGGCTGCAACTCATGGAATTCCATCTTTGACTACAGGAAAGTGAGTACTTGTCTAAGCCATCCTGACATTTGTCTGCTTAAACTTATTATTATTATTTCTATTAATACTTTTATTATATAGCCATTACGCTTTTATTTTGAAAAATTGAAAACCGCATTGACTGAAACTTTTATCTCCAATGCTGCATTTACACTAGTCGATAATTGTTCCTAGGACGACTTGTTTCCTGATTACCGGCCAGTCTAAACAGGCCACCGCTCATCCAATCAAAGAGAAAAGCACTTGTTCATTAGATAAAATGATTTTTAAGCTTGCTTAGAAATCATTCTTCTCAGCAGCACATCCCCCTGTGTAATTAGGACATGTGCTGCCGAGAACAATAATATTCAATGCTCTATACGCATGTAAATGCGTTCAGCCTGTTTAAACTTGCATGTAGCCAATCATTTTTTTTTATTAGCAAATGAACCGTCACTCTATCATACAATCCCTATAAAGTCTGGATTTTAGCTACTGTATGTTAAAGCATTGGTGTGCCAGGGGAGGAGGAAAGACATAATTTGTAAAACCCAACAAGAGATGAAGACCGGTTTGCATCTATTAGTTATATTATTTTTTTATTCTTCCCCTTTAACCTATTTAATACTGTAAATTTACAATCACAATATCCATGCAATTGCTGAATGGGTAACCTCTGTTTTCATCCTTTTAACTTAAGGGCATGTTTGCAACCCGATTCTATGGAAAGAAGATGTGTGTGGTGACAAAAATTGATAACACTCTCTTCCCTCACCTGGAAGGTCTCCAACAGAAACCAGTAAGGAGATCGGTCATTTACTCTCATAATATTATAACTAGACACAGTATATTTGGGTAAAAGGATATTTGATCAATTTCAATTTATCTCGCAAGGATTTTATGACTTTCTGGACAATATTTTAGCTAAGGTGATGAGTACATAGGTAAAAATGCATTCAGGTTTTGCTTGACACCACTAAAGTCCTAATCTTCAAGACTTTAGATGCCAATGTGCCCTGTTTCGATGGCTTCATGGTTTTAATACATTTCCAAATCATAGTGCATTGTGTCCGCCAATAAAAACACTGAGCAAACCTGATCCTCTTGCAATAACAAGGGCTAAATTCATTACATTAACTTCATCAAATTGAGTACTGTATCCTTGAAACATCTTTGCCGGTTTCCGCTTCGGCCGCTAGGAGACACCGCAACCTTGTTGCGGATGATGCTTGACAGCAGTAATCATATTTTATTCATGATACTTTTGCTTCTGCCAGTCCAGAACCTATGGTGATATTTTTGTTTGGGTTTCTTCATGTTGTCAGCACTGGGTGAGATTGTACACTACATAAACTTTTGAGAGGCATTTCATACTGCCAGTCAATGTTTGAGCTTCCTGGTTTTACCTGCGTTCTGGGCATCAATTTTTTTATTCTGATTTATTCTGCTCAATGACCTCAGCTTGCTTGGCAGTTTTGCACCTCCCTTACCTCCTGGATCTGACCCAGCTACCTGACTATGCTTCTTGCCAGCTTGCACCAGTGAAACAGCAGCTGACTCTGTGGCCCAAGCACCCATGTTTAAGTCAAGGGCAACCCCTGGGTACTGGGGAACTGAGTAGCTGGAGCCGAGCCTGTTTGTGGTAGACAGTTTGGAGCTGCCAGGTGACCACGAACATTGCTTGTATGACAGTCATGTTCATGTATTTAAACTGACCAATTAGATAAGAAGTTCAGCCTTTATGT
The DNA here is from genome assembly GCF_039654945.1 of Dendrobates tinctorius. Lineage (NCBI taxonomy): Eukaryota > Metazoa > Chordata > Amphibia > Anura > Dendrobatidae > Dendrobates > Dendrobates tinctorius. The sequence continues at coordinate 120,861,534 of NW_027361690.1, read as the reverse complement.
TAATGAGTAACCACTCCTTTGTACGAGCTAATAAAACCAAGAATATTCAATAAACTTCCAGAGTTCTGCTGGAAAGGATTGCTGCTAATTAGGCTTGGCGTCTTTCTTTCCTTGAGCGCTCAATAAGACTCTGTCTAATTTGGGCAGGCCGCAGCACACACAGGGATATATATATATCTATCCATATAAATTTCTTCCATCGGGATAATAGGCTTGGATATACCTTTTTTGTGGTGATATGAAGTAGCAAAGATCATCCAAACATATTCCTCCATTGGAAGACTCTTGTCATGATAGAGACAGAGAGTAAAACATGTCCTCTCTTGATGACAATCCCTTGTTAAGTAGAAATTAAACGAATGGCCACCCATGTAATTCATCAAAGTGCTAGATCCATCAATCTTAGAAGGGAGGCTCTGCCTAGGACAGAGTCTGTCATTGTTATATAGTCCCTTTAATATAAGATAATATTATAATTACACGTTTGAAAGAGTTGGAAACTTATTTTCACTCTTAGGTGAAGACCACCCACGCATCTCTTCAAGTATAATGTCAACAGTGTTCCCATTGCTAATATTGGCATGTATGGAGCCCATATTGAAGCCCTGTGCCGGGGAATACCGTCCTACACTTCGGATGTAAATCAAGGTGAGTTCTCAATGCCTTTTAATGACATAATGTAACTTAGTGTATGGCAAAAGCCTTATTGTGATCATAAGGTGGAAACATTTTGTGAAATCTTGAAATGACTAATTTTCTTTTCGTCGAGGTTTCTTTCATTACTTTATAGCATCATAATTTATTTATTCAGACCCAATGGATTGACAAGCAATGACTGATTAATATAATTAAATGCAACTTTTCAAATATTCTCTGCAGAAAACCTCCAGATATATCAATTTGTAGAAGCTGGAAGTGATAAAAACAGGAAAATGTTATTATTAGAGATGAGCGACTTTGCCTTTTTTCGGGTCGAGTCAGGTTTCATGAAACCCGACTTTCGCAAAAGTCGGGTCGAACGAAATCGGACGATTTTTGTGAAAAGTCGAAGGCCGAATGAAACATGAAACCCAATGCAAGTCAATGGGGAAGCAAAGTCGGCAGGGAGTGGAGGACAGGAAACACAACTGCAGTGCCCTTTTGAATGCCAAAAACATCAATTCTTATTACTGAAGCATTTCAACCTTAATTTACTTCATAATACTAGTTACGCACTGAAAAATGGGGGTTATTTGGCTAAATTTGTGGGGGGGTAGGGCTGGCTCCAGGTTTTCATGTGCCCTGGGCCAAAGAGCGCCCCTTTAACACATAGCACCACTCATGATGCTCCGATACGGCAGAGAAATAGCGGTATAGTACAATGAAAAATACTTCACTTTTTACATCTCATGACTGATATCCATTTTAAATTCTCCAATAGCTCCAAAAACGGACAGTATATTACTCCATACAGTATTATGGCCACCGCATAGTGCGCTATACAGAGTAATGAGGCCCATATATTTCTCCATACAGAATCATTGGTCCCATATAATGTTTGAACAGTATATGATGAGCTCCTCATAATGCTACAGTATATGTTGGTCCCCATGGATGAAGCTGCATTGTCTTATGGGCCCAAATAATGCTCCATATATAATGGGCCCCATTTCTAATGCTCTAGTGTATAATGGGCCCTGTAAATGCTGCTCCAGTGTCTGATGTCCACCTTTGGAATGCTCCAATGTATGGTGGGCCCCATATATCATTCTCCAGAGTATAGTGCTCCCCAAAAATTGCTGTCCCAACATTGAAAACAATTAAATAAGTCTCCTCAAATAAGTCTCCTTGCTAGGGAATCCCTGTACTAGTCTGGGCGTATAGACGTGATGTCATTGCGCTCTCTGATTAGAATATCACTGTCAGGAAACAAGGAAGACGTCATGGCGGTGGAGCAGGGAGAGGTAAGTATTTCAACTTTGCAAGTGCTGTGATCCTGAGCAAGCAGGGGGGCCCACTCATTGGCGATGGCACTGGCACAGGGCCCCTCATAGTACGGCGGTGTGTCTGACGGCGGGCGGGCCGAACCTGCACTTTCATCTGCACCTTCCTCTTTGTCACCGTGTAAGGTGGTACAGTATATGGGAAGGGTAACCTGAGTTTCATCAGGGTCAGATTCTAGCTGTGTACAGTGAGAGGGGAATGTAGTGGTCTGGGTCAATGTACCAGCAGAATCATCTAGCAGTGGCTGGGCATCAGTGCACTTGTGGCGCCCCCCCGATTACGGTCACCGCAGTGGCATTACCTTCCTCCTAGGGAGTGTGATGTCATGCTTGGGAGCAACGAAGCATCTCTCTAGCAGTTAAACCAACACACAACACATTTCCCACTCCAGGCCAGCTGGGAGACCTCTGAACCTGACTGCTGAGGATCTGCTCTCTGTGGTCGGGAAGAGGTAAGTTAGGGCAGTCTGAGAAGGGAAGGGGAAGTGTCTGGACGTGAGAAGGGGAGCTGGAGGATGAGCAGAGTTAAGGCTCACTCCTAGCTGGAGCGCATTGTTCGGATTCCGGTCTATGAGTTTGTAGGGACACTGACGTTCCTGCAGCCGAAACCGGAGGAAGTAGCAGTTGTAAATGCTCTGTACCCAACTAAGGCTCGGAGGCCCCAGCAGCGACATGTGGGAGCCAGAAGGAAAAGGCTACGGCTGCCTGCCATATGAGAGAGTTCCAAAAGAGAGTCAACAGGGGGAACTTCATTGAACTCAGCACTGCGAGTACCTCAGATAAGCGCTAGAACGGAGGCCACACTACCTATCTGCAGAGAGAGAATTCCAAATTGGCTTCCAGGCTGATCAACTCCTTCTCCATCTGTACTCTGGGTCCTGGACGGCACTTACCAAGTACAGGTAAAGGAACTGCACGACTGTGTCTGTCATCTTTCTCCTGCGCCTGGCGCACGGCTCTGCTACATCCTGCACTGCACACCATCTACCAACTCTTTCATCTGCCCTGCGACTACGGCCCTACCTGTGCAGGGCTTCTACATCTTAGCTGCACCACAACATCTGTCCCAAAGATGTCAGAAACCACAGGTGGCGTTACGTATCATTCACCTATAAACGTAATTCACCCCTTTGCATGGACGCCCAGGGCCATGGAACGGGTCACCACCACCATGACACATCCCTGTGAGACACCGGCCCGGTACCGATTAACCCCACTGCCCTGGCTGGCCACCCACACTCCATGTCAGATTCATCTTGGACTGGGGAATTCACGATTTAACTTGATAACCCAGGCATGGTATGATAGAAAGTGCTACATGGACTAATGTGAAGTGTGGCCTGCTGCATCATTCACTTTGGGTGGGGGTGCAGGACACAAGGAAAGGGGTTCTTCCTGACCAGGAGCCAGCACTTGATGACTCAGTGCTTGCATTTTTTGAAACTTCAGAAGAGGAGGCCATATTTGCTGGAGTCTGTTTCGGCAATATAAGCCAAAACCAGTTCCTCATGCTTCCGGCTTTAAAAGCGGTTAACCTACTCCCAGAAAAGGTAGCCTTTCAGGCGTTCCAGAGTCAGACCATGACGCAGGCTCAACACCTCCTGCCTTAGCTTGCTATTGTGATTTTGCCACTACCAGCAGATGCACCACCACCATCAGCACCAGCTGGCCCCCCCACGTCCGCGGCCTCTTCCATCAAACTTCAAAATTTAGCTCAAAATAGACACAAAATAACATCAGATATATGGCACTGTATCAGAAGCGTACAGCTCTATTCAGTCAAAGGATAATTGTCAATCTCCATATATATTCCATCAGTCACACAGAGACGCTCACAGGCTCAGTATGGATTAGACAAGAATATAAAAAGTAGACAAAGTGTAAAGTATCATCAGATAGCAGGTATATATAGCATAGTATAAACATTAACAATGTACGTCTATATATCAGGAGTAGTGTTGAGCCACACCGCTAGTGTTTTGGTTCGTCGCACATGAGGCAAGTTCGTCGAATGTTCGTCGAACCACATTGAAAACAATGGCAGGCAAACACAAACACATACAAACACATAGAAAACAATTACAAAACACCTTAAAAGGTGTCCCAAAGCCGAAAAAATGCTTAGAAGACAAAAATTAACATATGGAAAAGAGCAACTACATTTAGAAAAGAGGTAGAGGAGTAAAAGGAGGAGGTGGAGGAGACACAGATATAGGCTTGTCATGCCCTTATGAAGTCAAGAAGGGCTGGAATAAAAATGTAAAATACAAACCAAAGAAAAAAAAATTCTGAAATCGAACACTATCATATACCGTCGGACTTCCCACCAATAAATTATGCCAACTGGCGATCGGGCGGCGTTATTCCCACGAACCGCCAAACAGCGTCCATGAAGGCAAAGTGTTTGCTTTCCGGGGGCAGCATGATTGCAAAGCTGAACCTTAAAGGAATGTCCAAAAGGGCACCACCAGGAGTGGAGCCTGCGGCTTAATTGGACTCCACTTGGGAAACCACAACCATGCCACCTCAAGAAAAGATGCACACATTGAAAGTTTTGTCGATTCTGTGTGTGGTGTGGTTTTGTCCGTTTGTAGTTATGCTAGCGATTTGTCAGCTTTATTCCGTTAACGAATGAGACTCCGGCATGCCCCCGCGGTACGCGTCAAGCTTACTAGAGGGATACGCGAGGCTCTGGCATGCGAGATCGAGCAATAACAGGTCTATCATGGCCTTACATGTCTGGGGCTGCATGCATGCTACACTGAAAGGACCAGCTTTTGTCGCTTACAGGTGCAGATAACCCGCTGAACACCGTTAGTGATGGGGATCTGTGATTCCAATTATTCCCCGCGAACGATGATTTCCCAGTAAGTGCAGGTCAACCGCAATTCCTGAATTAGGCCTAACCGGCATTCCTGAAAAAATGCAAAAAATTACATGTCCAAACCACAGGTGCTGTAGCTTGCTTAACAGCTTGGCAGCCGTTCTCAGGCCCAGTATGGATTCGACAAGATTCTAGAAAGTTGATAAAGGGTACAGTTTCACCGGATAACATGTATATATGTAGCATAGTTTACACATTAAAAACATATGTCTATATATCAGGAGGCAGGCTCAGACGGTCTCAGGCCCAGTATGGATTAGATGTGATTGGACAAAGGTGAGAAAGGGTACCGTATCACTGGATAACAGGTATGTATACCAAAGTTTACACATTAAAAACCTATGTCTGTACATCAGGAGGCAGGCTCAGACGATCTCAGGCCCAGTATGGATTAGACGTGATTGGACAAAGGTGACAAAGGTTACCGTATCACTGGATAACAGGTATGTATAGTATAGTTTACACATTCAAAATATATGTCTATAGATCAGGAGGCAGACTCAGACGTTCTTAGGTCCAGTATGGATTTGACCAGATTGTACAAAGTTGAGAAAGGGTACATTATCACTGGATAGCAGGTATATATAGTATAGTTTAAACATTTAAAATCTCCGTGTTCTCAGTATGGATTAGACAACAATCTAAAAAGTCGAAAAAAGGAAATGTATTTGAAGCATACACCAGTATACACTTTTGGTGGTATTTTTTAATCTTCATATATATTTCTGTCTCAGTAAGACAGTCCAGACTCTCCGCAATAGGAAATGAGATGCATGCAATTACTGACAAAAAGTCTAGTGATTGCAGAAATCTAGGAATTACTATTCACGGGAAAAACTTCCGTCACAATTCTCAGAGGTGATGCTGACCCTCAATTAATTAGTGTGTGGAGACAGCAAAAACCTTTCTTTGTGAAGAAAGTGTTGCTGTATCGCAGTACCGTTGATCCCATCACCGTTACTCATATCCAATTTTGATCACAGGGAGAGATGTAAACATGATGCTCACTGCCTATCATGATCTGTCACGTAACTTTGGAGTGCAAAACACAGAAGCCACAGGCCGTAGGCGATTCAATTGGATTGGCATGAGAGGGCACATTTAAAAATGTGCGCTGGAATGTCACACGTCTGTGGGTAGGAAAACTGTGAAAGCTGATGAGAAACCACAACTGCATCTCATTGTCAGTCGACGTCCATAAGAAATGGAAGCCATTGATCATCTGAAGCTAGAGCCCGGCCAGCGGGACAGGGCATAGCTACGTCTTAACCATCATCTTCTATCAGTTCACCAAATTAGTGGCAGTCCCAGTGAAGGATTTGACAGCCCAGATTACACAGCGGAGGAGCAGGGAGAGGTAAACATTGCAAATGCTGGGGTCCTGCCCAAGCAAGGGGGGTCCACTCGTGGGCGTCGGTACTGGCACTCTATCAGTGGCTGTGCATTCATCTTGGCCTGGGTAATTCACGATTTGACTTGATAACACAGGCATGGTATCTGAAAACAGCTCCATGGAGTAATCTGTAGTGTGGCCTGCTGCATCCTTCAATTTTGGTTGGGGTGAAGGACACAAGGAAAGGTGTGGTTCATGACCATGAGCCTCCAATGATGACTCAGTGCTTTTATTTTTTAAAACTTCAGAAGAGGAGGCGATAGAGCTGGAGGCTGAGCCAGCAATGTAAGCTAAAACTTGTTCTTGAAGCTCTGGCTTTAAAAGCGGTTACCTACTCCCAGAAAAGGGAGCCTTCGAGGCCTTGTGGAGCCAGATGATGACGCAGGCTCAACACCTCCTGCATTAGGTGCTATTTTGTTTTGCCACTACCAGCAGATCCACCACCAACACCAACACCATCATTACCAGCTGCCAACCCCCGCTCACTTCCACGGAGTCTTCCACCACACTTCCTCATTTTTGGGGAAAATGTACCCAAAAAAACACCAACTATATGGTACTGTAAAACAAGGTACAAGGTGTATATAGTAGTGGGGAGAATTTGAATCTCTCTAGACTTCAGGACACAGTTGGATTCTGTCAGGCCCTGTTTATATTACACCGCAATGTGACAGGCAGATTCTGGATGGTGTAAAAAAGGTGTATAGAGGACTGGGGAGAATTTGAATCTCTCTAGACTTCAGGACACAGTTGGATTCTGTCAGGCCCTGTTTATTTTACACCGCAATGTGACAGGCAGATTCTGGATGGTGTAAGAAAGGTGTATAGAGGACTGGGGAGAATTTGAATCTCTCTAGACTTCAGGACACAGTTGGATTCTGTCAGGCCCTGTTTATTTTACACCACAATGTGACAGGCAGATTCTGGATAGTGTAAGAAAGGTGTATAGAGGACTGGGGAGAATATGAATCTCTCTAGACTTCAACACACAGTTGGATTCTGTCAGGCCCTGTTTATATTACACCGCAATGTGACAGGCAGATTCTGGATGGTGTAAGAAAGGTGTATAGAGGACTGGGGAGAATTTGAATCTCTCTAGACTTCAGGACACAGTTGGATTCTGTCAGGCCCTGTTTATGTTACACCACAATGTGACAGGCAGATTCTGGATGGTGTAAGAAAGGTGTATAGAGGACTGGGGATAATTGGAATCTCTCTAGACTTCAGGACACAGTTGGATTCTGACAGGCCCTGTTTATATTACACCGCAATGTGACAGGCAGATTCTGGATGGTGTAAGAAAGGTGTATAGAGGACTGGGGAGAATTGGAATCTCTCTAGACTTCAGGACACAATTGGATTCTGTCAGGCCCTGTGTATATTACACCGCAATGTGACAGGCAGAAATTGCCTAGTGTATGACAATCAACAAGGTGTATATAGAATTGGGCAGAATTGGAATCTCCCTAGAGTGTAGGTCTGTAAGAACTGACAAACTCCTCGGCTTTTCCTTACAGAGTCACACACTTAGATAGCTTCAATTTGGCCATGATAACAGCCATTACACGGTACTGTGAGAGGAGCGTACACGTACACCGCAGTACGGTGTATGTAAAATTGTCAAGCTCCATGTTTTTGTATACGGACTGACACACGCTGTCTCTCTCTAGTTTTGAATGTAATCAAACAGCAGATATACTACTTTAAACTGTTCGAAAAACGGACAAAACTATAAGGTGCATGTTAGAGTTGAGCGACTTTTGGTTTTTTAGGGTCGCGTTTCGTTTCGTGAAACCCGACTTTTCCAAAAGTCGGGTCGAGCAAGATCGTCCGATTATAGGGAAAAGTCGGGGTCGTCCCGAAACACGAAACCCAATGTAAGTCAATGGGGAATAAAAGTCGGCAGTGAGAGGAGGACAGGAAACACACCTACAGTGCCCATTTGAATGCCAAAAGCATCAATTCTTCTTTCTTAAGCTTGTCAACCTTAATTAACTTCATAATACAAGTTACGCACTGAAAAATGGGGGTTATTTGGCTACAAACTGTGGGGGGGAGGGCTGGCTCCAGGTTTTCATGTGCCCTGGGCGAAAGAGCGCCCCTTTAACACATACCACAACTCATCATGCTCCGATACGGCAGAGAAATAGCGGTATAGTACAATGAAAAATACCTCACTTTTTACATCTCATGACGAGGCCCATCTATTTCTCCATACAGAAACATTGGTCCCATATAATGTTTGAAACAGTATATGATGAGCTCCACATAATGCTACAGTATATGTTGGTCCCCATGGATGAAGCTCCACTGTCTTATGGGCCCAAATAATGCTCCAAACATAATGGGCCCCATTTCTAATGCTCTAGTGTATAATGGGCCCTGTAAATGCTGCTCCAGTGTCTGATGTCCACCTTTGGAATGTTCCAGTGTATGGTGGGCCCCATCTATCATTCTCCAGAGTATAGTGCTCCCCAAAAATTGCTGTCCCAACATTGAAAACAATCAAATAAGTCTCGCTAGGGAATCCCTGTACTTGTCTGGACAGGTGCTGTATCTTGCTTAACAGCTCGCCAGCCGTTCTCACGCCCAGTATGGATTACACGTGATTGCACAAAGGTGAGAAAGGGTACTGTATCCCCAGATAACATGTATGGATAGCGTACACATTCAAAATATATGTCTCAGGAGGCAGGCTCAGACGGTGTTAGGCCCAGTATGGATTGCACGTGATTGCACAAAGGTTAGAAAGGGTACCGTATCCCCGGATAACATGTATGGATAGCGTACACATTCAAAATATATGTCTATACAGCATGAGGCAGGCTCAGACGGTGTTAGGCCCAGTATGGATTGCACGTGAATGCACAAAGGTTAGAAAGGGTACCGTATCCCCGGATAACATGTATGGATAGCGTACACATTCAAAATATATGTCTATACAGCATGAGGCAGGCTCAGACGGTGTTAGGCCCAGTATGGATTGCACGTGATTGCACAAAGGTTAGAAAGGGTACCGTATCCCTGGATAACATGTATGGATAGCGTACACATTCAAAATATATGTCTCAGGAGGCAGGCTCAGACGGTGTTAGGCCCAGTATGGATTGCACGTGATTGCACAAAGGTTAGAAAGGGTACCGTATCCCTGGATAACATGTATGGATAGCGTACACATTCAAAATATATGTCTCAGGAGGCAGGCTCAGACGGTGTCAGGCACAGTATGGATTTGACGGCCCAGATTACACAGCGGAGGAGCAGGGAGAGGTAAAGATTGCAAATGCTGGGGCCCTGCCCAAGCAAGGGGGGCCCACTCGTGGGCGTCGGTACTGGCACTGGGCCCCTCATAGTACAGCGGTGTGTCTGACGGCGGGTGTGCACCACCACCGTCAGAGACACTTGATTGCACTATGAGGGACCCTGTGCCAGTGCCCGCGCCCAAGAGTCGGCCTACCCACCTGTCCAGGGCAACGGCACTCGCACGGTGTCGTGCGCTAGGTGGTGACCCCGGCCATGGGGGGGGAGGCAGCACAGTTAGGGAGTTTTAGAAAGTGGCATATGTTGATGTTGGACATTCAGCTGATGCAAAAGGCGAAATAGGTGAAGTACCAGGAAGAGGTGGACCAAAGCAAGCCATTTTTCTGTCACCCTATGTGTCATCAGGGGAAGGTGGGACAAAATCCTTGGAAACCCATGCGTGGTTCATTTTAATAAAGGTTAGATCATCCACATTTTGGGTTGACAGACGGGTCCTTTTTTCTGTCAGGATTGATCCAGCTGCACTGAAGACTCTTTCCGATAGCACACTTGCAGCTGGGCAAGCGAGCTCCTGTAAGGCATATTGGGCCAATTCAGGCCAGGTGTCCAGTTTAGCGGCCCAATAGTCAAAGGGGAATGACCTGTGTGGGAGAACATCGATATGGGAGGAAAAGTAGTTTGTAACCATAGTTGACAACTGCTGTCTCCTGTCACTTTCCATCGATGCAGTATTACCAGTTGTGTGAGCGGTATTTGAAAAATCAGTCCACAACATTGTCATGAAACCCCTGTCTCCAACGCCACTTCTGCTGTGTGCACCACGAACACCTCTGCCAAGCTGCCCCCGGCCCGTACGGCTCGTGTGAGAACCATCACCGCTGCTGTGTGCTGGGAATGCCTCAAGCAACCGATTTACCAGAGTTGCTTGTTTATTAGCCAATATTAGGTCAAGGTTCTTCTGTGGCATGATGTTTTGTAATTTGCCTTTATAGCGTGGATCCAGGATGCTGGCCAAACAGTAGTCGTCATCGTTCATCATTTTGGCAATGCGGGGGTCCCTTTTTAGGATCCGCAAGGCATAATCTGACATGTGGGCCAAAGTTCCCGGTGTCAATGATGCACTGCGAGTGCTGGGTGGAGGAGCACTTTCTGGCAAATCCACATCCCTCCAGTCACGCACAAACCCTGTACCAGACCTTGCCACGCCAACATTTTCACTTGCCCCACGAGATGCATCCTCCTCCCCTACGTAATCATCCCTATCATCCTCCTCCTCCTCCTCCTCTTCTTCCTCCACCTCGTCCAGGAGAGGTCCCAGAGCAGACAATGGCTGAATGTCATCAAGGATTCCCTCCTCCTCTTCCTCCTCATCAACATTGGCTGCAGACGCCTGCTCCTTAAGGTGCGTCAAAGTTTGCATGAGCAGACGCATAAGTGGGATGCTCATGCTTAGGATGGCGTCGTCTGCGCTTACCAGCCGTGTGCATTCCTCAAAACACTGAAGGACTTTACAAAGGTCTTTCAGCTTCGACCACTGCACACCTGTCAACTCCATGTCTGCTCTCAAAGTGCCTGGCCGTGTATCCTCCCACAAATGCATTATGGCCTGCCTCTGCTCGCACAGCCGCTCCACCATGTGCAGGGTGGAGTTCCACCTTGTTGCAATGTCGATAATGAGGCGGTGGTTGGGAAGGTGGAGCAATCGCTGCAGCTTCTGCATACGAACGGAGTGTACAGGCGACCGGCGGATGTGCGCGCACAGTCTTCGCACCTTCTGGAGCAGGGCTGTTAACTCCGGATAATTTTTGAGGAAGCACTGCACCACCAGGTTCAAGGTGTGAGCCAAGCAAGGTATGTGGCTGAGTTTTGAAAGGGCTATGGCTGCCACAAAATTACGGCCATTATCACTAACTACCTTGCCTGCCTCAAGATGTACACTGCCCAGCCATGACTCAGTTTGCTGCTTCAAGTACTCGGCCAGTACCTCGGCGGTGTGTCTGTCGCCCAAACACATCATCTGCAACACAGCCTGCTGACGCTTTCCACTAGCTGCTCGATAGGGGGACACATCGTGTGCAACAGTGGCAGCTGCAGATGGAGTGCTCGTACGACTGCGCTCTGTGGACGAGCTTTCGCTTCTGGAGGAGGAGGGTCGAACGCCTACAGCCAACTGTTTCCTATACCGTGGGCTAGGCAGCACTGTCCCACCACCGCTGTCCCCTGTGGACCCTGCATCCACCACATTAACCCAGTGCGCAGTGATGGACACGTAACGGCCCTGGCCATGCCGACTGGACCATGCATCAGTTGTGAGGTGCACCTTTCCGCTCACTGACTGCTTGAGTGTATGGACAATGCGGTCTTTCACATGATGGTGGAGGGCTGGGATGGCTTTGCGAGAGAAGAAGTGGCGACTGGGTAGGTCATAGCGTGGTACTGCATAGGCCATGAGTTCGCGGAAAGCTGTGCTTTCCACCAACCGAAAGGGCATCATCTCAAACGAGATTAGTTTGGCAATGTGGGCGTTCAAACCCAGTGTACGCGGATGAGAGACTGAGTACTTTCTTGACCTACTCATAGTGTCTGGGAGGGTGAGCTGGACTTGAGAGCTGCATATGGTGGAAGTAGCGGTGGACAGGGCGGACTGAGAGAGGGTTGATGATGGTGATGGAGTTGGTGTTCTTTCTGATGGCCTAGAATCAGTCTTTCGTTGATATAACAGTGGGATTCCCTGACTGCTGTGGCCTTGCAACGACACCTCAACATTTGCTGCTGTGCTAACCGGTGGGCTTACAGTGGGGGAAACAATGTAGCGTTGCTGACTACCTTCGTTGTGATCAGTTGCACATGTGGCACTTGAGGTTTGGTGTTGTGTCCACGCTTGCAAGTGCATGCTGGTTAAATGTCTAAGCATGCAACTGGTATTCAAATTTTTCAGATTTTTCCCTCGGCTAAAGGTCTTTGCGCACTTCTTACAGATAACCTTGGCCTGATCATGAGGATTTTGTTCAAAAAAGTGCCACACTGCACTCTTCCTACTTTGGCAGACATTTTGCGGCCTAGCACGCTGTGATCTTTTGACCCTCTGGACAAGCTGTCCAGCAACTCTTTTGATGTTTGGAACCTGTCTTTGGAGTGCTCCGGGCCTGCCAGATAACAGCTGTTGCGATGTCGATGTCTGCTGTGGATTCTCCTCATCTGAGCTATTGGAAGCAGCACCCTCTTCCCCCAATGGATGCCAATCTGGGTCAACAACTGGGTCATCCATCACCTCCTCTTCTATGTCATGTGCACCTTCCTCTGTGTCACCGTGTATGGTGGTATAGTGTGCGGGAAGGGGCACCTGAGTCTCATCAGGGTCAGAATCTGGCTCTGTACACTGCGAGGACAATGTAGTGCTCTGAGTGAATGTACCAGCAGAATCATCCATCAGCGGCTGTGCATCAGTGCACTCCATGTCAGATTCATCTTGGCCTGGGTAATTCACCATTTCACTTGATAATCCAGGCATGGTATGTGAAAACAGCTCCATGGAGTAATCAGTAGTATGGCCTGCGTCATCCTTCAATCTTGGTTGGGGTGAAGGACACAAGGAAAGGTGTGGTTCATGAACATGAGCCTCCAATGACGACTCAGTGCTTTTACTTTTTACAACTGAAGATGAGGAGGCGATAGAGCTGGAGGCTGAGTCAGCAATGTAAGACAAAACTTTTTCCTGATGCTCTGGCTTTAAAAGCGGTTTGCCAACTCCTAGAAAACTAAGCGTTCGAGGCCTTATGTAGCCAGACGATGACGCAGGGTCAGCACCTCCTGCATTCGGTCCTATTTTGCTCTTGCCACTACCATCAGATCCACCACCAACACCATCATTACCAGCTGCCAACCCCTGCCCAATTCCACGGCCTCTTCCACCAGCCTTCCTCATTTTTGGTAGAAATGTAGACAAAATCCAACAAACTATATAGTAATGTAAAACAAGGTACAAGGTGTCTATAGGACAGGGGAGATTTTGAATTTCTGCACACACTTTTGGACACTGGACACTTTTGGATTGTGTGAGGCCCACTGATATCTGAGCGCTATGTGACAGGCTCGATGGCACTGCTGTGACAAAAGTGACTAGAGGATAAGGGAGATTTTGAATTTCTGCACACACTTGTGGACAGTGGACACTTTTGGATTGTGTGAGGCCCACTGATATCTGAGCGCTATGTGACAGGCTCGATGGCACAGCTGTGACAAAAGTGACTAGAGGATAAGGGAGATTTTGAATCTCTGCACACACTTTTGGACACTGGACACTTTTGGATTGTGTGAGGCCCAATGAATATCTGAGCGCTATGTGACAGGCTCGATGGCACAGCTGTGACAAAAGTGACTAGAGGATAAGGGAGATTTTGAATCTCTGCACACACTTTTGGACACTGGACACTTTTGGATTGTGTGAGGCCCACTGATATCTGAGCGCTATGTGACAGTCTCGATGGCACAGCTGTGACAAAAGTGAATAGAGGGTAAAGGAGATTTTGAATCTCTGCACACACTTTTGGACACTGGACACTTTTGGATTGTGTGAGGCCCAATGAATATCTGAGCGCTATGTGACAGGCTCGATGGCACAGCTGTGACAAAAGTGACTAGAGGATAAGGGAGATTTTTAATCTCTGCACACACTTTTGGACACTGGACACTTTTGGATTGTGTGAGGCCCACTGATATCTGAGCGCTATGTGACAGGCTCGATGGCACTGCTGTGACAAAAGTGACTAGAGGATAAGGGAGATTTTGAATTTCTGCACACACTTGTGGACAGTGGACACTTTTGGATTGTGTAAGGCCCAATGAATATCTGAGCACTATGTGACAGGCTCGATGGCACAGCTGTGACAAAAGTGACTAGAGGATAAGGGAGATTTTGAATCTCTGCACACACTTTTGGACACTGGACACTTTTGGATTGTGTGAGGCCCACTGATATCTGAGCGCTATGTGACAGGCTCGATGGCACTGCTGTGACAAAAGTGACTAGAGGATAAGGGAGATTTTGAATTTCTGCACACACTTGTGGACAGTGGACACTTTTGGATTGTGTGAGGCCCACTGATATCTGAGCGCTATGTGACAGGCTCGATGGCACAGCTGTGACAAAAGTGACTAGAGGATAAGGGAGATTTTGAATCTCTGCACACACTTTTGGACACTGGACACTTTTGGATTGTGTGAGGCCCAATGAATATCTGAGCGCTACGTGACAGGCTCGATGGCACAGCTGTGACAAAAGTGACAAGAGGATAAGGGAGATTTTGAATCTCTGCACACACTTTTGGACACTGGACACTTTTGGATTGTTTGAGGCCCAATGAATATCTGAGCGCTATGTGACAGGCTCGATGGCACAGCTGTGACAAAAGTGACTAGAGGATAAGGGAGATTGGATTGCTTTTAAAAAAGCAGTTTGCGGAGCAGTGGGTAAACAGCAATGCCAGCCTGTCAGGAAGCCTTAAAAGGCAGCCCAACAACCAACACCACTGATACACCACTATATAGCCTCCCCTTGCACTGCACACACAGTGACTGGTGTGTTGTGCAGGCCAAATTGCTAGCAGCAGAAGCAGTTTTTTTTTCTTCTCAGCAGGACAAAAAAAAAAAATTGGGATTGCTTTTAATAAAGCAGTTTGCGGAGCAGTGGGTAAACAGCAATGCCAGCCTGTCAGGAAGCCTTAAAAGGCAGCCCAACAACCAACACCACTGATACACCACTATATAGCCTCCCCTTGCACTGCACACACAGTGACTGGTGTGTTGTGCAGGCCAAATCGCTAGCAGCAGAAGCAGTTTTTTTGTCTTCTTCCCTGCCTAACGCTCTCCCTACAGAATCAGCAGCAACCTCTCCCTATACTAAGATCGGCAGAAGTAAGATGGCGGTCGGCGTGCACGCCCTTTTATACCCCCTGTGATGCCCACCAAAGCAAGCCAATCACTTGCATGCCCTTCTGAAAGATGGTGGTGACCCGTGCCTATGTCATCACGTTGCCCACAGTGTCCGTGGATCCTGATTGGCTGAAAAAGAGCGCAAAACAAACTTTTGAAACGCGACTTTGGCGCGTGAGTCGCCGACCTCGTGGCCGATCTCATCCTAGGGTCGGGTTTCGTTTCCTGAAACCCGACTTTGCCAAAAGTCGGCGACTTTTGAATTTTTTCGACCCGTTTCGCTCAACTCTAGTGCATGTCTGTAAGAACGGACAAACTCCTCGGCTTTTCCTTACAGAGTCACACACTTAGATAGCTTCAATTTGGCTGTGATAACAGCTGTTACACGGTACTGTGTGAGGAGCTTACACCGCTGTACGGTGTGTGAAAAAATGAACGCTCAGTACCTTACCAGGATAAAGCAATAAAATTTGGATTACTTTTAAAAAAGCAGTTTGAACACCAGTGTGCACACAGCAATGCAGCTAGCCTTCAAAAGGCAGGCTAATTACCACCAGCGCTGCTGCACAAAAGCAAAAATCTTCACCTTTCACTGCACAGTAACTACAGTGAAAAGCGCTAGCAGCAGAAGCAGTTTTTTTTTCCTTTTTGCCTTCCTAACGCTCTCCCTACAGAATCATCATCAGCAGCAGCAGCTCTCCCTATTCTGAGATCAGCATGAGTAACATGGCGGTCGGCATGCACGCCCTTTTATACTCCCTGTGACGCCCAACAAAGCAAGCCAATCACTTGCATGCCTTTCTCCAAGATGGTGGTGACCGCTGCCTATGTCATCCCGTTGCCCACAGTGTCCGTTCTTCCTGATTGGCTGAAAAAGGGCGCTAAAGCATCTGTTGAAACGTGACTTTGGCGCTAAAGTCGCCGACCTCGTGGCCGACCCCACGCTAAGGTCGGGTTTCGTTTCATGAAACCCGACTTTGGCGAAAGTCGGCGACTTTTGAATTCTTTCGACCCGTTTCGCTCAACTCTAGTTATTATACTTTGCAAATACAAAATACTGTCCGTGTAAGATGAATTATGAACTAAAACAATATGAACCAGCACCGGGTGACGGAATTGGGGGGCCATTCTGAGCTTTTTATGGTTGGTCCTCCATGTTCATACTGTAGTTGCCAAAATTTTCAGACATTTTCAGAAAGAATGTAATCTTGGCTAATGCTGGATATGTCCTGGTCTGCAGAAGATTGAGATTTCAGTTAACTCCCTTCAAAAGTGGATAATCCTGATGATTTTGGATGGTTCTGGGGTGAGCTTTAAAGGGGTTTGTCTGGTAAAAACAAGATATCTATTGGATAGATGATATCTTACTAATTGGTGGGAGTCCAACCGCTGGGACTTGAACCGATTGGCACAGGAATATTTATCTCACACAGGGCACTTTTATACCGATTATAAAATGGTGCAATACATCAGATGCCTGCCAGCCGCTCAGTTCATTCTATATGGGTCTTCAAGTAAAAGTTGAGCTCAATGTTTCCCAACCTCATAAGGTATGACAGGAGCAGCGGCTGAGCATGCGCACTGCTAAGCAGTACAAACAGGGACAAAATTGCCTCATTCTGCCAATCAGGGTGGGTTCCAGAGATCGGAAACCAACCGATCAATCTACAGGATACGTGATAACTTGTTTTCTTCGAACAACCCATTTAATCATCCTTATTTTATTAATTGAGAAACATGTACAGTGGGGAAAAAAAGTATTTAGTCAGTCAGCAATAGTGCAAGTTCCACCACTTAAAAAGATGAGAGGCGTCTGTAATTTACATCATAGGTAGACCTCAACTATGGGAGACAAACTGAGAAAAAAAAATCCAGAAAATCACATTGTCTGTTTTTTTTTTTCATTTTATTTGTGGTGGAACTTGCACTATTGCTGACTGACTAAATACTTTTTTTCCCCACTGTATATACTGTATATTAGAATGAGAATAATCGAGTGAATGAACATAATCTCATAGTTATAGAGAATACTTAAAATTAAATTGAGACAATAGCACAGTGTAATATTATTAGACCATTGTGACTGTTGATATTAGCGTGTTTTCTTACTTATGTTTCTTTTCTTCTATGCATTAGTGGATGAGTATTATGCCTGTGAAACCAATAGCATCATTGACATTGGAGGCATCAGTTTCTGTTTTTAATCCAGTCTGGCAGCTATACTGCACAACAAAATCCTTTCACGTTCTGTCTTTTTTATATTATCAATAAAGCATTTATTTAAAATGTCAATTTCTCCTCTGTGCTTCTGTATTTCCAGGGAAAGAAATGAAATTACACAAAGGTATAGTTTATAATAATATTTAGACAAAAAAATTTATAAAACGGTAGAAATCCAGTGAAATTTTTTTTAAAAAAGAATGGTAACAAGCTGATTTCTTAATTGAGTATGAGTGAAACATCTATTTTTTTCATTAAGAAAAGCTTAGCAAAAGATAAGAAAGGTAGGGCTTCCTAGGTAAGCAGATAAAATTATCCCTTTGAGAGCCAAGAGGTAACATTTCTAATTGTGGAGAGTGACATGTCTGGCATGCCAGTTTAAAAATTAAATATGCAAATTGCCTCTTCAGATAGACAGATGACTTGAACTCTAGTGCCACCTATTGGAAGTAGCAATCCTAAAAGTCATTATTGACCCTTTAAAGAGTCTTACCATATAATTTAGGATAAAATCCAAACCAGAATCTCAATTTTTCAGAGCAGGCCTTTGACTGGGTTCTAAGGGGTAATGTTTCTCCTTGTGGAGAGTGACCTTTGAAAGCCTAAATGGTGGACAGAAAGTAATTGTCAAATATCTACATCATAGAATAATAATAATAATCTTTATTTATATCGCGCCAACATGTTCCGCAGCACTTCACAACAGTTCATACACAACAGTCATAGCAAAGTTAACGATAATACAACAATTAATGCAAATATAATTACGACCCTGCCTGTTAGAGCTCACAATCTGCAATGAGGTGGGGTAACAAAGTACAGGTGCTTATATGGCGCCCCTGACGCTCGGTCACCACAGAGGTACTGCACCTTCTCCTAAGGTGTAGTGCCCCACCGTCCAGGTAAGGTGGGAACTCCTTTCCACACTCCAACACTCGCACCCCACACAACAGGGTAGTTCTGCACAACCACATTGCGGCTCAGTGCTTAGAGAGTAGCAGAGCACCTTTGGTGGTTCCCTGTTTGGAACACTGGATGTGCTGGGAGGTGGGTGGAGTTAAGATACATAAAAGAGTGGGAAAGTGTAGGATGACAGGTCAGTCTGGCAGAAGGTCAGTCAGGTAGGAAGTCGCTCAGACAGGAGTGAGGATCCCTGGAACAAGGGATGGAGGGAGGAGTGCTGCAGCTGCCTCAGTGATCTGAGCCAGCTGGCATGGGAAAGGGAAAGAAGGAGAAAGACGTAGAACTGAAACCTAAGCTTCCATAAGAGAAAGAAAGACAAGTACGAAACGAAGGAGTAAGGAGAACAGAGAGGACGTGGGTTGGAAGAGGAACCCTGCCTATAGGTTCTCAGTGCAAGGCCAGGGCCCGGTCCCTGAGGTTGTATGGACACTTATGGTTCTGCAGCAGACACCGGTGGAGTAGTTGGCTGTAAATGCACTACTCCCATCTAAGACTTCGGGCACAACAGCATCTGGATAGAGAGTCGGGACTCAGGAGAAGGGAGTCCCCGAAGCAGGCTACAGCTGTCTGCCGTACAAGTAGAGTTCTTGGGAACATCAGTCAGGAGGAACTCCAGTGTAACTCAGTACTAGGAGATCTTCACATTTTAAGGCGCTATAGAGGAGTCGTTCAGAATGGTACATGTTGGCGGAGTGTTGGAGGGGAGCGTTCCATCTTGCCTGGAGGTTGACTGAGTCTCTGACCCGGAGGACACAGCCTGGAGGCAGGCACCCTTGTGTACCGCAGACTGTGAGTAAAGCTTTGGAACTACAAGCCCCGGTTTCCTACATTCATTCTTGTGCCAACCCGCTCAGCACCGCTACATCTGGGTACCATCACTTACACCGCCTGCGCCTCTCCTCACCCATTGCAACTACATGGCCCTGGGGCTACAGATTCACCTGTGGGGAGCTACACCATCTATGCTGCAACACACCACCAGCCCCAGAGGATCCGCATGCAGCGTCGGCCTAACACCTCCCTTGCCGAACACCACAGGTGGCATCGCAAACTATTCCATTTCATTAACTACATTCTCCCATTACTTGGGCGCCCAGGGCCACGGACTGGGTCACCGCTGTTGTGACACATTCCCCTGACACCGGCCCGGTACCGAGTACCCCACGGCCCTGGGAGGGCGACCCACATACTTACAATGATGGTCCAGCCATCTTGAGTTAGTGGGGGTAGATAAAGGCTGCGTAGGCTAGTCACCAGCCAGTATTTGTGGTGCTTTTGGGAGCGATGAAGTTTGATGCAGGATTATGATCAGAGAAGTAGAGAATGGACTATATATCAAAGGATTTCGATTAGGGAATGTGATAGGTCACCGTAAACAGATGTGTTTTTAGGGAGCACCTAAAACTGTGTAAGCTGTTTTCTTTCTTGGGGTAGAGCCTTCTAGAGGATTGGTGCCACTCGTGAGAAGTCTTGGAGTCGGGAGTGGGAGGTACGGATCAGTGCAGATGTTAATCAAAGGTCGCTTGCAGAGCATAACGAGCTTGTAGACCGATAAACAGAAATGACGGAGGAGATGTAGGGGGGTGCCGCACTGTGGAGAGCTTTGTGGATGAGAATAAGCAGTTTAAATTTGATCCTATAATGTATGGGCAGTGCAATGACTGGCACAGAGCGGACGCCGAGTACCGATTAGCCAGATAGACAACCCTGGCTGCTGCATTAAAAATGGACTGGAGAAGGGAAAGTCGAGTAACGGGGAGACCAATTAATAGAGAATTACAGTAGTCATGGCAGGAGTGGATCAGGGAAACATTGAGTGATTTTGTTGTTTCCATGGTGAGAAAGGGTGGATTCTAGAGATGTTCTTTAGGTGTAAGCGGCAAGAGCGGGCTAGGGATTGTATATAAGAGGTGAAGTAAAGATTGGTATCAAACATAAGACCCAGACAGTGGGCCTCCTGCCTAGGCGCTATTGTGGTGCCATCCACGGAGAGGAAGATGTCAGCTTTAGAGAAGTTAGTAGACGTTGGGAGCAGAAGAACTTAAGTTTGGGAAAGGTTGAGTTTCAGATAGGGAGCAGACATGATGTTGGAGACTGTGGACAGACGGTCACTGCTGTTCTGTACTACAGCGGGGTAAGGTTAGGGGATGATGTGTATAATAGTGTGTCATCAGCATAAAGATGGTACTGAAAGCCAAATTTGCTTTTGGTCTGTCCAATTGGGGTCATGTAGAGAGAGAAGAGAAGTGGGCCAATGACTGAACCCTGAGGGACCCCAATAGTGAGAGGAAGAAGAGAAGAAATGGAGCCAGTGAATGATACACTGAAGGAGTGGTCAGAAAGATAGGAAGAGAATCAGGAGAGAACAGTGTCCTTTGCGACTATTGATTGGAGTATAGAGAGTAGGAGATGGTGGTCAACAGCATCAACAGCGCAGAGAGGTCAAGAAGAATGAGCAGACAGTGGTCACCGTTACGTTTTGCTGTCAAAAGGTCATTGGTCACTTTGATGACTGCAGTTTTTGTAGAATGTAGTGGGCCGAAGCCGGACTGTGATGAATCTAGGAGAGTGAGAGTGTAGGTAACGGGTCAGGTGGGAGTAGACAAGGCGCTCCAAAAGTTTAGAAATGAAAGAGAGATTGGAGACTGGTCTGTAGTTATTTGTGCAGGATGGATTGAGAGAAGATTATTTAATAATGGTGTAATGATAGATTGTTTGAAGGAGGAGGGAAAGATACCAGAAGAGAGGGAGAGATTGAAGATTTTAGTTAGGTGAGTAGTGACGACTGAAGAGAGACTGGAGTAGGTGTGAGGGAACAAGGTCAGTAGTGCATGTAGTAGGACGAAAAGAAGAGAGGAACCTGGAGACAACTTCTTCTGTGATGGGGTCAAATGTGGAGAGTGAGTCTGAGGAGATGTTGGGAGGGATTGGAATTGTGGCACTTGGCGGCTGGGAGCTGATTTCCTGACAGATGTTTTCTATTTTCTCAGTAAAGTGGGAGGCCAGATAATCAGTACAGAAGTCTGTGATAGGGGCCTGTGCTTTTGGACTGAGAAGGGAGTGAAAAGTGTCAAAGAGTTTTTTTGGGTTTTTTATATTGAGGAAGATCAGGATGGTGAAGGAGGTCTGTTTGGCGAGGTGAAGGGCAGAATTATAGGTTCTTAGCATGAATTTATAATAGATAAAGTTATCTGGTGTGTAAGTTTTCCTCTATAGGCGTTCAACACTCCTAGAGCATCTCTGGAGAAATTGAGTTTGCGATGTGTTTTACTCTGTGTTTGGAGTCTGAGGGTAAAGGGCGCTACCTGGTCAAGGGTGCTTTTGAGTGTGTCATTGTAGTGCTCTACAGCCAGATCAGAACAGGAAAGAAGGGAGACTGGGGACAGTGATGAGTGTAGGGAGTCTGTAAGTGTATGAGGGTTGACGGCTTGTAGATTTCTGAATGTGTGGTAGGTAGGAGTGTGCTCTGGTTGGTGAGGATTTGTGAGCGTGAAGGAGAGAATTTTGTGGTCAGAGAGGTGAAGAGGTGAGTTATCTAGGTAGGAGATTGAACAGAGTCGGACAAAGATCTGATCAATGGTGTTACCGTATTTGTGTGTCTCAGAGGTTAAGAGCAATGAGAGGCCAAGAGAAGTTGTTAGAGATAAAAGCTGGGATGCAGATAGGGAAATGGGGCTGTTTATGGGGATGTTGAAGTCTCCCAGAATAAGGGTTGGTAATTTGGAGAACATGAAGTGCGGAAGCCAGGCAGAAAAATGGTCAAGGAAGTGAGTGGGTAATCTGGGTTACGGTATATGAACGCTACTCTGAGGGAGAGGGGATGGAAAAGCCTGATGGTGTGGACCTCAAAAGAAGGGAATGAGAATAATGGAACTGGGGTGATGACCTGAAAAGTGCATTGTTGTGACAGAAGTATGCCGACTCCACCACCAAGTCTGTTCGCTGGTCTCAGGGCATGGGAAAATTGTTAGCCACCATGGGAAATAGCAGCAGGGAAGACTGTGTCAGAATCTTGAATCCAGGTTTCAGAGAGGGCCAACAAATTCAGAGAGTGGTTTTATAAAGTAGTTGTGCTGGAAAGGAAGCTTGTTACATACAGACCGTGGATTCCAGAAGGCACAATTAAAAGAAGATGAAGGACTATAACTAATATTATTAAGGTTAGTAATGTTTCGATGAGAGGTGGGGGAGGGTTGAAGTGAAGTTGGCAGAGGGTTGGGAAAGATATCCCCTGAAATAAATAGAAGTAAAAAGAGATAGAGCAAGTAGTTCTTGGATTTTTTACATGTTTTTTGTGTGATGTCTTGGCCAAGATGGAGTGAGATTTCTCAGAGAGGTGAGAAGTGCATGGGAGCTGTACATGGAAGTGTGAAGGAGGAAGGGACTGATGTTGATGAACTGAAGAAAAAATTGACACAGTTACTATACAAAAGCAATGTCAAACTTTTACACCATATGGGGTGACTCATCTTTTAATAAAATCATTAAAAACTGCTGAAAATGTTAGAAAATAAAAAATATATAAATATGCTCACCTCTTCTCTCCACTGATAATCCAGCACAGACTCTCCAGAGGTCTTTTCAGTGTCTTTTTACAACTTGCCTCAGTGATAACATGTAAGTGAAGATAATGTGGTACAACATACGACCGCTGTGGCCGCTGATTGACTGCAGCAGCCACATTGTTACCTGTAGTAAACAAAAAGGAGTGAAAGAAAAAAAGAGAGTCAGCACTGGCTCACTGGGAGAGAGAATCGGTGACTAAAGCTTGTTTTTTGTTTCCTAACATTTGTGGGTTTTTTCTTAAAAAAAAAAAAGATTGGATAGGCGCTAAAAGTTAATGAAGCACTTGATTCTAAATGCTTATCCTCCATATATGCAGAACATGATCACATTCACATTTTAATGGTTAGTAAATTGAATTCTTATCTTTGTACATACAGGATCTTTCATCTATAAGCTTAAATACATTATTTGTGAATGCACCAATTTGAGATTCTGAGCAGCAAGAGACTAAGGGTCCCGTTTCACTTAACGATGCACCAGCGATCCGTACAACGATACGACCTGTAAGGATCGCTGGTGCGTCACTAAATGGTCACTAGTAAGCTGCCAAACAGGCAGATCTCTTCAGCGACTCAGCAACCATCCAGCGATCCTCGGCGATCGTTGGGACCTTGTCACACAACAGCTTTTCTGAACGATTCCAGCCTGCATCCCTGAGTTCTGCGTCGCCAATGAGGTCGCTCGTCGGGTCAAACACAGCGATGCGCGCTGGCCAGCGGAATATCGACGATGAAAAAATGGCTTGGGACATTCGAGCACAATCAGCGATATCCAGCGGGGGGCCGGTCGCCGCTATGTGTCACACTTAGCGAGATTGCTGGCGAGGTCGCTGTTGCATCACAAAATCGGTGACCCTTCAGCGATCTCGCTAGCAATCTCGCTATGTGAGACGGGGGCTTTAATCATTTATCAACACCAAGTGTAGTTATCTTCCGCAAGATTTCTGTGTTCCATTATTACGTCAACATGCAAATTGTCTCTTCATCGAGGAAGGGTACGTAAACTCTAGCACCACCTATTTGAAGTATCAATCCTAAACGTTAATATCTACTGTTTAACAAACCTTGCCACATGACTTAGGATAAAAGCCAAACCAGAATCTCTATTTACAGGTGTGTCTGTAAATACAGATTCTATTTTTGGCTTTTATACTAATTCATGTGGCAAGACTCATGAAGTTGATAAAAAGTTGATATTGACTTTTAGGATTGATACTTCTGTAAGGGGGTGGATACTATTGCCTTGCTATTCCTCCTTTAACCCCTTAAGCCCCAAGGGTGGTTTGCACGTTCATGACCGGGCCAATTTTTACAATTCTGACCACTGTCCATTTATGAGGTTATAACTCTGAAACGCTTCCATGGATCCCAGTGATTCTGACATTGTTTTCTCGTGACATATTGTACTTCATGTTAGTGGTAAAATTTCATTCATATAACTTGCGTTTATTTGTGAAAAAAACGGAAATTTGGTGAAAATTTTGCAATTTTCCAAATTTGAATTTTTATGCCCTTAAATCACAGAGATACGGCACACAAAAAACTTAATAACATTTCCCACATGTTTACTTTAGGCTAGCTTCACACTTGCTTTTTTTTCCAGCGCGTTTTTCCCACAAAAAAACGCATTGAAAAAACGCATACATAAGCATACAACTGCTGCGTTTTTTTCAAGCATTTTTATGAGCATGCATGAAAAAAACGCAGCGTTTTTATGCGTTTTTAGCGCGTTTTTACCGCGTTTGCGTTTTTTTCCAACATTTTTAGGTGGCCCCTCACACTACCCAAACCATGACTTTACTAACCCTAACCCTGACCCTAACCCTAACCCTGACCCTAACCCTAACCATAACCCTGACCCTAACCCTTAACCAAATCATACTTAACCCTAACCCAAACCCTAAACCCTAACTAACCCTAACCCTAACCCTAACCCTGACCCTAACCCTAACCCTGACCCTAACCCTGACCCTAACCCTAACCCTAACCCTAACCCTAACCCTGACCCTAACCCTAACCCTAACCCTGACCCTAACCCTTAACAAAACCATACTTAACCCTAACCCTGACCCTAACCCTAACCCTAACCCTAATCCTGACCCTAACCCTGACCCTAACCCTAACCCTAACCCTAACCCTGACCCTAACCCTTAACCAAACCATACTTAACCCTAATCCTGACCCTAACCCTGACCCTAATCCTTAACAAAACCATACTTAACCCTAACCCTGACCCTAACCCTAACCCTGACCCTAACCCTAACCCTAACCCTAACCCTGACCCTAACCCTTAACAAAACCATACTTAACCCTAATCCTGACCCTAACCCTGACCCTAATCCTTAACAAAACCATACTTAACCCTAACCCTGACCCTAACCCTAACCCTGACCCTAACCCTAACCCTAACCCTGACCCTAACCCTAACCCTAACCCTGACTCTAACCCTTAACAAAACCATACTTAACCCTAATCCTGACCCTAACCATGACCCTAACCCTTAACCAAACCATACTAAACCCTAACCCTGACCCAAAACCCAACCCTAACCCTAACCCTGACCCTAACCCTAACCCTAAACCCCCTTAACTAACCCTAACTCTAACTCAAACCCCTAAATTCCATGGTTAAAAAAAAAACGCATATGCAAAAAAACGCTTACATGAGCATGCCAGTGCGCACATATGCGCATCCATAGGCTATAATGGCCATTTTTAGCGCAAAACGTGCGCATATGTGCGCATGCGCTTTTTTGCAGGGCCAAAAAATGCAACATGATGCGTCTGGAAAATCCAATCGCACACCCCAAAAAAACGCAGCGCATGAAAATCGCATACATGCGCTTACAAGCGCGCAGGTATGCGCACCCATGTTAAATATAGGGGAAAAAACGCATGCGCAGGTTAGCGTTTTTTTCCAGCGCTAAAAAACGCAAATGTGAAACCAGCCTTACATCAGCACAATTTTGGAACCCAAATTTTTTTTTGTTAGGAAGTTATAAGGGTTAAAAATTGACCAGCAATTTCTCATTTTTGCAACACCATTTTATTTTTACGGACCACATCACATTTGAAGCCACTTTGAGGGGTCTATATGATAGAAAATACCCAAAAGTGACACCATTCTAAAAACTGCACCCCTTAAGGTGCTCAAAACCACATTCAAGAAGTTTATTAACCCTTTAGGTGCATCACAGGAATTTTTTGAATATTTAAAAAAAAATGAACATTTAACTTTTTTCACAAAAAAAATACTTCAGATTCAATTTTTTTTACTTTACCAAGGGTAACAGGAGAAATTGGACTGCAAAAGTTATTGTGCAATTTGTCCTGAGTGCACTGATACCTGATATGTGGGGGGGGGGACAACTGTTTCGGCGCATGGCAGACCTCAGAAGGGAAGGAGCGCCGTTTGACTTTTTCAATGCAAAATAGGCTGGAATTGAGATCGGACGCCATGTCGCGTTTGGAGAGCCCCTGATGTACCTAAACAGTTGAAACCCCCCACAAGTGACCCCATTTTGGAAACTAGACCCCCCAAGGAACTTATCTAGATGTGTGGTGAGCACTTTGAACCCACAAGGGCTTCACAGAAGTTTATAACATACAGCCGTACAATTAAAAAATCCTATTTTTTCCACAAAAATGATCTTTTCACCCTCAATTCTTATTTTTCCAAGGGTAACAGGACCCTAAAAGATATTGTGCAATTTGTCCTGAGTGCGCTGATACCCCACATGTGGGGGTAAACCACTATTTGGGTGCATGGCAGAGCTCGGAAGGGAAACAGCGCCATTTGACGTTTTTGGCTGGAATTGAGATCGGACACCATGTCGTGTTTGGAAAGCCCCTGATGTACAAAAACAGTAGAAACCCCCCACAAATGACACCATTTTGGAAACTAGACCCCCCAAGGAACTTATCTAGATGTGTGGTGAGCACTTTGAACCCCCCAGTGCTTCACAGAAGTTTATAATGCCCGGGCGTGAAAATAAAAAAATCGTATTTTTTCCACAAACATGATCTTTTAGTCACCAATTTTTTATTTTCCCAAGGGTACAAGGAGAAATTGGACCCCAAAAGTTGTTGTCCAATTTGTCCTGAGTACGCTGATACCCCATATGTGGGAGAAAACTACTGTATGGGCACACGTCGGGGCTCGGAAGGGAAGTAGTGACGTTTTGGAATGCAGACTTTGATGGAATGGTCTGCGGGTGTCATGTTGCTTTTGGAGAGCCCCTGATGTACCTAAACAGTGGAAACCCCCCACAAGTGACCCCATTTTGGAAACTAGACCCCCTAAGGAACTTATCTAGATGTGTGGTGAGCACTTTGAACCCCCAAGGGCTCCACAGAAGTTTATAATTCCCAGGCATGAAAATAAAAAAATCGTATTTTTTCCACAAACATGATCAATTAGTCTCCAATTTTTTTATTTTCCCAAGGGTAACAGGAGAAATTGGACCACAAAAGTTGTTGTCCAATTTTTCCTGAGTACGTGGATACCTCATATGTGGGAGAAAACTACTGTATGGGCACTCATCGGGGCTCGGAAGGGAAGTAGTGACGTTTTGGAATGCAGACTTTGATGGATTGGTCTGTGGGTGTCATGTGCATTTGGAGAGCCCCTGATGTACCTAAACTATTGAAACTCCCCAAAAGTGAACCCATTTTGGAAACTAGACCCCCCACGGAACTTATCTAGATGTGTGGTGAACACTTTGAACCCCCAAGTGCTTCACAGAAGTTTATAACGCCTGGGCGTGAAAATAAAAAAATCATTTTTTCCACAAAAATGATATTTTTGCCCCCAATTTTTTATTTTCCTAAGGGTAACAGGAGAAATTGGACCCCAAAATTTGTTTTGCAATTTGTCCTGAGTATGCTAATATCCTCTTTGTGGGGGTAAAACACTGTTTGGGCGCATGGCAGAGCTTGGAAGGGAAGGAGCACCATTTGACTTTTTCAACGCAGAATTGGCTGGAATTGAGATCAGACGCCATGTTGCATTTGGAGAGCACCTGATGTGCCCAAACAGTGGAAACCCCCAATTCTAACTCCAACCCTAACCCTAATCTCAGCCCTAACCCTAATCTCAGCCCTAACCCCAGCCCTAACCCTAACCCTAATGGGAAAATGGAAATAAATACATTTTTTTTATTTTATTATTTTTCCCTAACTAAGGGGGTGATAACGGGGGGTTTGATTTACTATTTCTGGTGGTTTTTATGTTTGGCAGCTGTCGCACGCTAAAAGACGCTTTTTATTGTAAAAATAGTTTTTGCATCACCACATATTGAGAGCTATAATTTTTCCGTATTTTGACCCACCGAGTCATGTGAGGTCTTATTTTTTGTGGGACGATTTGATGTTTTTATTGGTACCATTTTCAGGCACATGACATTTTTTTATCGGTTTTTATTCCGATTTTTGGGACGCAGAATGAACTAAAACCAGCGTTTCATGAATTTCTTTTGGGGGGGTGCGTTTACACTGTTTCGCGTGCGGTAACATTGTTAAAGCGCTTTTATTCTTCGGGTCAGTACGGTTACAGCGATACCTCATTTAGGTCTTTTTTTATGATTTGGCGGTTTTATGCAATGAAAACGATTTTATATAAAAAATAATTATTTTTGCATCGCTTTATTCTGCGAGCTATAACTTTTTTATTTTTTTGCAGATGATGCTGTATGGCAGCTCGTTTTTTGCGAGACAAGCTAACGTTTTCAGCGGTACCATGGATATTTATATGCGTCTTTTTGATCGCGCGTTATTGCACTTTTTGTTCGGTGGTATGATAATAAATCATTATTTTTTGCTTTGTTTTTTATTTTTATTTTTAAGGGGTTCGTTAAAGGGGTTAACTAATGGGACAGTTTTATAGGGCGGGTCATTACGGACGCGGTGATACCAAATATGTGTACTTTTATTGTTTTGTTTTTTTTCAAAAAAAGAATTTATTGGGGAATATTTTTTTTTTTTTACTGATTTATTTAGCGATTTTTAAAAAATTATTTTTACACTTTTTTTTTTTTTAACTTTATTACATTGTCCCAGGCGGGACATCACTGTCCTGTGACAGATTGCTGATCTGTCACATCACAGATCACTGTGACAGGTCAGCGATCTGTCACAGGCACTGCTGCAGACTTCCTCATGCCTGCGCTTTGCAGGCAGTGAGGAAGTCAGCTCCCTACAGGCCCCCGAAGGTCCCCGTCGCCATCTTGGATCCGGGGGCCTGTAGGGAGGAAAGAGCCCCCCGCAGCAGCTGCCGTGGGGGGCTCAGGGAAGCACGGAGGGAGCCCCCTCCCTGCCGATGCTTCCCTTTAACCCCCGGTACACCGCGATCGTGTTTGATCACGGTATACAAGGGGATAACGTGTCGGGTGTCAGCTCTGATAATCAGCTGACACCCGGCCGCGATCAGCGGCGCTCACCACGTGGACGCCGCTGATCGCTATGACGTACTATCCCGTCCCTGGGAATTAAGTCCCAGGGCACATGGATGGGATAGTACATCTGATGGCAGTAAGGGGTTAATGTTCTTAATGTTTTTACAATAATATGGTGGTACTGCTACATGTCGTCATGTATTATCACCCAGAATCAATGGTATTGCCACACTGTTATATGTGTTACCATGTGTTGTAAATATGTTGTGTTCCTTTGTTTAATGTTATATTTTAGATAGGGAAAGCATAGTGCACCCTATGGACACTAGAGGGGGGCACTTTAGTATATAGAGCTCTTAGTAGGATATAGGGTTAAGTGTAGGAGGGGCCAAGGTGCCCGAAGTGTCCACATGGCTATAGACTCAGGATAGCTTGGCAGCCACACAACGTTAAGCAGCAACAGTCCAAGTTATCCACGGTTATTGGACATCAGTATAGTGGGCCAAAGCAGTAGAGAAGATGTAGCGACTCGTAGCCTTGGCTGACGCTCTTAGGATGGGAGTCGGATGAAGTGAGGAACAGAAGGATGCTGTAGCTTCACAGGGAGTGGTACAGAAGGGTCGGATACTTTTCCAGAGGCAACTAAACCAGGTCTGGGAGAAACAGGCAGAAGGAATTGTCATCATGACAATGTTAGGCCAGGAAGAAGCTGGGAAGCAGTCTAAGATGATCCGGTCCAGGTACGTGCCGTATAGAAGCATCAGCAAAGTAGGGAAAGCTGAGGAAGCAAGTAAAGATGGATGTGTTGTCAATGATGTGCCAACTGTGGATATATTGTGTGAAGTTATCAGTAAAGAAATCGTTCAAGTTACCATGGACTGTGTCTCAGTTACTGGGAGTCGCCTCTGAGAGGGGCTATCGCCGCTTGGGAAGTGCCCAGGAGGACCCAAACCTGGAGACGCAGGTACGCCGAATAGTGAATTGTATTTTTCTGTGAGGGAAGGCCTGGACACTGATGCTTTACTGTCTCTGGACACGGTTATAGTCTTGGCCGACCCTTACATTTGGCATAGTCGGCAGGATCCGACTACCTCGTAATGCGGAGAACCCGCAAAGAAGAGAGTTAATGATGTTGTGTGCGTGACTGCTGTGCCCTTTGAAAATGACAAGAAAAAGGAGCAAGTGGTCGCTGTGTCTGGAGAAAAGAAAGGAGAAGATTTTGTGAACATGAATGAAACACCGGATTTGACTGCTAAAAATTCTGTGACAACACCAGACTTGACTACCAAGTTGAACTTGGCTTATTTGATGTGAAAGTCTGACACCATTACTGTGACCAAGATTGCAGCGGTGGAATTGGCGGGAGATGGCGATGAAGAAGGAGACAACAACAAAAATCGCATTTTTCGTGGACGTTGCAGCCTCCCCCTGGCACCAAAACCTGCCTGTCAGTATGCCCCAGTCCGCCCCTGGTGGGTGCGGATGAAGAGGAGGAAACCTCGCCCTCTTCCATTGACTAACAACAAATGGGTGGAGTTGTCAAAGGGGGACCCACCTGGAAACGGGTGGGACCCAGAAGAGAGATCGGAGTACAGCCGCGAACAACATTACTTACCGCAGAAGGCCGGTGAACTGGAGAAGCGTGAACTGGAACGCCTTCCTCCGGAGATGAAATAACAGTGGCAAGCGGAATCTTCCCTGGCGGAGTCTGGACATTGGCTATGTTCGGCACCATTGAAGGGGTACATGGAGACTTCTCGCCAGGAGCCGGAACCAAGTTGCAGGGAGTTGGAAATTGGAGGAACGGAAGTGGTGACTGCCCTGGAGGGACCCGTGCCGGAAACTAGGCTAGAAACGTTATTAAATCTCTGGGAACCAGACCGCATAGCTGCAGGCGCGGAAGAAGATAATAGTCGCGGGACTGGTGCGTGCCAGATGCTGTATCGAGAGGTGGTAAGTGCACCTCTGCTCCTTTCCCAGAGGGGTCAGCCCGATCTCCCATTGAAGGAATCAGGAAGTGGTCTTTGGACCTGTCATATAGCCATCGGGTATGGGGGACCAGACCCGTGGCCAGTAATAGCACTGAGCTGAACGTTTCTTGTTCTACCCAAGCGCCAGAGAACCTGCTCCCATCCATGTCACAATTTTATGCTGTGACTACTACTCCTGGGCAGTCCCTGGACTCTGCGGCTGTGGCGTCCTCTTCGGCCCGTACCAGGGCATGGAAACCGACGAAAAAGGCACGGAAAGCTCGCCGTTGAAAAGTTATCACGCAGAATAGGATTAGATACACGGCTTAGTAAACAGTATCACGCAGGATAGGATTAGATACACAGGTCAGCAGACTGTATCACAAAGGATAGGATTAAATACACAGTTCAGCAGAATCACGCAGGATAGGATTAGATACATGGCTCAGCAGACTGTATCACACAGGATAGGATTAGATGCACGGCTCAGCAGACTATCACACAAGATAGGATTAGATGCATGGCTCAGCAGACTGTATCACACAGGATAAGATTAGATACACGGTTCAGCAGACAGTAACACACAGGATAGGATTAGATAGACAGCTCAGCAGACGGTATCACGCAGGATAGGATTAGATACACAGGTCAGCAGACAGTAACACACAGGATAGGATTAGATACACGGTTCAGCAGACAGTAACACACAAGATAGGATTAGATACACGGCTCGCCAGACTGTATCACACAGGATAGGATTAGATACACGGCTCAGCAGACTGTATCACACAGGATAGGATTAGATGCACAGCTCAGTAGACTGTATCACACAGGACTGGATTAGATGCACGGCTCAGCAGACAGTAACACACAGAATAGGATTAGACACATGGCTCAGCAGACGGTATCACACAGGACAGAATTAGATACATAGCTCAGCAAACAGTATCACACAGGATAGGATTAGATAGACAGGTCAGCAACAGGATGTGCCAAAGGAGAGGACATTTTCATTCCAACAATTCCACTCATTCCATCTGATTTTATTTTAAATGCCTCCAGTTTCCAGTTCGACTGGCATTTGCAATGTCCATTAGCAAGGCTCAGGGACAGTCCTTTAAAGTAGTAGGGATCGATTTGCAATCTCCATGCTTTTCTCATGGTTAACTTTACATGGCCTGTTCAAGTGTTGGAACTGCCAAAAATCTGTTAATCTTTGCATCAAAAAGAAAAACCAAAAATGTTGTTTATCAAAAGGTTCTTGAATGAGTTGAAAACAAAATACTATCAATACTTGGGTAATGGTTTAGTCACTTTGTGTTGCAAATCTGTAGTGTTGAATATATGATGTGAAATGTTTGTATGTGCAATATAATCATTATAATTTGTTATAACTAACCACAGCTAGTTACTATGCCCAGGCAACACCGGGCTCTTCAGCTAGTAATTTACTAAAATTCCTGCATCCCTATGGCTTATGAGACCAGTTGACAGTGCTACTCATTGATTGTCAGCTATTTCTGCATGCATAGTCACATAGGAAAAGCTGTCAGTGAGTAAGACCACCCACTGGACACAGAAGTCCAGACTCAGTAAGTTTTTTCCTATAAATCTATATATTGTACATTAACCCTCATACACTTTCAGACTCCCTACACTCATCACTGTCCCCAATCTCGTCTTTTTCCTGTCCTGATCTGGCTGTACATCACTATAATGACACTCTCAGAAGTACCCTTGACCAAGTAGCGCCCTTCACCCTCAGAACCTCCAAACACAGAGTACAACAACCCTGGCTCACATCGTAAACTCGACTTCTCCAGCTATGCTGTCACAGTGAGTGTTAGACAAGCACTCCTCAGCTGGGCAAACAGTCCTGACCGCGGCAGATGGGAGTCTTTTTCCACCTGGCATGGCAGCGCTCAAACTGCTCAGAAGCTGCAGGAGTCAGGAGTGATGCAGCAGCGCTGGAGGACGCTGGACGCCGGGAGTGGAATGTGCTGACAGGACCTGCTGCACGTGACCACAGGTCAGAGGAAAAGGGGGCGGAGCCTAACACACTCAGTCCATGGAGACAGGGGGAATGCGTCTGAGACCCCTGGGCAGAAGGGGAGTAGTGTATGACTGAACACCAGGTAATAACGGGATGCAACAATTTAGACAGGTCAGGGACAAGCCAAGGTCAGTAGCCAGGAGAAGCAACACAGTCCTGAGATAGCAGGCTCACAGGAAAAGTCAGGGGCAAAGCATAAGTCACAAAACCATGCAAGAAGATAAACAGTACCAAGTCAGAAAGCCAAAACACAACAGGGGACAAGCCGGGTCAGAATCATACAAGCAAATCAGAACACAGGCACAAGGCACAGGCACACCGGGGTTGACACACTCAGCCAAGGGCAAAAGCATATCCGACAACGCATGGACCCACAAAGAGGCTATAAAAAGCCTCAGAGAAGTCAAAGAGAGGCTGCCCGGATTAAGCCCCGACATACCAACCAAAACCAACCATGACAGATGCTCTAGGAGTGCTGAACGCTTATGGAGGAAAACCTGAACACCAGAAGGCTTCATCCACTTCAAATTTATGTTAAGAACCTATAACTCTGCCCTTCACCTTTCCAAACAGACTTACTTCACCACCCTGATCTCCTCACTATCCAACAACCCCAAGAAACTTTTTGACACCTTTCATGTATCCTCTAATAAGATGTGTAGTAGAGGGTTTACAAGGACACTAAACTTCAGGAAGGCAAATTTCCAACGGATGAGAGATGATCTTAGTACAATTAACTGGGATGATTTCCTGAGACATAAAAATACACAAAGAAAATGGGAAACGTTCATTAGCATCCTGAATAGGACCTGTGCACAAAATATACCGTATGGGAATAAACATGCTAGAAATAGGAGGAAACCACCATGGCTAAATAGAGCTGTAAAGGGTGCAATGAGAGATAAAAATAAAGCATTTAGAGAATTAAAGCAAGTAGGTAGTGATGAGGCATTAAATAAATTCAGAAAATTAAATAAATTCTGTAAAAAGCAAATCAAGACAGCAAAGATTGAGACAGAGAGACTCATTGCCAGAGAAAGTAAAAATGATCCCAAAATATTTTTTAACTGCATAAATAGTAAGAAGCTAAAAAATGAGAGTGTTGGCCCCCTTAAAAATAGTCTGGGTGAAATGGTGGATGAGGATGAGGAAAAAGCCAATATGCTAAATGACTTTTTTTCAACAGTATTTACACAAGAAAATCCCATAACGGATAACATGATCAGGGATAAAAATTATCCATTAAATGTCACCTGCTTAACCCAGCAGGAAGTATGGCGGCGTCTAAAAATCACTAAAATTGACAAATCCCCGGGCCCGGATGGGATACACCCCCGAGTACTGCAAGAATTAAGCACAGTCATAGATAGACCATTATTTTTAATCTTTAAAGATTCCACAATAACAGGGTCTGTACCATAGGACTGGCGTATAGCAAATGTGGTGCCAATATTCAAAAAGGGAACAAAAACTGAACTTGGAAATTATAGGCCAGTAAGTTTAATCTCAACTGTGGGTAAAATCCTGGAGGGTTTTCTAAGAGATACTATACTGGAGTATCAGAAGAAGAATAACCTCATGACCCAATATCAACATGGGTTTACAAGGGACCGTTCCTGTCAGACTAATCTGATAAGCTTTTATGAAGAGGTAACTTCAGGACTGGACCAAGGGAATGCAGTGGACGTGGTGTACATGGACTTTTCAAAAGCTTTGGATACGGTGCCACATAATAGGTTGATACATAAAATGCGAACAATGGGGATAGGGGAAAATATGTGTAAGTGGGTTAAGAGTTGGCTCAGGGATAGGAAACAAAGGGTGGTTATTAATGGTGCACACTCGGACTGGGTCACGGTTAGCAGTGGGGTACCACAGGGGTCAGTTTTGGGCTCGCTTCTTTTTAACATATTTATTAGTGACCTTGTAGGAGGCATAGAGAGTAGAATTTCAATATTTGCAGATGACACTAAACTCTGCAGGGTAATCAATACAGAGGAGGACAATTTTATATTACAGGAGGATTTATGTAAACTAGAAGCTTGGGCTGATAAATGGCAAATGAGCTTTAATGGGAATAAATGTAAGGTCATGCACTTGGGTAGAACGAACAAGATGTATAATTATGTGCTTAATTGTAAAACACTGGGCAAAACTGTCACTGAAAAAGACCTGGGTGTATGGGTGGATGACAAACTCACATTTAGTGGCCAGTGTCAGGCAGTTGCTGCAAAGGCAAATAAAATAATGGGATGCATTAAAAGAGGCATAGATGCTCATGAGGAGAACATAATTTTACCTCTATATAAGTCACTAGTGCGACCACACTTAGAATGCTGTATACAGTTCTGGTCTCCGGTGTATAAGAAATATATAGCTGAACTGGAGCGGGTGCAGAGAAGAGCGACCAAGGTTATTAGGGAACTAGGGGGTCTGCAATACCAAGTCAGGTTATTACACTTGGGGTTATTTAGTTTGGAGAATCGAAGGCTTAGGGGTGATCTTATTACAATGTATAAATCTATGAGGGGACAGTACAAAGACCTTTCTAATGATCTTTTTACTCTTAGACCTGTGACGGGGACAAGTGGGCATCATCTACGTCTGGAGGAAAGAAGGTTTAAGCATACTCACAGACGCTGATTCTTTACTGTAAGAGCAGTGAGACTATGGAACTCTCTGCCATATGATGTTGTAATGAGTGATTCCCTACTAAAATTTAAGAAGGGACTGGATGCCTTTCTTGAAAAGTATAATATTACAGGGTATATACACTAGTTTCCTTAATATTGCATTGATCCAGGGAGCTAGTCTGATTGCCGTATGTGGAGTCGGGAAGGAATTTTTTTCCCCAATGTGAAGCTTACTGTTTGCCACATGGGTTTTTTTTGCCTTCCTCTGGATCAACATGTTAAGGCAAGTTAGGATAGGATATGGGTTGAACTACATGGACTTAAAGTCTTCCTTCAACCCTAATAACTATGTTACTATGTATGTTACTCCCTCTTCAGGCCAAAAGCACAAGCCCCTATCACAGACATTTATGCTGATGACCTGGCCTCCCACTTTATAGAGAAAATAGTTAACATCCGTCAGGAAATCCGCTCCCAACCACTAAGTGCTGTGATTCCCATCCCCTCCTGCATTTCCCCTGGCCTACTGTCCACATTTGATCCCATCACAGAAGAAGAAGTCTGCAGACTCCTCTCTTCTTCTTGTCCGACTACATGCACTACCAACCCCATTCCCTCACATCTCCTCCAGTCTCTCCATTCATCACAACTCACCTAACTGCAGTCTTTAATCTCTCCCTCACCTTGGGTATTTCCCCATCCTCCTTCAAACACTCTACCGTTATTCCATTATTAAAGAAATCCGCTCTTGACCCATCCTGCACACACAACTACAGACCAGTCTCCAATCTCCCCTTCATCTCTAAACTCTGGGTGTGCCTAGTCTACTCCCGCCTTACCCGTTATCTTCACTCTCCTAG
This sequence comes from Dendrobates tinctorius, assembly GCF_039654945.1. Taxonomy (NCBI): domain Eukaryota; kingdom Metazoa; phylum Chordata; class Amphibia; order Anura; family Dendrobatidae; genus Dendrobates; species Dendrobates tinctorius. The sequence goes on along the minus strand of NW_027361690.1, from coordinate 120,824,428 downwards.
ATTCATCACAGTCCGGCTTCTGCCCACTACATTCTACAAAAACTGCACTCATCAAAGTGACCAATGACCTTTTGACAGCAAAACGTAACGGTGACCAATGTCTGCTCATTCTTCTTGACTCCACTCACTCCCTCCTAGACCCTTCACAATCCGGCTTCTGCCCCCTACATTTGACTGAAACTGCACTCATCAAAGCTACCAATCACCTTCTGACAGCAAAATGTAAAGGTGAACACTCTCTGCTCATTCTTATCGACCTTTCTGCAGTTTTCAACACTGTTGACCATCGTCTCCTACTCTTTAGGCTCCAGTCACTAGGCATTAAGGTCACTGCTCTCTCCTGATTCTCTTCCTATCTGCTCCTTCAGTGTTTTGTTCGCTGGCTTCACTTCATCTCCTCTTCCTCTCACTTTGAGGTACCTCAGGGCTCAGTCCTTGGCCCTCTTCTCTTCTCTCTCTACAAGGCCCAAATTGGACGACTATCAGCAGATATGGCTTTCAGTACCATATTTTTGCTGATGACACACAAAAATACACATCATCCCCCCTGTACTACAGAACACCAGTGACTGTCTGTCCGCAGTCACCAACATCATGTCCACCCTCTATCTGAAACTCAACCTCTCCAAAACTGAACTTCTTCTGCTCCCACCATCTACTAACCTCCCTAAACCTGACATTTCCCTCTCCGTGGGTGGCACCATAATAACACCCCAGCAGCAGGCATGCTGTCTTGGTATTATGTTTGACACCAATCTCTCCTTCACATCCCATATACAATCTCTTGCCTGCTCTTGCCGCTTACACCTAAAGAACATCTCTAGAATCCGCCCTTTGTCACCATGGAAATGACAAAAACCTTTACTGTCACCCTGATCCACTCCCGCCTGGACTACTGCAATGTTCTACTAATTGGTCTCCCTGTTACTCGACTTTCCTCTCTCCAGTCCTTACTTAATGCAGCAGCCAGGGTCATCCATCTGGCTAATCGGTACTCAGATTCATCTGCTCTTCGCCAATCGTTACATTGGCTGACCATTCATTATAGGATCCAATTCAAAATACTTGTTCTTACCCACAAAGCTCTCCACAGTGTGGCACATCCTGCATCTTCTCCCTCATTTCTGTCTATCAGCCTAACCGACCGCTGCAAACGACTTTCAACTATCCTCCGCACTAATCCGTACCTCCCTCTCCTGACTCCAAGACTTCTCCCACGCTGTGCCAATCCTCTGGAATGCTCTACCCCAAGAAATTAGGACTATCCACAATTTGCATAGTTTTAGGCGCTCCCTCAAAACACATTTGTTCAGAGCGGCCTTTCACGTTCACTAATCAAAGTAATTTTATGTGGAAGAATGCATGTGTTGTCCATTCACTAGCACCATCTATCCCTCACTCCCTCAAGATGGTTGGACCATCATTGTAAATACATCACTGTAAATTCACACCTGTACTTTGTATCTCCCCCACCTCATTATAGATTGTAAGCTCTCACGAGCAGGGCTGTCTAATTTTGCTTTAGTTATTGTATTGTTAACATTGTTACTTATGACTTGTGCTTTGAAACTGTTAAACTTTATAGCGCTGTGTAATATGTTGGCGCTATATAAATAAAGATTATTATTATTATGTCACTGTATTCCGCCATTGTTGCTCTATAGCCTACTGCTTGAAGGTAGGACACTATGCTCAAAGGTGCAGGTTACCTTTACACTTACTAATACTTTTTATCTTGAAATGTATACGTCAATCTTGCTCGATACAGCATCTGAGTAAGATTATGCCTGTAGGTGGGACTTTTGGCACTGAACTAAAAACCAGCTGCTTAGTATCCATGTGAGGGTTAGAGAATAAGCAGAACATGAATCTCTCAAACCCAATCAAAATGAATGGTGTAGTTGATAATCATTCTTAACCTAAAAGAAACAGGTGATAGAAAATATCAATCTGGTTGACACCGATTTAAAATTATTAAAGTGGTTCTTCTATCTCATTAAGTCATGGCAGATTTTGGAGCATGCCATTATCAATGGCTCACTAGGTAGGGTGGAACTTAGAAACCCAATAGCCGGGTGGGCACATTGTCCATGGGTATCAGTGAAGCAGGCAGGCATTGCACACGGGAAACAGCAGAGTTCCTGGAAGCCACAGGCAGACCGGAGACATCAGGAAACCAAAGACAGGTAGCAGAGTTGCTCAAAGCTGCAGGCATACTGGTGACATCCAGTAGATTGCAGAGTTACTGGGAGCCTCAGAAGACTGGGAACAATTAGCTGACAAAACTCTGGAATAAGTAGAAAGTCTGAATACCATGGAAGTCATGTAATGTGTATGACTGCGCGGCAAACACCGCTTCTGATCGGCGGGGTAATCATCCCTGCTGGTCAGAAAGCCACGGTTCCCATGCTGTCAAAAGACAGCATGAGCGCTCAGCTGTGATCGGAGGTATAAGGTTTACCTTCGGTCACTCGTGTCAGCTGATGGGACTACTGATCCCATCATCTGACACATGCCACCGCTAATTACTGTGACAGAAGGAGTGGCAGATGGGAGTGTAAGGAGAAGCACTGGACCGTGGGTACCTGCACTGCACCAGGTCAGGAACTGCTGAGGCTGCGTCCCTTGATGTCCAGGGGAAGGCTTAAAAGCCTCTGAGCACCAGCGCTGCGTCACTCTGCACCCACTGGTCCCTGCGATCACCCGAGTGTCTTGGAGGGACTGAGGAGTTGGGTGTCTTGCTTCCACCCAACTGGGAGCTGCTGTGTGCTCCTCAGCTGTGAGTACAGTGCCTGGGCCGCTGAGAGAGAGCCGGGCACCAGATAGACTTTTGTGGCCTGACCAATCAATCCTCGTGGACCCCCTATGCCGTATTCTGGAAGTGCTGCGGCCCTGTTTGCCTTTGCCGCAGCAACCTAAGGACTAGGGGCTCAGCGGAAGGTACCGCCAGAAGAAGGACCGTTGCATGAAAGATTCAAGTGGAACCACACCACGTCATCTGCTGCTGGCACCATCGTCTCCAAAACTACAGCTGAAGACTGAGAGGCCTTTGATACGATAAGTGATTTCAGGAACTGCCATTATTATGTATACTACCCATTTTTGTTGCTTATTATCTGCCACTGTACTGTTCAAACCTCCCTTTCACTGTTTATCTCCCTGTGAGTACCTTAATCCCTGTTATATTAAATCTGTTCAAGTTGTTAACCCTTGCTCTGTTTCTCTTGCGTCACTGCATCCCGCAACCTGCTTGCAGGAGTATTTATCAGCTGCTCCTGCACAGTAAATAACTAATTTTTTTTAAAAACGGCGTGTGTTCCCCTGTATTTTTGCTAATGAATACTTCCATCCTCCACTTTATCCCTGGCTGTCCTCTTTAACTTTGGGAATTTGCCCATACACGCCATGGACGTTTTGTAGTCCTGCCCTACAGCACGAACATCCACGTGACCGGTATAATGCAGCGTGGTCACATGACATAAGCACTTCCGTTTGAACTCCCTTTTACACTGGCTGGATGCACAGTGACATTCTCAGCGACACAGATCGCCGTTTATCTAAGCGCCAGTTGACCACAGGTTCTCTCTATCACACAAGGCATCCAGGTATTTATTTTAACAGTAGCCGCTGCCATGCTACATTACTTGTCAGCTGACATGCAGATTTGACTACAGCCCTCTTTATATAGTCAATGGACAACTTTCATGGCCCCTTACCAGCAGCCCGAGAATACCAGCCCCAAGCTTTCTGCTTTAGCAAGGTTGGTTGTCAATAATGGGGGGGACCTAATGCCTTTTTTTAAATTATTTATTTAAATAATTAAAAAATATGGCATGGGGACCCCTCTATCTTTGCTAACCAGCCTTACTGAAGCTGACAGCTGTGGGTTGCAGAGATTCAAAATCTCCCTTATCCTCTAGTCACTTTGGTCACAGCTGTGCCATCGAGCCTGTCACATAGCGCTCAGATATCAGTGGGCCTCACACAATCCAAAAGTGTCCAGTGTCCAAAAGTGTGTGCAGAGATTCAAAATCTCCCTTATCCTCTAGTCACTTTGGTCACTGCTGTGCCATCGAGCCTGTCACATAGCGCTCAGATATCAGTGGGCCTCACACAATCCAAAAGTGTCCAGTGTCCAAAAGTGTGTGCAGAGATTCAAAATCTCCCTTATCCTCTAGTCACTTTGGTCACAGCTGTGCCATCGAGCCTGTCACATAGCGCTCAGATATCAGTGGGCCTCACACAATCCAAAAGTGTCCAGTGTCCAAAAGTGTGTGCAGAGATTCAAAATCTCCCTTATCCTCTAGTCACTTTGGTCACAGCTGTGCCATCGAGCCTGTCACATAGCGCTCAGATATCAGTGGGCCTCACACAATCCAAAAGTGTCCAGTGTCCAAAAGTGTCTGCAGAAATTCAAAATCTCCCCTGTCCTATAGACACCTTGTACCTTGTTTTACATTACTATATAGTTTGTTGGATTTTGTCTACATTTCTACCAAAAATGAGGAAGGCTGGTGGAAGAGGCCGTGGAATTGGGCGGGGGTTGGCAGCTGGTAATGATGGTGTTGGTGGTGGATCTGATGGTAGTGGCAAGAGCAAAATAGGACCGAATGCAGGAGGTGCTGACCCTGCGTCATCATCTGGCTACATAAAGCCTCGAATGCTTAGTTTTCTAGGAGTTGGCAAACCGCTTTTAAAGCCAGAGCATCAGGAAAACGTTTTGTCTTACATTGCTGACTCAGCCTCCAGCTCTATCGCCTCCTCTTCTTCAGTTGTAAAAAGTAAAAGCACTGAGTCGTCATTGGAGGCTCATGTTCATGAACCACACCTTTCCTTGTGTCCTTCACCCCAACCAAGATTGAAGGATGACGCAGGCCATACTACTGATTACTCCATGGAGCTGTTTTCACATACCATGCCTGGATTATCAAGTGAAATGGTGAATTACCCAGGCCAAGATGAATCTGACATGGAGTGCACTGATGCACAGCCGCTGATGGATGATTCTGCTGGTACATTCACTCAGAGCACTACATTGTCCTCGCAGTGTACAGAGCCAGATTCTGACCCTGATGAGACTCAGGTGCCCCTTCCCGCACACTATACCACCATACACGGTGACACAGAGGAAGGTGCACATGACATAGAAGAGGAGGTGATGGATGACCCAGTTGTTGACCCAGATTGGCATCCATTGGGGGAAGAGGGTGCTGCTTCCAATAGCTCAGATGAGGAGCATCCACAGCAGACATCGACATCGCAACAGCTGTTATCTGGCAGGCCCGGAGCACTCCAAAGACAGGTTCCAAACATCTAAAGAGTTGCTGGACAGCTTGTCCAGAGGGTCAAAAGATCACAGCGTGCTAGGCTGCAAAATGTCTGCCAAAGTAGGAAGAGTGCAGTGTGGCACTTTTTTGAACAAAATCCTCATGATCAGGCCAAGGTTATCTGTAAGAAGTGCGCAAAGACCTTTAGCCGAGGGAAAAATCTGAAAAATTTGAATACCAGTTGCATGCTTAGACATTTAACCAGCATGCACTTGCAAGCGTGGACACAACACCAAACCTCAAGTGCCACATGTGCAACTGATCACAACGAAGGTAGTCAGCAACGCTACATTGTTTCCCCCACTGTAAGCCCACCGGTTAGCACAGCAGCAAATGTTGAGGTGTCGTTGCAAGACCACAGCAGTCAGGGAATCCCACTGTTATATCAACGAAAGACTGATTCTAGGCCATCAGAAAGAACACCAACTCCATCACCATCATCAACCCTCTCTCAGTCCGCCCTGTCCACCGCTACTTCCACCATATGCAGCTCTCAAGTCCAGCTCACCCTCCCAGACACTATGAGTAGGTCAAGAAAGTACTCAGTCTCTCATCCGCGTACACTGGGTTTGAACGCCCACATTGCCAAACTAATCTCGTTTGAGATGATGCCCTTTCGGTTCGTGGAAAGCACAGCTTTCCGCGAACTCATGGCCTATGCAGTACCACGCTATGACCTACCCAGTCGCCACTTCTTCTCTCGCAAAGCCATCCCAGCCCTCCACCATCATGTGAAAGACCGCATTGTCCATGCACTCAAGCAGTCAGTGAGCGGAAAGGTGCACCTCACAACTGATGCATGGTCCAGTCGGCATGGCCAGGGCCGTTACGTGTCCATCACTGTGCACTGGGTTAATGTGGTGGATGTAGGGTCCACAGGGGACAGCGGTGGTGGGACAGTGCTGCCTAGCCCACGGTATAGGAAACAGTTGGCTGTAGGCGTTCGACCCTCCTCCTCCTCCTCCTCCTCCAGAAGCGAAAGCTCGTCAACGAGCACTCCATCTGCAGCTGCCACTATTGCACACGATGTGTCCCCCTATCGAGCAGCTAGTGGAAAGCGTCAGCAGGCTGTGTTGCAGATGATGTGTTTGGGCGACAGACACACCGCCGAGGTGCTGGCCGAGTACTTGAAGTGACAAACTGAGTCATGGCTGGGCAGTGTACATCTTGAGGCAGGCAAGGTAGTTAGTGATAACGGCCGTAATTTTGTGGCAGCCATAGCCCTTTCAAAACTCAGCCACATACCTTGCTTGGCTCACACCTTGAACCTGGTGGTGCAGTGCTTCCTCAAAAATTATCCGGAGTTAACAGCCCTGCTCCAGAAGGTGCGAAGACTGTGCGCGCACATCCGCCAGTCGCCTGTACACTCCGTTCGTATGCAGAAGCTGCAGCGATTGCTCCACCTTCCCAACCACCGCCTCATTATCGACATTGCAACAAGGTGGAACTCCACCCTGCACATGGTGGAGCGGCTGTGCGAGCAGAGGCAGGCCATAATGCATTTGTGGGAGGATACACGGCCAGGCACTTTGAGAGCAGACATGGAGTTGACAGGTGTGCAGTGGTCAAAGCTGAAAGACCTTTGTAAAGTCCTTCAGTGTTTTGAGGAATGCACACGGCTGGTAAGCGCAGACGACGCCATCCTAAGCATGAGCATCCCACTTATGCGTCTGCTCATGCAAACTTTGACGCACCTTAAGGAGCAGGCGTCTGCAGCCAATGTTGATGAGGAGGAAGAGGAGGAGGGAATCCTTGATGACATTCAGCCATTGTCTGCTCAGGGACCTCTCCTGGACGAGGTGGAGGAAGAAGAGGAGGAGGAGGATGATGATGGGGATGATTACTTAGGGGAGGAGGATGCATCTCGTGGGGCAAGTGAAAATGTTGGCGTGGCAAGGTCTGGTACAGGGTTTGTGCGTGACTGGAGGGATGTGGATTTGCCAGAAAGTGCTCCTCCAACCAGCACTCGCAGTGCATCATTGACACCGGGAACATTGGCCCACATGTCAGATTATGCCTTGCGGATCCTAAAAAGGGACCCCCGCATTGCCAAAATGATGAACGATGACGACTACTGGTTGGCCAGCATCCTGGATCCACGCTATAAAGGCAAATTGCAAAACATCATGCCACAGGAGAACCTTGACCTAATATTGGCTAATAAACAAGCAACTCTGGTAAATCGGTTGCTTGAGGCATTCCCAGCACACAGCAGCGGTGATGGTTCTCACACGAGCCGTACGGGCCGGGGGCAGCTTGGCAGAGGTGTTCGTGGTGCACACAGCTGAAGTGGCGTTGGAGACAGGGGTTTCATGACAATGTTGTGGACTGATTTTTCAAATACTGCTCACACAACTGGTAATACTGCATCGATGGAAAGTGACAGGAGACAGCAGTTGTCAACTATGGTTACAAACTACTTTTCCTCCCATATCGATGTTCTCCCACACAGGTCATTCCCCTTTGACTATTGGGCCGCTAACATGGACACCTGGCCTGAATTGGCCCAATATGCCTTACAGGAGCTCGCTTGCCCAGCTGCAAGTGTGCTATCGGAAAGAGTCTTCAGTGCAGCTGGATCAATCCTGACAGAAAAAAGGACCCGTCTGTCAACCCAAAATGTGGATGATCTAACCTTCATTAAAATGAACCACGCATGGGTTTCCAAGGATTTTGTCCCACCTTCCCCTGATGACACATAGGGTGACAGAAAAATGGCTTGCTTTGGTCCACCTCTTCCTGGTACTTCACCTATTTAGCCTTTTGCATCAGCTGAATGTCCAACATCAACATATGCCACTTTCTAAAACTCCCTAACTGTGCTGCCCCCCCCCCCATGGCCGGGGTCACCACCTAGCGCACGACACCGTGCGAGTGCCGTTGCCCTGGACAGGTGGGTAGGCCGACTCTTGGGCGCGGGCACTGGCACAGGGTCCCTCATAGTGCAATCAAGTGTCTCTGACGGTGGTGGTGCACACCCGCCGTCAGACACACCACTGTACTATGAGGGGCCCAGTGCCAGTACCGACGCCCACGAATGGGCCCCCCTTGCTTGGGCAGGGCCCCAGCATTTGCAATCTTTACCTCTCCCTGCTCCTCCGCTGTGTAATCTGGGCCGTCAAATCCATACTGTGCCTGACACCGTCTGAGCCTGCCTCCTGAGACATATATTTTGAATGTGTACGCTATCCATACATGTTATCCGGGGATACGGTACCCTTTCTAACCTTTGTGCAATCACATGCAATCCATACTGGGCCTAACACCGTCTGAGCCTGCCTCCTGAGACATATATTTTGAATGTGTACGCTATCCATACATGTTATCTGGGGATACGGTACCCTTTCTAACCTTTGTGCAATCACGTGCAATCCATACTGGGCCTAACACCGTCTGAGCCAGCCTCCTGAGACATATATTTTGAATGTGTACGCTATCCATACATGTTATCTGGGGATACGGTACCCTTTCTAACCTTTGTGCAATCACGTGCAATCCATACTGGGCCTAACACCGTCTGAGCCTGCCTCCTGAGACATATATTTTGAATGTGTACGCTATCCATACATGTTATCTGGGGATACGGTACCCTTTCTAACCTTTGTGCAATCACGTGCCATCCATACTGGGCCTAACACCGTCTGAGCCTGCCTCCTGAGACATATATTTTGAATGTGTACGCTATCCATACATGTTATCTGGGGATATGGTACCCTTTCTAACCTTTGTGCAATCACGTGCAATCCATACTGGGCCTAACACCATCTGAGCCTGCCTCCTGAGACATATATTTTGAATGTGTACGCTATCCATACATGTTAACTGGAGATACGGTACCCTTTCTAACCTTTGTGCAATCACGTGCAATCCATACTGGGCCTAACACCGTCTGAGCCTGCCTCCTGAGACATATATTTTGAATGTGTACGCTATCCATACATGTTATCTGGGGATACGGTACCCTTTCTAACCTTTGTGCAATCACGTGCAATCCATACTGGGCCTAACACCATCTGAGCCTGCCTCCTGAGACATATATTTTGAATGTGTACGCTATCCATACATGTTATCTGGGGATATGGTACCCTTTCTAACCTTTGGGCAATCACGTGCAATCCATACTGGGCCTGACACCGTCTGAGCCTGCCTCCTGAGACATATATTTTGAATGTGTACGCTATCCATACATGTTATCTGGGGATACGGTACCCTTTCTAACCTTTGTGCAATCACGTGCAATCCATACTGGGCCTAACACCGTCTGAGCCTGCCTCCTGAGACATATATTTTGAATGTGTACGCTATCCATACATGTTATCTGGGGATACGGTACCCTTTCTAACCTTTGTGCAATCACGTGCAATCCATACTGGGCCTGACACCGTCTGAGCCTGCCTCCTGAGACATATATTTTGAATGTGTACGCTATCCATACATGTTATCCGGGGATACGGTACCCTTTCTAACCTTTGTGCAATCACGTGTAATCCATACTGGGCGTGAGAACGGCTGGCGAGCTGTTAAGCAAGCTACAGCACCTGTGGTTTGCACACGTAAGTTTTTCATTTTTTTCAGGAATGACGGTTAGGCCTAATTCCGGAACTGCGGTTGACCTGCACTTACTGGGAAATCATTGTTCGCTGGTAATAATTGTAATCAGTGATCCCCATCACTAACGTTGTTCAGCGGGTTATCTGCACCTGTAAGCGACAAACGCTGGCCTTTTCAGTGTAGCGCACATGCAGCCATGGACATGTAAGGGCATGACACACCAGTTATTGGCCAATCTCATGTGCCAGAGCCTCACGTGTCCCTCTAGTAAGCCGGACTCGGACCGCGGGGCATGACGGAGTCTCGTTCGTTAACGGAATTAAGCTTGCAATGTGTGCATCTGTTCTGTAGCTGGCATGGTTGAGATTTCCCAGGTGGAGTCGAATTTAACCGTAGGCTCCTCTCCTGGTGGTGCCCTTCTGGACATTCCTTTAAGGTTCAGCTTTGCAACCATACTGCCCACGTAAAACAAACACTTTGCCTTCATGAACGCTGTTTGGAGGGTCATGACTCGTGGGAATAACGCCGCCCAATCAGTTAACCTGCTAGAGAGATCCTTCGTTGCTCCCAAGCATGACATCACACTCCCTAGGAAGAAGGTAATGCCACTGTGGCGACCGTACTCCTGGGGGCGACACAAGTGCACTGATGCCCAGCCACAGCTCGATGAATCTGCTGGTACATTGACCCAGACCACTACATTCCCCTCGCACGCTACACGACCTGAATCTGACCCTGATGAAACTCAGGTTACCCTTCCCATATACAGTTCCATCTTACACGGTGACAAAGAGGAAGCTGCAGATGAAAGTGCAGGTTCGGCCCACCCGCCATCAGACACACCACCGTACTATCAGGGGCCCTGTGCCAGTGCCGTCGCCAACGAGTGGGCCCCCCCTGCTTGCCCAGGATCACAGCACTTGCAAAGTTGAAATACTGTGCAGTGAGATGGAAGATGGGGACGACGAGGAGTCCAGACAAGTACAGGGATTCCCTAGCGAGGAGACTTATTTGATTGTTTTCAATGTTGGGACAGCAATTTTTGGGGAGCACTATACTCTGGAGAATGATAGATGGGGCCCACCATACACTGGAACATTCCAAAGGTGGACATCAGACACTGGAGCAGCATTTACAGGGCCCATTATACACTAGAGCATTAGAAATGGGGCCCATTATGTTTGGAGCATTATTTGGGCCCATAAGACAGTGGAGCTTCATCCATGGGGACCAACATATACTGTAGCATTATGTGGAGCTCATCATATACTGTTTCAAACATTGTATGGGACCAATGATTCTGTATGGAGAAATAGATGGGCCTCGTCATGAGATGTAAAAAGTGAGGTATTTTTCATTGTACTATACCGCTATTTCTCTGCCGTATCGGAGCATGATGAGTTGTGGTATGTGTTAAAGGGGCGCTCTTTCGCCCAGGGCACATGAAAACCTGGAGCCAGCCCTCCCACCCCACAGTCTGCAGCCAAATAACCCCCATTTTTCAGTGCGTAACTTGTATTATGAAGTTAATTAAGGTTGACAAGCTTAAGTAAGAAGAATTGATGCTTTTGGCATTCAAATGGGCACTGTTGGTGTGTTTCCTGTCCTCCTCTCACTGCCGACTTTTATTCCCCATTGACTTACATTGGGTTTCGTGTTTCGGGACGACCCCGACTTTTCCCTATAATCGGACGATCTTGCTCGACCCGACTTTTGGAAAAGTCGGGTTTCACGAAACGAAACGCGACCCTAAAAAACCAAAAGTCGCTCAACTCTAGTCCTGGGAGCCACGGGAGAACATCAACGCTCCCTGCATTCTCAGGAGATTTCTTCTCAATCGCAGCAGGGAGCGGCTTAAGGGGGAGGGTACTGTCACGGCCCCCGTGCCTCCAGCCATGCGCCGCGCCGCCCCTCCCGTCGCGAGCACTCATTCTTACCCGGCGCCGCAGCCTCGCTCTCCCCTGCTCCAGCGTCGCTGTCCTCCTCTGACCGGCCCGCGGCCTCTGACATCATTGCGTGCTCTGCGCATGCGCCGTAGGCCGCGGCCGGCCCTCTGCCTTTGATCTTATCGGCCGGCAGTGCCCTGACCCGGTAGCACCGCCGGACCAATGGGGGCACATCTGCAGCTATATCAGGCCGCCCTCCCTTAATGAAGGCGCCTGATTGTTGTTGTTTCAGACTTCCATCCAGGTCCTGTGGATTGCCTTGCAGCTTCCACTCCCTCTCACTGCCTTGTGCTTCCTTGCAGTCCTGTTCCAGTCCAGCCTACCCGTGTCCGTACCCGCTGTCCTACTCCGGTCCTGCCTGTCCGTGTCCACACCTGCAGTCCTGTTCCAGTCCAGCCTACCCGTGTCCGTACCTGCTGTCCTACTCTGGTTCTGCCTGTCCGTGTCAGCACCTGCAGTCCTGTTCCAGTCCAGCCTACCCGTGTGCGTACCTGCTGTCCTACTCCGGTCCTGCCTGTCTGTGTCCGCACCTGCAGTCCTGTTCCAGTCCAGCCTACCCGTGTTTGTATCTACTGTTCTACTCCAGACCTGCCATCCCGTGTTAGTCCCCGCACTCCACTCCGAGCCGCCCCTCTTGGTTCCGGATACCGTGGCATTCGAACCCCTGGACCTGCTCCTAACGATCCCTGTATAGGGGTCGGTTCCACCTGGTTGCTCATCCGGGGTCCCTCGGTGTCACGGTCCAGAGGGTCCACTCCGGGAAGTCCGCCTTGCCTAGTACAAAGCTAACTTTGTATACAGACTGACACACGCTGTCTCTGTCTAGTTTTGACTGTAATCAAACAGCAGATATACGAAACTGTTTGAAAAACGGACACAACTCTAAGGTGTAGGTCTGGAAAAATGGACAAACTCCTCGACTTTTTCTTCCAGAGTCACACCCAGATAGCTTCTATTTGTCCGTGATACCAGCCGGTACACGGTAGTGTGTGAGGAGCGTACACCGCTAGACAGTGTGTGAAAAAATGAACGCTCAGTAACTCACCAGGACAAAATAATAAAATTTGGAGTGCTTTGAAAAAAGCAGTTTGAACAGCAGTGTGCACACAGCAATGCAGCTAGCAGGTAGCCTTAAAAGGCAGCCTAATCACCACCAGCGCTGCTGCACACAACAAAAATCATCCCCTTTCACTGCACACTAACTGTACAGTGAAAAGCGCTATCAGCAGAAGCAGTTTTTTTTTCTTCTTCCCTGCCTAACGCTCTCCCTGTTCAGAATCAGCAGCACCTCTCCCTATTGTAAGATCGGCAGAAGTAAGATGGCGGTCGGCGTTCACAGTCTTTTATACCCACTGTGACACCACACAAAGCCAGCCAATGACTTCAATGCCCTTCTCTAAGATGGTGCTGGCCGCTGCACATGTCATCGCGTTGCCCACAGTGTGCGTCCTCCATCATTGGGTGAGAAAAGACGCTGAAAGCATCATTTGAAACAAGACTTTGGCGTGCTGATCGGTGACCTCATGGCCGACCTCACACTAGGGTCGGGTTTCGATAGGCGAAACCCGACTTTGGCGAAAGTCGGCGATTTTTGAATCTGACCGACCTGTTTCGCTCAACTCTACTCACCACCGGTGGCAGCACATTATGTCTAGAGATGGGCGAACCTGAACAGTAAAGTTCAGGGTCCATACCTACCACCTACTGTTTAGGCACAGACTCGCGAACACAAACTTCTCGAGGAAGTTTGTGTTACTGTTTGGAGTTCAGCAACCCAAACATTGGGTATTTCTCACACTGTAATCTGCATGACATCGCAAGAGACACCGATCGTATTATTACTGCCAGTCAGAGTGGCAGCAGCGGTGACCGGTGGCAAAAAGTTTACCTTCTGTCACAGAGGCATTGGCTGATGAGAGAGTACTACTCCCTTCAGCCTACACCTGCTGCTGCTAATAGAACAAAAGCAGGCACTGCTGATGGGAATATTCATCAGCTGGCGCCTGCCCTATAAATAAGTGAATAAAAAAAAAAGGAGTGGGATCCCCTTTATTTTTGAAAACCAGCATGGCAAAACTGACAGCTGCAGTAAGCAACCCTGAGCTCTCAGCGTTATCATGGCTGTTTATCAAGAAAAGAGGTGTCCCCACACAGTTTTTTAAACTTTTTAAATAAATAATAAAAAAGGGTGGGGTCTCTTCCATTTTTGACAACCAGCCAAGCTAAAGCAGACAGGCGGGGGCTCGTATTCTCAGTCTGGTAAGAAGCCATGGATATTATTCTAAAAATAGCAGTCTGCATTGTTTCCAGAAAAAGGAGCATCTATTAGATGTGCCAATTCTGGGGCTTTATCTGTCTCTTCCCACTTGCCCTGTAGTGGTAGAAGGTGGGGTTCATATTTGTGGGGTTGATTTTGCCTATGTATTGTCCAGTGACATCAAGCCCACGGATTAGTAATGGAAGGGCATCTATAAGACACTAATCCATTACTAATCCTATAGTTATATTGTAAATAAACACACAGCCAGAATAAAGTCCTTTATTTTAAGTAAAAATACACACCATTTTACTTTTTTATTTAAAAATAAAAAACAGTGTTATACTCACCATAAGCCTATTCCATTAAAGTCCTCATCTCCTGTAAGAAACAGAAAATAATAAGCAACCTGTAAAAAAAACAAAAATAAAAAACAACCATATCACTCACCTGTCCGACATACTGTCCCACACAGTAATCCATGTCTGAGATAAGTGTTTTCAACCAGGAGGGTGCCAAGTTGCATATGTCGAGAATGAAAACCACGGGAGAATGAGATGCTGCGAGCACAGCATCAGTGACTAGCGGTGACATCATCAAGGTTACCACAGGTCACAGAGGAGAGTTCCCAAATTTCACTGTGAGCCTGGCCGATGAACTGCGGTGACCTCAGTGAGATCACCACTAGCACCATGAGAAAAAGTCTCAAGGTGTAGCATTGAGCTCAGTGAGTTCACCGCAGTTCACCGTGAGAATTTTGCACCTGTGCTGCCTCTAACGTCTATCACTCAGGAGTGTTTGCATCCTGTAGTGTACTGATTTTGTGAGCAGGTATTGGTAAGTAAGGCCTCTTTTTATGTGCTGAATTAACATTTTAATAGCTGTTTATCTGCTTCCGAACATGAACTACAGCATACAAAGGGAGCAGGAATCCCTCATGTCAGTGTGTCCAGAGTATGGGAGACATTATAGCAGTTAACCTTCACCCAGTAGCTCAGGGACAGTGAAGACAACTGGTGAAAAATACAATATGCAACTCATGGACTAGCCAGAATTTTGGCATTCTTCATGAATATCCACAACAGCATATTCTGAAAATTATTTTTTCACTATTTTCCTTGGTATAAAGGAAAGAAAGAAACAATTCCCTTGTCAAAAAGTTTTGAAATCCATGGATCATGCACCAGTAATTCCTATAAGGCAATTTTCACACCTCTATTTGAGATGGAGACCTAAGTCACAATTTCCTAATAAATGTTACGTGTGCACAATTCTTGGCCCACTGACTTTCATTGTGCCCCACCTTCTGCATATAGAACCAACTGGCATCCGTATCAGTATCCTTTGTATAACTCATTTTTAATGAGAATGGCGCATAGAAATGGGCAGAGCCTTCAGTCGTGTTATCATGATCCCGCCATGGACCATATCAGCTGAGATAGTGAGAGTGCACTCGACTCAGAACAGTAAACAGGGAATTTGATGCCATTCCCTAGGTAAATAGCAGTTTGTATATAAAATATATAAAGTGAATTGGACTTTACATTACAGCTGCAATCACTCTTCACCAGACAAGAATCCACAATGAAACTCCTGGTGAGGATACTTGTGAATGCTTTCTCATGTAAAGAGGAGACTTTGACTGTATAATGTACAGTATGGTAATATTTCCATATGTTCCCATGTTTAGATTGTGGCCGTCCTTGGAGTCTTCCTGACTCAAGCTCTAGCAAATGATGTAAGTAGTGGGATGTACGGTTGGGCATGCGCTGACTTTATCTTATAGCAGGAAATACTATACAGCTTTTGTGTTTCTTTACTTGATTTTCACATTGTTCCCACATGTGTTAGTCCTTTACTATTATTACAGGGTTAAAAAAAAAAACTGATCCAAATTGATCATGTTAGATCACAATAGATCTGTTATATTTGACATCGATCTGTGAAAATGGAAATGATGACACCAACATAAACAGAGCCAAAGACCCTTACCGCATTGGTCTCGTGGTTATCATTCTAAGGCCTCATACCCATTGGCGATTTTAAAAACGGTCCGATTTCTGGACTGGAAAAAAGGGTGGAGTGTTATGCCAGTGTCATGCGATTTCTTTGCTTTTTTTTATTTTCCATCTGTTTTTTTTCCCAGCCACTCTTTTTCTACAGTCCTTTACAGGACCATTTACAGTGGTCTATACCACATAATGGTGATGTATCCGTTAAAAACGGATTGAAAACGGATGGTCCGTTTTTGGTCCGTTTTTTTAATCGCACCCATTGACTTCTATTGTGAAAAATCGCTGCAAATCGCGGCATGCTGAGATTTTTTTTCTCAGACCGATTTTGCCTGAGAAAAAAATCGCAAGTGAGATGTCACCCATTCACTAACATGGGTCAGAGTGCAATCCGATTAAAAATCCGATTGCATTCGTCCAATTTTATCGCCAGTGAGTATGAGGCCTTAGGTTTTTTTTCAAATGCATCGCATTTTATCCTGATGGATCTCAATAGAGGAGTCAGGTTTGCATTGAGGTTCTCTTAATCTCATTGATACATCCTTTACCTTTGTGTTTGGCACAACACATCCAAAGAAGAATGGCATGAGATAAGAGCTTAAAAAACATGATTTTGCGATACTCTGTCGGGAGACGTTTATGCCCCATGTGTCTCTATTTAGCAATAGCTGTGAATTGTAGTCTGTCGAAGGCTTTCTAGAATACTACAAAGAATGGATTGAATTTGTATTATATGAAATTGGATTTGCATTGCAGAACCACAAGGATGGATACAGGCATGTAAAGGTCTTCAAGTTATTAGTGTCATCAGAGCATCATTATTTATGGAAGTATTTCATTTGCTCTTGGGAATATGAATGGGCTATAGATTGTCTTTCTAAAACATGCTCATTTTGCATCAAAACCTGATAAATTGCATCAATACCTTATATTTCTGGGATCATTACAGTCATTTGTCGCTTACTGTAATAACAAAAGTACACTTTTTTTCTTCTTCATTTTTTTGTTGTTACAATGACTATTAAAATAAGCAAGATGCAAAAATACTTTTTTTTAGATTTGTCCAGTTGATCTTATTATCAGATCCATACGGTTAGTAGTACATACACATATTCGTACATACAAACAAGGGTTTTTGGATCCACACACTCGTATATTTGCAGCAGTAACAGTGCAATTCAATGAGATAAGTGTTTCTTTTATTATACATAAATTTTTCTTTTTTTTTTTTTTTACAGAACATCAACATTAATAATTCAGGTAATGATGGCAGCAACGATAACCAGCAAGTGAACATTAACAATCAGGACAACGTGGCTAACATCAACAACTGGAATGGCTGGAACTCCTGGGACGCCGTCTGTGACTTTGCAAAGGTGAGTTACTGTGTGTGATTTTTAATGTTTGTTTTGGTGGGTGAAGACATTGAGACGGGGGCGCAATTACAATTTATGGGATCTCGATAGTAAAGTGAAGAAATACAGCCGCCTTCCCTGACATTAAACTGATCTGATCTGATCTCGCCTACTGTATCCTCACCCATCCCTTGTAGATTGTGAGCCCTCGCGGGCAGGGTCCTCCTAAACCAGTCGTGACTTGTATTGTTTAAGATTACTGTACTTGTATTTATTATGTATACTTCCATCACATGTAAAGCGCCATGGAATAAATGGCGCTATAATAATAAACAATAATAATAATGGTGAAAACAGAAGAATGAAAACTTTTATGGGAGCAGTAACCCAAAAAATGGTCACTATACCATAAAACTTATGTAGAGGCCATTCCACACAAAACTTACATATTGAATCGCTGGATTTTGCTCTCTAGACATGAAAAGGTTCTTGCACCGGATTGAGCCCCTCATTCATTAAGTGTTACATAGAGGGTAGAAAGGATCTTGGATCCTAATAGTTGGGAATGGTAAGATCCTCCTGGTCTTACATCTAAAATGTATTCTTTTCCTTCATAGGGATTTGCTGCTACAAGACTGTACAACAAGAAGATCTGTGTGGTCACCAAGATGAAGCCAAACTTCCCCACCATGGAGCAGCTCAGTGCCATTGCCAAGAGCAAAAAGGTAAAATAATACCAACGGACAGTGTCAGACTGAAGAACATTGGGCCCACCAGAGGACTTTATTCTGAGGGCCCACCTTTCTCCTCCACTCAAAGCTCCCATAGCAGCTGCAGGGTTTACACTATGAACTCTCCTTAAGGAAAAGCCGAGGCCCACCGGAGGATTCTCCGGTTCTCTGGTTGGCCAGTCCAACCCTGCCAAAGGATGTCATCTTGTTCAGTGCCAGAGGTGTTAGAATAATGTCAGAAATTACAGCAAATTAGAATGATTTTGGAAAATATATGGTGAAGACAATTTTAAGAGAATTTTTCATTTCTAGTTTGAATACGGAATGTAGCCAGTAAAGCAAGTCTAGCTCTCAGATGCTACTTAGATGTATAGCCTCCAGGACAGCAGGTCCAGGGAGTGTCACACTGACAATTGAGCATCCTTAATTGGGAGGGTCACCAGTGTCCTCTCACGTTGATTATTTTGCTTGAAGGGAATGGAAAGATTAGAAGGCAAACAGAGCCAATTGAGGGACTGTCCACAATGAAACCTATGCGATGGGATGATCATGATAATTAAGACCCACAATTAAAATAGGGGTTTCTCCATACAGTGCACCCCTTTATATTCCAGAAATGGTCTCCTAAATTGCTGTCATTGGTAACTGTAGGACCATTAGCTGGACGGACATGTCTTTGAGCAAAGGGAATTCTATGCTTACCCAACGTTCCCCTGATCATGAAGACAAGTTGTTATTTATTTACAACTCATGCTACATTTATACTTAAAGGGAATCTGTCGCAAGGTTTTTGCTATCTCATCTGAAAGCAGCATGATGTAGTGACAGCAACCCTGATTCCAGCGATGTTTTACTTACTTTACTAGATGCTTAAGTATCAAAAAAGTCCACAAATATAAGGTTCAATAAATAACATAAGAAAAACCATCAGTGCACAATTAGACATAAACGTCTCATGCACCGCAAAGAACCAAAGAAAGCCAATAGGTCCGTTAAAAATTCATGCTTTATTAATACAAGTTTATTTCCATATATGAAAAAAAGGACCAATTGTTACAAATAATAAACATGGTGCCAATCTAAAAGACCATACAAGCATTGCAAAAAAGCATCAAAAAAATAAAAGGGCGTATTGCATTAAACCACTTAAATCAAATTGCCCAAAATAGGTGTATAAAGGCAAAAGCTCTCTTATTACAATACAGCATATATACATGGATAAAAGATTTTAACCTTAGTAAATTTCCATGCAATTGCCTAGCAAAGAAAGAGCTTAGAATTATCCATATTACCTTAGTTAAATATCAGTGGTGTACACGAGTGGATAAAGTGCTGCAGTGCTGGTAAGTTCCTTCAAACCCCGACGTACGTTTCGTCACTTTCTTCCTCAGGGGCGTATGTGAGTATGGGGAGTTGTTTGGCTTTAAATAGGGATCATCGACCAATCACACATCACTCAACAGATTTACCGCTTAGTGCAGCTGTAAGGAAAAGGCGATTGTCTGGATCTAATTAGCGCACCGTCCACTCCGCACATGACCGTATCATAGGTCCACGTCCCCGGTAGTTGGAGCACAAGAAGTCAGCACCGTCATTGAATGACGGCAGTGCATTCCAGCAACCATGAAACCGGGTTATTATTATTGACCATATCATGTTTTTTTAAAAATTATCATCACTTACTGCTAATATAATAAGTAATTTTGAATTGATGGTCTATTGTGCAATAATCACAAAGAGCGGTTTCTTTAGACCTTTAATGCGTTTTACAATTTCATGGCAGGTGAATTACATTTGCCGGGCAAGTGATTGTCTTGATGGCTGCGCGCCGCTCATTGCGCAATGACTAGGGTCTGACGGCTCCCGGTTTCATGGTTGCTGGAATGCACTGCCGTCATTCATTGACGGCGCTGACTTCTTGTGCTCCAACTACCAGGGACGTGGACCTATGATACGGTCATGTGCGGAGTGGACGGTGCGCTAATTAGATCCAGACAATCGCCTTTTCCTTACAGCTGCACTAAGCGGTAAATCTGTTGAGTGATGTGTGATTGGTCGATGATCCCTAATTAAAGCCAAACAACTCCCCATACTCACATACGCCCCTGAGGAAGAAAGTGACGAAACGTACGTCGGGGTTTGAAGGAACTTACCAGCACTGCAGCACTTTATCCACTCGTGTACACCACTGATATTTAACTAAGGTAATATGGATAATTCTAAGCTCTTTCTTTGCTAGGCAATTGCATGGAAATTTACTAAGGTTAAAATCTTTTATCCATGTATATATGCTGTATTGTAATAAGAGAGCTTTTGCCTTTATACACCTATTTTGGGCAATTTGATTTAAGTGGTTTAATGCAATACGCCCTTTTATTTTTTTGATGCTTTTTTGCAATGCTTGTATGGTCTTTTAGATTGGCACCATGTTTATTATTTGTAACAATTGGTCCTTTTTTTCATATATGGAAATAAACTTGTATTAATAAAGCATGAATTTTTAACGGACCTATTGGCTTTCTTTGGTTCTTTGCGGTGCATGAGAGGTTTATGTCTAATTGTGCACTGATGGTTTTTCTTCCTTTACTAGATGCTGTAGTTTTGATTAAAAACAGTTTTCTCTGCTGCAGATCTAGCAGATCTCTGAATGCTGAGCTCTGTATAACCCCGCCTCCACCAATGATTGGCAGCTGTGTACACTGTACAAAGGCAGAAAGCTGCCAATCAGTGGTGGGATTGTGGTTGGACTACCATGCAGCAGGCCAAATAGTGATAATCTCCTGCTGATAAAACTGTGATTTTAGTAAAGCTACACTAAGCAGCCAAGTAAGTGACACATCGCCGGAATTCTGCCCCTACAGATTAGGTATCAAAAACCTGGTGACAAATTCCCTTTAAAAACTGTATAAATGTTCTTTGACCAGTCAAATATGTTAACCTAAAGCAATTCAATATTAGACCTTCCTGAAGATTTCTGATTCTTACACATTGTCATCATATTTAAGCAATAAAACAGGTTCTTATCGGCTGCAGGAAAACCTCAGGCTCTTAGCTATGGAGGCGTAAGTCATGCCAAGGTATTGGCCGAGAGCTGACACAGCAAACTTGGGCATCCAAACCACCAGTGCCGGAGAGAGAGGCTTCTTTCCATATAAAACATTCACATATGTACACGCTTTATAATGCCAAACACTTATCCCCCAGCCGGGGTCTGCGGTGGGGACGCGAAGTGGCCAAATGACAGACTTGTTACCGACAGCTATAAATGTCTTCTCAATTTCACATTAAATTCAGACCAGCATTTACCATTCTGCAATCAATCTGATGCTGGCAAGGTTTACTCTGCGTCTGCCAAAAGGCTCCAAACACAGGCTGAAAAGCTATACTTAACATGAAAAATTATACGTGTAGTGAGAAAGAAGGAATAACAAATATAAAAATTAGAGATAAATATAACGACAAATATTTAAAGTGAAAAAGAAAAGTGCCTAATATGAAAATAAACCATAGAAATCACTTACTCATAGTAATAATTTAGCTTCTGGTTTCTTTTACAAGCAGGATAGTAAATGCAGTACTGCATTCTGACCAGTAGGTGTCCCCAAAGTGCTACTGTACAAGCTATTGAGGCGGACTTTTCAGAAAGATGTGTTAATTCCTTAGAGTGATGATTTAAAGCGGCCCTGTCAGGTGTCATCATGTTTTATACCTGATATTTGTCCATGCACATCTCTGTATTCCTGAGGTATGGCTACCTCTTCTTGAGTCCCGATATTACCCTTCTGATCAATCGATTTATCAATATTTCAGTATTTTACTATACATTGAAAGATATGCAGTAGATGCCATTGTAATTAGTGCAATGATTTGTAACATCTGTCTATTCTACTTAAAGGTCCCAACCAACAACCAGCTGGTGACCTACGCCATCAACCAGAAACCCATCATTCAGATCGAAGAGTACGGCAAGCACATTGAATCCCTGTGTAAGGGCATGCCCGCCTACACCGCTATCGAGATGCCCAGTAAGTGGCTTTCTTTTGTGCCATCGTCAAAAAATGAAAAAAAAATGTATGGCCCAAAAGTTATCTTTTTTTATAGCTAGTTTGTATTTCCATTTCCCTAAGTATTTATTACATTGCATGACTATATTTTAGAAACCATATTACAGTAGCATTACCCCTCGAGAAGCAATGGGATCAAACTGAGAGGGAGGAGACACAGATTAGATATTAGAAAAAAACTTTTTGACAGTCAGGGAGACCAATGAATGGAACAGGCTGCCAAGAGAGTTGGTGAGTTCTCCTTCAATGGAAGTCTTCAAACAGAGGCTGGACAGACATATGTCTGGGATGACTTAGTGAATCCTGCATTGATCCTGAGGGTCCCTCCAACTCTACCATTCTATGATTCTACAATACTATAGTCTCCAACTATAATACCTAAGCACATCTGTTATTATGCCCATTATTGTGATGCCATAGCGGATTACTTTACACTATATTGTGGTAACACATTGCAATAACTGCAGACACAGATATTGAGTGCCATTGTCTACAAGATACTCTAGGTAAGACCCCAGATCTTATGAGCTTACAATCTGGAGGAAATATAGATATAAGGGGTTAGGAGATAAATAAGCAGCTCTAGAAATGTCAGGGCCTCTTAGGAGTGTTAGTCAGTGTAAGGGGCCGCTTTCATGGACCTGCACCATTGAACAACCACTGGCATCAGTATACATTTACCAATAGGCAGTCATTTAGTAGCCTGTTTACATAGTCAGACCACAGTACATGGTGGGTTATACACATGGGAAGAAAGAATCAATATCTCCACTACACACTGAACGGGAAACCACTGGGTAAATCTGACATGGAGAAGAACTTGGGGATCCTAGTTAATGATAAACTTACCTGGAGCAGCCAGTGCCAGGCAGCGGCTGCCAAGGCAAACAGGATCATGGGGTGCATAAAAAGAGGTCTGGATGCACATGATGAGAGCACTATACTGCCTCTGTACAAATCCCTGGTTAGACCGCACATGGAGTACTGTGTACAGTTTTGGGCACCGGTGCTCAGCAAGGATATAATAGAACTAGAGCGGGTACAAAGGAGGGCAACAAAATTAATAAGGGGATGGGGGAACTACAATACCCAGAGAGATTAGCAAAATTAGGATTATTTAGTGTAGAAAAAAGACGACTTATTGGCGATCTAAAATCCATGTATAAGTATATAAGGGGACAATACAAATATCTCTCCGAGGATCTGTTTATACCAAGGAAGGTGATGGTCACAAGGGGGCATTCTCTGCGTCTGGAGGAGAGAAGGTTTTTCCACCAACATAGAAGAGGATTCCTTACTGTTAGGGCAGTGAGAATCTGGAAATCCCTGCCTGAGGAGGTGGTGATGGCGAACTCAGTCGTGGGGTTCAAGAGAGGCCTGGATGTCTTCCTGGAGCGTAACAATATTGTATCTTACAGTTATTGTTAGGTTCTTTAGAAGGACGTAGATCTGGAGATTTATTTTGATGGATTATAGGCTGAACTGGATGGACTAATGTCTTTTCGGCCTTACTAACTATGTAACTATTGTGTACACTGAGCGATCAATTGTAGATCGGTCAGTGCGGATAGGCTGCCACAATTCACAGCACGATGTGCTGCCGAGACTACAGTAATTATCTTTTGTGCCACACAAAACATAATTTCACCCAATGAACAAGCGTTTTGCTCATCCATCGGGTGATTGACAGCCCGTGTACACCGAGAGATTATCAGTCTTAAAAACACTTGGCCATAATAATCTTAAGGCGTAAATAAAGCTTAAATTTATAGGTTGTGAGTCTGTCGGATGGAAAGAAGGGGGAGATCTAGATGAGAGGAGAAGCTCAAGAGAAGTCGTGCCTGCGAGAGTGGGTGGATTTGGTGGATTTGATTATAGTGATGGAGGAGGACACCTTTGTAAAATGAAGGCTGCACATTTCTCATTTATAATTACAACGTGGACTGTTATTCATATTATTTAGAATTTAATTTTTTTATTTTTATTTTTTATTGTGAAAACCTATAGCAAAAGTAAAATGGGGACATATCGTTTTTTGCTAATTTGCACCCCAATCACCCTCCTCCCCCCTCATTCTAACGTCCATTTACTGTATTTTTTTTACATATGAGAAAATAAGGAATATTTTGCTCCAGTGAGCAGAATCCAATCCTCATTCATTTTTTAGGCTATGTGTCCGTTTTTACAGTCAGTGTGGCATCCATCTTTCTCGCATGTAAAAATGAAAAACGAGCTTCACCTGTCCAGTAAAGAATAAAAAACGGTCATCACTCGGATAACGCGAACGGCATCTGTGTGCTGGCCATATCGTCAGGGGCCCATTGATTTCAATGACTGTATTTGGTCCCTTACTCACATCCAAATCAGAAATATGCGTTTTTATTTTTCTGCGGACAGTCAGTTGGCAAAATAGCAACAGACATGTAAATAGCCCCATACACGATAATGGATGCATGCGCAAAAGCTGGAGGTCAGTGTTTCTGGAACAGAGCTCCTAAACTCATACAGATGCAGATCGGGATGATCAAATTCTTGCTCCCTGCAGTCACCACTAGGGGGTTTAGAGTCTTACAGTATAATGATGGAGAGGAGGGGAATCTGTCACCAGAGTTATGGTATGCTATCTGAGAGCAGCTTGATGTAGGGACAGAGTCCTTGATTCCAGCAATGTGTATCTTACTGGGCTCTTTGCTATAGTTTTCATAAAAATCACTGCTTTGTCTGCTGGGTTTTTTTTTTAAGGGTTTGCATAAGTTCATGTAAAGAACATGCCTACAATTGTGAACATTTGGTTTTCTTTTTACTGTGAAGCAAACAACAAATAGGACAAAATAGCTGAAAACCTCAGTGTGCATAACTATTCACCCCTCTAAAGTCAGTACTTTGTAGAGCCTCATTTTGTGGCAATTACAGCTGTACGTCACTTTAGATAAGAGTCTATGAGCTTTCCACATCTGGCCACTGGAATTTTTGCCCATTCCTCATGGCAAAATTGCTCCAGCTCCTTCAAGTTAGTTGGCTTCCTCTGGTTTACAGCAATCTTCAAATCTGACTACAGATTCTCATTTGACTAGGCCACCCCAAAACATTTCCATGTTTCCCCTTAAACAACTTGAGTGTTGCTTTAGCAGTATGCTTTGGTTCATTGTCTTGTTGAAAGGTGAACCTCTGTCCCAGTCTCAAATCACTGACATATTGAAATAGGTTTTGCTCAAGAATATCCCTGTATTTTGCATGATCCATCTTCCCCTCAACTAGGACCATTTTCCCTGTCCTTGCAGCGAAAAACACCCCCACAGCATGATGCTTCCACCACCATGTTTCACTATGGGGATGGTGTTCTTCGAGTGAAAAGCTGTGCTGTTGTGGGGTCAGACATAGCTTTTGAAAGTTCAATTTTGATCTTCTCTGACCACAACACCTTCCTCCATACATTTTGGGGAGACTCCCATATGTCTTTTGGCAAACTTAAAATGGGCCTTACAATTTTTGTGTGGAAATAAAAGCTTTTTCTGGCCACACTTCCATAAAGACCACCTCCATGGAGTGTACAACTTACTGTGGTCATATGGATAAATACTCCAGTGTCTGCTTGGGAACTTCACAGTTCCTTCAGGGTTACCTTTGGGCTCTGTGCTATCTCTCTGATTAATGTCCCCCATGCCCAGGCTGAGAGTTTTGGTGGGCAGCACTTTCTTGGCGGGTTTGTTGTGGTACCTTGTTCTTTGCATTTGATGGTAATAGATTTGATGATGCTCCAGGGGATCATCAGAAATTGGGATCTTTTTTATAAACTAACCTTGACTTGTCCTTCACAACAACTTTGTCCCTGAATTGTTTGGAGATCTCCTTGGTCTTCATGGTGTTGTTTAGTTAGTAGTTCCTCTTGATGTTTCAGCTTCTCTGCCCTTTCAGAAAAGGTGTGTACATACTGACAGACTTGTGACACTTAGATTGCACACAGGTGGATTTCCTGTCACTAAGCATGTGACTTATGAAGGTAATAGCTTGCACCAGAAATGTTTAGGGACTTCATAGCAAAAGGGGTGAATACATATGCACATGACAATTTTAGTCATTTGATTCCATAAATTAAATTTTTGCCTATATTTTACCCTATTCATTTCACTAACTTACACTATTTATTGCTGATCCATCACACACAAATCAGATTACAAAAATTTTTAAACACAGGTTGTAATATAAAAGAAGCCTAGAGAGGTGAATACTTTTGCAAGCCACTGTATGTCATGAAAATATATTAAATAAAATAAAGTTGTTTTTCATGGGTGAATCTGTTTGTGATCCACCCTCTTGTTTCATACCATAGAAGTGCCCTGTTTCTATGGCAGACATGGCATCAGTGTGTGAATTTTTAACCTATATGTTCCGCTATAAAAAAAAAATCCACATTCCATCCAGATTCTGTGATTTCACTGCTGAAATTTACATGACTATTAGAGTTATAACAAGAATGTCTTTTCAGATTTCGAAGCAGGATTTGCCCTCTGCAGAACCAACAGCATGATCACAATTTTGGGAATCAGCTTCTGTTTTTAAGATGCCATACGACCCCTGCCCACTGAACGGACACACATGAAAACTAATTTGAATTGTGGATCCTTTCTATATTCCCTAAATCTCATCTAATAAAATATTATATGTGGCTATCGGCTGCTTGTGTCTTCTTATTAAATGCAATAAAAAAAAAGCAGAAATGAAATTGAGCTGTAGAAAGCACTTGTGTAGAATTTAATCTAACAGACGTCCCTTTTCAGGTTCTGCCAGAGGATTCGCTATCTGCTGCAGCTCCAGCTCCATCACCATTTTCGGTATCAGCCTGTGTTTTTAAGATGACCTTTCTTAAATCAGATTCTCGCTCAGGGAGACCCACTATCCAATTTCTTCATGAAGCTACACACTGCAATAAAACTGTTTCTCAGGGAATAATGTCTCTTTCTTTGTATAATGCACCCCTCAGATTTTAAAACATGTTCCCAAAACTATCCTTACCTTCATTTTCATGCCCCTAGTAGACAGCTACATTGATTTATATAAAAACTCAAGTAGGAAAAGAAGTTAGCTACTTCCTCCCTCAATTTACTCATTAAAGATCCCTAAACAAAGATAAGACATAAAACCCATAAAAGAGGAAATTTAGGGGGTCCCCATTTTTCATGGACAAAACAGATTTATTTCAAAAACTTTTTTCTCTTAAATGCTTTAATATTTTTAATAGTATAATAAAGTAAAGTGACAATACGGAGATAATAAAGACAGTAATGTCACAGCACAGGAGTAATGACCAAGGTGACAAAACAACACAATGTCATAATGTGTGAATAGTAAATACCATGGAGTCATTGGGAAAGATCGCTGCATACACAGGGGTCATATTATAATCATAAAGTGCACAGTGATAGATCAGGATGGGCTCCACTGTGATGTCACAGAACAGAGGTAAAGTAAAAAAAAAACAATGACAATAAACATAGTGACGTCATAACTGACAGCTAAGAGCCACAGTGATGTCACAGCCCAAGGATAATAATCACGGTATCACAATACAAGGATAATACACACAGTGATGTCACAAGACAGGTGTAATGTAAAAAGAAAAAATTGTGATAAACAGTGATATCATAGCTGGTAGCTAAGACCACAATGATTTCACAGCCCAGGGATTAATAACATGGAATCACAGTGATGTCACAGCCCTGAGATTAATAACATGGAATCACAGTGATCTCACAGCCCAGAGATTAATAACGTGGAATCACAGTGATGTCACAGCCCAGGGATTAATAACACAGAATCACGGTGATGTCAAAGCCCAGGGATTAAAAACACGGAATCACAGTGATGTCACAGCCCAGGGATTAAAAACACAGAATCACAGTGATGTCACAGCCCAGGGATTAATAACACGGAATCACAGTGATGTCACGGCCCAGGGATTAATAACATGGAATCACAGTGATGTCATAGCCCAGGGATTAATAACATGGAATCACAGTGATGTCACAGGCCAGGGATTAATATCATGGAATCACAGTGATGTCACAACCCAGAGATTAATGACATGGAATCACAGTGATGTCACAGCTCAGGAATTAATAACACAGAATCACAGTGATGTCACAGCCCAGGGATTAATAACATGGAATCACAGTGATGTCACAGCCCAGGGATTAATAACATGGAATCACAGTGATGTCACAGCCCAGGGATTAATAACACGGAATCACAGTGATGTCACAGCCCAGGGATTAATAACATGGAATCACAGTGATGACACAGCACAGGGAGTAATAACATGGAATCACAGTGATGTCACAGCTTGTAATCCATACTAAGGCTCAGTTTACATCTGTATTGGAGGCTCTGTTTACTGCCTTTTTCAGATTCTGGGTGGCTTTTATCCTAAGGCTAGGTTCATATTGCATTAGAGCAGTCCATTCAACAAATGCGTTAAATGGACTGCACTAACGCCACTCCTTATTTTTTATTGCGTTATGCGATCGCGCTAGCGCAGATGCTCCTTCTGCGCTAGCAGTGACGGACCCTCGAACACTGCAACCGCGTCCGAGGGTCCGTCACAGAATGATGGCACATCACTAACGAATGCCGATTATGACATGCGCTATCGATGCGCAACGTTATGGCAGTCTATGGGTGCGTCAACGCATCTGTTAAATAGCGTTAATGCCGCTATGTAACGGATGCGTTAAACGCAGCACCATAATGCAATATGAACCCAGTCTAAGTCATATGGCAAGGCAAGGATCGATATTGACTTATAGGATTTCTACTTCCAAGAGTTGACACTGGAGTTCAAGTCCTCTTACTCTTAATGTCCCACAGGAGCATTGCATGGCCTATAAGTCTCCTTACACTGACATGTCCGGTATTTCGTTACCCCTTAAACCCTAGAGATTTTACCAAAAGTTCCGTAGAAAATAGCATGTTGCACTTGGTTTAGTAAGGTGACAGTCACCATAAGAGAAACCCAAAAAATCCTATTATAGACAGTGATGTCTGAAGAGCGCTGTTTATGTTTACCAAGGGTTCAAGCCTGCTATTTCAGGTAGAGAGGTGTGATGGGGTTTTTTTTTTTTAAAGATAGATTTTTTTTCATGCTGGATTCCGGCCCTTTAAAGTCATCTCACCATTTTATAGGTCGAAAAAAGCAGAATATTTTATCAGGCTTCTTGATAATAAGCTCAGTTCTTTCCTATTTACCCATTTTTATAAAACCTTCATAAGCATTCTTGCAATAACTCACTTATAATCAATTCCATGTGTTATGACCATAATATATGGAAACCTTCTGGGCAACGAAATAACGTAATTGATCAAAATAAATTTGACATTGTGTCTGCACTACATAATTCTTACATATTCCTGAGTATCTTACAGATGTGCCTTTTCTGGGGCGGCTGAGAGCTGGTGTTTGTAGCCACTATCCATGGAAGAAGAATCACAGAATCCAGAGGAGGAAAGCATCTGCATCCGATGCTCAAAATGTTTTCATGTGGGATCCTGATGAGACTCAATACCAGAGGCGCATGTGGACTGTACAGTGGTGTCAGGCACAAAGAGGAGGAGGGCGACTTTCAGGGTGAGGTGTGTGAGAACAGTGAGGATGACGATGAGGTTGTAGATCCCATTTGGTGTGAACCAAGAGGTATGCAGCTGAGTAGCTCAGCAGAGGAGGTGAAGGAGGAGGAAGATGAAGAGGTTACGTTGCAGCTTCCCACACAGACACGAAGTTATGCAACCACGACAAGCACTCCATCCTCAGCCCCAACTCTGGCTGTGGCCAGCACCGCTTGCGAGTGTGCAATGCGCAGGGGAGGCAAGGTTGCCTAGCCTGGGAGATTTTTGAGACTTCAAAGGATGACCCAACACACATTATCTGTCAAATTTGCAAAAAAACTCAGTAGAGGCAAAAATTCCAATAATTTGACAGTTACATGCATGAACCGGAATATGCGCAATCAACATGCCTTAGTGTGGGAATCTCACTGCGCTAAAATGCAGACTAGTGGGACTTGCCAACCATCGGCCATCTCATCAACTCCATCTGCTGCTTCTTTCTCCTTCGTCACCATTCCAAGTGTTTACACATAGGTATCTGGCCACAGAAACTACAATTGTTTACCCACCACAATTGGGATGAGTGAGAGACGGTCAGGTGTTATGGAAGTAGACATGAATGCTGCTTTTGTGTCACCTACCACAACACATCTTTCTTAATGCACCATCACATCTCTGCCTGCACCTCACTCACAGTCCAGCAGTTTGTCCTGTTCTCTGTACTCTGCCCTCTCCCAGCACAGCAGCCGGTTCTCGGTCCCGCAGTTATGTTAACGTAAAAGAATGTTTCCTCCCACACGTGGGAAACGCTAAGAGCTTGAACTCCACTATCTTCAATCGGTTGGCTATGGAATTGCTGTCTTTCTGCCTGGTGGATACAGACGATTTCCGAAAGTTGATGTCCAGCGCAATCCCCCAGTACCAGTTGCCCAGTCGCCATTACTTCTCAAAGAAAGTAGTGCCTGCGCTACACAAGCATGTCACCGACAACATCACCCTTTCCCTGAAAAAATCTATGTCTGCAAGGTGCATTTCACCATTGACACTGGTATGAGCAAACATGGGCAGGGGCTTTACATCTCACTGACGGGCACTGGGTGACTTTGGTGGCTGTGGGTGCAGGCGGTCAAGGGGCTGCTCCACAAGTCTTTGAATCCCCAAGCATTGGAGGAAAAACCTCTGTATCTAACAGTTCCTCCACTGCTTCTGCCTCCTCCACCACCTCTAGGGCCTCCACCTGTGCCCTCAACCTATTCCTTAAACAGACACGCATTCCAACAGTGCAGATAGAATCTCCCCCACCTCCATACTGTGCAGCTAGGGCTCACCATAATCAGGCAATGTTTAAGTTAATATGCCTTGGAGATCACGGTCACACAGGTCAAGAGCTGTTGACAGGTATCCAGGCCAAGTTAGAGCAATGACTGTCTCCACTAAACCTGGAGCCATGGAAGGTTGTGTGCGATAATGGTGCAAACCTGGTGTCGACCATACGCGTGCCAACCTCACACACGTGCCTTGCATGGCTCATGTCCTCAACCTGATGGTACAGCAAGTTCTACGCTACTATCCTGGCCTGAATGCACTGTTGCAAAAAGCATCATTGCTGTGTGTTCACTTCCGACGATCGCACCCTGCAGGTCATCAACTTGCATTGCTACAGAGGTCTTTCAGCCTACCTGTTAACCGCTTGATTAGCCATGTTCCGACACTGAGGAATTTCACTCTGCATATGTTGCAGCGGCTGTGAAAGCAACAAAGAGCCCTGGTGCAGTATGTGCTTTTGCATATCCTCGGCCAACACAGTCCGGATGTGGTGAAAATCACGCTTGTGGAGAGGGCACAGGTGAAGGACCTCTGCACCCTTCTGCACAGTTTTGAATTGGCTACTAAGATGGTTAGCACTGACAATGCCATCATCAGCATTATGATTCCGGTCATCTACATGCTGGAGCACACTTTGAATAGTCTGCATGAGGAAGTGATGGTCCCAGAGGAAGAGGTGGAAGCAGAAGAAGATGCAGAAGGGATAAAAAATATCTCAGGATGGTGGCTTACTGCAATCAAAGGGGGTTCATGGTACCAGACAAACTGTTAGTGAAGATGAAGGAGCCGAGGAACAAATTAGGGAGGACGAAGTGGTGGAGGCGCAGCAGTCATTAGATGAAGAGGATAACAATACGCTCTCTGTTGTCCATGGTTTGGGGAAGGGGACGGAGTAAGCAACCTTGAGTGTTACCGTGCCAACAACACAACATGGAATTGGACCTCATGGAAGCACCCGAATCATGAGCGCCTTTTTGCTGCACTATCTTCAACGCAATGCCTGTATTTTTAGGGTTTGAAATAGTGCTAACTACTGGATTGCCCCTCTGTTAGATCCATGGTATAAAAGTAAGTTTAGCCAGATGCTTACTCCCTGGAAAGGGATGCGTGCATGCTGAAGTATTGACATACTCTTGTAGTCAATCTTAAGAGTTGTTTTTCCCAAGACAGCAGGCAGGCACACAGTGTGCATTCCAGTTGTAGATGTCCAACTCCGAGAATGTTAAGGCACCAAAACATTAGCTGCAGCAGTGTAAGTGGCATAAGCAAATTCTTTGAGTTATTGAAGACATTTTTTAGACAATAACATGCACCATCAGAACAGAGTATAAGTCTGTCATGTTGTGAATGACTGAAGAGGATGGTGCATGATTATCTGGAGCTCAATATCACTGCCATCAGAGGGGGATTGGGGCAGTCCTACTCTACGTTTTTTATATTCGCTGTGTCATTACGGCCTCCTAAATGTATTAAAAGCAAGACCACATTAAATGCAAATTGTACCTGAAGCGTTTCTGAATCACTCCCATGGTGCCAGAAAGGGCAAGCGCAGATAAAGGTTGACCAGGTCCAGACATAGACATTTCAGGTCCAACCTCCACACTGCCTAACCAGCACCACAGATGAAGGGTGAGACAGGCCCAGACACAGGTGCACAATCAAACAGAGTCTGGGGCAGGGCAAGGCTGCTGTATGTATGTGCAGCATCGGTGGTGCTGGTTAGGCAGTGTGGAGGTTGGACCTGAAATGTCTATACAATCAGGTACAATTTGCATTTAATATGGTCTTGCTTTTAATACATTTAGGAGGCCGTAATGACACAGTGAATATAAAAAAAAGTAGAGCAAGACTGCCCCATATGAGAATGCCTTGGCGTGGCGGGGCGGCTCAAAGAATTGATAAATTGTTTGCTAAATGTCTCATTTTGAAATACAGTTAGAAATCAATATGTGCAAATGCACTTTATGTACTGCGTTCTGACCATAAGCGGCGCTGGCTTCTCCCCCTTTTTTTATTTGATATTGGATTGTTGGCTGACTACCATTGTTGCCACCACTGTTGCCGTGCACGCTGGGTTATGCATGCCATTCTTTCTGTGTTCATTGTGATTGATGTAGGCTGCTGTACACACATACAGCAGCCCTGCCCTGCCCCAGGCTCTGTTTGATTGTGCAGCTGTGTCTGGACCTGTTTCACCCTTCATCTGTGGTGCTGGTTAGGTAGTGTGGAGGTTGGACCTGAAATGTCTATGTCTGGACCTGGTTAGCCTTTATCTGTGCTCGCCCTTTCTGGCGCCATGGGAGTGATTCAGAAATGCATCAGGTACAATTTGCATTTAATGTGGTCTTGCTTTTAATACATTTAGGAAGCCATAATGGCTCAGCGAATATAAAAAAAAGTAGAGAAGGACTGCCCCATATGGGAATGCCTTGGCGTGGCGGGGTGGCTCAAAGAATTGATAAATTGTTTGCTAAAATGTCTCATTTTGAAATACAGTTAGAAATCAATATGTGCATATGCACTTTACGTATTGTGTTCTGACCATAAGCAGCACTGGCTTCTCCCCCTTTTTTACCTGTGTTACTATTCTTACATTTTTCTATCAATATTAGTTTATGACACTGATGTTTGTGCCACCTGAGTGTGGCTGGAATAAAAAAAAAGCATCTCATTCAAGGTCTATGGCTGACTGCTGCTATGCCATTTGCAATTTTCTACTGTGGGTCAATTGATGCCACTTTTCATGGTGTCTGCCTCTAATTTTAGCTGTTTGGGAAGCTTTTTGTCACCCCTTAAGATGTTGTCTATGCGTTTGGTTTTGCCTCCCATTGAATCTAATGGGGGTTGAACGGTTCGTTGAACGGAGGTCCGTCGATCGAGTCCGAACTGAACCAAACCTTGAAAAGTTCGCTCATCTCTAATCATAAGGTGGAGCAGAAGAACACAGATAATTGCAGTCTACATAGGGTTTTGCTTTTGAATCCCTTTTTGATGACATCAGAATTTGTTCTAAAATTATACACAAAATGTTTAAGTAATAAAATAGA
The DNA here is from genome assembly GCF_039654945.1 of Dendrobates tinctorius. Taxonomy (NCBI): domain Eukaryota; kingdom Metazoa; phylum Chordata; class Amphibia; order Anura; family Dendrobatidae; genus Dendrobates; species Dendrobates tinctorius. Next base: position 120,790,213 of record NW_027361690.1, on the reverse strand, counting down.
TATTTGTACTACATGTCAAATAAGCCGTAGTTCTGTTTAGGAAACACGGATGCACTGCCAGTTGAGCCACAGTTAATGAGTATATGAGGCATTTGTAGCATTTTTCTGCCAATTCCTGCCTCGCTTTCAGCCACTTAACTGCTGTATTCTATTATTTGAATTAAAAGGGTAATGATTTTTGGTGAAATTAATCCTCTCTCACTAACTTAATTCTCATCCTGAAACTTGGGACTTTTCTGAAAGATCCCAGTCACTAAAATGGAATCTGTCACCTCAAAGCGCTTAACAAGCCATTTAAACAGGTACTGTATGTAGGGGACATAGCTCCTATAAAAATTATATTACATTTTAGTGATTTAGTTGGTGTAAAAAAGAGGGATTTTTGGTACTTACCGTAAAATCTCTTTCTTGGAGCCTTCATTGGGGGACACAGGTTACCATGGGTGTATGCTGCTGTCGCTAGGAGGCTGACACTATGCAAATAAGAAAAAGGTTAGCTCCTCACCAGCAGTATACACCTACCGACAGGCCCAAATTGCCTTAGTTAGTGCAAAAGCAGTATAAGGAGCTACTATAAGAACTCAACCTATGTACCAACCAAAACAACGGCACATTGGCCAACACGGTACAACATTAAGGGAGGGTGCTCCAAGAAAGAGATTTTACGGTAAGTAACAAAAATCCCTCTTTCTTTCTCGCTTCATTGGGGGACAGAGGTTACCATGGGATGTCCAAAAGCAGTCCCAAGAGTGGGAAATAAATGCTGAAAGAAGGGTACTTAGGTCAGCCGGTGAGATACTGCAGGCGGCGGTATCTTCCTACCCAAGCCTGCATCAGCAGAGGCGTGAGTATCTACCTTGTAAAATCTCATGAAGGTATGGAGGGATGACCAGGTAGCAGCCTTGCAAACTTGCAAGGCCGAAGCCTGGTGATGAACGGCCCAGGAAGCTCCCACACCCCGGGTAAAGTGAGCCCTCACCCCCGGAGGAGACTGTTTGTCCTGGACGCGGTATGCCTCCAGAACCGCTGAACGAATCCAATGAGCAATGGTGGATTTGGAGGCTGGAAATCCTTTCCTGCGACCTTCAGAGACGACAAACAGGGAATCGGACTGACGGAAGGGAGCAAACCTAGCAAGGTAGATTCGAATAGCCCTGACCAAGTCCAACTTGTGAAGGGATCTCTCCAAGGAATAAGCTGGAGAGAGACACAGAGAGGGGAGGACGATGTTCTCATTGATGTGAAAGGCGGAGACTACCTTTGGCAGAAAGGCAGGAGCCGGTCTGATGACTACCTTGTCCTGGTGCAAAACTAGGAAAGGGGAACGGCAGGACAATACTGCCAACTCTAAGACCCTCCTCATCGAGGTGATGGCGACAAGGAAGGCGACCTTGCACGAGAGGAGGGAAAAAGAAATATCCTGAAGGCGCAGGATAGGCGCATGCTGGAGGGCGCCTAAAACAAGATTCAGTTCCCATGGGTCGACCAGAGACTGGTAAGGAGGCGCTATGTGAGCGACGCCCCAAAGAAAAGTCTTCACCTGGGGTAGAGAAGCCAGATCACTTTGAAAGAGGATAGCCAGAGTGGATACCTGACCCTTTAAGGTACTGAGGGAAAGGCCGGAGTCGAGACTCGTCTGCAGAAAACCCAGAATGGAGGGGAGAGAAAAGGTCATAGGAAACAAACTGTTGACCTCACATCACCGAAAGAAGGCTTTCCAACATCTGTGATAGATGCGTGATGATGCTGGCTTCCTTGCCTTAATCATGGTCTGGATGATCTTGTGGGAAAAACCTGCATCCCTCAGTACCACGGCCTCAACGGCCATGCCATTAAATTCAGAGACCAAGAATTCAGGTGGAAGAGGGGCCCTTGCGATAGAAGGTCTGGACGGTCTGGTAGCCTCCAGGGAACATCGGAGAGCATGTTCGCTAGCTCCGCATACCAGGCCCTCCATGGCCAGTCCGGAGCTACTAACAGAACGGGGACCCCTTCTGCCTTTATCTTTTTTACGATTCTTGGGATTAGAGGAAGGAGTGGTAACAGATAAGGCAAGCGAAACTGGGACCACGGGATCACAAGAGCTGTTGTGAGCTCATCTGTTCATTCATCTTTTGTGTCCGAGGATCTCCCTCTTCTGGTGAAGGAAGGTAGTGAGGCTGATTTAGATGAAAGAAACCAAACAGCTGATCAGGTGGATGGTGACTGGGTAACGGGAACTTCAGACTGGATATAAGGCAGCCGACGCCCTTCTGAGTCGCTGGTGATTTCTCTGCTGGATTCTTGGAGACCAGTCTGATTCCTGCTTCCCAAAGATAAGTGGGTGTGCTGGATTCTTTTTCCTTGATCAGTGTTCTCTTTTGCTCTGCTTCCAGAATATTCTGAGTGCTGATATAGGGTTTGAAGTCTAGTGACTTCAGGGTCCTTTTTGCTTATCAGTTGTGTTGGTAATATTTTTAGCAGGGTTTTCTCGGATAGCAGACAGCACCTTTTTCTGTCCTGTCCTTTTTAGTTAGCTTGGGCCCCATTGTTTGCTCAACCTATCTTTCTATCTGTGTCAGTGTTTTCATCTTGCTTCACCGTCATTATATGATGGGGGCTGCGTATTGCTTTGGGGTCTGCTCTGGGGGCAGTCAGCTTTTCCCTTTTCTCTTTTTAGGCTTATGTAGATCTCCAGCTGTGATGAGGTGTCTAGGGTCGCCGTAGGAACACTCCACGGCTACTGCTAGTTGTGTGATAGGATTAGGGGTCTGCAATCCGCTAGTTTCCAACCTCTCTGATTTTCTGGGCTGAGCTTGTGTTTTGTTTTTTCCTCCTCGGTGACTCAATCATAACAAAGAGCGTTGCAACCGACGGCCATCGGATCCTGAGACATGGCTACATACCAGGGAACCTTGTGGTTTGTTCGAGATGCCATGAGGTCGACATCCGGAACGCCCCACCTCAGACAAATCTGGTGGAAGACGGCGGGGTTGAGAGACCACTCGCCTGACACGAGCCCTTGACGGCTCAGGAAATCAGCTTCCCAGTTGTCCACTCCTGGAATGTGGATGGCTGATATGGCAGGGACATGGCTTTCCGCCCAATACAGAATTTTCGCCACCTCCAGCATGATCTGCTTGCTGCGAGTTCCGCCTTGGTGATTTATGTGCGCCACAGCCGTGGCGTCGTCCGACTGGATGTGGACCGGCTTCCCTGCGAGGATGGACTGCCAGTGGATGAGAGCAAGAAAGATTGCCCTGATCTCCAAGAGATTGATTGAGAGGAGAGCTTCCTGAGCATCCCAGCGGCCCTGTGCTGTCAGATGAAGTAAAACCACTCCCCAACCCAGGTGACTGGCATCGGTGGTGATGACCTGCCATCGAATGGGAAGGAAGGATCTTCCGCGTAGGACCGAGTTGGGAAGCGTCTATCAAGTTAGAGATTGCCTCACGTTGAGAGGCAGAAGCACTGGATGGTCCAGGGAGATCGTTGTCTTGTCCCAAGCAGACAGGAGGGCCAGCTGGAGAGGGCGGGAGTGAAACGGGGCATACGGCATTGCTTCCATGGAGGCAATCATATTCCACAGGACTTTCATGCAGAGCCGAAAGGGAAGAGGGACCGGGCACTTTAGAGCTTTGATCCCCTGTCAGAGGGACAAAAATTTCATCTTTGGAAGGAAGACTTGGCTGGTATCGAATTCCATGCCCAGGAATATGAGACGCTGAGTTGGGATCAAGGTCGACTTCTCTTTGTTGATTATCCAGCCGAGACGATGCAGCGTCTCTAGAGTGATCTGGAGGCTGTGATCACAGTCCCAGCGAGATGGACCCTTGGCCAGGAGATCGTCGAGATAAGGGATTAAAAGAATCCCCTTTGAACAAAGAATGGCCATGACCGCCGCCATGATCTTCGTGAAGACCCTGGGGGCAGACGCCAGACCGAATAGGAGAGCCGTGAACTGATAATGGCACTCCTGTATGGCAAACCTGAGGAACCTCTGATGCTGCACACAAACAGAAACATGCAAATAAGCGTCCTGAATGTCCACAGAGCAATGGTATTCCCCCGGCTCCATGGAGGCAATCACCGAGCGCAAGGACTCCATTCGAAAGTGGCGGACCCAAAGGTGATGATTCAACTGTTTGAGGTCCAAGATCGGGAGAAAGGAACCGTCCTTTTTTGGGACTACGAACAGGAAAACCGTTCGTGCCAAGGAACGGGTACGATAACTCCTGAGTTTAAGAGGGAAGAGACAGCCTGGGAAAGCCCTGGGGCATGAGAGGGCTGTTTTAGTGGACGAGAGAGGAAGAAACGTCCTTTTGGGGGTGAAGAAAATTCTATTTTGCAGCCTGATGTGACAATCTCCCTGACCCAGGCGTCATCGACCACCGCCAACCAAGTTTCCTTGAAAAGAAGAAGCCTACCTCCCACCCTGTAAAGATTCCCAGGTGGGGGAGACCTGTCATTTAGAGGAAAATCTGTGGCCGCGAGAACTGGAGGACTTAGAGGGGCGGCTTCTAGAACTCCAGCAAGGGGCAGGTTTGAAGGAAGGTTTCCTTCTTTCTCCTTGTGTGGAAGAACGGTCATGCTGAGAGGATCCGCCTGAGGAAGAGAAAGGCCGAAAGGGCCGAAAAGGCTGGGGGCTCTTTCTGTTGAAAGGGCGTCTTGGCCTGGATTGGGGCAGAGAAGTACTCTTGCCTCTGGTAGCATCCGAGATGATCTGGTCTAGCTTAGCCCCAAAGAGCCTGGCACCCTGGAAAGGTAGGCCAGTGAGAGATTTTTTGGAGGCCGGATCTGCGCTCCACGCCTTCAACCAAAGGATGCGACGAACAATATTGCTGTTTGCTCTTGCTGAGCAAGCAGCAGCATCCAGGGAGGCATTCAACAAGTATTTACCCGCATGGGCCATTTGGTCTGCCAAATCTCCTAGCTCTTGTGTGGGAGCTGCCGCCACAATGCCTCGACGAAGCATCTTGGCCCAGGCGGATATTGCTTTCGCCACCCATGAGGAGGCAAAGTTTGGGCAAAAAGAAGCGCCTGACGCCTCAAAGGCTGATTTGGCTAGAGACTCGATCTGTCTGTCCGTAGCGTCCTTGAGGGACGCCGCATTGGGAATATACAGAACTGTGTGAAATGCTAAGCGTGAAACCGGCGGGTCCACCTTAGGAGATTCTGACCATTTGCTGACAAGGTCAGGACTAAAGGGGTAAATGATGTCCAGACGTTTCCTTCCCGGGAAGCGCTTCCCGGGATGTTCCCAGTGTCTAGAGGTAATGACCTCAAACTCGTTGTGATTGGGAAAAGCTTGGAAGGACGTTTTACCCGTTTGAATGAAACGGATCTTGAGCAGTAGCATTTTCCTCCTTTATTTCGAGTGTTTGACCAATAGCCGAAATAAGGCTATCTACCATGTCCTGGGTTCTAGAGGTGTAATCTGCATCAGAGTCAGACTCTGACAGAGAGGCTATGTCTGACCCAACGTCCGCCTCCGAGGAGGGGGAACGGGCAGAAAGGGGCACCCGTGGTGCAGTTGAATCTGAGGAGGAGCTAGACAGAGTCCACTTCCTAGACCTTTCTCCTGATCTGTCCCTGTGGAGGTCGTGGTCAGGTGCGTGCAAATCACCGTGAGAGGTGTTCGGAGCGCTGGTGGCAGTAGAGAGATGCGGCATACGTTCCAGGACCTGTACCAGGGATTGTGATATTTTGGTGAGGTCTGATACGGACTGAGACATGGCAACGGACAGACCCGATACCGACTGGGACATGGCAACAGCCCACTCCGGAGGTGGGGTAGTGCTCTCATCCAGGGCGTTAGAGGTGTCCAGAGGGGCAGACATGGTGGAAGGACTGCAGGATGGGCAGAAATGAGACAGTTGGCCTGAAGCCCACTTTCTCTTACAGTGGGCACAAGCATAGTGAACTACCGTAGGGATGTAGCCCGAGGCCCGTGCAGGGTTGGGCATAGGTAGAGCGTATGTGAAGACTGCAGCAGGATGCTATGGAGGCGATACTGCTGAGGTGGGCTAACTGATGGCCAGGGGAGAGGAAAGCAGAGCCAACCAGACACCCAGCGATGCAGCAGCAGTAGCGCAGGTAGCTGTGTCCCCTGCCGGAACTCTGAACAGGAGGCCGGTATTGAGTCCCCCGTGAGAGAGAAGACGCTGCAGGAGCACAAGATGGAGGCTGTGCACTCTGAGATACGAGACACGCTGAACGGTGGATGGGGTTAACAACTTAGGGACCCCCTGTAATTGGCCAGCGTGCCCGGCCGAAGAAACTGAAAGCAGCGTCCCAATAGGCTGGCACGCCTGGGGGGCATGACCAGCCTGCTATGAGCATAATGTCAGTGTCGGGGCCTTCGAACAGGCAGGGGGCGTGTCTGGCGCTGTAAACTGAAAGAAAGGCACTGATTGGCCGACACCAGCGAGGGGGCATGGCCTAAACGGAGAACAGCCCGGGGGAAGAAGGTTGTAAAAATTCCGGACTGCGCGCTATAAGAAAAAAGGCGCAGAATTTGAATGTGAGGGAAAAGCAGGAGCTGCAGGGGCATACCGGTGAGTGCTGCAGGGGTTTAGCTTCGCGGGGGGGGGGGACCTACTACCTTCTTCTTGATCCGGCTCCTCTTCATGGCTGAGGATGACATCAGGAGCCCACGGGATGGAGAGGGTCCTGGGAGAGATACTCCTTCCCGCACCGTCTCCTGACGGTGTCACCCCTTAGGAATAAGGGGGAAGGCCACCACCGGTGACCACCGTCTTCCTCTCAGCCCTCTTCGAGGAGAGGGGTGAGGAGGGGAATAGGCAAGGACTGGCCACCGAGAGTCACCCTGAAACACCCCAACAGGGGACAAAGTCCTGCCAGCGGGTCCAAGAGTGGGCGATGTGGGTGACACCACACTGCTCTCTTGGTCGCTTAAATGTGGGAAAACAGGGTGAGAAAGCTGCACCCTATTACCCGAAGAGCTGTATCTGAAAAATAAAGGTGAAATTAATAAACACACACAAAACCTGTAAGGAAAAAACACTGCGGATCTAGTGTTAGATCCAGGTCCGCCTCCTTCAGACACTAAGCAAAAACTGAGATAATTTGGGCCTGTCGGTAGGTGTATACTGCTGGGGAGGAGCTAACTTTTTCTTATTTGCATAGTGTCAGCCTCCTAGCAACAGCAGCATACACCCATGATAACCTGTGTCCCCCAATGAAGCGAGAAAGAAATTATTTATTTCCTATACGAAGCAGCTGATTGTCATATCTTGATTGACAATGCTGAAACTTAATCAGCCGCTCTATGAATGTTAGATTGCAATGTACAATGGCTGCACAGGTAATCTAAGGGTAACTTCACAAAAAAAGAGATATGTAATTTGGGTGGAGATGTTTTTTAATATTTAACAGATTACATATGGGGACAGTTATAGAAAAGAAAATCCATACAGATAAAAACATTCCATATTTAAACTTTGGAGAAAATAAACCGCGCCCTGATCCAGATGAAATGAGTCCAAACCTAGAGAAGTATTGGAGACCTCGTGAGCGTGTCATTACTATTTACAGCAAAAAATCTTTGGCCTGTGATTGTGTCAGTACGTGAGCCTTAGGGTGGCCATACACATTGGATTAATGTCAGCCAAACACACTGACCATCTGATGTGTATTTAAGGTTTAGCCAGTGCTCGCTTGTGGATAAAAGGATTTGGCGTACTGAGTTTCCAATCCTTTTGTTCACAAAGGATTTAGGCTGATGAAGAGATGTTGGCGAAGGTTTCCTCTGGTCTACCCTTTGAGAGCACATGCATGTTGCATGTTTATTGCATGGTGGAGTAGAATAGTTGGTGGCCAAACAATCCATTCATTGTGTTTGGTGACCATTAGATTGGCTATACACCTAACATAGGTGAACATGTGTCTGGCCAATCATAGATAATTATTTCAAGACGGGGAGGAAAGAGACAACTCTAGTTGCTTCTCATCTCCTTGCCAATCCTCATTTTCCTCCACACCTGCTATGGCTTAGGCAGTTGGGAGAAACCCAACTGATTATGGTAATATCCACATTCATCTAATGCAGTGATATCAAACTCAAATATACAGAGGGTCTAATTTAAAAGCTTGGACAAAGTTGTGGGCCAACCTTGATATTTATATGAAAAAAAATCTACAAACGAGGAAGTTCTTCCTTATTATCGACTATAACAATGAACTTTTTCATATGGAAACAAATTTAAAGGGGTTGTCCGACAAAGTACATTTTAATTAATATATATTAGAATAAAATAATATGTTATGTAAGAGCAGTGAAAAGCATACGGCCCAATGGCCTAATTTGAAAATGTAATTACAAAGGATAAAAACCTTGAATAATACAGATAATAAAGTACAATGCAAACAAAAGTGCCTCCAAACATAATGATATATCATAATAATATAATACCCCCACACTGAATCCCTCAACAACACCCTCCATACGCACTGTATGATGACCCTACTGTACTCCCCTACCTCAATTCTTGCCAAAGAATGGTGACCCCATCATAGTATGATTCTCCATTTGTAATTCTCACACAGCTCTCCATACAGTACAATGGCCACAAAAAGTGCTCCACACAGTATAATGGGCACCACATGGTCCTGCATACAGTATAATGGCCTCACATAGTGCTCCATACAGTACAATAGGCCCCACATAGTGCTCCATAGAGTATAATGACCCCACATGATGGTTCATAAAGTATATTAGGCCTCAAATACTGCTCCATAAAGAATAATAGGCCCCATATGGTGCTCCATATAGAATAATAGACCATTTGTAGTGCTCCACACAGTATAATGGGCCCCACATAGTGTTCCATAGAGTGTAATGGCCCCATATGGTGGTCCATAAAGTATAGTAGGCACCAAATACTGCTCTATACAGAATAATAGGCCTCATATAGTGCTCTATTTAGTTTAATGGCCAGACATAGTACTCCATATAGTATGATGGCTCCACATACTGCTCCATACAGTATAATGGCCCCACATAGTGCTACATACAGTATATTTACCTCACATAGGTACGGGGAAAATGGTCCGAGTCAAGGGGAAGATGGATGGTGCAAAATAAATGGATATTCTTGACAAAACCTGTTTCAGTCTGGAAGTAATGTGAGACTGGTACGAAGGATCACCTTCCAACAAGTTAATGACCCAAAGCATACTGCTGAAGCAACACTCGAGTGGTTTAATGGGAAACATGGAAATGTTTTGGAGTGGCCAGGTCAAAGCCCAGACCTTAATCCAATTGAGAATCTGTGGTCAGACTTGAAAATTGCTGTTCACCAGAGGAGACATCTAACTTGAAGGCGCTGGAGCAGTTTTGACTTGAGGAATGGGCAAAAATGCCTTTGGCCAGATGTGGAAAGCTCATAGAGACTTATCCAAAAGCATGCTCTGCAAAGTACTGACTTTAAGGGGGTGAATACCGTAGTTATTTTGTCCTATTTGTCTGCTTCACACTAAAAAGAAAAACAAATGTTAACAGCTGTAGGCATGATTTTTATATGAGCTGATGCAAACCCTAAAAAAAGTGAAATTGCAGGTTTTGAGATAGCAAAACACAAAAAATAAATGTGCAATGCAGCAGAGCTGAGACAGCTTTTAATATTTTAAGGATGACAGAGAAAAAAAAATTGAGAATTTAAACTGATGAAGATTTTCAATTCTTTAACACTAGGACTCAATGTAACACCTGGATTCATGACTCACTACATGGATACAATTCACACCTCCACCAGACAGACTCCAGATAACTAAAGGGCCTGTCACACTAAGCGATATCGCTAGCAATATCGCTATAACGTCACTGGTTTTTGTGACATTATAGTGATATTGCTAGCGATATCGCTATGTCTGATACTTACCTCCGACCGCTCCCCCGCTGGTTATTGCTGATCGCGCGAGAACGTCCTGGACCGTTTCTCGTCGTCAGCTTCCTGCTGGGCATCCTGCTGTGACGACGAGCAACACGTGGACGCGGGCGGGAGGACGTCAGGATCGCCGCGTCTGACAGGTAAGTAGTGATCCCCGTCCCCTGCGATGTCGCCGGTGAGATCTTCCTGTGTGGAAGCTCACTAGCGACCACTTAGCGATGTACCAGCGATCCTGACTACGTCATATCGCTGGTCGGGATTGCTGGTACATCGCTAAGTGTGACAGTACCTTAAGAAGAACATAATTCCCACTGCCTCTCCATTTGTAAGAAAATGCCTAATTTGATTTCCTTTGCTTATCTGTAGGAGGCATCACACCTCCCACCTCCTGAACAAATGCCCCCTGTAGTATCCCTTAAATGTTGTGCTTTCTTCTTATTAATCTATTTTTAATCCAGCCTGAAGAAGGAGCCTCTTTGCTCTGAAAGCTTGCAAACATATTATTTTCTGGTTAGGCAATAAAGGTATCATTCTGATTTTGTCATCAATGGGCAAAAAAGTATTCACATCCATATAGTTTAGTGAAAATGAAAGTGACAGTAGATGAAACAACCGCAAAATGAGAATGGTTTTGCAAGTGGTGGCCAAAGACACTTCTCTAGTTAGGCATTTTTTCATTGTCTTTGTCACTATTGGTAGCTTCAGGTGGTAACTGCAGCTCATTTAGATTTATCAGATAGCCAAGCTACTCCAGAATGGGCTATACTGTACATAAGTATCTTAGCAAGAAAATTGGCTGTGTATCCTAATTCTCCAAATTGGACCCAGGACCCAATATTGAACATAAGAATGCCAGTAGCTGGTGCTGCTGTGAGCAGCTTGCGTTGTTTAACCCCTTAGCGACTGCCTATACGCATTAAAATGGCTGCCGCTAAGGGGCCATATTTCGTTATCATCATTTTAAAATGGCGATCGGGAATAAGGTAATAGCGCTCCTCAGAGTCCTAAAATCTCCTTCTTATGAACAGAGGTGTATCTAGGTTTTCTGGCATCTGGGGAAGAATTCAGTTCAGCGTGCCCCCCCCCCTTCCCCATCAGCACACATGCGATTTTGCACACTTAGTCATGTACCGACGACCTGCTCTCCCTAATGCTCTCAATGTTCAGCGAAAAACTGAGAGAAGCAGTAAGAGAAGCTCGTTGTCACAGGACCATAAGTATGAAAATCGCGTACGAGTGAAGTGTCCATGTGATGACTACTGGAACCTGCAGAGCTGAATCCTGACATTGCAGCTTCTGAATTTTCACAACAAATGCACTGCACACTTTTAGGGTTCTCCCTTGCCCATGGACAGTCATGTCAATGTCAGCAAAAGTATGTGATTTGTATACTTCTGGCCACATTCCGACTAGACGTGCCCAGCCCCGCTCAGCTCATTTTCATTCAGTGAGGCCACACATGTCTAGCCAGCATATGAACACATGTATGTAAATTGCCAACACCAGAGAATCCTGACAGCGTGCAGTGAACACTGTGAGAATTCAGAAGTCTGCAGTCACATAGAATGACTGCAGGCTCAGCCCAAACCTGGACAACCTCTTTAACCCCTTCATGACCCAGCCTATTTTGACCTTAATGACCTGGCCATTTTTTGCAATTCTGACCAGTGTCCCTTTATGAGGTAATAACTCAGGAACGCTTCAACGGATCCTAGCTATTCTGAGATTGTTTTTTTGTGACATATTGGGCTTCATGTTAGTGGTAAATTTATGTTGATAATTTTTGCATTTATTTGTGAAAAAAATGGAAATTTGGCGAAAATTTTGAAAATTTCGCAAATTTTTGAATTTTTATTCTGTTAAACCAAAGAGTTATGTGACACAAAATAGTTAATAAATAACATTTCCCACATGTCTATTTTACATAAGCAGAATTTTGGAAGTAATTCTTTTTTTGTTAGGAAGTTATAAGGGTTAAAAGTTGACCAGCAATTTCTCATTTTTACAACAAAATTTACAAAACAATTTTTTAAGGGACCACCTCACATTTGAAGTCAGTTTGAGGGGTCTATATGGCTGAAAATACCCAAAAGTGACACCATTCTAAAAACTGCACCACTGAAGCCGATCAAAACCACATTCAAGAAGTTTATTAACCCTTCAGGTGTTTCACAGCAGCAGAAGCAACATGGAAGCAAAAAATGAACTTTTAACTTTTTAGTCACAAAAATAATCTTTTAGCAAGAATTTTTTTTTCCCAAGGGTAAAAGGAGAAAGTGGACCCCAAAAGTTGTTGTCCAATTTGTCCTGAGTACGCTAAAACCCCATATGTAGGGGAAACCACTGTTTGGGCGCAAGGCAGGACTCGGAATGGAAGGAGCGCCATTTGACTTTTTGAATGGAAAATTACCTCCAATCTTTAGCGGACACCATGTTGTGTTTGGAGCGCCCCCGTGTGCCTAAACTTTGGAGCTCCCTCACAACTGACCCCATTTTGGAAACTAGACCCCTTAGGAACTTATCTAGATGCATAGTGAGCACTTTGAACCTCCAGGTGCTTCACAAATTTATCCGTAAAAATGAAAAAGTACTTTTTTTCACAAAAAAAATTTTTAGCCTCAATTTTTTCATTTTCACATGGGCAACAGGATAAAATGGATCCTAAAATTTGTTGGGCAATTTCTCCTGAGTACTCCAATACCTCATAAGTAGTCATAAACCACTGTTTGGGCACACTGCAGGGCTCGGAAGGGAATGAGCGCCATTTTACTTTTTGAATGGAAAATTAGCTCCAATCGTTAGTGGACACCATGTTGCGTATGGAGAGCCCCTGTGTGCCTAAACATTGGAGTTCCCCCACAAGTTACCCCATTTTGGAAAATAGACCCCCCGAGGAACTTATCTAGATGTGTGATGAGCACTCTGAACCCCAAAGTGCTTCATAGAAGTTTATAACGCAAAGCCTTTAAAATACAAAAAAATTTTCCTCAAGAAATGATTTTTTAGCCTGCAATTTATTATTTTCACGTGGGTAACAAAAGAAATTGGACCCCAAAAGTGTTTGTCCAGTTTGTCCTGAGTATGCTGGTGCCCTATATGTGGGGGGGAACCACTGTTTGGGCACACGTCAGGGCTCGGCAGGGAAGTAGTGACGATTTGAAATGCCGACTTGATGGAATGGTCTGGGGGCGTCATGTTACGCTTGCACAGCCCTTGATGTGCCTAAACACTAGAAACCCCACACAAGTGACCCCATTTTGGAAACTAGACCCCCCCAAGGAACTTACCTAGATGTGTGGTGAGCACTTTAAACCCCCAAGTGCTTCACAGAAGTTTATAATGCAGAGCCATGAAAATAAAAAATCACTTTTTTTCCTCAAAAAATGATTTCAGCCCGGAATTTTTTATTTTCACAAGGGTAACAGGAGAAATTGGGCCACAAAAGTTGTTGTCCAGTTTGCCTGAGTATGCAATTACCCCATATGTGGGGGGGGGAACCACTGTTTGGGCACACGCCGGAGCTCGGAAGGGAAAGAGCACAGTTTGACTTTTTGAACGCAAAATTGTCTGGAATCAATGATGGCGCCATGTCGCGTTTGGAGACCCCCTGATGTGCTTAAATAGTGGAAACCCCTCAATTCTAACTCAACCCTAACCCCAACACACCCCTAACCCTAACCACAACTCTAATTCCAACTATTATCCTAACCACAAGCCTAACCATAATTTCAACCCCAACACACCCCTAACCCTAATCTTAACCCTAATTCCAACCCTAACCCCAGTCCCAATCCTAATCCCAGCCCTAATTCTAATTCCAACCCTAACCCTAATTCTAACCCTAACCCTAATTCCAACCCTAACCCTAATGGAAAAAAATTCTTTATTTTATTATTTGTCCCTACCTATGGAAGTGATAAACGGGGGGTTAATTTACTTTTTTCTATTTTGATCACTATGATAGGGTCTATCACAGTGATCAAAATGTACCTGAATGAATGAATTTGCCAGCCAGCAGATTCAGCGGTCGCACTGCGCATGCGCCCGCCATTTTGGAAGTTGGCGGCACCCATGCAGGATTCAGCAGGGACACTGGAAGGGATGCCGGGACTCAGGAGGTACCGGAAGGGTGGAGGGGGGATCGGAAGGTGGGGAGAGCAGAGGGAAGGGGGAGCAGATGCTGACGGCAGCGACTGATCACCGCCGTCAGTCGGTGTCGGGGGCCGATCGCCCCCATCAGTCAGTGGGGGGATCAGATCTTGGTCTCTTCATTGGTGAAATATTACAATTGCTCTGATTGGCTGTTAAAAGTGAAACAGCCAATCAGAGTGATCAAAGCCATGGGGGGGGCTAAAACACCCCCTCGGGGTGAAGTATAAAGCCCCCTGTACCTGCGGGTCGGGTGACCTTTCAGTGACCATGGTCAACCGACCCGCAGGAACGCGATCCCCCCATGACACAGCATATGCATCACAGGTCAGATTGGCACCGACTTTCATGATGCATACACTGTCACAGGTCGGGAAGGGGTTAATGCTCCTAACATAAATAAAACCATGAGAATTAGTCAGTATCACAAATAACATTTACATCCAGATATCTTATAGATGTCATCGACTCTGGAGTTGTTCTGTTTCTTTTCTTCATCTTGTCCAGACCCCATGATGAGTTTTCTCATCCACAGATCGTCTCTGCAGACTTCCATCTTCTCCGGTCTTTAGCAAATCTCCACATGATGAGTTTAAAGATTGAAGTGTCAATATAATCCTCCTGAATAAAAAAATTGCCCCTTGCTATATTGTCTGCACAAAATATGACCCCCCTCCTCTTCACACTGTCCTCTCACACTGTGTCCCCTCTATAGGGCCCAGTCTTTACACTGTACTCTGTCATCACACTCCCCCCCTTGATATACTGTCCTCTCCTGGCTGTACCCTTACACTGTCTACTCATGCTATGATCCCACTACTCAGTTTCTATTCTGGCCCACTCACTTAACTCTCAACATACTGTCTCCTCAAACTATTCACCTCCCTCCTTATACTGTCTCCTCTCACAACTCCCCTGTTCATCATACTGTCTTCTCATATATTTATAACACTTTCTATACTGCCTGCTCACACATACCCCCACTGTGTCTGCACACATCCCATCACCCTCACTCCCTGTACTCTGTCCACATACATTTTTCACATCGCTACTCACTGTGTCTGCATAAATTCCTCCGTTCGCTCTGCATACTATCTGCACCCATCCCCACTCACCATACTCTGTCTGCATCCATCCCCCATACTGTTTCCTCATACATGCCCTCATACTGTTTCCTTGTAAATGTCCCCCATTCCCCCGTACTGTTTTCTCATACATGCCCCCCATTCTGTTTCCTCATACATGCCCCCCCATTCTCCTGTACTGTTTCCTCATACATGCCCTGCATCTCCCACTTTGCTCCTCATTTTGTGTCCTCAAATCTCCCCCCCACACATTAAATCCCCCATCCCCACTCCAAATCTCCCCTGATGCATTACATCCCCACTCCAAATCTCCCTTCACAGATTAAATCCCCCATCCTCACTCCAAATTTCCCCTCACACATTACATCCAACATCCCCCTCCAAATCTCCCCACCCACATTAAATCCACCATCCCCCTCCAAATCTCCACACACACATTAAATCCACCATCCCTCTCCAAATTTACACACACACATTAAATCCATCATCCCCTTCCAATTCTCGACTCCCACATTAAATCCACCATTCCCCTCCAAATCTCCACACACAATAAATCCCCTCATCCCCACCCCAAATCTCCATCCACACATTAAATCTCCCCCCATGCACTTAATCTTTGGTGTCTTCAGCTCCACTGGAGCACTTACCACCCATCTGCGTCTCTGCGGCACCGGCAAGTGAAGTCAGCAGCGTGATCACATGACATGATCACGCTGCTGGCATCGCTCTGACCCGGCAGTCAGAGCCTCAATTGTACTTACGTCTGTAAGATGCGAGTACAATTGATCTCTGGGATCCAGCACGCTGCAGCTTCTGTGTGTCATCAGTCAGCTTGACAGCCGGCACAGAGAATGGCCGACTCCCAGTCTGGGGGGCGGCAGAAAGCAGCCACCAGGGGAGACACTGCGGACCACCGCATTAGGTGGCTTGACTGCGCCCAGGGCACATGCCTTGGCTGCACCCCCAGATATACCTCTGCTTATGATCGTGGCTATACCCCACATGTAGTCAAAAAGTTCTCTTTGGACAAACAGCAGGGCTCGTAACCGAGGGAGCAATATTTGACTTTTGGAACACAAATTTGGCTGAAAGTGAGGGCAGGCACCATGTCACATTTTCGGAGCCCATAAGGTGCCTAAACAGCAGAAAACCTCCACATGTGACCCCATTTTGGAAGCTACACCGCTCAATGATTTTATCCAGGGGTATTTGCAACCCACAGGTACTACACAGAATGTGATACCATTAGGTCATCATATTGAGTATATTGTCATATCATCATTTTTTTGTAGTTTTGAAACAACCCTAAGCCTAACACTAACCCTAAATCTAACCCTAAGCCTAACCCTAACCTTAATGGCAAAAAATGGAAAAAATAAAAAATAGAAAATAGAAACATAAACAAATTTAATCTGACTAAGTGGATGACACAGGGTGGAGGTCATCAAGTGGGTGCACATTGAGACACAGTCCAAGTGCTACCATATTTACTAATTAATAACAGGGGATTTTGATGATTTGTGATTCAATGGGCATTCAGTTTTTAAAAAGAACCCTGTGTTATTTAAATGCAATTTTGCTTTTTTACTTATTTAGTTATAATAGGGTATATGATCATTTTGTTCCTTGTAGGGTTTGTCTGTTTAATAGCTGGCCAATGTGAATATACATTTATTTGCTGCATGTATACCAACCCAAGCTCAATTGTTTTTGTGTTTTTTCTTTGCATTTTTGCATTTTGTGAAAGGCAGGACATAACCTCCCTTCATTGAGCTGGATAATACTTTAAAATAGATTCCCATGGCTGGTGTCCACAGTTTGGGACCCGGTCCTTTGGCCTGTTTCACACTTCCGTTTTTGTGTCCGCCAAACGGATCCGTTTCCGTTTTTTTGACGGAAACTGATGCAAACGGATCCGTTTTTTTAAAAACGGATCCTTTTTTTGACGGATCCGCGGTAACCGCTAATGGAAGTCTATGGGACAAAAAAAAACGGATCCTGAAAAAAAATGGCGGATCCGTTTTTTTACGGAAACCAACGGATTTTGACGGATTTGAAAAAACGGAAGTGTGAAACAGGCCTTTGTCTGCACATTGAAGTCAACTCCGACACATGGTAAGGTTTTTCATATTAGACAGTGTAGGACCATCCTGAACAGGCTCATTTTGCAGATGGTGGGATGGCTTTTATGCTTTTTTGATCAAAAACAGTGTTTACTAAGAACCATGTGTTATTTAAATGCACTTTTGCCTTTTTAATTCTTTAGTCACAGCAGGGCATATGATTATTTTGTTTCTTGTAGGTTTATGTATTCTGTGTTGCAGAATATTCCTCAGACCACCATTAATACCCTCACTGATAGCAGACATGGTGTGTAAGAGCGGCGATTTCTACACGTGGAGTTCAGACTCGATACTGAATACATTAGATCTTTTGAAAAATTTATTTCCATTTTTCCTCATTTGCATATCAATAACATGTCTATCCACCCTGTGATTTTGCATAATTCCATGACTTTACCTTTTTGGTGTTGCAGCTTCAATAATGAGGAAAGTAGTCATTGTTTTATTAAATTCCTAAAAATGTATGGTGTTGTAGAGATTATTACAACTGATGAAGACCAGTTATGGGTCTAACAGGTGAGATTAGGAAATCTGCTAATAATGGGTTGTATTGCTAGATTATGATTCACCTCTATACTTTTTGGGCCAATATATTTGCTCCTTTATAATTAAACACTCAATCCTCTTTCCATGACATTTCGACACCCTCACTCTGTTTGCAGTTACTGTATTTTATATGCCTAGTTTTTGATATGGAGGGAAAGGGTCATAAGAGCGGAATTAAACCAATCCTATTTAACAAACACAGATCACGCACACGTAGGGTTTACTCTGGTGTATCACAGATTGCAGCTGGCGGCCTTATCTAGCCCCATTGTTCAGTGGTTTTGGCTGGAACATATATAAGTGCAGGAGACAGCAGTCCTCCATTCTTGACTTGAAGACAACACTTAGAATGTGCACAATGGTAGGTGGTCGATATAAGGTTACGCAAAATGTAGGTGTATTATATGTTCTATTCTGGTTAGTAGGATACCGAATTGTTCTGTAAAGGATAAGATGATAAATTATAGCATAGTTAATATACAATGTAGTAGATGCCATATTTGTGCCATCTCCGAGGCTCACCTCCCCCACTTCAAGGATAGCAAACACCAGAGGGAGCCCAAGGGTCACTTCTCTTTCACAAGCAGTACTATGTGGCGGTCTACCTATATAGGAAGGCCCCCATATCAATCATTATACTGGACCTCCTTTGTTCTTTGTAAATCTCCAGTAATTCACAATGGTGTTTCTGGGAGGGACTACTCACCAGTATGGGCCAGCTCAGACTACCGAAATTGAGAAATGGTGTACTACTTTTGATTGTATAATATTAATTTCAGCAATTTATCCATTTTTTCTTTTCTACTGACATGAACATTAGTCATCCTCAGAAATAACATGATTAAGAAAATCTCTACTTTTCTGTCTAATTAACTTTATTCTTTTAGCTATTAAAACAGGTTTTTGGGGATTATAAAAAATAAATTGATAATTTATTTTTACTTTTTCCATAGCTGATGCTCCTGGGATTTTTGGCCTTTTTCATAAACCCATTACATGGAGACGAGGTAAGAAATTAGTAGTCCTTACATTTTTTTTTTTGTTATACTAAAATATCTATTAATTTTATTGGCCAACAATTAATTGTCAGAATGGACGCTAAAGAGATTTATAAGGTGCTTTATCATAAATTCATGATCTTCTTTAGACTGTACCTTCTAGACAAATTGTCCATATCTTCCATTGTAAGTAGAATTTTATAAACATCCTTTCTACCATGCAATCTAGTTCTACTGAAATTAAAGGACTATCCTATGTCTACTACAACCAGATAATAATGGTAGGTTGTCAGTAACACAAGGGTCACAGTTGTCTACACCAACTCTACATATGACTTTGAAGGGTTATCCCCCAAACAATTCATTTCATAAATGGGGCCTTCACTACAGGGATCCCAAGCTGATCATCAGAGGTCTCATACCACCAATTTGGAGGTGTTTGAATGAAGTAGCAGTCATGCACCCAAACTGCTGCTCCATTTAATTTTCCGTGAAACTGAAGCAAATAGTTCAGTGCTGTAGTCGAGTATCTCTATGAGTCCCATATGGACAGAAAGGAGAAGTAGGAAACATACATGACCACCACTTATTTATTTTATTTGTTTATATAGCAGCATTAATATAGCAATTTACAGACATCATCATCACGGTCTCAATTGGGGTTAATAATAATATAAATTACTTATCAGTATGTATTGGGAGTGTGGGAGGAAACCCACACAAACACGGAAAAGACATACACACTCCTTGAAGATGTTGTGGTGCAAAGCAACAGTGATAACTACTGTGCCACTGCGCTGCCCAACCACGTCATCCATTTTTCTAGAACAGGGTCTTAGGACTGCCTTCTAGTAATCGAAAGGGATCCTAGCAATGGGTCCC
The DNA here is from genome assembly GCF_039654945.1 of Dendrobates tinctorius. NCBI lineage: Eukaryota > Metazoa > Chordata > Amphibia > Anura > Dendrobatidae > Dendrobates > Dendrobates tinctorius. The sequence goes on along the minus strand of NW_027361690.1, from coordinate 120,770,540 downwards.
TCAGTCATCATACATTTCTATTGATACATTATTTTTGTAGCTTAAAATCAGACATACAGTAGAGCATTTTCCTCCTCAATAGTGATGGGCGAGTCCTAAATTACTCGGAATCGCTTGACTCTAGCGAGTCCGAGCCCGGGACTCGCTACTCGTTGCGAGTCTAGCGAGTCCAATGTTAATGAATGGGGAAGCGAGTCTTAGCGAGTAATGTGCGATTTACAAATCGCAGATGTGTCTCGGAAAGCGCTTGCATTGACGATTTGTAAACCCCACTCGCAACAGTTTGTTGCTGCTGTGTCCGAGTCCAAATTCGCATTTGTTTGTCTTATTTAGCGCCGATGAGGCGAGGGAAGCGATTTTCTCTAGCACACACCATGCTTTGAGCAAACAGGAAATAATCCGAGTCGAGTTGACATACGCACACACACACAGAGCAATACAGAGCAATCATGGCCCGTGTCACTGTCAACACGCTGCAGTTGATTGATCTGGTGGAGGCTCGGCCCCTGCTTTGGCTCCCCACTGACCCTGTCTATGGGCATAACATCCAGCGGACTACAGCCTGGAGGGAGATCGCTCAAGTGATGTTCCCTGCACTGCTACGGCCACGACCTCGTCCCTTTGCAACCTCTTTTTTGGGAAATTGTGGTTTTTGTGACATTGTTGACAAATGCACAGTCACCGAGATGGAGTTAGGTGGTGCTGTAGGCGTCACTTGCTGGCGGGGTAAGTGTGTGTGCTTCACCTAGCAGTGAAGCTGCACACTAGTCCCTGCACTGTGCACTGCACTGTAAGGCTTGATCCTCCCTGCCTGCCTGCCTACAGTCTACACAGTACTCCTCTGTCCTCCTGGTAGCTCTCAGAAGAGCTGTTTGGGTTTAATATAAGGAATCTTGAAGTTTCCCTACACTAACTGACAATCCCTATGATCTGCTCAAGCATCTACCTCACCCTGCTCTATCTCAGATCTCTCAGGAATGTAGAGGAAATGGTGGTGGAAAAGGCTTATATACAGCCTCGCCTCTCATACATGACATAGGCATCACGATGGACAGAAGCCAATCATAGTCCTGCCACAACCAACATTACTGAATATGATTGGCTAACATGCTTGTCCATCTAAAAAAGTTTTCTGACCTAACACGCTAGGCTGTCTCGGAAGCTTTGTAGGAACATAACAGATTCTATATTTGCGAGTCCCGAATCCAGTTTACAGGACTCGGGATTCGTAGACTCGCTCAGACTCGCTCACAATCGCTGTGTGTTGACATAGGCTGTCTTGGAAACTTGTAGGAACATAACAGATTCTGTATAAGTGAGTCCCGAATCCAGTATACAGGACTCGGAATCGTAGACTCGCTCAGACTCGCTGTTGACAGCGATGTGATATAGCGAGTCTAGCGAGTGAGAAAAAAAAACTCTGACAAAACTAGAATTGCCATTGACTTGCATTGGACTCGTTACTGTGCGAGTAATCACTGGGAGACTCGCCGAGTAACGAGTCCAGTGAGTCCCTTACTATTCGCCGAGTAACGAGTCCTAGCGAGTAGACTCGCCCATCCCTAATCCTCAATCATCAAGGACCCCAAAAGCCCAGTCGGCCATATCATCTGCCTAAGTTTGCTTGCTGCTGATTCTAGCTTTGAATCTTGGCTTTAGTTATTAATATGGAAGTAAGTAAAACTCCTAGCTCTATCCAGCAGCTAATATGGAAAAAAAAGGTCAAAGGATTATTCCTATTTTTAGAAGTTATCATTTATTTTCCAGATAGGTAATAACTTGCTGATTGGTGAGGAATCTGACCGTTAGAATGGGGCTTTGAAATGTTCCATCTGAATGAGTGCACACCTTTCATTCTCTTAGGGACTGCCAAACAATAGAGTACAGCAAATAACTTCTTTCAGCAATCCCTTAGAAAATGCGATGGGACCTCAATCGACAAGCAAGCTCTTATTTTATTTACTCACTTAAATACCGCCATTAATTCCACAGTGTTTTACGGCATTGTTGTCCCCAATGGGACTCACAATCTAATTTCCTATCAGTATGTTTTTGAAATGTGGGAGGAATCAAACACAAACATGGGGAGAACATTGAAACTCCTTGCAGATGTTGTTCTTGGTGGGATTTGAATCCAGTACCCCAGACCTGCAAGGTATTAGCAACTGAACCGCCGTGCTGCCTCGCACCGGTATCCCACTCCAAGCTGTCACCTATCCCATCAACAGGTGGTAACTTCTAAAGATAGGAGTAAACCTTTAAGGACATCAGTAAATCTAATTCAATCCTATTGGCATTTGAATACCATCAGATTATTACAGTGTAGACTTTATATTTCTCTATAAACACCAAATATTACTGTTGATGATGTTATTAGTAGATGTCGTACAATTACGTGAATTGACATAACTTCATGTACAAATGTGTCTTCCAGTCATTTCAATATGTGGGCACAGGATACAATGGAGAGAACGAATACCACACTGTGAACATCAATGAGCAAGTCAAGGTGGTTGTGTTTAATGTCTACTCCGGAAGACGGTCAGCCAACGCCGTCTTTGATTACAGCCAGGTACGTCACCTTAGTGTTAGGTTATTACTAATGCTAATAGCATCACTGTATCACTCATTGCTTAAATAGGGACAATTTCTTGAATAGTTTCTGTAGGAATAGAAGAACCTAGATAGTTCCTTACAGAATATAAGAGCTGTGTCTTGTATTGCAACTCACTTCTATGCATTTTAATAGAGCTGAAGTGCAACACTCGGCATAATCCATGGGCATGAGTGGTCCTGTTCATTCTGATTTCATAGAACCCTTTAACCAACCACCTTACCTTATTTACTTATTAATGACCTTCGGCTCGATCCCAAGCCACGGCGACTTGATGCAGGAACTTAGGAAGATCAATCTTGTGCAAGCCTAGATAGGTCCGCCAGGGTCTTCTCCGCTATTGTCTTGATACTATCAAGTCATCAGGTTGCTGAACTTTCACTTAAGGCCCCGTCTCACTAAGCGACATACCAGCGATCCCGACACCGATATCAAGGTGCCAGGATCGCTAGTAAGTCGCTATGTGATCGCTGATGAGCTGTCACACAGACAGCTTCACCAGCGATCAGCACAGCGATGCCGAGCGCCCGGCATCGCTTGCCATCCTGTAAAAAATAGAATCAAAATAAAAAATATAGTTATTCTCACCTTCCGACGTCGCGTTCAGCCATCCTGCCTCTCTCCACGCTCCGGTCCCAGTGATCCTTTGCACGAATGACCGCGAGATGTCACGGTCTCGCGGGATAACAAAGTCTCGCGGTCATTCGTGCAAAGGATCACTGGGACCGGAGCGTGGAGAGAGGCAGGATGGCTGAACGCGACGTCGGAAGGTGAGAATAACTATATTTTTTATTTTTTTTATTATTTTTTTACACCTGATCGCTGGTCTCCCGCTGTCACACACAGCGATGCGTGCTGGCCAGCGGGAGACCAGCGACCAAAGAAATGTCCAGAGATTTCTTGCAGCGATCAGCGATACCGGCAGGGGGGCCGCTCGCTGATCGCTGTCACACACGGCGATCTCGCTGGTGAGATCGCTGTTGTGTCACAAAAGTTGTGACTCAGCAGCGATCTCGCTACCGAGATTGCTTAGTGAGACGGGTCCTTTAGTCATGTCCCTTCTATTCTTCTGACCATGATGTTCTTCTCCAGTGATTTCTCTCTTTGTATGATGTGTCCAAGGTAGTCATGTCGTAGCTCGGTGATCCTTGCTTCGAGTGACTTGTCTGGCTTGATACGTTCCAAAATTGATTTGTTTCTTCTACTTGCCATTCTTAGTATTGACAAAATCATTGATTACAATTCAAGGTTGCCAATGAATTGCACCAATCTCACAGTAAATATCACCTTTTCAAGAAAAACAAAGCATTGCTCAGCTATTCCTGGGAGGGAATGAGCAGTGGATCCGCTAAGATTGAATTCATTAACAGACAATTTCTTCATAGTTTCAGTTGCCATTTCCGGTTCACATACATTTGAGGACAAGTAGTGTACATTGGTTGTGAAATTGTAATACTTGAAATAATGATGACCTATCTTTTTTGCTTACAGAACATTGTTGCCTACCACATGCCTTACAAAGGAATCTGCATCTTGGCACATATGGATATCGCTACCTTTCCAGGTCTTGGAAGGATAAATGAGTGGATTCACACCAGAAGGGTAAATAAACATCTAAGCTGTACGTCTTATTTGTAACAATGCCAGATAATAGGGAAGATGACAATGGGACATACTCAGCCTCCTTCTTAAATTTGAATGACTTGCAAAAGTTAGAGTGTGATCTAATAAAGGGTGATAAACTTTTAAAAAAATAATTTTGAAAAGTATTAAAACTTATCAAACTTTGCAATTCACATTATTAGGGGATTTGTCTTCATCCCTATAAAACAAAGAATTGCATGTAATTGACTATGAACCCCTGTTTTATCCTAGACTATTTGCCTGCCTTTGCTTTCCATTCTGCACAGGATTATTGGACTGCAAAGTGCCTAAATTTTGTTCTAGCAGAGAGTCTCTCATCTGGCTGCCTAACTACATACCATAAATAAAGCTAAAGTGTTAGTTTAGGGCTTGGAAGAGAGCTCTATCTCCAAACCTCCTTATCCAGACTGTAGCAATACTATTAATATTCTAATCTTCATATAGAAGAGGAATAGGTATTCCCCATATAAATTCTGACATTTTTGGTAAGGGCTAGAGATGAGCAAACACGAATGTAAACGTTCGGGATTCGTACTGGACAATTGGTGTCCGGTACTAAACCTGAAAAAAGGACTTTTGCCAGAAGTTTGTTACAAAGTTCGAAGTTCGGGGGGAATTTTGGGGTTGGGGAATGGAGAGAGAAAGGTTTTTTTTTTCCATATCCAAAGTTCTGGTCTCCATTGTTTTCAATGGGGTTCAGGTTCTGGTTCAAGTTTGTGTACAGCTCTGGTACCTGAACCAAACTTTGGAAAAAATTTTGGGTCAGGCACCAGAAAACAAACTTCCACATGTCCACTCATCCTTAGTAAGGGCACATGAAGTTGATATCCTGTACAGGGCTTCTACTGTCTTTAATTTACATTATCCCTTCTTGATAGCAATACTGACAATGAAAACAAGAAGATTCACATTTCCATCTATAAAAAGGAGGATAATACGTGCATGTGCAGTGACATAACTTGATGTTTGTGGGTCCCAGTGCAGAATGTCCAATAGGGCCCCTAAGTATCATGAGCATATAATAGCATTGGTCTTCTAATATGGGCCAAAAGGACTGTTGGGGCCCATTAGCCTGAAGGTCTCAGGTGCAATTGAAACCCCTGCACATACTATAGTTACACCCCTGTGCATGCGATAATAGGCTATAGAGTCCAACTGTTGGAATGGCTCATGATGCATTGATATATCACTATATATACATTTATGGGGAAGCTGATGATGACATTTTCTATGTTTTTGATGCTGCAGGAGCAGAAGAAGGATCTGGAGGAGCTGCACAAACATTACTTTGTGTCTAACGAACAAGTGTACGATCTTGCCCAGTATGGAAACGCTGTAGAAAGCCTTTGCTGGGGAATTCCAACTTACTGGGCACGTGAAGATGGTAGTAAGTACACACATGGTTGAATCGTTGTAACTATGCATGTATATCTACCAAGCAGTTCACTAATCTCAAAGACTTCATGTAATTGCACTCCATTGTACCCATCAAATCTATTCACAAATGTTCACAAAGGAATTCTCTGTTTGGCAAGTTACTTTTTGGTCAAAGGAGTTCCCCAAAGTGTCCAGCTGCTGGAATATCAAGCAATCAGTTATAGTCTGTGGTGGAACTCAGGAACAAGTCTTCACTTCTGCTGCAGCACCTCCAGAGGAAAAGGAGGCATTTCATGATGGCTACTGAGATGAATTAAATGTTTCATATGCTGACTCCTCCAGACTGAGATATGAATATTGCAGTCACTCTCCATTGTTGTTAATAGGTGATCCCAAAATGGAGTACCTACCTTTAATGAACTTTTAAAAACTCTTTAAAGGAAATTAGTCAGGCTATGCCGACTGTATAAACTAAGTACATAGACATATAGCCCATATTAAGATTGCATATGTAGTGTTCTAGTCAATATCCCTGTTGTACAGAAACTGCTGTTTAATCACATATGCTATTTAAGGTGCACCCTTGGTGTGGCAAAACAGCTTAGCGCATTGCTCTGTCCACTGGCTTTGCATATCCCAGCCTTCCTCTTTTGTGATTGACAGCACTGGCTTCTCTGCAAACAGGGCTTCCTTCAGGTAGCAATTACAGTCAATTAGTAATTGAGGAGGGGAATTTCAAAGCCACAGAGCGTACAGATCAGTGAGCCTCTTAGCCACACCAAGGGTGCACCGAGCACCCTAATTAACCTATTTGACAAACTTCAGTTTGTGCAGAATGGAGGTAGCGATTAGAGCACTACAAGTGCTTATACGTATACCCCCATCAAGGCTATGTGCCTCATTTATACTTTCAGTTTGGGCTCTCGGACTTTCTTTACTACCAAGTGGTTTATATTTTATGTTTTATCTACAAAAACATTAAAGCTAAATGATTTCTTCAATCTAAATTCAGAATGGTTCAGTGAAATAAACCATATGATATCAATCTGAACAATGAAAACACTACAAATGACTTTTTTTTTTTTTTTTGCAGGTCCCAAAAAAAGTTTTGGTGCCGATGGATGTGCTGGCATTCACTTATTCTGCCTCCATATTGGTCTCTGCGCAGGATTTCATCTGTAATCTCCAATCTGTCCAGCATCTACATATAGATTGGAGCAGTCCACATTAAAATCTGCAATCACAGTGATCAACCAGTAGACTGTATTAACTTCTACGGTTACAGACTAATAATAAAAAGAAAATAATAATAATAATGGTGTTTTATTTTATATCATAACTAGCTGAAGAGCCCGGTGCTGCCCGGGCATAGTAACAAGCTACGGTTAGTTATAACAAATTATAATGATTATATATATATATATATAGCCGCCCATTCCACATAGCCACATTCACTATAATATCCCACATCATCTCGTCAGCCAGAGCTACCGGACAACTATCACTAATATCCCACATCATCCCATCAGCCAGAGCTACCGGACTACTACCCATAATAGTGTAGGGAGGTTGGACTGATGGATAGATCTGCCTGTAGTAAGAGGCAGAGGGGTAGCGCAGTGTAGGTACAAAAGCGCTGAGATTAAGAGAAAAAGGTGCCGTGTTGTAGTTTGACCATTAGAGGGCAGTGGGGAGTGTAGGAGTGTGACTGTATAACTGCCATTGGTCGAATTAACTGTCAGGTGATAGTGGGCGGAGCCACCAGAACTTGGAGTATAAGAGGCTGAGGGAAGGTTCTGGAAAGTCCAGTCAGCCAGGGGAGCTCACTAGTAAGGAGGTTCTGCTGTAGAGAGGAAGACAGGCCTCCAGAGGGGAACTGACAGTAGAGACGGTCACGGGGGGTGGCCCAGAGGACAGTAGCCGCAGATGGAGACGGTCTGGGGGTGCCAAATAGATGGTATACTTGGAATGGTGAAGCGCTGTGGTGGATTGGCCTAGGGCAGCCACAGTGAGAAGAGCCACAAGGGATGCCACGACGGTAAAAATAAGAAGTGAAGGTACCCGGGTCTGTGAACAAAAGGACTGTGAAATTCCTGTGATGCATGGCGGTGGTCGTCAGAGAGGCGGCCAATAAAAATGGACCTGTTGAATATAACACCTGTCTCAGTCTCGTGTCTGTCGGTGGCAAGAAGTGGGTCACCCCCCATTCCTGTTGGATCACTCCCTCACCTATCCTACAATATCCCACATCATCCCATCAGCCTGAGCCACTGGACTACTACCCATAATATCCCACATCATCCCATCAGCCTGAGCCACTGGACTACTACCTCTAATATCCCACATCATCCCGTCAGCCTGGAGTCAGAACCAGAGCGCTGAGTGGAGCGGTCCTAACTTCCATACTGGGGATCCCTTTAAGAGAGGCCTGGCATTAGAACCAGAGCGCTGAGTGGATTTGCCCTGACTTCCATACCAATGATCCCTTTAATAGAAGCCTGGGGTGAGAATCAGAGCGCTGAGGGATTTACCCTAACTTCCATACCGGAGATCCCTTTAAGAGAGGCTTGGGGGTCATTACCAAAGCGCAGAGTGGATTTTCCCTCACTTCCGTACCGAGGATCCCTTTAAGAGGGGACATGGGTCAGAACCAGAGCGCTGAGTGGATTTGCCCTAGCTTCCATACCGGAGATCTCTTTAAGAGAGGCCTGGGGTCAGTACCAAAGGGCAGAGTGGATTTTCCCTCACTTCCGTACCGAGGATCCCTTTAAGAGGGGACTTGGGTCAGAACCAGAGCGCTGAGTGGATTTGCCCTAGCTTCCATACCAGGGATCCCTTTAAGAAAGCCTGGGATCAGAACCAGAGCGCTGAGTGTGTTTTCCCTGACTTGCATACCAATGATCACTTTAATAGAACCCTGGGGTCAGAATCAGAGCGCCGAGGGATTTACCCTATCTTTCATACAGGAGATCCCTTTAAGAGAGCCTGGGGTCAGTACCAGAGCATATGAAGGCAATTGCCCTGACTTCCATACTGGGGTTCCCTTTAAGAGAGGCCTGGGGTCAGAATTTAAGTGCTGGATGGATTTGCCCTGACTTCCATACCATCCCTTTAAGAAGGGCTTGGGGTCAGTACCAAAGCGAAGAGTGGATTTGCCCTAAATTCCATACCAATGGTATAAAATTCTGTGAGGCACGTGGTGTCAATATGGTCGCTACATCTCTAGATGAATTCATTAAGGGATGTAGTTTACAAAATGAAGTCACTTATGAGGGGGTCTGCTATTCTGGCACCTCAAGGGCTCTGCCAATGTGACATGGCACCGTCAAATCAGTCCAGCAAAATCTAAACTCCAATATGGCGCTCCTTACCTTCTGAGCTTTGAACTGTGCCTCAAAAGTAGTTTCTGACCACATATGCAGTATCAACATACTCAGGAGAAATTGCACAACAAATAGAATGGTGAAATTTCTCCTGGTAACCTTATGAAAATGTAAAATTTGTGGCCAAAACATTTTTGTGGGGAAAATGTGATTTTTTTCATTTTCACAGACCAGCATTTGAAATTCTGTAAAGCATCTGTGGGTTCAAGGTGCTCACCACACATCTAGATAAATTCCTTGAGTGGTCTAGTTTCCAAAATGGGGTCACTTGTGGCATGGCGTCCGCTAATGATTCCAGCTAATTTTTCCACCACATATTGGACATCAGCATACTCAGTAGAAATTGCACAACAAATTTTATGTTGTATTTACTCCTGTTACCCTTGTGAAAATCAACAAAATGGTTTTTTAAAAAACATTTTTGTGCAAAATTTGATTTTTTATTTTCATGGCTCAATGTTATAAATTTCAGTGAAGCACCTGGGAGTTCAAGATGATCACCACATGTCTATATATATTCCTTGAGGGTTCTAGTTTCCCAAATGGGGTCACTTGTGGGGGTCTCCACTATTTAGGTGCATCAGGGACTCTCCAAATGCTACATGGCATCCGATTCCAGCCAATTTTGTATTCAAAAAGTCGGTGCTCCTTCCCTTCCGAGCCACGGAAATAGTAGTTTATTGGCCACATATAGGGCATTGTCGTACTCGGGAGAAATTGCACAGCATATTTTGAGGTCCAATTTCTCCTGTTACCCTTGCGAAAATAAAAAAATTGGGTCTTAATAATATGTTCATGAAAAAAAGTTATATGTTCATTTTTTTCCTTCCACATTCCAATTAATTCCTGTGAAGGACCTATAGAGTTAAAAAACTTCATGAATGAACACCTTGAGGGGTGCAGTTTTTAGAATGGTGTCATTTTGGGGTATTTTTCTGTGCTATAGACCCCTCAAAGTGACTTCAAATGTGATATGGACCCTAAAAAATTGGTTTTGTAAATTTTGCTGGAAAAATGAGAAATCGTTGATCACATTTTAACAATTCGAACATCCTAGCAAAAAAAAAAAGTTTATAAAATTGCACTGATTTAAAGTAGACATGAGGTAATTTATTAACTACTTTGTGTGACGTAACTCTCTTGTTTAAGGGCCTAAAAATTAAAAGTTGGAAAATTGCTAAACTTTACAAATTTTTGCCAAATTTCAGATTTTTTCACAAATAAACCTAAGACATATCTAACAAATTTTACCACTATCATGAAGTACAATATGTCCCCAAAAAAATCTCAGGATCAGTGGGATATGTTGAAGCGTTCCAGAGTTATTACCTCATAAAATGGCACTAGTCAGAATTGTAAAATTTGGCCTGCTCATGAAGGTGAAAACAGGCTGGGGAGGTAAAGGGGCTAATGGAACTAATAGAAATACAAGAATAGTGTTATTACTTTCTCTTTAAGGGTATGTTCCCACGTAGCACTTTCCTTGTACTTTGGTACGTGCGGTGATTCCGGATGTGCTCATTGAACACACCTGGAATGGCCACATCGTATACATAGAGTAGGCTATTTACCTTGCGCAGGCTGAGCGTCTCCACAAGGTAAGCAGACATGCTGCGGTCTAAAAAGACGCACCACATGTCCGGTTTAGCAGGTGTGTCACCTGCACATTAGGACGCATAGTGGAGACGGGATTTCATAAAATCCCCTCCACTATGCTGTAACATCTGGATGCTGCGGATTAAACGCTGCGGCTGTACGCAGCATTCAATCCGCAGTAAATCCGGATGTAATACGCCACGTGGAAACTCACCCTAACAGTTAAGTAATATTATACAAGACAAGGTTATTCAAAGCTGCAAGCTAACACTGTGAGTATACTATTTATCATGGACCTTTCATTTAATGTTTATCTTCATCTGATGTATATAAGCTGAATAAGTCATTGAAACTAGAACGCAAGATCAAGAGAAACCAAGTAGTCACCAATCCAAAACATGCAGATTGCAATGCATAGAGAGTCCACTAGATGGTGAAAACAACGGTAATCAAGTATGAGGCAAAAATGAAGAATAAAAATTACATAAAAAGTCACTAAACATCGCAACACACTCTATTTGTTTGGTTTTGAAATTACTAATTCTAAATACTTTAAATAATTTTCAGCTGTTTTTAATACATTCTTGTTTTTTTTTTACATCAAAATTGTGCCATTTCTGCATTTTTATTGCTGAGAAAAGAACAACTATGAGACTAAGACATTTGATGAGCTCTGTGCATTATTTGCCCCAGACCTGAATAATGGAATTGATATTACATATATGCTAACATTTCATAGAGCTACAACTTTGCCTCACGCGCGCACACACACACACACACACACAACAAAACTAGTTATAAGTATATGCAGTTTTGAATTTACAAGTCTAGCGCCTAGAAGCAGGGAATGTACAGGACTTATGTCAAATCTAATTCTAGCGGCATCACACCTGCAGTTTTCAGTAGGAAACAGATCTGTTAACTTTTCCTAGAACTCTTTCTTTAAAAAAAAATATAATAAAAAATGCACTGAAACTACATTTTCTATCACAGACTCCTAAGTTGCTCTGTAAGGAGGTGGTGGGGAACCCCATTGCTTTCCCTCTCTCCTATGTGCTGACCCCATGCACTCAGTGGTATAATGTTGTATGTATCTGTGTCAGTTGTTGTATTGACCCCATGTACTGTAATGTAATGTTTCCTATATCTGTATTGACTTGTAATGTATTTCTTAGTGGAGTTTCCCTTTAACTTGTGTATTGCACTAGCTGAGGGACAGTTAAAAGTTAAAGGTTTGGGCTGGGCGAGCAGGAGAAAAGTGGCTGGAAGCTGCTGTTTGCAGTCAGTAGCCCGGGCACGTTGGCCCTGGGCAGGTGTATAGGAGCAGCCGGGGCATTGCCAGATCCCAGGAGGGGACAGAATCTACTTCCCCGGTCTAAGGACTTAAGGATCACAACATGGCCCTAGAACTTCGGAAGGGCCCCCCCACTGAAGGGACTAAAAGCATCCAGATAGGTACGGCCATGGACAGTGTCAGGGAGAGCAGGAAGCCAACGTTGTACTTTTTTTTCTCATCACTGTTTTATTAAAATTCATTCCCTTTTGGACCGCAGCTGTGATCCTGGACTTTAATTGCTTGGACTACCGTGGCTGGGGGAAGAAAAGGGAATCCGTGGGGGAAGCAGTGTCCTTCCTATGTTTCATGTGCAAGGGGCCGGGGTGTCTGTGGACAGTGTTTTGTGGGTGAACTCGGTCAGGACTACCACCCCGGTCGCCTTTGTTACAGCTATGTCCCTACTTGGAGAGCCCGTTGATGTGGCTGGGCAGTCCTCTTCGTCATCTAGGTCCCAGACTGTTGGCGGAGGGTCGGAGACCTGAGGGATAGGCTCGGGTCGCGTGGTGTCGGTGGATACACACGGACGTAACAGATTACGGTGCATGGTACGAGTGAGGGGTATGCCGTCCTTCTCAGATTGTATTTCATACACAGGTAGATCGGGGCTTACTCGGCGCAACACTCAATAAGGGTTTTCCTCCCACCGTGGGTCTAACTTGTTTTGGGGCCGCTGATCTAGGAGAGTACTCGATCTTCAGTTCGGAAGTCAGTGGGTGGAGGCAGCGCTCCCTCCGGGTGCTCCAGGTCCTGAAGTTTTGTATGGACGATTCGGTGGAGGGTTTGTAGCCGGTGCCGGTGGTTTCATACCTAATGATGATACTCCGGTCCAAGGTTGGGGTTCTTCCGGGTTTAATTCCACTTCCATGATTCCTTTGCCTTCTCGTCCAAATAGCAGCGAGTAGGGGGTGTACCAGGTCACCCGATGCACCCGGTTGTTATAAACCCACACCAGCTCAGGGACATACTCAGGCCAGCAGGCCTTTCGGTCACTCTCCAGGGTGAGCAACATTTGGATTAATGTCCGATTAAATCGCTCGCAGGCTCCGTTTCCCTGCGGATGATAAGGCGTAGTTCTGGATTTGTCGATACCATAGAGTCAATGTAATTCTTCCATGACTTTTCCTAAGAAGCACGCTCCCTGGTCTGAGTGTATTAGTTGCGGGCAGCCGTATACTTGGATGAAGTTTTCACAAATTGCATAGGCGGCCGACTCCGCAGTTTGGTCTCAGGTGGGGGTGACCACGGCGAACTTAGTGAATTGGTCCACCATCACGAGACAATTTTCATACCCCTGGTATGCGGGACCTATGGTTAAATAATCCACTGTTAGGAGCTCAAGGGGAGCTGACGTCACTATTGTTTGCATCGGGGCTCGTTGTGCGGTTGGTTTGGCAAGCTCAGATGGGCGGCAGGTCTGGCAAACTTCTTCCATGGCAGCGTGCAAGCGCGGATGGTAAACGATCTGTTGCAACCATTGCAAAGTCTTTTGAGCACCAAAGTGAGCCCCCTTTGCATGGGCTTCCCTAGCCAGTTCGGCTAGTAGGGCTCCGGGCACGACCACCTGCCAAGTTGTAGCAGACGTCGTCTGTGACACTGCTTTACGGTACAATAGTGTTATGGGTAGCAAGAGTGGACCCTCTGGGTCACGGTACCGGGATCCCTGGGGCGAGTTGGCCAGGTGATGCTGACCCCTATAGAGGGACTGTTACAAGCAGGCCCGAAGGAGTCAAATACCGTGACAGCTGGGACCAAGAGGGGCTGCTCAGGAACGGAAGAGACAGACAAGGCAGAGGGTCAGGAGAGACTGGAGTCAGGAGTGACCGGAGTCAGGAGCAACAGGGGTCAGGAGCGACAGGAGTCAGGAGTGACTGGAGTCAGGAGAGACTGGAGTCAGAGGTGACCGGAGTCAGGAGCAACAGGGGTCAGGAGCGACAGGAGTCAGGAGTAACAGGAGTCAGGAGAGACTGGAGTCAAAGGTGACCGAAGTCAGGAGTGACAGGAGTCAGGAGTGACTGGAGTCAGGAGCGACCGGAGTCAGGAGCGACTGGAGACAAGAGTGACCAGACGGGGCCAGAGTACCGTAAGAAAGGCACACAATAATCAGGCGCCTCCATGAGGGAGGAGCCGCCGGATATACCCTGTGCAGGAGCTTGATTGGTGCTCGCTCCACAGGGGTGATGCAGAAGGGGTTAAGGGGAGAGAAGGGTGCGCGCCCGCGGCCTAGGACGCATACCTGAAGCAGGAGCAGGACAGGAAGAGGACCCCACGTGCTGAATCCCCCGGGCTGCAGGATGGGAAGCTGAAGGAGTAGCGCGGCGGACAGAGCGGTAAGCGGGGACTCGAGGGGGAACCCCGGAAGCAGCAGCGGGACCCGGTGAGATAGGTGACGCCGACCCCGACCTGACAGGCGGCGCCGGCGTGACAAATAGCCCTTTCTTGATGACAAATTTTTCCCATTGGCGCAACATCAACAACATGTCCTGAGTCAGAGTCTGTCTCTGTGAATCAGTGGGCAGTTTGCCGGTGGTCACCCATCGGCGCAGGAGCCCAATTTTTCAATCTTACTGCTGCTGTTGGATCCATTTGTCCCATGGCTGTTCCAGCATCCCCCATGAGGGTCCTGAATGGGATGCCTCCTGCGCGCCCGCTGTGATCACGGCGTGGGTGAGAGCGAACGGTGTCTCTTCCCCTTCCAATTCGTCATCCCGACTTTTCCCTGGTGTTGTATGCCGAATTCTGGAGAGGGCGTCAGCATGTACATTTTCGGCCCCTCTTTTATATATGATCTTATAATTGAACTTGGCCATTCGAGCTACCCAGCGTTGATCCAGGGCCAGCGAGTTGTGGTCCGTCTGCACTCCTACCTCAGAGCCCGCCAGGTACTCTGCGAACCGCTCCATCATGGCCCACACTACCGCGAGGAGCTCGAGCTTAAAGGAGCTGTAATTGTCAGGGTTACGCTCGGGGTCATGCAGTGATCGGCCACCATAGGCGATCACTTTCTCCTGACCATCCTGAACCTGCGACAACACAGCCCCTAGTCCCTGGAGGCTCCCGTCAGTGTGCAGTATGAACGGTTGCGAGAAATCCGCATACGCTAACACTGGGGCACCCGAGAGTGCAGCCTTAAGGTCTTGAAATGCGTCTTCTTGCGGTTGCTGCCATTGAATTTTCCGTCCATTCGCCCCGGCAGGTGCCCCCCTTTAGCAGGTCCTGCAGGGCTCGGGCTCGGCGTGCAAAATTCTTCACGAATCGACGGTAATAGATGACCAACTCCAGGAAAGCCTGCATGTCTTTCACCATCTCGGGGGTAGGGCACCCCTGGATGGCGGCAACCTTTTCCAGGGATGGCCGAACACCCTCAGCCGAGACTACGTGCCCCAGATATTCGATCTGGGTGCTAAACAGGTGGCATTTCGGGGGCTTTACCTTCAACCTGTACTTCTGCAGCCGGCCGAGCACCTGCCCCAACTGCCACAGGTGGTCCTCAAACATGGTGGAATAGATAATGATATCATCCAGGTATATTAGCGTGGCTTCGAAGTTGAGATCTCCCAGACACCGCTCCATCAATCGCTGGAAAGTTCCTGGGGCTTTGGCCAGCCCAAACGGCATTCAGTTGAATTCAAACAGTCCCATAGAGAGAATAAATGCCGTCTTGGCTCTGTCTTCCTCTGACATTGGCACCTGCCAGTACCCACTGGCCAGGTCTAGAGTAGAGAAGCACGTTACTTTTCCCAAGGCGGACAGAGACTCTTCTATGCGGGGCAGCGGATTCGAGTCCTTAATGGTGCAGGCGTTCAGCTTCCGATAGTCCACACAGAACCGGAGGGTACCATCCTTTTTGCAGACCAGCACGATGGGAGCCGCCCAGGGGCTCTTGCTTTCTCGTAAGACCCCTTTCCGGAGCATTTGCGCTAATAGAGTTTTCACCTCCTGATATAGCTGTGGAAGGATTTGCCCATACTAATTCCCAGATTGGGGCCGTTCCTGCCATGGGGATTCCATGTGTGATTGCCGTGGTACACCCGAAATCATCCTCATGGCTAGCGAATACTTCGTAATACGATCCAAGAAGGGTTTTTTACCTGGAGAAGCTGGGCTGACATCAGGCCGGAGAGTTCGGCCTGCATTCTTTCCAGGATGGTTTTACCTTTCTCCTGTGTCGAGGATTCGGCAGTCTGTATGGTTCATATCGTTACTGCCCACGGATCCTTGGGTTGCACCTTTAACTGGACCGCCGTGGCTGGCAGCACCTCCTCCAAAGGCCTGACTAGCTTGGCCACTTCGGCCTGGGGCTTCAAGACGATATCTTGGTCTTCCAGGTTAACGCAGCGCACCAGGACGGTCCATCCTCGCACCGTGGCCAGGGAGTGAGCTACCAGTATGCCAGGGTGCAGGCGTTCCGAGAAGCATGGCTCTTCCTGCATCTCCACGCCCTCCAATGGTATCGGGGCGCATATCGGCAGGGCCAACACTGTCTGCCCGGGGGGAAGCACAAGCGGGGGAGCCGCAGGCGCGATGACTTTGCCCAGCGCCTCGCCCTCCTGGCAGTCCTGGAGTACTCGCGCCTCCCGCACCAGCTGCTGGAAGACCTGCCCTTGGGCCATGCGGGAACCCCACTGGTTCAGGGTCTCTTGAGTAGGGTCATTGAGGAGTAGATTGCCAAACTCCCGCAGTACGTTCATGCTCAGGATAACAGGATGATGGTGGTTAGTTTCTCCGTGGGTCAGGACCACTCCCTGGTGGCCGAGGTATTTACCACACAGCATCATTTGTAGCCATACCACTCTGGTGACGGGTACTGGAAGTTGGTTAGCGGCTACCAGTCTTATCATGGATCCCCACTGGGGCCTTGCTGCTTCAGGGAAATGCTGCTGAAAATAAGTTGCTGACATGGTCGTCGCGTGCGACCCCGTGACCACTAGGCACAGTATGGCACGGCCCTTGACCTCTGCCCATTTTGTGACCAGATTTTCGGGACTTCCAGCACCCCTCTTTGTGGCTTCTGGCTCTGAGCGGCATCCCGCCTGCCCGGAGCCCTCTAGTTTATTGGCCGTCGGGGTGGGTATCTCCCACACCGTGGACACTCTCGTGCAAAGTGGCCCGGCTCCCCGCACTCATAACACTTGGATTGCAAGGTACGGCCACTCCGAGCATTGAAACCAGGCCGCCCAGTTGTGGACTCGGGGTTCTCCTTTTCACTTCGGCCAACTCG
Source organism: Dendrobates tinctorius (assembly GCF_039654945.1). Classification (NCBI taxonomy): domain Eukaryota; kingdom Metazoa; phylum Chordata; class Amphibia; order Anura; family Dendrobatidae; genus Dendrobates; species Dendrobates tinctorius. The sequence continues at coordinate 120,753,372 of NW_027361690.1, read as the reverse complement.
CCTCTGATGTTCTTCAGCTCTTGCCTCATCTCTCCGATCCACTGGGGTTCTTGAACAGCATTTACGGAAGCCTCCATGCCCCGGACCTTTCCCACGGGGACCATCATTCCATGCTCCTGCTCTCGTACTCGTGCCTGACTCCCCACCTCATAGAAGGCTATACGTGGGGTCACCCGGACCTGCTCCCGCAATGCCTGCTTGATTAACGGGTCTCGGAGTCCAGTCACTAACAGGTCACGTAAGGTAATGTTGATGGGTCCTACCCCTACACCGTCCTTCCGTTCGATGGCCGTGTATAGCTCTTGGAGGACATTCATATACTGGGTGATGGTCTCCCCCTCTCCCTGCATTCGACTGAACAACCGGGTCCTCAACTCTCCCACATTGGTTGGATCCCCATGGGTCTCTTCCAGAATTCGCAAGACCCTAGCAAAGGTATTACGGTGTCCCGGGGGCCTCAACATTACTGAATTCCGGGCCTCCCCATCTAAGGCCATGAGAGCTGCTTTGGCTTCTAAGTCAGGGGTCATCGGATGCATGCGGAAGAGCCCACGCATGCGCTCAGTCCAGCTACACAGCATGGTATTAGAGCCCGAAAACCGTGGCAGGTTGCTTAGCATAGCCCCTAAAGAAATGCTGGACCGGGGGCCTCCGTTACCTGCGTCACCTACGGCCCCAACTTGGTCGGGTGTGCCGCTGTCTGCGCTCGGAGACTTCATCCTGCCGACTATGCCAAATGTGGTACCGGCAGGCACGCTGGATACAGTGACGAGACATGAGACGACTTTATGATTTTGGTAATAACTTTTTATAAGTATGGATCAGGTGACTAGTCTAAGCAACTAAACAGGTAATAGGGATTGTCCTCACAGGGACTCAACACAAGCAAACACAGATATATAGGAACACAACTACCCCGGCAAAGGCCGGTCATTATAGGGCCGCGGTATGGCCGACTACGGGTCCTTAGCTATATAATGTTACTTATCCGTCCTGACGTCCTCGGCGTCCTGGGTGATTGTTCGTCAGTGTAGCAGCCACTGGGCCGAGCTGCTGAAGAACTGGCGCAGTCTTCGAGCGTTACGACGCTCAGCTCAGGTGAAGCAGAGGCACAACAGGCCCCGGAAGAGTTCCTGGATGGATAGGCCGCAATCCCCGGATGGGGGGTAAGTGGTCGTGAAGCAAGGTGGCGACTGGAAAGCCACCAGCGCAGCCAGTGGCTGCAACGGGGGGTCTGTGGCGGGTAATGGCCCGACTATTGCCATGGACTGGAGCAGGGAACTAGTGGCTGCCGTCTGCAATGTACTGGCCACAGCCACGGTCGGAAGGGGGGCGGCTGCGTGCGGCATGAGGTAGGCCGCAGCCCTGGGCTGGAGTGAGGCGGTAACGGCTGCGGGTGACCGCGGTCAGGCCGCAGGGGTGGGCTGGAGTAAGGCGGCAACGGCCGCAGGTGTCCGTGGGCAGGCCGCAGGTTGAGGCGGAGCAGCGGTTCTCTGATGGCTGACTCTGCGCCGTCCCTCTGCCATCCGGTGTAAGTGTCACTCTTGCTTCTCTCCTCCTCTCTGGCCTCTGTACGTCGCTCTGGCTCTCACACACTCCCACGGTCTCCTGCTCCTTCTCCGTTTTGCTGACTCACTGTGACTCGCGTTTTCCCGTTTTATATCAGCTCCTCCCCCAGCCCATCTGTCAGTCTCAACGGTCCGGCCCTGAACTCTGTCCCCCGGAAACAACCTGCCCCGGAACCTAAATGACGGTCCCCTTGGATCTGGCCCGGACACTTGATGGGGGCCCCCTCTCCCACACCAGCAGAACCACGGCTCCATATAAACTGCAACAGCACTGCTCCAGATAGCTCCTGTCTTCAGAAAGGTTGGTTAGCAAATGACCTGTATTACCAACAGTGAGCTGCAGCACCAGGTGGCCTTAAAAAGGGAGGCAAGAGTGGCACCCACCTGCATAGATAATTAATCACCATGTAGTAACACCAGCGGCCACCGGGGGCAAAAACTAATATTAACCCCTGATGACCTGAAAGGAAAAAGGTTTATATAAGAGAATCCAGAATGTGACACAGATCCAAAAATGAATTGTGACAGGTGACTATCGCTGCAATAATGCATATTACAGTAACAATAGCTCACTGAGACCTCACCACAGTGACGCGCACCCGGATCGTCCGCTCAGAGATCAAGAGCTACCAGCTTTTCTCAAGTTCTTTGCACGCCGTGAGTTACTCACCAAAGGTCTCTCAAAGTTTAATGACCGTCCTGAAAGTTGCAGAGCATGGAGAGCTTCCTTCAGAAACGCCACTGCTGGCCTAGACATATCTGCCAGTGAAGAGATTGACCTCTTGGTTAAGTGGCTAGGAAATGAATCAGCAGAACATGTAGCAGAGGCTTGTACATGTTATGAGAGAGACTCGACGAGTGCTACGGCTGCTCAGAGGTGATAGAAGAATACCTCTTTAAAAGGTTGGAGGACTTTCCTAAAATCTCTAATAAGAGCTTTCACATGCTAAGAGAATTGAGTGACCTCTTGACAGAACTCCAAGTCGCCAAGGCTGAAGGTAACCTGCTAGGCCTCACGTCCCTTGATACAGCTAGGGGCATCAAACCCATAGTGAAGAAATTACCTTACAGTTTGCAAGAAAAATGTATCAACCGAGGTTCAGACTACAAACAAACACAACGTGCTGTTCCCTCCATTCAGCTTCTTCATAGATTTTGTACGCCAGCAGGCCAAGGTCAGGAATGATCCCAGCTTTGACCTTTCCACTGCAGATCCTGTCAATCCAAGAGCAGATAAGCCTGTTCCAGTCCCTAACCCCAGAGGCACATCTATCACCGTGCACAAAAAGAATGTGTCTTCTACAGATTCATCACACAAGACTCACAGTACAGCAGAAACTAAAGAGTCACTGAGAAAAGACCCAGACAAGGAGTGCCCCTGCATATAAGGCCTCACCCACTACAAAAGTGCAGGAGTTTTAGGGAAAAATCCTTTAAGGACCGTAGGACCTTCCTCAAAGAGAATAACATATGCTACAGATGTTGTGCATCTACATCTCACTTAGCAAGAGACTGCAAAGTTAGCATTACTTGTTCAGAGTGTAACAGCCAAGATCACAATACAGCTCTACACCCAGGGCAAGCGCAACAGACTCCCTCTCCCATAGACTGACCTACAGAGTACAGCGTGGAGGAGAAAGACAGCGCTCCTCCTCAATCCTGAAGTGTCACCCCAGTGCACTCAAATGCCCCATTGGGGGCACCGACTGTACACAGAAAAAGTTGCCCATGGCTTCAACTTTTTCTCCCAACAGCTCACCTTTCTTCTGAAATGCCCCTCTAGTGTGCCTGACCTTGTCTTACAGGCCACACGTAGCAAGTCAGAGAGAGCCTGCCAAGGTGTAGCGGGAAGGCTCATTGCCTCTCACCCGGTAGACCTACAGGATGTAACGAGAAGGCTCTCTGCCTCTCACCCGTTAGATCAGCTGGCTAGAATAGGAATAGGCCTTTTTCCTTCCAGCCCAGCTCCATGGAACGTGGGAAGGCTGCTTCAACTTAGGCAGCTCACCTCTGTTCTGAAATGCTCTTCTAGTGTGCCTGACCTTGTCTTACAGGCCACACATAGCAAGTCAGAGTGAGCCTGCCAAGGTGTATCCAGAAGGCTCCTTTCCCTCGCCTCTCACCCACAACAAAAAACCCCCGCTGACTAAAGTAAGAAGGCCCACTGGGGGAGCATGGGAGCTGAGCTGAACTCAAATGGAGTATGGGAGAATAAGGATAAATTGTGCCTACCGAAGTCCCTGTTCCCAGTCATGGCGCAAGCAACACATGGTCCAGTCAGCATTTAAGAGTTTGAACTGTGTCTCTGTAGAGTGCAGTAACCCTGTCACTGCCAGCAAGGTGGCTGAAAACAGCTACGACAGTACTTGCAAGAGAAGGTCTAAGTAAAAAATCCTGCGCAAAGATTTGTCTTGTTACAGTTTACCCTACAGGTCACAGAGAAAAACTCTATATATCCTCGATGATCAAAGCAATAGATCGCTTGCCAGCTCAGCTTTTTTTGACATCTTTAATATAGATGGACTCAGCTCATCTTACTCACTTGTCGGAAATGAAAGAACACATCTTTGCTTTCATAGCCATGCGGAGGTACCTCCACCTCTGGAAGAGAACAAAGAACGCTGGTACCTACCAATATTCGGTGTCTATCATCCCAAAAAGCCTGAACAGATACGCGTAGTGTTCGACTCCAGCTCACGATACCAAGGACTCTCCTTGAATGATGTTCTCTTAACAGGTCCTGACCTCAACAATGCTCTCAATGGTGTTCTCATCAGATTCCGGAAAGACACAGTTGCCATTACAGCAGATATACAGCAAATGTTTCACTGTTTCTTTGTTAATGAAGAACATAGAGACTTTCTACGGTTCTTCTGGTTCAGAGATAACGAACCTACCAAAGACATTGTAGAATACGGTATGAAAGTGCATGTTTTTGGCAATAGTCCATCCCCTGCCATAGCAATCTACGGGCTTAAGCGGTCCGCAAGAAGAAGAAAAAGAGACTGATGAAGACGTCAGACAGTTCATTGAAAGAGACTTCTACATAGATGACGATATAAAGTCTCTTCCATCTCCAGATGCGATCAGCCTACGCAAAAGGACTCAGAATGCACTTGCTATCTTATGCAGTCTGAGATTAGAACAAGCTTCTAATAGCAAAATGGTGATGGAAGCCTTTCCCACCAAGGACTCCAAGGACTATGCCTTTGAATTGAAAGACCTAGATTTATCCACAGACTCTCTTCTTGTACAACGCAGTCTGGGCTCAATTGGGACTTTAATGTCTGATACTTTTGCATTTCGGGTCAATCTAGAGCAAAAACCCTTCACACAACGAGGCGTCCTGTCCACAATCAACAGTATATATGTTCCACTTGGTTTCACTGGAACAGTGATCATTCAAGGTAAATCTTTGCTACACGAATTAATTGTAGACTCGGTTGATTGGGACACACCACTTCCTCCTGAGAAAGAAGTTTTGTGGGTAACCTGAAGGGATTCTCTAAAGTCATTGTCTGACCTGCAAATACAAAGGCCGTTCATCTATATTTCCTCAGAAGAAGTTCTCTCTAGGAAGCTGTGTGTATTTTGTGTTGCATCAGTTAAAGCCATAGCCGCAGTCGCCTACTTGAAAACTATAGATGTTACGGGTAATGTCCACAAAGGGTTCATTATGGGTAAACCCAAGCTGGCACTATGTCCTGAATCTACCATACCCAGACTAAAACTGTGCGCTGCTGTTCTTGCCATAGAACTGGCGGAACTTATCACATCAGAACTTGACCTACAACTTGAAGACACAGAATTCTTCACTGATAGCAAAGTAGTGCTAGGCTACATTCATAGCGAGACTAGGAGATTCTACGTCTATGTAAACAACCGAGTACTCAGAATAAGGAAGTCTTCACAGCCTTCTCAATGGAGAAATGTACCGACTGACCAGAATTCTGCAGACCATGCAACCAGAGCGGTATTGGCATCATGCCTTAGAGACACTACCTGGCTTGTCAGGCCTGCATTTCTGTATCAACCAGTACCCACTGCTCACGAGATACATACTCCTGAACTGTTCGAGCCCGAATCAGATGTAGAGATCTGGCTTCAAGTTTCTACACTTAACACAACGGTCACCAGAAGACACTTTGATTCCAACCGCTTCCTCAGATTCTCCACCTGGAGGTCAGTTTACAGAGCATTAACTTGCCTGATTCATGTTGTTAAATCCTTTGAAATTACACAAACAAGGTCAGTCCAATGCAAAGTCTGGCATCATTGTCATAAAGCTTACACAGCAGACGAGTTCATGCAAGCAAAACATGCTATCATCCGTTGTGTCCAGCATGAGGTTTATACCCAGACTCTGGAATCCCTCCAAAATCATGGAGATGTGCCTAAAGATAGTCCAAACATATCTCATATGGGAAGCGCGTGGGAGCGCATGATCAACATTGCTCGCAGAATCCTCGATTCTATCTTTCTACAACTAGGTCCTTTGTAGCTTACCCATGAGACTCTCACTACCTTCATGGCCGAGATAGTAGCCATTGTAAATGCTAGACCACTGGTTGCCATATCCAATGATCCAGAAGACCCATCTCTGCTTACTCCCTCCAATCTTTTTACCCACAAATTTAATCTAAGCATGCAGACTCCTGGAGCATTTTCTACTAAAGACTTGTACAAATCCCAGTGGAAGAAAGTACAAATGCTAGCAGACCTTTTCTGGACAAAGTGGAAAAATCAATTCCTTTCTACGTTACAGACAAGAGACAAATGGCAAGCTAGTAAGCCCAACATGGAACCTGGAAATGTTGTCCTAGTAAAGAACACTCAGTCTAAAATGAACGAGTGGCCTCTAGGATTGGTAACCAAAGTCTTCCTAAGTCAAGATGGACAGGTCCAGAAGGTGGAGATCAAGATCCTCAAGCAAAACGGAAACCTGTTTCTTAGACCTGTCTCTGAACTTATTCTATTGCTCTCTAGTAAAAGTTTATTTGGCATCCCCTGGATACTGGACGGGGAGTGTCATGCCTTTATACAAATGCATATAATCCATTTTGCTATGCTTTTATTGAACTGTGGTGTATTGTGATAACTTATCCAACAGAACCATCTATTGACAATGTTCTAATTACAGTTTACTTTTTGTTTCATTGCTTACTATGCAATTTAATATTTAAAGCTCATCAAGGCTTCCATAGTTCCCATCAGCCTCTGCATTAGCCTTGCCCGCTTCTTCTCCAGCAGCCATTTTGGCCTCATGGATATTGACATGCTGATTATCACTCCCTGATTTTAAGCCCATCTGGTTGTTTACCTCTACATAGCACAGTCAGTGAGTTATTATTTTCCCCTTGTTAGAGCTCACCATGTTGTATTATGTATCTACTCTGTTATACATATTTTATATCAAAGTAGTCTTTTGTCATTGTAGACGTTTACAATACCGGCATGTTGTGCACTTACACTGTGAATCTCCTGTACCATGCATAATACTATGTACTTTAGATATGTTGTATGCCTTGTATTGAGTACTTTCATTTTTCATATAGTTTTACACTCATCCTATCAATAAAAGTTGTAAAGGATCCCCCTTCCTACCTCAATGCATCGATAGGAAAGAGTTTAGCTGTCTTGTCAACTCGCTTTTCTTAAGCACAAAGTTGAGGGTGCCAGAACAGGTGGTACTGTTTCAGAGGTAATAACCATCACTAAAAACTGTGTATTCACACTGTATTGACCTCTTAGTAGTTAGAGCCTGCATTTAATTAAAAGCAAGTGTAAGTGATATGTAGTGGTTTAGCTTTTGCCAGGACTGTCAGAGGTGCCAGGTATCATCATATAAGTGGTTGGTGGAACCCTGGGTGTCTAGGTGTGGCACGCTGTGCTAGAAGGTAGATTCTCTTTGAAGCATGGTGTCTTAAAAAGACAGTAACCACCACTCTTATTGGGCCACTAAAAGTGTCACCAAACCTTCAAGTTCATTGTGTCAATGGCAACTAAAATATTCTATTTGCACTTAAACGTGTGTCATTTACAGAAAAATAAAGCCCCTTTGGCAGATTATCTGCTTGTAACAGTTTTTCCTTTACTGTGTACAGTGATCACAACATGTCCCTTCAGTTTCCCAGTGGTCCAGAAGTTCTAGGGTTGTTACAATTTTAATGAGACCTGCTTCCAATATTGCTAGAGAGTGCAGGATCTGTCATCTCAAGTATACTTGTGTGGCCAGAATCCGATGGGCAGAATGGGTGTGTGTCCTGTCTTACAGCCGGCATGTAATTAGCTCCCTGCTTTGGCAAATGGGGCAATATCACAGCCTACTCAAACTGGGAGATGCGAGTTATTGCTTGGATTTCTCTTGGTTCACTGATGCTAGTCATTATTCACTTAAACTGATTTTGACCATGTTTATTCTGAATCCCTCCTGACTCCATGGCTAACTAGACGTCGCCTTAACTGACCTGTTATCCGACCCCAGATGTACCCTGACTTTGGTTATGTCACATAATTCTGTCCTTAGTTCTGTCCCTCCAATTGTTGACATAGCTAGTAAGACTATTCTCTGGAAAGGCTAGCTTCTTTAATCAGTAGCTACTCTGTGGACTCAAACAAGGGGGCCCTATTGTAAATCTAGATCAATGTATAGATACAGAGGTTAAAGACTCAAGGCAGAGGTTCCTTCAGAATCTGCTACATGGATTTTCTTAAATAAGTCTGACCAAGGTAGCCTCTTCGGGCTGATGGTTTCAAAAAGACTTGACAAGATCCCCTTCAAATACATCATCTGTTATTTTTCACCTAATAACCCAGGACATGTCCTGCACCTGTCAGGACTTTTAATGCTGAATGAAAGGATTTTTACTGTAAATGTAAATGTCCTCATATAAACCTATTGTTTTCCTTCCAAATTCAACAAAGGCAGAATGTTGAGCTGCACATTTGTATACCATCCAAACAGTAAAACAGTCACAGATGCCTGAGAATTAAACGATGTACATCAAAATAAGTAAAACTGGGATTAACAGCATGTACAGGATGTCAAACATTCATTTGTTCTGGTTTTTCCTTAAAGATGTAACCGTCATATGGATCACACACATCTCAGCCAAGTACAGTCACATTTGGCATGACTTAAGTGAGAATTCTGTTAATTCGCTGCCAGAACGCCATACATTTATTTTGTCTCTTCACATCCTGTTTTGATGCCGTCCCACTGCTCTTTGTTCCATTATGCTCAATATAAATCTAATGTCACTGCAATATTCCTCACGATCTGTTCACAAGAATCATCTTAAGTGAAAAAATGTTTATTTAAAATGTTTCAATAAATTTAAGAAGCAAAAAAAAAAATTGTCTGTTTTCTATAAAAATGCATAGATGTGTTCCTTCAAAGATGAGCATTCACTCGGGTTGACTTGTTTCAATAATAAATTACAGTTATGCTCAAAAGTTTACATACCACGGCAAAAATGTTGCTTTGGCTACTTTCACACTTGCTTTTTTTTGCAGCGCGTTTTTCCCGCAAAAAAACGCATTAAAAAAACGCATACAAACGCATACAAATGCTGCGTTTTTTTCAAGCATTTTTATGAGCATGCATGAAAAAAACGCAGCGTTTTTATGCGTTTGTATGCGTTTTTAGTGCGTTTTTACCGCGCATGCGTTTTTTGGAGGCAAGTCGGACGCCCAAAAAATGCAACAGGATGCATTTTGTGCGCCCGAGCGCATACCGCAGAAAAACGCATGCGCGGAAAAACGCATACAAACGCATGTGTATGCGCACATAAGCGCATCCCATGCAAAATATAGGAAAAAAAACGCATGCGTTTTTTAGCGCTAAAATCCAGCGCAAAAAAACGCAAGTGTGAAACCAGCCTTTCATGGACTTTTTTCAGAGAACACCAAAACTTTTTCTCCACTCATGGTTAGTGGTTGGGTGAAGCCATTTATTGTCAAACTACTATGTTTTCTCCTTTTAAATCATAATTATAACCCAAAACATCCAAATGACTCTGATCAAAAGTTCACATACCCTGGTGATTTTGGCCAGAAAACATGCACAGAAGTTGACACAAATGGGTTTGAATGGCAACTAAAGGTAACATCCTCACCTGTGACCTGCTTGCTTGTAATTAGTGTATGTGCATAAAAGCTGAGTGAGTTTCTGGGATCCAGACAGACTCTTGCATCTTGCATCCAGCCACTGACATTTCTGGATTGTGAGTCATGGGGAAAGCAAAATAATTGCCAATGGATCTACGGGAAAAGGTAGTTGAACTGTATAAAACAGGAAAGGGATACAAAAAGATTTCCAAGGAATAGATAACGGCAGTCAGCAGCATTCAAACTGTGATTAACAAATGAAAAATCAGGGGTTCTGTAATAACAAAACCACAGTCAGGTAGACCAACAAAAATTTTGTCTACAACTGTCAGTTGTTCGGGATGCAAAGAAAAACCCACATATAACACCAGATGAAATACTGGAATCTCTGAAAACTAGCGGTGTGGTTGTTTCAAGATGCACAATAAGGAGGCACTTGAAGAAAAATGGTCTGCATGGTCGAGTCGCCAAGAGAAAGCCATTACTGCGCAAATGCCACAAAGTATATCACCTACAATACGTAAAACAGCACAGAGACAAGCCTCAAAACTCCTGGAACAAGGTAATTTGGAGTGATAAGAGCAAAATTGAACTTTTTGACCACAATCATAAATGTTACATTTGGGTCCCAATCCAGGACCACCAATCCTGCCACATCTCTAATGTACCCCCTTTTTCTTTGTTTAGCAGTGGCATATTTACCAGTCCACCACCTCTTCAAGGAACAGGATTTAGCGGCAACTTTGGTATATTTCTTTGTTTTCCCTAAATAGAATACAGCTTTTGTCTGGACAGCTAGATACCTGGGCATATTTTTACAGTCCCTCACTGTCTTTTTTGTATACAACTAGCTACGCCACTTATGCTGGTTAATCAGTTTTATCCATCTGTCCTCCAGACACCCAGTTCAGTACTTGATTTTTTATTTTTTATTTTTTATTTTTTATTTTTTTATTTTTAATTTTTTTTCTTTATTTGTCACCCTAACGATATGTTCATCTATCCCTACTTACAGAATATGCTATCAACTCATTTATGCCTAGCAGTGACACTATCGATTTGGTGAAAACAGACCCTACATTCAATTGAAAAGGGTATGACCACGCTCCTTCATGTTTCTTATCTACCGCGTTATCTCTCAGTTTCACGTGTTTGATGTCTCCACATCTTTCTAAATAATTCTAGTGCTTATATTCCATGCTCTCTGGATACTATGTGTATATATTTTGTATAAAGTTTACAATTTTTTGATATTTTTATGTATGTATTTTATTACAGCGACTTTGTGATAAAGGCCGATGTGGCCGAAACGTCGTTTGATGTCGCTTCCTCACTGTCAAGCAATAAATTTACTTCACATTAAGTACAATCAGCGTGTGCAGTGACTATACATTGTTTATGCGATTCTGGGACTATCCATTCCTTCTCACTGGCACCGCGAACTCGAACCCTCTGGCCGAGTGCTAACCATCTGTATTACCTACATTTGGAGAAAGGTCAACAAGACCTATGATGAAAGGAACACCATTCCTACTGTAAAGCACGGAGGTGGATCGCTGATGTTTTGTAGATGTGTGAGCTACAAAAGCACAGGATACAGGGTCAAAGATGAAAGAAAAATGAATGCAGCAGCACATTATCAGCAAATACTTGAGGAAAATTTACAATTATCAGCCTGGAAGCTGTGCATGGGATGTACTTGGACAATCCAACATGACAATGATCCAAAACACAAGGCAAAATCGATCTGTCATTGGCTACAGCAGAACAAAGTGAAGATTCTGAAGTGACCATCTCAATTTCCTGACCTCAATATCATTGAGCCACTCTGGGGAGATCTCAAGTGTGCTTTTCATGCTAGACAGACAGGAATTTACAGGAACTGGATGCTTTTTGCTAAGAAGAGTGGGCAGCTTTACCATCTGAGAAAATAAAGAACCTCAACCACAACTACCACAAAAGACTTCAAGCTGTCATTGATGTTAGACGGTATTAAGAAATGGGGTATGTGAACTTTTGATCAGGGTTATTTGGATGTTTTGGGTTGTCATTATGATTTAAAAAGAGAAAACACAGTAGTTTGACAATAAATGGCTTCACTTAACCACTAACCATGAGTGGAGAAAAAGTTTTGGTGTTATCATTAATGTTCTCTGAAAAAAAGGCCAAGAAAGTAAAAATTCTGCTAGGGTACGTAAACTTTTGAGCACAACTGTAAGTATTCTTCCCTGTGTATTTGCAGTGTCTGCTCCAAAATTTGGAACCATTATCCATTGACCAAACTTTTATGCCTACGTCAACGTCTTAGGACTCATGCAGACAGGATAGGACTACAAAATGGATAGGAATGTCCCGATTGGGTACACCTTGTCACGGTGGGATGGGTTTTATGTTTTTGCTCAAAATAGTGTTAACTAAGTGCGGTATGTTATTTACGTGTACTATTACTGTTCATTTATTTTCTTACTATAGGGTATATGTTTGTTTTTTTCTTCTTGGGTTTGTCTGTGAAGTGGCTACAGTGTGAACATACTCTTATACATTGTATACGAACTTATGCTCCGGCTCATTTATTTGGTTTTGTCTTAGGACTCGTGCAGACGACCATATAACTCGGAGGAGTGCTATCAGTGGTTTTTACAGATAGCACATGTTCGCATGTTATTCAATGGGCTGTGCACATGTCCAATTTTTCCTTCCGACTGAGTAACTCCAAGGAAAACAATTGCACCATGTACGATCGTCCTCCGTGAATCAGGTAGCACTTGCCCATTGAATCTATGGGTCCATGGAAAGTGGGGCCAGATTTTCATAGACTGAAATTATAGAGAAGGTGGAGAAACTTGTTATTTTCTCTCCACCTCTGAGAAAATCAGATCCTACTCTGTTCTAACTCTGATCAGAGTGTCATTAGCATCAAACCCATTTTTTCAGATGTGGAGAAAACGGTTGTCTGCACCTGACCCTACTGTGCATATACTGTAGCACTGGAAAAAGTCCTGTGGTCCATATCCTAGGACCCGGACCTTACTTTAGAGTGGCATACTTCATCAATAAATTAAGTGTCAAATGCTCTTAATTCTCAAACTGGCTGCTTATGTGAAAGAGTTATAATATAAAGCACATTGAATGTTTAATTAACTTTTCACGGTGCTCATGTGCACGTACATAAGGAGTAGATATAATTCCTACCTATTATATGACTTGTGTATGGAATTTTGTCATCAATTTTCCATTCAGTTGTCCCTGAACTCAGCGGTAGAGACCAGCCCTTGCAACTTCTCCCATACTAGGCACACATACAGTACAAAAGAGGATATTGTGTTAACCTATATCTCTGCAGCAAAGCCTCACAAACACTCAGTCCCTCTTTCCCTTATTCTGCAGCTGTTCCCTCTTTCCCCCTCTCCATTCTTTAGACTTCTAAATTGTAACCTGATCCCTCAGTGATTTATTAATTTCAAATGCCTCAAAACAGCTTTTACAAGTAAAGTAAAAATGAATGATTCCTGTAGGAGTCTGAGGAGGGAGAGAAGCAACTGTAAAGTGGAGAAAGGGGCATTTTTTTCAAATAAGGATTGTTATGAAGTTTCTTATGTTCACTTGTACTTGATTTATGCAACATTTCTGAAAACAATAGTAAATAACATCATGGGTTTTAAAGTCAAATACTGTATTCAGTGCCCCACAAGTAGTTCTCGTACCAACAAGTACAAGCCAGCCTGCAGCCAATGTTAACTCTGGAGAGGATGTAACGTAACACTCACAGTAACGTCATAGCTTCTTCAAGGAGCTGATGAGATAGGATGCCAATTAATACTGGAAGCTGATATTCATGGCTTTGTAAGACGAGGACCGTGCTGTGGGTGCCTTTGAGACACCAGGTCCAGAACTGCCGAGGCCGTGTCCAGTGTTGCAGGGTGGAAGGAAAGAGGAGATGGAAAAAAACCCATGACCTGAAAGGAGGGGGCGTGGTAAGCGAGGAGAGACGGCAGGGTTTAGCGCGGGAAAAGGCAGAAAGTTCCCGCCGAAGGAGAGGAAAAGCAGGGACCGACTGCTCGCTGCGGAGCGAGTTGAAGCGCACAGCAGAGACCCAGGACGGGGTCAGTGAGGACTCCCGGGTACAGTTGGGTGCACAGAGAGATGGGCGCCAGGTAAAGCAGTGCGGTGCAGGTATTCAGGTACTGGTGAGTGTACCGAGGGACAAGCACCAAGTGAGACATCGTGGTGCGTGCATCCAGTTGTTGGCGGGTACGCAGGGGAGCACACTCCAAGGAGAGACTCGTGCAGAGCTTCACAATTTGGCTCTGCCGTTCAATGGACTAGGAGTTCAGCGGGCAAAACCAGAGACCGCCCGCTAATGCCAGAAGCGTGACCGTGGCCCTCGCCGACATTACATCATCTATTGGACTACAGGTGACTAAAAGACAGAGGAGTCACAATAAGTTAAAGTTGTGTTGAACCACATTTATACTGTTTAACCTATTTTTCCCCTTCCTGTTATCTCCCTGCGAGTTCATTTTTGTTAATTAAACCGCAATCCTGTTAACCCTTGTTCTGCGCCTTTGCGTTACTGCATCCGTTTACCTGCTTTGCAGCTTATTCTAAGGATTAGTCATAAATTTTGAAAATGCAATTTAAATGGCTTCAGTGCACCCTTGGTGTGGCAAAAGAGTTTGGTGCCCAGTTAAGCCTCCTCATTTCCATATTAGCATCATTCCTCTGCTTCTGTTTGACAGTGAGAACATATCCAGGTGAAGTGTCACTGGATGCACTGCTGATAATTATATTCAACGAATATTTTCCTTGAAAACTTTATTATATCAGGTTTCCAAAGTCAACGCGTTTCGAGGTCAACGCAGGACCTCTTCATCAGGACAAAAACTTAGGTGACTAGGTAAATGCTGCGTATTTTCTGTACTATGAAAAACACATTAAAAACGTGGCTTCACATCTGCACAAAAATCACATCAAATAAGAGGGAAAAGACCTAAAAAATAGAGCACAAACGCATTTACCAGAGAAGAGTGTTATTACGCAGTTTGGTGCGGACACTTCCAGAAAACAAAAAAAAACACAGTATTTCTGCAACGTGTGAACCCGGCTTTACAGACACTAAAAAGCCAGATGTCATATAGTGAAGCTATGTAAAGATGAGAAAGTTCTGGTGGCTCAGATTGTGAATTAAGGATCAAAAAATAAATCCAAAAGGTCCTAACTAGAGATCGGCAGGACCCACAAATGACGTTGCACCTGCTCTGGATAATCGAAAACTGCTCCGGGGACTCTGTTAGGTAAGAGATTTATGGGCCTCTCATCCAGCTGCTGGGTACCACTGACTTGGATGCTGGTTGGAGTCCAGTGAATCGATCCGCTCATCTCTAGTCCTAACTGTCCCGATTACAGCGGACAGTCCCGAATTTGGGTCTGCGCTCACTATGCCTCACAAGTCATCATTAAGTGCTTATTTTGCGACGTCATGATATCATTTGTGGCCTAGGAAGCACCAGAGGCACCGAAAAGTGAAGGTAGGAAAGAACACCAAACCTAGAGAGAGGAAGCAAGCCAGTGGAGAACTGGGCAAGAAGCTGTGGTGCGAAGTTAGTATATTTTATTTTTATTTTTTAACTCCTCCTTGACCTCAAAATCATTTAAGCAGGCAAATGTTGCTTGATTCAAACAAATTAAATCACCAATTTGGGGTTTTTGGCTAATCCAATTTTTTCACTTCAAATTCACTTGATCATCTCTAATGATGTTGTTAAAGGGGTGGTACAATACATATAAAGCCCTTTAAAAATGTCTGTTTTAAACCCCAACCACTTTTGTAATTTGCTTTATTATATAATTCCCTACCTTTCTCCCTGTACAGCCACTCCCTATATCTGCCACCCACATATTCAGTCTCTGCCACCACAGTCCCTACTTCTGACACTCACATTTCTATTCCCCAAGACAAATTGTCATCAGGGGGTGGCAATAGAAGCAGGGTGAGTGACAGCAATGCCTGAAATCACTTCTCCATCCCCTCACTAGAAACAGCAGTGACAGTGCAGAGGTAAGTGACCACAGCGCCGCCCTCTGAAGATGATCTATTTCTGGGGAGAGGAATGTTTGAAGCTGCAGAGAAGTGACTGCAGGGTCATGTGACGTCCCTTTTTAGACTCCCTTCAAAGAAATGTTAGGAGAAGTAAAAAAAAAAAAAAAAAAAAAAAAGCAGATATAGGGAACAGCAGAATAAGTAGATTGGTAGGGAATTTTTAAATAAAGCTACAAAAGTGGTTAGGGCAAAAAATTGATATTAAGGGCATTATCGATATCGAACAACCCATTTAAAATCAGCACCTTTTGTGTTTTTCTGTATGAAAGGGGTTAAGATAGTGATGGGTTCATGCAGAGGCAAACACTAACTGCTTGGGGCCGATGTGTAACAAATGTTTGGGCCCCCACCTTTTATGACAACCAAGCTATACTTTATAAATATTACATTCTCCTGTCATTATGAACTAATACTATATATTACTGTCACTTATTACACAGTACCTTCTCTTGTTCTGTACAGCACTGTCCTTTACATATTGGATTCCTCTTTCTTTATTACATACAGCTTCTCTTGTTAGGTATAAAATGAAATGACGGGCGACGGAGCCCGGGAAAGCTTCTTTTCTAATGGAGGAGCTGACGGACTGGTCTTCTTGTCTGATGCTGTTCCATCAACAGTCATTTTATATCTAACAAGAGAGGATTATGTAATAAAAGAGGGCGCTGTGACTAACAAAATAATGAGAATATGATATGTAAGGGACGGTGCTATTTGCAGTGATGAGTAAAGGGATAACAATGTTTTGAACTTGTGAATTTCAGACTCCATATCTCACCATTCACAATTGATTCCAACATGAGCCTCCTATCATTTTATAGACAATCTTGGATATATCATACATAATTTTGACTTGCAACTATTTAGCATATGACTATTTGTGCAGATTATTGTAGTGTCACTGCATTGTTAGTGTTTTGTTCCTGGTAGTGAAAAAATCTTTTTCTTCCTGAATAATACAAATTACAACCTGTTCTCACACAATAGCTCAGTGTGTTATTAGGTTGATTCCCAAGTGAAATGTCACTGGTTAAGGCCCCTTTATATTTAGCGATGCACCAGCGATCCCGACCCGGTCAGGATCGCTGGTGCATCGCTAAATGGTCGCTAGTGAGCTGCCAAACAGGCAGATCTCACCAGCGATGTAGCGACGCAGCAGCGGTCGTTACTTACCTTTCAGACGCGGCGACCATGACGTCCTCCACCAGCGTCCACGCGTCGCTCGTCGGCACCAGCAGGAAGCGCCCGACGAGAAATGGACCCGGCCGATCTCGCGAGATCAACAACAGACAGCGGGGGAGCCGGTCAGAGGTGAGTATCACATATAGCGATATCGCTAGCAATATCGCTGCTGCGTCACCAAATCGGTGACGCTTTAACGATATTGCTAGTGATATCGCTATGTGTAAAACCCCCTTTAGAATCAAGGAGCAGCCATGAAAAAGATTACCCAAGAAACCGCATCATTCAGTTCATCGATATTGATCCTTCGGCTAAGAAAATTGCTAAACTGCATCATGAGAGTGCCATGACAGTTGGGAGAATACAAAATGAAGTCCGACCATCCATTCAGAAGCCAAGAGAAGGACGTCCAGGCAAAATATTGGAGGAAAAATGTCGACTCATCACAAGCATGCGACAAACACAGCAGTGGAGGTGAGTAGTGTGCTTCATAAGATCACAGACGTCCTTGCATGTACAGTGCGACACATGTTATAAAAGTCAGGAATGGTGGCCTGAAAAAGGGGAAGAAACCTTGATTTCAATATTGTTATAAGAAAGTCAATAGACTAGCTCTGACGTCACTGCCATGCATCCCCCAGTCACGAGCATGCCGATGTCAGGTGCTGGTGGCATGTATTGCTGCTCAGGGAGCCTGGGGGTTCCCTACGCCGCAATACATTTCAGCTGAATGTGCATCCTCGGCGAACCCCTCCCGTACAGGCCCCAGTGCAGCTGCACAGGCTGCACCGGCGATATGTCTGCCCCTGGATTCATACTAATGTCACTGATCGTTCCTGGTGGTCTGGCATAGTGGAAATATTATTGCAAATATAACGTAAAAAAGGGTTAATAACCACCCTGGTGGTCTTGAGTAGAGAAATAGTAAAAAAAATTCCTATTCTCCATTGGATTTCTCATCTTTCCATGGTCTTTGCGGCTCACCCCTGTAGACAGCAGCAGCTGTATCCAAGCAAGGAGGAAACCGAAATCACTCAGCTACATGCTATTTACTGTATGTGTAGTAGCAGAACCTGTCAGATGTATTTCTACAGCTGCCGAAATCGGCTCTTAAATCACCATTGGGAACAAAACATATATGAGAAACATATTAACAATTCTGCAGCTGAAAAATATTAACTGTATTTAACCCAGGAGCACGGGGTTCAATAATTGATTTCTTCAGCTAAAATAAACATTTATATTCATGTACTGTAAGGGCAAGAAAAGACTAATCCTTCTGAACTCGAACAGACTGTAAATAATCCAGACCACATGGTGTCAGATATTATATATGCTCTAATCTAAAAATGTAAGACAGTGCTGCTAATTAATTGTCCCCTGATAGTCCAGAATAGTCAGCATATGTGAATAACGGCCCCAAAGCAGAATTTAATCTAGAATCACTAGCAGTTTTTTCTGCAAAAATTGTATTATTCTTATCTTTCACTAATTGCAGTCCAATAATATGTCACCAGTTAGGGTACGTGCACACGCTGCGGAATCCGCTGCGGATTAATCCGCACGGATTTTGCAAAAACCGCAGATAATCCGCAGGTCCAAAGACCTGCGGATTATCTGCGGTTTTGCCTGCGGTTTGGTCCTGCGGATTCACTATCTCCACAATGGTGGAGATAGGAACCCGCAGCGGTTTCCGCAGAAAGAATTGACATGCAATTCTTTCTGCGGATTCAAAACCGCAGCAAATCCGCGCGGTTTTTTCCGCAGCGTCGGCACAGCGGTTTTTTATTCCCATTCATTTGAATGGTACTGTACACCGCAGCTAAAACTGCTGCGGGTCCGCAGCGGCCAAAAACGCTGCGGAAACGCAGCGGAATCCGCAGCGTGTGCACGCAGCCTTATAGTTTTTCATTGTTTTATTTTCAATTGGATTGTCTGGGATTAGAAAAAAAAGGTCTTTTTTTTGTTTAGAATCAGCACGTCTCTTGTGTATGAGCTGTTTCTCATGTGGGGTAACTAAACCCTATTAAATAAATGGGGTCTCAGCTAAAATACCAGCCACTGATTCTCTTTGCAGGAAAATCAGCTGGTTGTGAGTCTTCAGCGCAATGCTCTGCACTAGAAAGAAGAAAACTCTCTCAGGTGGCATCAATGAGTAACTGCTAAATCACTTTCTGACCCTTTTTAGAACTTTAAAACATGTGTTAGCCAGAAATCAGGTGATTTTAATACTAGTCCTGTTTTATTAAAGAAGCCTCTTCCTCCCATCAAAGTTTTTATCCTCTTAATGTATTACAGTCATCATACTATATTGCACTGTGTTCTTACAATTGCTCATTTTGTCTTTCTACCCAGATAATTATTCTCATTTCTCTGCTGTATGTCGAAACAGGAAGTCTCTTGTCCCTGCAAAAATCATTCCCCTCTTCAACTCCTAGCTCAGCTCCTCCCTGCTCCTTTTGCAGGGACTTATGTCTCATACAGTGAAAATTGACCTCCTATTTCTACAAAGAGCTTAGAAGGATTCAGCTAGTCAGTTTTTAATCATGTGACGTCATAGACCTAATGGAAAAGAGAAGAATTAGCTGGGTAGAAAGGCAAAATGAGCAATTGTAGCTGCACATTGCTATATAATATGATTGCAATATGTTAAGAGGATAAAAATATTGATGGGAGGAGGAGGAGGGCTTCTTTTATGATCAGACATTAGCTTACAAGGTATTTACTTATAGGTGACAGGAGAGAAAAGATTTCTTCCTTTTTGAGGAGAACTCACACACATCTTGTAACTGCAGATGGTGCAATACAGGGTTCCCCAACTCCAGTCCTCAAGGCCCACCAACAGATCATGTTTTCAGGATTTCCTTAGTATTGCTCAGGTGAGAATTGCTTCACCTGTGCAATACATCCACCACCCTCGGATCCTTCAAACGGAACCTGAAAACCCATCTTTTCAGGAAAGCTTACAGCCTGCAATAACCATTCTGCCGCCTCACAACCGCCCGATCTGCCGCCTCATCACCACCAGAGCTGCTGCACCCGCGACCTTCTGTCTCTTCCCCACTATCCCGTAGAATGTAAGTCCGCAAGGACAGGGTCCTCTCCCCTCTGCACCAGTCTGTCATTGTAAATTTGTTTACTGTTAACGATATCTATAACTTTATATGTAACCCTCCTTCTCATGTACAGCACCATGGAATTAATGGCTATATAAATAAATAATAATAATAATATAAAGGAAATCCTGAAAACATGATCTGTTGGTGGGCCTTGAGGACTGGAGTTGGGGAACCCTGGTGTAATATATAGTACACTTTCTGGCTCTCATTTCTTTGGTCCTTGCAAGTCCTATCTCAAATCAAACAAGCTTCTCTGTCTTCACAATGACACATACACTGTAGGGAGATTTTTACTACATGAGATTTTTTTATGTCCCGTTCGAAATCTATAAGCAATAATAGGGAATTGGTCGCCCTTTGCAGCTACAGCATATCATGTTATACATGATACATAATTTTCTACTCTTCTGGGAAAGCTTTCTAGAAGATTTTGGATCGTGTTTGTGGGATTTTTTGTACGTTGTGTAGTCATTAATAGTGATGAGTGAATGTGCTCGGTGATACTCAGCTATCACTGGAGCATCTGGGTGCTCGGATGTGCTCAGCACTCATCGAGCATTGGCTGGTACTAGGACTAAATGCTCAAATCCCCACACCACATGTTTGGTGCCTGTTGCACAGCCAATAAACATGCGGGGATTGCCTGCCAGTCACTGTAATACTATAGCCATCTTGGTAGTGGCATTACTGTGATTGGCTGGCCGCATGACCTCATCAGATGTTATAAAAGGACTGGTGCCTCAACGCTCAGCACACTGACGCTATTGCACAGCTCAGGGATAGTTCTTATTGGAGGAGAGTGGTTGTCCAGGCCTTTGTGCACAGATTTAGTAATCAGAGTCCTCTAGTGCTGATACTTTGCTGAACCATTACACTAAAAGTCCTTCGTAGGGCTAATCTTGTGCTTTGCTGTTTGTATGCAATGTATTCTGCATTTAGCCTACGTACAGCTGGAGCATGGAGAATGGCTGCTTACAGCCTCTAGGCAAGGCTTAGTGCTTTGCAGTCTGTTGCTAAATATATAGCTGCTGCAGGTCACCAATTTTTTATGGAGGGCTGAAAATATTGACTATTGTCATCCATACATTTTAATTTGCTTTGTGTAAAATTACAGAGGTTTAACGTTTTTTAAAACTGCTTGGTCTGATACAGTTCACAACATTTTTTTGCTCCAAAAAATTGCTATTGTTGTCCATACAGTTTAACGCTCTTTGTGTATAATTACAATTGTTTAAAATTTTTAAAAACAACTTGGCTTGTTACAGTTCACAAAATGTTTTTGTTCCACAATTATACTATTGTCAACCATACAGTTTAACATGCTTTTTGTAAAATTACAGTGGTTTAAAATAAAAAAAAAAAAATATTTGGCCTGTGTCACAGGAGAGAGAGGGGGGCCAGAAGACCGTGGTGTCTCATTTCTCGTACTCATGCACTGATTATAAGCACTTCACCTTCATATTACATAGTGCAGGTTTTTGCTAGCTGCTCAGGGGTTAATCTATTTATTTGAAAGCTCCTGGAAAATACCTGCATAAATGATCTCATCTGTTCAGTGTTGCCCACTCCCATGCTATATATACCTGCCACTGGCAAGCGTGGATTGCCAGTGTTAGCTTTATACTGCCTGGTTCTGCTGTTGGAGGTGTTGGTTGATAGAAGACCTTTGGAATGTTGTTCTAAAGACTGTTGCTTGGTGATTTGTCAGTGGGTATATCCTCATCCTCTCCTATTTAGCTTTTCCTCCCTGTAATTCCTAGTCTCCTCTGTTTTTTGTGAGCACATATTTGTATGTTAGGTATTTTCATTTATCCCTGTACGTTTTCCCCTGTTAGTCTGGTTTGTGCGTGAGGTGGCAAGGGTGGTAGTCATAGTGAGGGGCTGTTGTGTTCCCACACCCTGGCAGCCTGCAAAAAAACTGTAATGATCTGTCTGGTGTGTGTGGTACATACAAAACAGAACACTTCCTTTAAGCTCCGAGGTTCTTTTTGGTCCTGCTTCTCTGGTTCCAGATTCGGATTCCACAAAAATGATTCCAGCCTCAGGGTTCATATCCAATTATTCAACTTTACTGAAAAACAGGGGTTTCAGTTCAAATGCAGTACAGTTCATATTCCTTTGTAATTCCTGATCTCTCCCTGCACTTCCTGATAATTCTAGTCCTGAAGACGTTCCTTCCACCGCTGCAGCTCCCATGCACTTAGGTCCACTAGCTTCAGTCAATATCCCATCCGGCTTCCTTTGATAGAAAAAAGTGGCACCCATAGTTCTGCCTAATTTAGGTGGTAGGCCCAAGCTATCTCATGAAGAATCACTTAACTTAATAGCAACCGCCGCAGTCTGCTTCTATCTGGGATCCTATATTTCCTTTATACTATACAACCCCTTGGCTTATCTGTCTTCTATCTCCTCTTGCTAAATCACCAACTCTGATCTTAATCAGGAAGTCCCTACACTCAAGAACACTACACACATCTCTAGCTCCTCCCAACCTGGAAAGTATCCTGTGATGTGGGCATAAATTCTCTTAATTATGCTGCACTATAGTATCCCCCACTGAACTGTATTTCCTATTCTTAACTATGTTTTGTAACTATTGCTTTTAGCCTTACGCTGTCCCTTTCAACATGGGTACAGCATGTAAATACAGTAAACAGACAAATTTACAAATATATATAACAATCATAAAAGCATACATTTCAATAATTTAAAGTACATTTGCTTTAAAGGGGAAGGCAGAAATGCAGCCAGACTGTCACACTGCTACATGTGTATTTGTATAGAAAAAAATTGACTATTATCATCCATACAGTTTAACATGCTTTGTGTCAAATTACGGTGGTTTAAAATTTTTAAAAACCTCTTGGCCTGCTATAGGTGACCATTTTTTTTAATTAAAAAAAATTAGTTTCAATTAATCTCAGCAACTTACAAAATGCAGAAGATGTGCAGTAAGGGATGGGAAAGTGAAAATGTTGATGAAGGTGCATGCAGACAGCGAGGATGGGGGCAGGTGCGACTGCATCTGTTGCTGGAGCACAAGAAACATGCCCATCCATGAGACATAGCTCCCTGTCCCACTTTGCAGGGAGGCACGGGACTCCACTTCAGAAGCCACACCAGTGTGAACAGGTGTTCAGTTGGATAGCAAATAATGCTTCCAACATGCTGGTCAGCACCACCCAGTCTTCCACATGGTCCAGTTTCAGCACCCAAGAGTCTGGATCACTTAATCCTCACCCTGATCCTCCTTCCTCCCACGATGTGGAGTCCCAGGAGACCAGTGATCCCACACAAGGACACTTAAAGGAGCTCTTTACATCATCATTTCTTGACTGTGGCCTCTCACCCTGTATGTTCCAAGATGGATGGGAGGGCATGCTGTTTAGTGATGCACAAAACTTAAAGCAGCCACACTCACAAGAAGCTGATGGTGGGGAACAGCAGTTTGTCTAGGGAGGTATATGATGAGACACAGTTACTGCAATTGTCCACTTAATGCCTAACATGTGAACAAGCGGTGTGGCCAGTTTCGCTACATTTTACTGATGGCACACTGAGTGAATATTGTTGAGGCCGAGTCCCACCCTAGCAGAGCACATGTGCTACCGACACCGAAGATTGCTGGCCCTACTTTTATCAGGGTTTCCTCTACCGCCTACACCAATTCCTGCTTCTCCTCATTATCCATCTCTGATGTATTATCTCCTAGCACATCGTCCACATCAGCCAGAAATTTTACAGTACTGCCTCAGCGAAGCAGCAATAGGCTCTGCTGAAGCTAATTTGTCTAGAGGACAAATCACACACCACGGTAGAGTTTTTGAAAGGAATAACAGACCTGACTGATCTTCGGCTCTTGCCACTGAACCTCCAACCAGGTATCGTGGTGTGTGATAATGGCCGTAACCTGGTGGCTGTTGTCAAGCTTGGCAAGCTCACACATGTATCATGCTTGACCAAAGTGCTTAACATAGTAGTTCAGCGGTTTATATAAACCTACCCAGATTTGCCATAGTTGATGTGTGACATGAATCCAAATAGCAGATGCTAGGAAGGTTTTGTGAGCAAAACAGTTGAGTTCTGGAATACCAACTCTAACACAACTGTTGGTATTCTGGTCAGCCTCCACAATGGATATCTGACAATTGTGTGGTTTTCCAAGGCTTTGAGGACTCCACAAAGATGGTGTGCGATGATGCCATAATCAATACAACGATCCCACTTTTGTGAATACTTAAACAGTCGCTGCTGACAATTAAACATGAAGCTTTGCACGCGCACCAGGAGGAGATGGAGTTGGAGGAGAACATCAAACGGACCCCAGCCTAATCTCATCTGCTCAGCGCACATTAGGTAACAATGAGGAGGTGGAAGCTGAGGCTCTTGTGCTTACATAAACAGTCACTGCTCATAATTAAACATGAAGATTTGCATGTGCACCAGGTGGGGATGGAGGAAGATATAACACAGAGAGATTGTAGCTAGCCCAGCCTCACCTTATCTGTTCAGCGTGGATTGGGTATCAACTAGGAGGTGGACGCTGAGGAAGAGGTGTAACAGAAGCTGGTGGCTAGCGCAACAGAGGCTCCACACTGATGAGGGGCAACACCCCAAAACAGCTGTCTGTGGATGGATACCTGGCCTTGGTATTTCCCTTGTCATGTCTGTAAACTCGTAAAGAGCTGGATATTGACTTAAAGGGCCACTTAATATGGTGGTAATGGTGGTTTCCGAAAGGAGCCACCCCTTGGCTGGGTCCTTCCCTGGAGGAAGATCTGGCTAGTCCCGTGTTTGAGACTCTTAAATGTGGCTCCACAGACTTTATTTGCATATTCGTATTTCCCAGGGAGCATTGCACCTAGGATTTCACTGATTGAGCGCCTTTGCCGGCTAAGGCAGTGTTTTCTTTGACTGGTCTCCCTGAGGTCAGTGATTGTTTTGTAACAGAGGCTAGTACTCACACCAGCTTCATCCCATTGTCATGGTTTGTCTGGCTCGGTTATTCTAGGGTTAATTCCTGTAGCCTCACTCTGACCCTGGGTGGACTTCATATAGCCTCCTTTTGAGAATTTCCCTTGTCAGTGACACTTTTGCCCTTGGCTGATTGTGTTGACCCCTAAGTGTGTTTTGAGCTGTGTGCTGGTTTGCCTGATACCTTGGTTTTTGACTCGGTCTGATCTATGGATACTGCTTGTTGGATTCTGTTTCTGTACCTCCTCTTTCCTTTTGGTATTGACCTCTGCCTGGACCTGACTATCTGTTCTTCCTAGTCCCTTGGTACTGTAGTGCTATCCCATGCTCTAACCCTGTCCTGATCTGGTTTACATCCCTGTCTATGCCCCTTGGTAGCTCTGTCCTGTAGTTACCTTTCTAGCAGTTTTCCTTCAGCTCCTAGCTCTCTGGAGCTTAGGTCACGCCCCCAGCAGTCAGGTGCTTCAGATCCTTTCTGGTCTGAAGCAATCTCTCTTCAGTCCCGTTCGCCCCGTGTTCCTGGGAGCCTTCGGGACCCGTCTTCCTGGGAGATTGCATTGGTGAGTTTCACTTGTACCTCCCTTGAGACTTGGAGACATTCTGCTGGACCTCCCCCCACGTATTCTTTAATCGCTGAACAGACCCCTGCGCCCCGGGACACCCAGAATCCAAATGAGAAAACTCGCTGAAATGTGGAATAAATCCATAATTGATCATGAAAGGATACATACCGGTAGCTTGGCTCACCCGACTATTGAAGGCAAATTCCGCTAACGGCGGTACATCACACCAGTCATTCTGTCTCGTAGAAGTCAGACATCTGAGGATCTGTTCCAGAGACTGATAGGGTGTTCCATCTAACCATTGCTCTATGGATGGAATGCAGATAAAAAGGACAAAGAAATCCCCAATTTCTTACAGAAAGCATGCAAAACTTTGCCACAAACTGCACTCTATGATCAGACACCACATTCAAGGGTACACCATGCAACCAGATCACATGCTGCACAAACAATCTGCACAAAGTCTCAGCTGAGGGTAGTGCGGACAAGGGTACAAAACGAGCCTGCTTCGGAAACCTATCCACTAGAGTTGAGCGACTTTTGTTTTTTTATGGTCGAGTTTCGTTTCGTGAAACCCGACTTTTCCAAAAGTCGGGTCGAGCAAGATCGGCCGATTATAGGGAAAAGTCGGGGTCGTCCCGAAACACGAAACCCAATGTAAGTCAATGGGGAATAAAAGTCGGCAGTGAGAGGAGGACAGGAAACACACCTACAGTGCTCATTTGAATGCCAAAAGCATCAATTCTTCTTACTTAAGCTGGTCAACCTTAATTAACTTCATAATACAAGTTACGCACTGAAAAATGGGGGTTATTTGGCTAAAGTTGTGGGGGGGTAGGGCTGGCTCCAGGTTTTCATGTGCCCTGGGCGAAAGAGCGCCCCTTTAACACATACCACAACTCATCATGCTCCGATACGGCAGAGAAATAGCGGTATAGTACAATGAAAAATACTTCACTTTTTACATCTCATGACGAGGCCCATCTAGTTCTCCATACAGAATCATTGGTCCCATATAATGTTTGAAACAGTATATGATGAGCTCCACATAATGCTACAGTATATGTTGGTCCCCATGGATGAAGCTCCACTGTCTTATGGGCCCAAATAATGCTCCAAACATAATGGGCCCCATTTCTAATGCTCTAGTGTATAATGGTCCCTGTAAATGCTGCTCCAGTGTCTGATGTCCACCTTTGGAATGTTCCAGTGTATGGTGGGCCCCATCTATCATTCTCCAGAGTATAGTGCTCCCCAAAAATTGCTGTCCCAACATTGAAAACAATCAAATAAGTCTCCTCGCTAGGGAATCCCTGTACTAGTCTGGACTCCTCGTCGTCCCCATCTTCCATCTCACTGCACAGTATTTCAACCTTGCAAGTGCTGTGATCCTGAGCAAGCAGGGGGGGCCCACTCGTTGGCGACGGCACTGGCACAGGGCCCCTGATAGTACGGTGGTGTGTCTGATGGCGGGTGGGCCGAACCTGCACTTTCATCTGCAGCTTCCTCTTTGTCACCGTGTAAGATGGAACTGTATATGGGAAGGGTAACCTGAGTTTCATCAGGGTCAGATTCAGGCCTTGTAGCGTGCGAGGGGAATGTAGTGGTCTGGGTCAATGTACCAGCAGATTCATCGAGCAGTGGCTGGGCATCAGTGCACTTGTGTCGCCCCCAGGAGTACGGTCGCCACAGTGGCATTACCTTCCTCCTAGGGAGTGTGATGTCATGCTTGGGAGCAACGAAGGATCTCTCTAGCAGGTTAACTGATTGGGCGGCGTTATTCCCACGAGTCATGACCCTCCAAACAGCGTTCATGAAGGCAAAGTGTTTGTTTTACGTGGGCAGTATGGTTGCAAAGCTGAACCTTAAAGGAATGTCCAGAAGGGCACCACCAGGAGTGGAGCCTACGGCGTAATTTGACTCAACACAGGCAACCTCAACCATGCCAGCTACAGAACAGATGCACACATTGCAAGCTTAATTCCGTTAACGAACGAGACTCCGTCATGCCCCGCGGTCCGAGTCCGGCTTACTAGAGGGACACGTGAGGCTCTGGCACATGAGATTGGCCAATAACTGGTGTGTCATGCCCTTACATGTCCGTGGCTGCATGTGCGCTACACTGAAAAGGCCAGCGTTTGTCGCTTACAGGTGAAGATAACCCGCTGAACAACGTTAGTGATGGGGATCACTGATTACAATTATTACTTGCGAATGATGATTTCCCAGTAAGTGCAGGTCAACCGCAGTTCCGGAATTAGGCCTAACTGACATTCCTGAAAAAATGAAAAACTTACGTGTGCAAACCACAGGTGCTGTAGCTTGCTTAACAGCTCGCCAGCCATTCTCACGCCCAGTATGGATTACACGTGATTGCACAAAGGTGAGAAAGGGTACCGTATCCCCGGATAACATGTATGGATAGCGTACACATTCAAAAGATATGTCTATACATCAGGAGGCAGGCTCAGACGGTGTTAGGCCCAGTATGGCTTGCAAGTGATTGCACAAAGGTGAGAAAGGGTACCGTATCCCCGGATAACATGTATGGATAGCGTACACATTCAAAAGATATGTCTATACATCAGGAGGCAAGCTCAGACGGTGTTAGGCCCAGTATGGCTTGCAAGTGATTGCACAAAGGTGAGAAAGGGTACCGTATCCCCGGATAACATGTATGGATAGCGTACACATTCAAAAGATATGTCTATACAACAGGAGGCAGGCTCAGACGGTGTTAGGCCCAGTATGGCTTGCAAGTGATTGCACAAAGGTGAGAAAGGGTACCGTATCCCCGGATAACATGTATGGATAGCGTACACATTCAAAAGATATGTCTATACAACAGGAGGCAGGCTCAGACGGTGTTAGGCCCAGTATGGCTTGCAAGTGATTGCACAAAGGTGAGAAAGGGTACCGTATCCCCGGATAACATGTATGGATAGCGTACACATTCAAAAGATATGTCTATACATCAAGAGGCAGGCTCAGACGGTGTTAGGCCCAGTATGGCTTGCACGTGATTGCACAAAGGTGAGAAAGGGTACCGTATCCCCGGATAACATGTATGGATAGCGAACACATTCAAAAGATATGTCTATACATCAGGAGGCAGGCTCAGACGGTGTCAGGCCCAGTATGGCTTGCAAGTGATTGCACAAAGGTGAGAAAGGGTACCGTATCCCCGGATAACATGTATGGATAGCGTACACATTCAAAAGATATGTCTATACATCAAGAGGCAGGCTCAGACGGTGTTAGGCCCAGTATGGCTTGCACGTGATTGCACAAAGGTGAGAAAGGGTACCGTATCCCCGGATAACATGTATGGATAGCGTACACATTCAAAAGATATGTCTATACATCAGGAGGCAGGCTCAGACGGTGTCAGGCACAGTATGGATTTGACGGCCCAGACTACACAGCGGAGGAGCAGGGAGAGGTAAAGATTGCAAATGCTGGGGCCCTGCCCAAGCAAGGGGGGCCCACTCATGGGCGTCGGTACTGGCACTGGGCCCCTCATAGTACGGCGGTGTGTCTGACGGCGGGTGTGCACCACCACCGTCAGAGACACTTGATTGCACTATGAGGGACCCTGTGCCAGTGCCCGCGCCCAAGAGTCGGCCTACCCACCTGTCCAGGGCAACAGCACTCGCACGGTGTCGTGCGCTAGGTGGTGACCCCGGCCATGGGGGGGGGAGGCAGCACAGTTAGGGAGTTTTAGAAAGTGGCATATGTTGATGTTGGACATTCAGCTGATGCAAAAGGCGAAATAGGTCAAGTCCCAGGAAGAGGTGGACCAAAGCAAGCCATTTTTCTGTCACCCTATGTGTCATCAGGGGAAGGTGGGACAAAATCCTTGGAAACCCATGCATGGTTCATTTTAATGAAGGTTAGATCATCCACATTTTGGGTTGACAGACGGGTCCTTTTTTCTGTCAGGATTGATCCAGCTGCACTGAAGACTCTTTCCGATAGCACACTTGCAGCTGGGCAAGCGAGCTCCTGTAAGGCATATTGTGCCAATTCAGGCCAGGTGTCCAGTTTAGCGGCCCAATAGTCAAAGGGGAATGACCTGTGTGGGAGAACATCGATATGGGAGGAAAAGTAGTTTGTAACCATAGTTGACAACTGCTGTCTCCTGTCACTTTCCATCGATGCTGTATTACCAGTTGTGTGAGCGGTACTTGAAAAATCAGTCCACAACATTGTCATGAAACCCCTGTCTCCAACGCCACTTCTGCTGTGTGCACAACGAACACCTCTGCCAAGCTGCCCCCGGCCCGTGCGGCTCGTGTGAGAACCATCACCGCTGCTGTGTGCTGGGAATGCCTCAAGCAACCGATTTACCTGAGTTGCTTGTTTATTAGCCAATATTAGGTCAAGGTTCTCCTGTGGCATGATGTTTTGTAATTTGCCTTTATAGCGTGGATCCAGGATGCTGGCCAACCAGTAGTCGTCATCGTTCATCATTTTGGCAATGCGGGGGTCCCTTTTTAGGATCCGCAAGGCATAATCTGACATGTGGGCCAATGTTCCCGGTGTCAATGATGCACTGCGAGTGCTGGTTGGAGGAGCACTTTCTGGCAAATCCACATCCCTCCAGTCACGCACAAACCCGGTACCAGACCTTGCCACGCCAACATTTTCACTTGCCCCACGAGATGCATCCTCCTCCCCTAAGTAATCATCCCCATCATCATCCTCCTCCTCTTCTTCTTCCTCCAACTCGTCCAGGAGAGGTCCCTGAGCAGACAATGGCTGAATGTCATCAACGATTCCCTCCACCTCTTCCTCCTCGTCAACATTGGCTGCAGACGCCTGCTCCTTAAGGTGCGTCAAAGTTTGCATGAGCAGACGCATAAGTGGGATGCTCATGCTTAGGATGGCGTCGTCTGCGCTTACCAGCCGTGTGCATTCCTCAAAACACTGAAGGACTTTACAGAGGTCTTTCAGCTTCGACCACTGCACACCTGTCAACTCCATGTCTGCTCTCAAAGTGCCTGGCCGTGTATCCTCCCACAAATGCATTATGGCATGCCTCTGCTCGCACAGCCGCTCCACCATGTGCAGGGTGGAGTTCCACCTTGTTGCAATGTCGATAATGAGGCGGTGGTTGGGAAGGTGGAGCAATCGCTGCAGCTTCTGCATACGAACGGAGTGTACAGGCGACCGGCGGATGTGCGCGCACAGTCTTCGCACCTTCTGGAGCAGGGCTGTTAACTATGGATAATTTTTGAGGAAGCACTGCACCACCAGGTTCAAGGTGTGAGCCAAGCAAGGTATGTGGCTGAGTTTTGAAAGGGCTATGGCTGCCACAAAATTATGGCCGTTATCACTAACTACCTTGCCTGCCTCAAGATGTACACTGCCCAGCCATGACTCAGTTTGTCGCTTCAAGTACTCGGCCAGCACCTCGGCGGTGTGTCTGTCGCCCAAACACATCATCTGCAACACAGCCTGCTGACGCTTTCCACTAGCTGCTCGATTGGGGGACACCTCGTGTGCAACAGTGGCAGCTGCAGATGGAGTGCTCGTACGACTGCTCTCTGTGGATGAGCTTTCGCTTCTGGAGGAGGAGGAGGAGGAGGGTGGAACGCCTACAGCCAGCTGTTTCCTATACCGTGGGCTAGGCAGCACTGTCCCACCACCGCTGTCCCCTGTGGACCCTGCATCCACCACATTAACCCAGTGCGCAGTGATGGACACGTAACGGCCCTGGCCATGCCGACTGGACCATGCATCAGTTGTGAGGTGCACCTTTCCACTCACTGACTGCTTGAGTGCATGGACAATGCTGTCTTTCACATGATGGTGGAGGGCTGGGATGGCTTTGCGAGAGAAGAAGTGGCGACTGGGTAGGTCATAGCGTGGTACTGCATAGGCCATGAGTTCGCGGAAAGCTGCGCTTTCCTCCAACCGATAGGGCATCATCTCAAACAAGATTAGTTTGGCAATGTGGGCGTTCAAACCCAGTGTACGCGGATGAGAGACTGAGTACTTTCTTGACCTACTCATAGTGTCTGGGAGGGTGAGCTGGACTTGAGAGCTGCATATGGTGGAAGTAGCGGTGGACAGGGCGGACTGAGAGAGGGTTGATGATGGTGATGGAGTTGGTGTTCTTTCTGATGGCCTAGATTCAGTATTTCGTTGATATAACAGTGGGATTCCCTGACTACTGTGGCCATGCAATGACACCTCAACATTTGCTGCTGTACTAACCGGTGGGCTTACAGTGTGGGAAACAATGTAGCGTTACTGACTACCTTCTTTGTGATCAGTTGCACATATGGCACTTGAGGTTTGGTGTTGTGTCCACGCTTGCAAGTGCATGCTGGTTAAATGTCTAAGCATGCAACTGGTATTCAAATTTTTCAGATTTTTCCCTTGGCTAAAGGTCTTTGCGCACTTCTTACAGATAACCTTGGCCTGATCATGAGGATTTTGTTCAAAAAAGTGCCACACTGCACTCTTCCTACTTTGGCAGACATTTTGCGGCGTAGCACGCTGTGATGTTTTGACCCTCTGGACAAGTTGTCCAGCAACTCTTTTGATTTTTGGAACCTGTCTTTGGAGTGCTCCGGGCCTGCCAGATAACAGCTGTTGCGATGTCGATGACTGCTGTGGATGCTCCTCATCTGAGCTATTGGAAGCAGCACCCTCTTCCCCCAATGGATGCCAATCTGGGTCAACAACTGGGTCATCCATCACCTCCTCTTCAATGTCATGTGCACCTTCCTCTGTGTCACCGTGTATGATGGTATAGTGTGCGGGAAGGGGCACCTAAGTCTCATCAGGGTCAGAATCTGGCTCTGTACCCTGCGAGGACAATGTAGTGCTCTGAGTGAATGTACCAGCAGAATCATCTATCAGCGGCTGTGCATCAGTGCACTCCATGTCAGATTCATCTTGGCCTGGGTAATTCACCATTTCACTTGATAATCCAGGCATGGTATGTGAAAACAGCTCCATGGAGTAATCAGTAGTATGGCCTGCGTCATCCTTCAATCTTGGTTGGGGTGAAGGACACAAGGAAAGGTGTGGTTCATGAACATGAGCCTCCAATGACAACTCAGTGCTTTTACTTTTTACAACTTCAGAAGAGGAGGCGATAGAGCTGGAGGCTGAGTCAGCAATGTAAGACAAAACTTTTTCCTGATGCTCTGGCGTTAAAAGCGGTTTGCCAACTCCTAGAAAACTAAGCCTTCGAAGCCTTATGGAGCCAGACGATGACGCAGGCTCAACACCTCCTGAATTCGGTCCTATTTTGCTTTTGCCACTACCATCAGATCCACCACCAACACCATCATTACCAGCTGCCAACCCCCACCCAATTCCACGGCCTCTTCCACCAGCCTTCCTCATTTTTGGTAGAAATGTAGACAAAATCCAACAAACTATATAGTAATGTAAAACAAGGTACAAGGTGTCTATAGGACAGGGGAGATTTAGATTTTCTGCAGACACTTGTGGACACTGGACACTTGGATTGTGTGAGGCCCACTGAATATCAGAGCGCTATGTCACAGGCTCGATGGCACAGGTGTGAAAAAAGTGACTACAGGATAAGGGAGATTTTGAATTTCTGCAGACACTTGTGGACACTGGACACTTTTGGATTGTGTGAGGCCCACTGAATATCAGAGCGCTATGTCACAGGCTCGATGGCACAGGTGTGAAAAAAGTGACTACAGGATAAGGGAGATTTTGAATTTCTGCAGACACTTGTGGACACTGGACACTTGGATTGTGTGAGGCCCACTGAATATCAGAGCGCTATGTCACAGGCTCGATGGCACAGGTGTGAAAAAAGTGACTACAGGATAAGGGAGATTTTGAATTTCTGCAGACACTTGTGGACACTGGACACTTTTGGATTGTGTGAGGCCCACTGAATATCAGAGCGCTATGTCACAGGCTCGATGGCACAGGTGTGAAAAAAGTGACTACAGGATAAGGGAGATTTTGAATTTCTGCAGACACTTGTGGACACTGGACACTTGGATTGTGTGAGGTCCACTGAATATCAGAGCGCTATGTCACAGGCTCGATGCAGCAGGTGTGAAAAAAGTGACTACAGGATAAGGGAGATTTTGAATTTCTGCAGACATTTGTGGACACTGGACACTTTTGGATTGTGTGAGGCCCACTGAATATCAGAGCGCTATGTCACAGGCTCGATGGCACAGGTGTGAAAAAAGTGACTACAGGATAAGGGAGATTTTGAATTCCTGCAGACACTTGTGGACACTGGACACTTGGATTGTGTGAGGCCCACTGAATATCAGAGCGCTATGTCACAGGCTCGATGCAGCAGGTGTGAAAAAAGTGACTACAGGATAAGGGAGATTTTGAATTTCTGCAGACACTTGTGGACACTGGACACTTTTGGATTGTGTGAGGCCCACTGAATATCAGAGCGCTATGTCACAGGCTCGATGGCACAGGTTTGAAAAAAGTGACTACAGGATAAGGGAGATTTTGAATTTCTGCAGACACTTGTGGACACTGGACACTTGGATTGTGTGAGGCCCACTGAATATCAGAGTGCTATGTCACAGGCTCGATGCAGCAGGTGTGAAAAAAGTGACTACAGTATAAGGGAGATTTTGAATTTCTGCAGACACTTGTGGACACTGGACACTTTTGGATTGTGTGAGGCCCACTGAATATCAGAGCGCTATGTCACAGGCTCGATGGCACAGGTGTGAAAAAAGTGACTACAGGATAAGGGAGATTTTGAATTTCTGCAGACACTTGTGGACACTGGACACTTGGATTGTGTGAGGCCCACTGAATATCAGAGCGCTATGTCACAGGCTCGATGCAGCAGGTGTGAAAAAAGTGACTACAGGATAAGGGAGATTTTGAATTTCTGCAGACACTTGTGGACACTGGACACTTTTGGATTGTGTGAGGCCCACTGAATATCAGAGCGCTATGTCACAGGCTCGATGGCACAGGTGTGAAAAAAGTGAATTGTAGAATTGGGCAGAATAGGAATCTCCCTAGAGTGTAGGTCTGTAAGAACGGAACAAGTCCTCCACTTATCTTTCCACAGTGACACACAGATAGCTTCACTGTGGCTGTGATAACAGCCGTTACACGGTACTGTGTGAGGAGCGTACACCGCTGTATGGTGTGAATAAATGCACGCTCAGTACCTCAGCAGGACAAAAAAAAAATTGGGATTGCTTTTAAAAAAGCAGTTTGCAGAGCAGTGGGGAAACAGCAATGCAGCTGTCAGGAAGCCTTAGAAGGCAGCCTAACAACCAACACCGCTGATCAACCACAATATAGCCTCCCCTTGCACTGCACACACAGTGACTGGTGTGTTGCACAGGCAAAATCGCTAGCAGCAGAAGCAGTTTTTTTTTCTTCTTCCCTGCCTAACGCTCTCCCTACAGAATCAGCAACCTCTCCCTATGCTAAGATCGGCAGAAGTACGATGGTGGTCGGCGTGCACGCCCTTTTATAACCCCTGTGACGCCCACCAAAGCAAGCCAATCACTTGCATGCCCTTCTGAAAGATGGTGGTGACCCCTGCCTATGTCATCACGTTGCCCACAGTGTCCGTGGATCCTGATTGGCTGAAAAAGAGCGCAAAACAAACTTTTGAAATGCGACTTTGGCGCGTAAGTCGCCGACCTCGTGGCCGACCTCATCCTAGGGTCGGGTTTCGTTTCATGAAACCCGACTTTGCCAAAAGTCGGCGACTTTTGAAATTTTTCGACCCGTTTCGCTCAACTCTAATGAGGAATAAAAGGATCTTCATACCACTAGGGCCAAAGTGAGTAAAGAACAAAACTGTACATTTCCCATTCCACCACAGATGTTGCATTCTGCTTTACCATCACAAGATGTCAGGATTTGTACTATTCTTGCTCCATGCACTCACGCGCAAATAAAAAAATCTGCAGGTTTAGACAAAGCAAGTTTGTCAGGAAAAAGTTTTCATCCCATTAAACAGTGCACAGCGGTGCCTCCTCTGAGCAGCATACAAATGTGATGCAAATACTAGACAACAAGAAAGATATGAAGACAGAGCTTCACTAGCCCTGAAACCCAAGACAGAGGATAGACGAAAAGGAAAAACTTGGAGAATTAAGGCCACATCTTCAAGTGGAGAGCACTCGGAAATCTGTGTGGATTGTACACTTATAGGAAGAAACTTTAGTCCTGGAAATTCAGACTAACTATGGCTGTATTATGCACCTTCCATTTGGGTTTAAAGCCTCTTCTCCTTACTGTATTTCTTTTGGTTTGTGATGGACAACGTAGTACTGAAGAAAGTGGTGGACCTTCCTGCTATGGAGGTTTTGACTTGTACTTTGTATTGGACAAGTAAGTGCATTGACTAATTACCGGTACTTTGCATAAGTTGCGTAGATAATACCCTTCTACCTTTTGCTTTAACAGATCAAAAGTAGAATGATGGGTTTTATGTCAAGAATGAGGTTATTTGAGATGTTCCTCCAGAATAATAGTGGAAATTCTGCGGATTGACTCTCAGCTGCGAAAGTTTATTAGATAGCTTATGTAGTTGGGTTCTTGGCCTAGAGTCAACAGAGGACTAAAGTGTACCGTTCCAGCTTTAGGTCAGCTCATGACCCACTTTACGATGATGACCAGTAGGATATTTAAAGTAACCAAGTTCTACGTTCTCCAGAATTTTCAAAACACAGTCATTGGGATTATCTCAGGATATTTAATGACTTTATATGATAGGGATGTTTGGTAAAGAGTTTTTTTGTTAGTTCTATTCTTTTTAACATGACTAACATGGTATCTACGCAGAAGTGCTAGGGTTTGCAAATAAAAAGCAAGCCGGTAGAATTTCAGTTGACTTGTACTATATTGCATGCAGATATAGAAAGGCAGAGATTGCCATATGAGACTTATACTTATTGTGATGTGATTTTCAGGTAAATATGGTATATTATCTTGAATTAAAGAGTTATAAATATGCAAAAAAGTATGCAAACTTGGTGAATAAAAAGGCAAAGAAGAGTTGTAGGTCAAGGAGATATTGATGGAGATATTTACTGTATGGACATTATCGAGAAGCGAATGTTGTAATGAACAGGTAGGTTTTATTTTTCTACCAGTGAAAAACTTGAAAGCTGTTTGCAGACCTACACATGCAGGGCAAATGGCATGCAGATGTGGGCTTGGAAAATAACAATGGTAATAATACCTTGACAGGCTACATCACGTTCACCTCCTCCATATATGCTCATAATATCTAACTGGCACTAACATATTGTGATATAATCAGATGGGTAGATGAAAGGGTACAATAGTATAGATCCTGTAGATTCTGTGGAGGGTAACTGCAGTGTATCGCCAACTTGGCATGATCACATATGAATTCCAAAAAATGATGTGGTCAATGCAGTCCAGCTACATCTTTCTTTACATAATTGTGGACTACTTGTCCAACGTTTATGCAAGTATCTGGTTGAACATTATTGAAGAGTGGTGAAGAATTACCAGAGTGTTATAGACATAACTACCAGGATACTATAGGCAGAATTACCAGTGTACTATAGGCAGAATTACAAGGGCACTATATGCAGAACTACCAGTGTACTATAGGCAAAACAACCAGGGCACTATAGGCATAACTACCAGGAAACTATAGGCAGAACTACCAGGACACTATAGGCAGAACTACCAGGACACTATAGGCAGAACTGCCAGGACACTATAGGCAGAACTACCAGGACACTATAGGCATAACTGTGAGGTACAGGCAGGAACGTGGGATGCAGTAACGGACCAGAGACAGAGCAAGGGTTAAAAGGGTTTAATAGTACAGTGGTTACTCCACGCAGGTAGAAGAGGGGAAAGAGCTTGCTTAACGGGGGTCTTATAATTAGGAAAAACAGGTTTAGGCAAATAAGGGAAACAGTTCAGAAGTAATAAACTTATCAAACCAGCGACTTCAGCAGCTGGAGTCCTGGGTGCAAACGTTGGCGCCAAGGCCGTGGTGCGTAGGGGGTCCGGTGTAGTTCTGGAGGAGATGGCGTCCTGGTGACGGCGATGGTCCCTCGTGGTCCTGGTGACTGTCCTGGTGACGGTTCGGGGTCCAAGAGATGAGGGGACGGAGATGATAAAGTCTCTATCCTGGGCAGAGTTTTTCACTGTGCGGCTTCTGTATGCGGACTTATTGGGGCACAGTTCAAAACGGGTCACCCGACTATCCTGCCGATACGGGCACGGATCTACATTACTCCCACAGGCCTTATGACTCACGGTCAGCGGTATCGGTGACGTCAGAGGTGTCAGCCGCATCAATGGTGTCAGCGGTAGTAGCGGAGTCGGCGGACAAGAGGCAAGTATCTGTCGACAGTCTCTGGTCGTGGTTCTGCAGCCCCTCAGACTTGGGCCTGCTCCAACATGATGCTCCAAGGTGGAGCACTCACACTGTCCACCTGCACGCTGTGGGTTCCCGCCAAGACTGCCTCGTTTACGGCGCGCTGCGGCTCTTTAAGCTTAGCCACACCCCCTGTCACTGAGTGCAAAGACTGGTCCGGGGCCTTAAGCTTTCCCCCATGCAACAAAGGTGAAAGCCCCCACAGTTTCGGATCCGTCACGGAAAAGGTACGCCTGACCTGGTTCTTCTCCTTACATAACTACCAGTGTACTATTGGCAGAATTACCAAAGCACTATAGGCAGAACTACCAGGGCACTATAGGCAGAACTACCAGGGCACTATAGGCAGAACTACCAGGATACTATAGGCAGAACTACCTGGGCACTCTAGGCATAATTACAAGGGTACTATAGCCAGATCTACCAGGGCAATATAGGCATAATTACAAGGACACTATAGCCAGAACTACAAGGGAACTATAGCCAGAACTACCAGGGCACTATAGGCAGAACTGCCAGGGTACTATAGGCAGAACTACCAGGGTGCTGCAATCAGGGTACTATAGGCAGAACTGCTAGGTCACTATAGGCAGAACTACCAGGGCACTATAGGCAGAACTACCAGGGCACTATAGGCAGAACTACCAGAGCACTATAGGCAAAACTACCAGGGCACTATAGGCAAAGCTACCAGTGTACTACAGGCAGAATTACCAAGGCAATATAGGCAACAACTACCAGGGCCCTATAGGCAGAACTACCAGAGCACTATAGTCAGATCTACCAGGGTATTATAGGCAGAATTACCAGGGCACTATGAGCAACAACTACCATGGCACTATAGTCATAACTACAAGGGCACTATAGGCAGAATTACCAGGGCACTATAGGCAGAACTAGCAGGGCACTATAAGGAGAACTTTCATGGTACTATAATCATAACCACTAGGACAGTATAGGCAGAACTAACAGAGCAGTATTGGCAGAACTACCAGGGCACTACTGGCAGGACTACCAGGGTACTTTAGGCAGAACTACCAGAGCAATATAGGCAGAACCATCAGCACTATAGGCAGAACTACCAGGGTACTATAGGAGGAATTACCAGGGCATTGCAGGCAACAATTACCAGGGCACTAAAGGCATAACTACCAGAGTACTATAGGCATAGCTACCTGGGTACTCTAGGCCGAACTACCAGGGCACTATAGGCCGAACTACCAGGGCACTATAGGCCGAACTACCTGGGCACTATAGGCAGAACTACCAGGGCACTATAGGCAGAACTACAGGGTACTATAGGCAACAACTACCAGGGCAGTATAGGCAGATCTACCAGGGTACTATAGGCAGAATTACAAGGGCACTATAAGCAACAACTTCCAGGGCACTTTAATCATAACTACCAGGGCACTATAGGCAGAATAACCAAGGCACCATAGGCAGAATAACCAGGGCACTATAGGCAGAGCTACCAGGGCACTATAGGCAGAACTACCAGGGCACTATGAGCAACAACTACCAGGGCCCTATAGGCATAGCTACCAGAACTACCACGACACTATACGCACATCTACCATGGCACTATAGGCATAACTACCAGTGCAATATAGGCAGAACTGCCAGTGCACTATAGGCAGAACTGCCAGGGCACTATAGGCAGAACTACCAGGGCACTATAGGCATAACTACCAGGGCACTTTAGGCCTAACTACCAGGGCATTATAGGCCTAACTACCAGGGCACTATAGGTAGAACTGCCATGTCACTATAGGCAGAACTGCCAGGGCACTATAGACCACACTATGGGGAACCTCTACCTAGCCCCCTGGCGACGAGTCATACGATCCAAAAACATTGAAGGAATTCCCCAGCACTTACCCCTGGTTGCCTACCACAATAGCAATGCTTGAAAAAGTCTCAGGATTGGGTCGAAATGTTGCTTGCTTTCTGTTATCTTCAGAATCATCTATTTTTGTAACATTTCTAGTGTGGTGAACACTGTAAATGAAATTTTGCATTGACCGATGAGTGTGACTGTTTCTCCTGCTATTTAGTTGGACTTAGTCCTGTTCAGCCAGCACCAACCTACCTTGCTGAGTGCTTCTCTAAATTCCCTTACCAGGGCACTATAGGCAGAACTACCATGGAACTATAGGCAGAACTACCAGGACACTATAGGCAGAACTACCATGGCGCTATAGGCAGAACTACCATGGAACTATAGGCAGAACTACCAGGACACTATAGGCAGAACTACCATGGCGCTATAGGCAGAACTACCATGGCGCTATAGGCAGAACTACCAGGGCGCTATAGGCAGAACTACCAGGGCGCTATAGGCAGAACTACCATGGCGCTATAGGCAGAACTACCAGGGCGCTATAGGCAGAAATACCAGGGCGCTATAGGCAGAAGTACCAGGACACTATAGGCAGAACTACCATGGCGCTATAGGCAGAACTACCAGGGCGCTATAGGCAGAAATACCAGGGCGCTATAGGCAGAACTACCAGGACACTATAGGCAGAACTACCATGGCACTATAGGCAGAACTACCAGGGCGCTATAGGCAGAAATACCAGGGCGCTATAGGCAGAACTACCAGGACACTATAGGCAGAACTACCATGGCGCTATAGGCAAAACTACCAGGGCGCTATAGGCAGAAATACCAGGGCGCTATAGGCAGAACTACCAGGGCGCTATAGGCAGAACTACCAGGACACTATAGGCAGAACTACCATGGCGCTATAGGCAGAACTACCAGGGCGCTATAGGCAGAAATACCAGGGCGCTATAGGCAGAACTACCAGGACACTATAGGCAGAACTACCATGGCACTATAGGCAGAACTACCATGGCACTATAGGCAGAACTACCATGGCACTATAGGCAGAACTAACAGGACACTATAGGCAGAACTGCCATGGCGCTATAGGCAGAACTACCATGGCGCTATAGGCAGAACTACCATGGCGCTATAGGCAGAACTACCAGGGCGCTATAGGCAGAACTACCAGGGCGCTATAGGCAGAACTACCAGGACACTATAGGCAGAACTACCATGGCACTATAGGAAGAACTACCATGGCACTATAGGCAGAACTACCATGGCGCTATAGGCAGAACTACCATGGCGCTATAGGCAGAACTTCCAGGGCGCTATAGGCAGAACTACAAGGGTGCTATAGGCAGAACTACAAGGGTGCTATAGGCAGAACTACCAAGGCACTATAGGCAGAACTACTAGGGCACTATAGGCAGAACTACCAAGGCACTATAGGCAGAACTACCACTGAACAGCACTTTTGGTAGGGCTCATCCGCATACTGTAGTTGGTGCTAACCTAGAATGCTGGAAGCAAAAATTTTAGGCTGGATTCAAACACTACAGATTTCTTCCAGAATTTGTCTTGAATAATTGGCATGAAAATTCTGCTATAAAGTGCAAGGCAATATATATCATTGAGAGTTTTTAACTCCACTTGCTCACAGCGGAAAAAATCTGCACTAGATTATAAATTTGCTGCAGATTGAGATCTACAAAGTGCTCTACGCTGTGATTTTACTCTGCAATGCAATAAGTGATATCTGCTGCTGAATCAGCGTGAAAATCCACAATGGTATTTCACTATAGATTTTGGCACTGATTTTTAGGCTAGTTTCACATTGTAACATAACCTTGTCTTTAAAATGACTGAAGATCACTGGAAAGAAAAGCAGCAATAGTCATAGGATGCAACATGTAGACCAAATTAATCAGAAGCCTTTCATGAACTGATGGAGCGAGGCATCGTGACAAGTATTGCCAGCGGGCCCCATGGTAATTTGTATACTACTCAGTGGTATTTTAGTTGGATATTATAAGGGTGTTTTATTGGGTCTAAAATAATATTCTATCACAGTTTTTCACTTTCTTCTTCTAAGTTTCCCCGTGAAATGTGAAGATTATTATGGATCAGTGTAGACTGAGTGCACATAGCTGGAGGCAGAAAATATAGCTGAGCCAGCTGTTTTCCTTCTTCAGCGGTGTGTGAGCCTGCATTCCTGCTGCAGATCTGCCAGCTGCGCTCATGGAAGTTGTCTTAGAGATTTTTGGCCTAAGGCATTATTAATAGAGATGTGTTGAGAGACTATCTATCTGCATGGGCTTCATATTATTTTCCAGCGTTCCATCGATATTGTAGCCTATACATTCTCTACCGATCTATAAAACAAAATACATTTATGACATCATTACATTCGCAGAGTTTCCCAAATTCTTCATCCCAGGAAAAATACCAGCAGTCATAGATTTATACACTCTGTATATAAATGTGTCTCATAAAAATAGCAGAAGCTTGTGTATGTGCTACGTATGCAAAAGCTGAGTCTGGCACTCATTGTGATGTCACAAAGCGCTACCTCTGGTTTTACATTTGGCTTATATTTCAGGGTTATTAATCAACATGCACAACGACTGAGTGTAAATGACACAATTCGGTTCTGCTACTCACGGTTGTACACTTAGCAGGGGTCTGTTTTAATGATGGTGGGGCTCTGGTAAGGCCCCCTTCTTGTAACTTGTAGGCCATGTTCACAAATTCAGTATTTGGTGCGTTTTTACCTCCGTATTTATAAGCCAACACCAGGAGTGGGTGATAAATCCAGAAGTGGTGACGTGTCTATTATACTTTTCCTCTGTTCCTCTCCTCGTTTTGGCTTACAAATACTGAGGTAAAAAACTGACCAAATACTGATCATGTGAACGTGGCCTTGAACAAATTTACTTGTGACTGTAAAATATAGAATGCTGTTGCCTAGATAATACTGAACTATATAGCGCATTCATTATGCAGCAGCAAAATCATATTACTCTGTCATATAAATAGGCCATATAACAAAGCAATGAAACTTTCAATGTTATTGGGTTGTTTTAGCTTGTTTCTATATTTTTTGGCCTTAGACGCATTTAGGAAATGGAGCCCTGTTTACTACCCAACACACCAGCCTTGTATTTAATTTCCAATTACTCTATACTTTATATCCATGGTGTTGATGCTGGAGATCACAGCAGTAGAGGGCACATTTTGTCTACCATACATGAGTATCAATAAATCTATATCAACACCATATCACAACTAATGGACAAAACATTTTAGCTCATAAGATATTACCGTAGAAGGTTAATGCTTCATTTCTAGTTTATAAGTTAATACCACTTTAGTACCTCATATGGAGCCTTTTGTAAGAGGTTTTCTTAACTTAGGTTAGGCCAACAATATATGATCAGTAGTGGTCTTAGTAATGGACGTTCTGGAGAACGTATGACCCACATTGTACTGAGCAGGTTAGATCCTGGGGGTTTGACTCCTACTGATGACACATTGATAGATGTTTAGTTCTGTTCCATATACTATGAATGTTATTGGCTGCTCTGAAATCCTCTGGCCATCGTGAACCCAACCGTCTGTGCATTACATGGTCAGCTACTTATTAGAATGGCAGGCAAGTAATCCTGCTTTCCTCCTACATGGCCAGTATAAGCAGATCATAATTAGAGCAAAAGAGTCATCTTGTTAAAGGGTTCGTGTAGTGAAATGTCCCACTCACTGAGGTACCAGAATTGTACAATAGAGACTGGTTTGACCTTCAAGCTGGAGACCATGTGGTCACCACTAATGACCCATTTTCAACCACACTGAACCATTATAAAATCCGGACCCTCTAAAACAAATCCCCGTAACCAACCATCTTAGATGATTAGTGGTCGTTCATGTTAATTACTAGGAGTCTGGGACTCATCAAATTTCTGATTTGGAGTGGTTAGGCATTGACCTTAGACAACTCCTGAAAACTGGTGTGGACTTTAACTTTTTCCAAGAGGAAAAAAAGACTGTTTATTGGATGGAGAGTGCCAGCGGTGTTACTGAAGGTTTGCTGCCAATGAGCTCTTGTTTGGTTTCCTCATGACGTACTCACAACCTAATAGGCTATAATGCACAAGAGAAAAGAAATAAATGGCCAACCATGGGAGGAACAACTGGCTGAGCATCGTGGAAGATGCAGTTTAGCATTAGAAAATTTGCCAAGTTTTTTTTTTTATTTCTGACCTAGAAAGAGATTGCTCTGAATATCCTCTGACCAGGCATCCAAAAGGTTTCTAAGAGCTGCCAGTCCTTAGTGCTACCATCTAGTGGAATGAATTGCATTAATAGCTTGACCACCAAGAATAATATTCACGTGAAATAAAAAGCAATAGATTTCAGTACAGGCCAATATTAAATTGTGTATGTGCTTCAGTGGATGTATGATGTTAATCCAAAGAATCTTGCCAGAAAATAAAATAGTATGGATATCCCCTGGATTAAAAGCTAATACTTCTCAGTTGCTCACAAATTAGATGCAGAGGTTGTGAATAGAGTAAATGTGGCGCCCCCAGGAGTATGGTCGCCACAGTGGCTTTGCCTTCCTCCAGGGGAGGGTAATGCAGGCTTGGTGGCAACGATGGGTCTCTCTCGCAGTCAATCTAAGCATGCAACACAGTTCCACTCCAGGCCAGCAGGGGGAACTCTGAACCGGGATTAAGGGGAGGAGTGCTCTCTGAGGGCCAAGAGGAAGGAGTGGTCAGTTAGTCTGCGGAGGGTGAAGTGTGCAGACGTGTGGAAGGAGCGCGGAGAAAGTGCAGAGGACGAGCTCATCTCTGGAGAGAGCGCATGAACTGGAGCCTGGTCTCCACGGTTGTATGGATACTAACGGTCCGGCAACAGACACCAGGAGTAGGAGGCTGTAAATGCCCCACTCCCATCTAAAACTTGAGGGCACAACAGCAGCTTGGATAGTGAGCCAGGACTCGGGAGAGAGGAGTCCCCGAGAGCGGCTACAGCTGTCTGCCG
The DNA here is from genome assembly GCF_039654945.1 of Dendrobates tinctorius. Lineage (NCBI taxonomy): Eukaryota > Metazoa > Chordata > Amphibia > Anura > Dendrobatidae > Dendrobates > Dendrobates tinctorius. The sequence goes on along the minus strand of NW_027361690.1, from coordinate 120,708,502 downwards.
TGCAAGTGAAGTAAGCCTTGCTTATTGTCTATGGCTGTGACAGAGAAAGTTGAGCACAATGTTCCCAAAAAAAATTAATGGGGAGATCGAGCATGGGCATCTCTGCATTATTCAAGATGGGACTCTGCAGTGCCTGGTTCCCAGATTCTAGAGCCCCGTTATCAGGGTCCAAACAGTCAGACCAATAATTTATGCCATATCCTATGGGTAGGGAATAATTTAATATTTTGAGAATAACTGTTTAAGTAAATGAAAATGAGCTGCAATACTAAAATTCCTCCTGAGCGTTGGAAAGAACTCTGCCAGTTATCGCAAACACTTGATTGCAGTTGTTGTAGTTATTAGGTTTAGGGGGCAATCGGGGGCAATCACTTTTTCACACAAGGCACTGTAGGTTTGGAATTCTTTTTCCCTTAATGATAAAGATCTTCATTTAAAAACTGCATTTTGTGGGTACTTGTGTTATTTTTTCCTAATATTTACATTTATTTGGTGATCTGAAACATTTAAGTGCGGCAAACATGAAAAAGAATAGGAAATCAGGAAGGTGCAAACACTTTTTCACACAGCTGTATCTGGGAAAGGTTTACCCAACATTAGTGTTATATATTAGGGCTTATGCTTCAGTCATCTACTTAGATATGTATTTGTAATCCCCATAGAATTTGTTAATGTTCCCTTGCATCAGTGCTTAGCAGCTTCTGACCTACTGTATAGTTTCTAGTTGTTAATGTATTAATTAATAACATCTATTTTATGGGTATATATACTCTTGTAAGGGGTTGTAGATATCTGCCATTAACCCCTTTAGGCTGCATTCACACGTTGCGGTTTTTTCACAGCGGTTTTTAACGCGCGATTTTTCCACGAAAGCGCAAAAAAACAGCAACCCATGCAATCCTATGGGATTCCGCAATGCTGTGCTAATGCTGCGGATTTTCCCGCGACGGAATCGCATTGTGGAAAAATCCACAGCATGCTCATTATTTTGCGGAATCGCGGCAATTCCGCCCACATAGGAATGCATTGTTCTGCTTACTTTCCGCCTGTGCCCACCATACGAAAAGCAAGCAGAACATTTGCAGATGGTACCCACGATCCGGAGGAGAGGAGACTGTCCTCCGGGCTGTGGGTACCATATCCCTGTAAAAAATAGAATTAAAATAAAAAAATCGGGTTATATTCGCCTTCCGATGTCCGCGCAGTGTCCCCAGGCTTCAGCGATACACGCGGCAGGTCCTGTTCCCAGAAATGCATTGCGATAATGACCTTTGCTGACGTCGCTATCTTGCGATACTGTAGCGGTCGTGAGACCGCGACATCATCAAAGATCATTGCCGCAATGCATCACTGGGCACGGGACCTGCCGGAGAATCGCAGAGGCCTGGGGACGCTGCGAGGGACGTCGGAAGGTGAATATAACCCGATTTTTTTTTTTTTTTTTTTTACATTAGATCTTTTTACTACTGATGCTGCATAGGCAGCCTCAATAGTAAAAAGTTGGTCACACTCGTCAAACACTATGTTTGACGAGTGTGACCAACCTGTCAATCAGTTCTCCAAGCAATGCTACAGATCGCTTGGAAACCGCTAGCATTCTGCGAGCTAATTACGCTTGCAAATCGCTAGTTTTTCTGTGGGAAAATTGCGGGAATTTAAAATGCGATTTTTCCCGCAGAATGGAATTCTCGCGGTAACTTCCTTGGGAGTTCCGTTACATGTGAACCCAACCTTAATGTTTTGTCCCGATGTATATATGCGGTATCTTAATATTGATCCATAGTCTTTGTTGCTAAGTGTACATATTGTGAGGTAGCGCTGTCATCTAAGTAGGGGATACTCGCTCAGCAGCCACAAAATCAGATCCGGCACAGGTTTTCCATAAAATCATAAAAGTCCATGCGGTTTATTAAGCATCATAAACCATGACCAGCAGCATAAAGATTATATAAACGGCATAGCGTCCATGACAGAGCTTCACTCTGTTAGCAATGTCCAATACGTAGGCTTTTCAGCCTCACAGTTATATCTCACCCCGTCAGGATTCTCTCATGGCTGCTTCTCCATACTGCAGACATTCATTCCCTCCAGGGAACTCTCAGGCACTTGCAGCCATTAAACACCGCGTCCACATGCTGTCAGGCAGGAAGCCCCATCTCAGCGGGACCTTCCACACTAGACCAACCACGTCCCAGCATTCACTCCATGTGACCTACCCTGGCCACATTATATGGTCCATAGCCATGCCCACTGGGTCACATGACTATGACCTCATCACAGGTCCTTCAACCGCACATATACACTTTACAATAGTGTTATTAAACACACCCCCTGGGTGGGTTTGTAGGTAACTAGTCCCTGACACATTGAACCAGCACCTCAGCAGTATCACGGCTGATTAACACACACATAAATCTCAATCTCAAGGCCACCCACCTTGAGATACATAACGGTCATTCAGTATCTTGCCATTCATCCATTATCCTGGGACATCTATACAGCTCCCCCTAGTGGACACAGTGGTCACTACACCACAATATGTAAAGTATTGTCTGTTGCCACTGCATTGTATTTATTTATATCTGATAGGGAGAGTGCAATGTTCCATTCTGGCCACTAGAGGGGTGCCTTATAGTACCAAGTTAGTATAGGGATTATAGCAGTTAACTATTTAACATAGGAGATGTATGGTGGTTATAATAGAGGGACTTCCTGATTTTAGTCAGTCGGGGAGAGAGTGCCAATTAGCTCAGGAGGGCTAGCTAGCCCTGGGCAACACAGCATCACGCAACATTCAGCTCAAGCCAAAGGCCCAGCATATTATATCTGTGACCAAGATTGTTACAGAGGGAGCTACAGCAGCAATACTGGCAGAGCAGTATTAGTGGGTCTGCAGTTGCTAGTGAAGACTAAGCAGTACGGGCGCATCTCTTAACATGTAGCAGCTTATCTTGTGGGCTGTTGACCTCAGAGCTGGGGCGAAACAGCTGAGGGAACACCTGACTGGAGTGTAGCTGGGCACTGAAGGTGCTGTGGGACCATTCGGCACGGTCCGCCCAAGAAGCGAGCTCAGTGGCTGAGAGAGAAGGAAAGGGACAGAAGAGGAGTTGTATGTTGTGAACCCTGATGATGATGACAATGGAAAGAATATGAATATGATGTGTACAAGTCTCAGTAAATTTGCTCCGTTTAAAGTTGAACTGGACTGTGACTCCGTTATTTCTAAAGTGGATCCTGAAGTTCCCCAGAAACGTACAGAGGACCCTGATGGAGCTTTGAATGCCACTGCAGGTATGCTGAGTGATGTGCAGTGTGTTTATGTGATGGGAGGCCAGGGCACACTGTTGTAGATGTTAGTGCCCACAACTACAGCCCAGTCCGTCCCTCACACTCTATAGGTCTCTTTTTCTTACCCTTTGTTTGTTATATACTGTGTTATGTGAGTCGTGCCTCTAATTTGCTTTTTCTACATGGGTCGTTTGATATTGATATTATATCCGCAGAGCCTGTTGTGGGCGGGGTTGGCTTCCTCAGCTGTGTTTCATTGCTAAATCCAGACACTGTGTCAAAACCGCTGCAGCTGCACACAGTAATCTAAGTGATGCATCGTTGGATTCAGCATCTCTTTGCCTACATCATGCTGATCTCAGATGAGGTAGCAAAAATCTGCTGACAGATTTCCTTTAAGATTCAGAACTGAAATCAAGCACTGCTACATGCTACAGCTAAAAACTCTGTGTCACAACAAGTAAACAAAGTGATACCTCACTGGAATCAAGGTCTCTTTCACTACATCATTTTGCTCTCAGATGAGGCAGTAAAAACCTGCTGTCAGATTCCCTTTAATCCAGAATCAGTACAAAACAAGTAATAAGTAATCCAAACTATATAGTTATTGAACTTTTAAAATTAAAGGGAACCTGTCACCAGTTTTGTCCTGTGTCAACTAAAACTATGACCTAAATCAGCACCTGTGCTGCAGTCCATAAATGTAAGAATGTGAGTGTCCATAACCTTCGACACTCAAATGAATCAATAAAGTTGTGTTTGAAACAGAAGTTGCAGTTTTATTCACAGCCGACTATTCAGGAAACAACAGAAAATACATCCAACGTTTCGGCAACATTGCCTTTGTCAAGGATATCTGTAGATGAGTCAGTCGGCGAGGTCCCGGTGCTTCAGTGCTGGGTGTGAGGTGGACGCAGTCCATCAATGGTTATATAACCCCTTGACTCATCCTATATAACCCCCAAAAAACCTTGAAGCTCTCCTGTGTTGTATGTTAATCCTGTTGGTCCAGTCCGATGGGCGTGGTTTGTGCGGTCTCCATCCCTCCTCCCGGCTTCCCTATCCCTCCTCCCATCTTTTGATAGCCGTCCTCCTGTAGTTGACATGGATGGCGCCTTCTGCGTCATCCACTTAGCTGGGCGAAGTCTCGCAACTGCGCAGAAAAATCACTGGCTCGCGCCTGCGCATTATGCTCTGCCCTATTGCGGACAGAGCCTAAATCATACTGGACCATGCGCACTTATGTTTTCGGCTCGGCCCGCAATAAAGCAGAGTATAGTGTGCGGGCGTGAGATTTCGCCCGGCTATGTGGATGATGCAGAAGGCGACATCCATGTCAATTACTGTAGGAGTAGAGACAGAGAGGCCAGAAGGATTGCAGAAACCACGCCCATCGGACCGAACCCACAGGATTAACATACAGCTCCAGAGAACTTCGAAAAGTTTTTTGGGGGTTGTAAGGGGGAGTCAGAGGGTTATATACTGTAACCATTGATGGACTGCAGCACAGGAGCTGATTAAGGCATAATTTTAGTTGACACAGGACAAAACTGGTGACAGGTTCCCTTTAAGTAAATTTACAAGCCGTAAAATTGTGCACAGGCATTCGTTCTCATTCTGATTAGTTGTGTTCTTATTTTAATCAGGTGAAGTTAAAAAAAAGGCTACCATGTAAAGGGTTAAATTGTAAGTGTGGAAAATAGTCAAAATTTCTTAAGAAAAATGATCTGCATCTTCTCTTTGGGTACTATTACTCTTCTTATTTTTGCCTGAATACTTTAAAGTCCCCAATGGAAATGCATATAGTAAAGAGTGAAGATAGTATTGACTTTGGGTGGTTAAAGATTTGTATAAATCCTGAGGGGTGCAACTGGATGAAAGTAGGCGAATCAGAACCTTACTATCTAAATATATGCACTCGGAAAATGAATTATTTTCTGAAACAACATATTTAAATCGACTTCAAACAGTGGACGTGGGGCGCCCATTTTTTGGGATAAGAATTTCATAGAAGATGCATGATCACATGAGATTAAAAAAAGTGGGTATTTTTGAGAATCACTTGAGTTGTGTCCAGTATTACAACCCAGCTACATTTACAGTATGTGAATGAGACTTGACAAAGGGGTGTTTAAGACTCTTTAGAGCTTCTATGTAGGTAACAACAGGTACGCAGGTTACAGTGACGAGACGTGAGACTGAGCTGAACTTTGGGAAGAAAACTTTTATAAATTTAAGCCGCTAGGACTATGCTAAGCAACCAAAACACAATAACAGCTACTGTCCTCGCAGGGACTTCTGCACAAACAAACACTTTCAAAGAGAACACGACTAACCTGGCAAAGGCCGGTTGCTATAGGGCCGCAATATGGCCGACTACGGGTCCTTATTTCCTATAGTGTCACTTATCCGTCCTGACGTCCCTCGGCGTCTCTGATGAGGCTGCTTTGGTGTCACAGCCGCTGGGCACAGCTGCTGAAGAACTGTCGTAGTCTTCGAGCACCCAAGCGCCCAGAAGGAGTTGGGGCACAACAGGCCCTGAGGAAGTCCTTTGAGGTAACCCCCTGTAGAAACAGCGGGGTTCCGCTCGTAAGCGCGTTCAATGAGACTCCAGTCCCCAAGCAGGGTTGTGTCACAGTTCCCAGGATTGGCGGTTGGCAGGCCACGTGCACGGCCTGGGCCTAGGCAAAGAGTTTCTCTGTAGGCGAGGAGTAGACCCCAACTGCCGACTGCAGCGGGGTGACGTCAACTGCGGGCAATGATGAACAGGCCGCAGCCGCGGGCTGAAGCGGGGCGGTAGCAGGCAGGCAGCAGCCGTGGGCTGGAGTGCAGCGGCTGCGAGAGGCGGTGGACAGGCCGCAGCACAGCGGTAACAGCTGCGGATGACAGGTAGTGACCCCGGATTGGAGTGAAGCGGCAGTATCTTGTTGGTAAGTTCGGCACTTACTCTCCGAAGGCCACTGTAAGTCTCCCCTCTGCCGCCGGTCTCCTCTCTGGTCACCATCTGTCACACTGGCTCTCTCAAACTCCCACAGTCTCTTGCTTCGTGTCTGCCATTCCGCCAACTGACTCCCCTGCACGCTCCCTGTCCCTTTTATACTCGCCTCTCCTCTTGCTGTCCTGTCACTCCCAGCAGTCCACTCTCCTCCTCTGTTCCCCGGGTACAGTTCCCTTAGGAACCTAGATGGCGGTCCCTTGGGTTCCGGCCCGGACACTCTGCGGGGGCCCTCCTCCCTACATCTACACCCCCCTATTCAATCTACCAAACCCCCTTTTTTCTTTTTTGACCCCGCAACTCCTGTTCCGTAAGAAAAACAATAAAGACGCTCCACACTTAGTTTGGATAAATTGGCCACAGCAGCCATTTATTTAACATGCAACAAACATTTTATATTAATACAACAACCCAGGAGGGGGGGCGGTCATCGAAGCCCCAAACCAAGACCCATCAGGTTAATAACCAGGCTTGGCCCCAGGCCAGGTCTTGCCTCTAGCCGCTAAACACCAGCTCAGAGGCACCAAAACAACCCACCTGGCCAGTATCCATTATCACTGAACCCGGATCTCCTAATTTCTTCTGTGGGATAATTAAATACCCGTCCACTTTAATCCACCCGGGGGGAGTCCAGGACCTCTTGCGATCCCCTCCACAGTGCCAACATCCTCACCAACTTCGAGGACCTCCCCCCACGCCCTACTGTCGTGATAAAATAAACAATATAAGCATAGGATATGAAAAAATGATCTCCCTTTACACGCGCATCACCTATATCGCCTCATTGTCCTCAAAACAAAATAATAAAAACATCGTTATGCCTAACCCAATAGATAAGGGAGGGTGAGTGGGAGATTCTTACTGCTGTGAGGGGTCACCTAACATGGACGCCCCCAAAGATGGTTGCCCCAATTTATACTGATGGCCCACGACCCCACCTTCCCACTAAACCATACCCAGCCCCATTCAATACAGTAACATTAATCCATACAGTGCTCCCCAGTAACCATCGTCAGCTCCTTCTATCCCTCTCAACCCTGTCATGTCGCCCTCCCTTTTATGACCTGCGGCCCACTACGGCCTCACTTAAATGTAATACCAGACAGAACCTATGAACAGGAGTGGCACTGTTTTAGAAAAAAGTGGACATGTTTTGAAATCTTACGGAACCTGGTTAGCTTCTTTTCCATCAGTGTCTTGTCAGTCTTACTCTTTCAGGTATGAATATATGACACTATTCCTGCTCATATTACACCTGGGGGTAGAATTTAATCCATTTAAGTCAAGGTCTATTATCATAATTAGAGTTGAGCGAAACGGGTTGGTCAAATTCAAAAATCACCGTCTTTAGCTAAAGTCGGGTTTCGCCGATCGAAACCCGGCCATAGCGTGAGGTCTTCCATGAAGTCATCGAGTGCCAAAGTCGTGTTTCAAATAAGGCTTCCAGCGCCTTTTCTCAGCCAATGATGGAGGACGCACACTGTGGCCAACGCGATGACATGGGCAGTGGCCACCACCATCTTAGAGGAGGGCATTGAAGTGATTGGCTGGCTTTGTGTGGCGTCACAGTGGGTATAAAAGGACGTGACCGCCGACCGCCATCTTACTTCTGCCGATCTTAGAATAGGGAGAGCTGCTGCTGCTGATTCTGAATAGGGAGAGCATCAGGCAGGGAAGAAAAAAAAAATTGCTTCTGCTGATAGCGCTTTTCACTGTACAGTTAGTGTGCAGTAAAAGGGGAGAATTTTTGTTGTGTGCAGCAGCACTAGTGATGATTAGGCTGCCTTTTAAGGCTACCTGATAGCTGCATTGCTGTGTGCACACTGCTGTTCAAACTGCTTTTTTCAAAGCACTCCAACTTTTATTATTTTGTTCTGGTGAGTTACCGAGCGTTCATTTTTTCACACACCGTCTAGCGGTGTACACTCCTCACACACTACCGTGTACCGGCTGGTATCACGGACAAATACAAGCTATTTGTGTGTGACTCTGGAAAAACAAACCGAGGAGATTTTCCATTTTTCCAGACCTACACCTTATAGAGCTGTCCGCTTTTCAAACAGTTTTGTATATCTGCTGTTTGAATTATGGTCAAAACTATACAGAGACAGCGTGTGTGACTCTGTTTAAAAATAGACAGAGACTGACAATTTTCCATACAGACACCGTATAGAGAGGCCCGATTCTCAAACAGTATTATATATCTGCCGTTTGCATTACAGTCACATCTATACAGAGTCAGCGTCTGTGTGTAACACTCCGTAAATACATATATGATGATTGTTAGTTACACAAAAAACATATACAGCTGTACACTTCTGATACAAATCCGTATATCTGCTAGTTGGATTACGGTCAAATACATACTGGGAGAGCGTAAGTGACTAACAAAATATATACGTAGATTTAATTTTTTTAATACCTTACACAGCTGGATGCTCCTCCTACAGTACCTTCTCTCTGCTAGGATTTTTGGTGCATTTTCCCAAACATGTGGAAGTATGGTGGAAGAGGCCGTGGACTTGGGCAGGGGGGCGCAGCTGGTACTGATGGTGGTCGTGCATCGGCTGGTTCTGGCACAAGCACAATAGCAGCTAAGGCAGGAGGTGTTGAGCCTATGTCATCGTCTGGCCCAAGAAGGCCTGTAAGGTTCCCTTTTGTTGGAGTAGGAAAACCGCTTTTAAAGCCGGAACATCAGGAACAGGTTTTGGCGTATATATCGCCGAAACAGCCACCAGCTCTATTGCATCCTCTTCTGAATGTTCGAAAGCTGCAAGCACAGAATCGTCAGTGCAGGGTTCTGGTCAGGAAAACACCTTTCCTTGTGTCCTTCACCCCCACCAAAGTTAAGGATGCGGCAGCCCACACTTCAGATTACTCTATGGAGCTCTTTTCACATACCATGCCTGGTTTATCCAGTCAAATCGTGAATTCCCCAGTCCAAGATGAATCTGACATGGAGTGCACTGATGCTCCCCAGTCCAAGATGAATCTGACATGGAGTGCACTGATGCACAGCCACTGCTAGATGATTCTGCTGGTACATTGACCCAGAGCACTACATTGCCCTTGCAGTCTACTGAGCCAGAATCTGACCCTGATGAAACTCAGGTGCCCATTCCCGCATACTATACCACCTTACACGGTAAGGAAGGTAAAGAGGAAGGTGCAGATGACTTTGAAGAGGAGGTGATGGATGACCCAGTTCTTGACCTAGATTTGCATCCATTGGGGGAGGAGGGTGGCGCTGGGAATAGTTCAGATAAGGAGAAGGATCCGCGGCAGGCATTGACATCGCAGCAGCGGTTATATGGCAGGCCCGTAGCTGTCCAAAAACGTGGACCAAAAACTAAGAGTTGCAGGACAGCTTGGCCAGACGGTCAACTTAACACAGCGTGCAAGGCCAGAAAATGTATACCATAGTAGGAAGAGTGCAGTGTGGCACTTCTTTGTCCAAAATCCTACTGAAGAGGCAAAAGTTACCTGTAAGAAGTGCGGAAGGACCTTTAGCTGAGGTAAACAACTCAAAAACTTGAATACCAGTTGCATGCTTGGACATTTAATCAACATGCACTTACAAGCGTGCATGGACTACAAAACCTCAGGTAGCACATGTGCACCGACTCCGACTGAAGGTAGCCAGCAACGCTCCTTCGCTTCCCCCACTGTAAGACCACCGCCACCGTTAAGCACACCACCAGCACGAAATGTTGAGGTGTCATCGCAAGGCCAAAGCACTCAGGGAATCACAATGGTTTTGCAACACAGCACTGAATCTAGGCCATCACCACCAATACCATCACCAACCCCCTCTCACTCCGTCCGGTACACCGCTACTTCCCCCATATGCAGCTCTCCAGTCCAGCTCACCCTACCAGATACTCTGAGTAGGACAAGAAAGTACTCATCCTCTCATCCGAGTACACTGTGTTTGAACGCCTACATTGCCAAACTAATCTCATTAGAGATGATGCCCTACCGTTTGGTTGAAAACGAAGCTTTCCGCGAGCTCATGGCCTACGCAGTCCCACGCTATGACCTATCCAGTCGGCACTTATTTTCTCGAAAAGTCATCCCAGCCCTCCACCTGCATGTGAAAGACCACATTGTCCATGCACTCAAGCAATCAGTGAGTGGAAAGGTGCACCTCACAACAGATGCATGGTCCAGTAGGCTTGGCCAGGGCGTTACATGTCCATCACTGCGCACTGGGTTAATGTGGTGGATGCAGGCTCCACAGGGGACAGCGGTGGTGGAACAGTGCTGCCTAGCCCATGGTATAAGAAACAGTTGGCTGTAGGCTTTCGACCCTCCGCCTCCATAAGCGAAAGCTCGTCCACAGAGCGCAGTCGCACGAGCACTCCATTCGCAGCTGGCAGTGTTGCACACGAGGTGTCCCACTATCGAACAGCTAGTGGTAAGCGTCAGAAGGCTGTGTTAAAGATGATGTCTTTGGGCGACAACAGACACACCATGGAGGTACTGGCCGACTACTTGCAGTGACAAACTGAGTCATGGCTGGGCACTCTGCTTCTTGAGCCAGGCAAGGTAGTCACTGATAACGGCCGTAATTTTGTGGCAGCCATAGCCCATGCAAAACTCACACACATGCCTTGCCTGGCTCACACTTTGAACCTGGTGGTGCAGTGTTTCTTTAATAATTATCCAGAGTTAAAATCCCTGCTCTATAAGGTGCGAAGACTGTGCTCACACATCCGTCGCTCAAACGTCCTCTCCACTTGTCTGCAGAAGCTGCAGCGATTGCTCCACCTCCCCAAGCACCGCCTAATCATAGACGTTGCAACAAGGTGGGACTCCACCCTGCACATGGTTGAGAGGCTGTGTGAACAGAGGCAGGCTGTAATGCATTTGTGAGAGGATACACAGGCAGGCAGTTTGAGGGAAGACATGGAATTGTCGGGTGTGCAGTGGTCAAAGCTGAAAGACCGCTGTAAAGTCCTTCAGTGTTTTGAAGAATGCACACGGCTGGTAAGCGCAGACGACGCCATCATAAGCATGAGCATCCCACTTATGCGTCTGCTCATGCAAAGTTTGACGCATATTAAGGATCTGGCGTCTGCAGCGGAGGAGGAACAGGAGGATGAGGAGGAGGAGGGAAGCCTTGCTAACAGTCAGCCATTGTCTGGTCAGGGAACTGTCCTGGACGAGGTGGAGGAAGAAGAGGAGGAGGAGGATGAGGGGGATGATTATTTTGGGCAGGAGGATGTTTCTCAGGTGGCAAGAGAAAATGTTGGCGTTCCAAGGTCAGGTACAGTGTTTGTGCGTGACTGTAGGGATGTGGATTTGCCAGAAAGTGCTCCTCCACCCAGCAGTGGCAGTGCATTATTGACACCTGGAACATTGGCCCACATGTGCGATTATGCCTTGCGGATCCTAAAAAGGGACCCCCGTATTGCCAAAATGATGAAGGATGATGACTACTGGCTGGCCAGCATCCTCGTTCCACGCTACAAAGGCAAATTACACAACATCATGCCACAGGAGAACCTAGAGATAATATTGGCTATCAAACAAGCAACTCTGGTAAACCGTTTGTTTGAGGCTTTCCCCAGCACCCAGCAGCGGTGCTGGTTCTCCAACAAGCCGTAGTGGGCACAATGGAAGAGGTGTTCGTGATGCACACAGCCAAAGTGGCGTTGGAGACAGGGGTTTAATGACCATGTTGTGGAATGATTTCTCAAGTACCGCTCACACGACTACTAATACTGCATCGATTACAAGTGACAGGAGACAGCAGTTATCAACTATGGTTACGAACTACTTCTCCTCCCATATCGATGTTCTCCCTCACAGGTCATTCCCCTTTGACTATTGGGCATCTAAACTGGACACCTGGCCTGAATTGGCACACTATGCCTTACAGGAGCTCGCTTGCCCTGCTGCTAGTGTGTTATCTGAAAGAGGCTTCAGTGCTGCTGGATCAATGCTGACAGAAAAAAGGACCCATCTGTCGACCCAAAATGTTGATGATCTAACCTTCATTAAAATTAACCATGCATGGGTTTTAAAGGATTTTGTCCCACCTTCCCCTGATGACACATAGGTTGCCAGAAAACTGCCTTGCTTTTGTCTTCCTCTTCCTCGGACTTGCCAAATCCGACATTTGCAGCAGCTGAATGTCCAGCCTACACATCAACATATGCCATTTTTTAAACCTCCCTAACTGGGCTGCCCACCCCCCAAGGGCTGGGGTCAACACCCGGCGCACCCGGGCAAGTGCCGCTGCTCTGAACAGGTGGATGGGCCCACTGATGGCCGATGGCACTGGCATATGGCCCCTCATAGTACAATACAGTGTCTCTGATGGTGGGGGGGCCCACTCACCGTCAGACACACCAGGGTACTATGAGGGCCCTGTGCCAGTACCGTTGCCCATGGGTGTGCCCCCCCTGCTTGGTCATGGCCACAGCACTTGCAAATTGCAATACTTTCCTCTCCCTGCTCCACCGCTGTGTAGTCTGGCCAGTTAAATCCTTCACAGGGACGGCCACTAGAAATTTGGTGTATTGATCGATGATGGTTAAGATGTAGCTATGGCCTGTCCTGCTGGTCTCTACCTTCAGATGATCAATGGCTACCATTTGTAATGGACGTCAACTTACAAGCAGATGCAGTGGTGCTTTATGATCACCTTTCACAGTTGTGATAGTCACAGACGTGTGACATTCCTGCCACCATTTTTCAATGTCTCCTCTCATGTCAATCCAATAGAATTGCCTATGGCCTGTGGCTTCTGTCTTTTACACTCCAAAATGACCAGACACATCATGATAGGCAGTGAGGACCATGTCTACATTTCTCCCTGTGATCACAATTTGATGGAGACGAGTAACGGTGATGTGATCCACGCTACTGTGATAAAGCAATCCTTTCTTCACAAAGAACCGTTTTAGCTGTCTCCACAGACACAGTAATTGAGCGTCTGCATCGCCTCTGCAACATCTACCGGGAGGTTTTCCCGCGATGAGTAATTCCCAAATTTCTGCTAACACTCAACTTTCCGTCTGTGCTTGTATCCATGTAGTTTCCAGTAGCGGAGAGTCTGGACTGGCTTACTGAAATTGAAATATATATGAAGATTTCAAAGTACCACAACACTGTATACTGTTATACGCTTCGAATACCTTTCCCTTCTTCTACTTTTTAAATTCTGGTGTAATACATAGTGAGCCTGTGAGTGTCTGTGTCTGACTCGAAGTATAGATGGAAATTTACAATTACCCCTTGACTGGATACACCTGGTATGTGCTGATACAGTACCTTTGTTCAAAATTTTTTATTACGGTATCATCCATAGTGAGTGAGCGTGTGTGGTTTACGCCTTCTATATATACGGTGAATCAGAGATACCAATTTTTACCCTATTCTCGATACAGCTTGTATCTTGTTATACAGTACCTTGTTCGACATTTAGTATTATGGTCAAATCCATACTGAGTGAGTGTCTGAGAGTGACTACGGGACTATGTATTCAGAGATTTCAATTGTACCCTATAATATATATACTTGCTATCTTGTTATCCAGTACCTTTTTTACAGCATTTTTTATTATGGTCAAACTTAGACTGAGTGAGCGTCTGAGGGTGACTCCAGAAATATATACCGAGATTTCAAATTTGGCCAACACTGTATACAGCTGTACGCTTCTGATACAGTAACCTTTTTTGATATTTAGATTCTGGTGTAATCCCTAATGAGCCTGTGAACGTCTGTCTGTTACTCTGAAAATATATTTGGAGCTTTAAGATTACCCCAACACTGTATACAGCTGTACGCTTGTGTTACATTACCCATTTACTGCTTTTCATATTCTTGTGTAATCCATACTGGGCCTGAGAGCGTTTGTGTCTGCCTCCTGAAATATATATGGAGATTCATTATGTTTACACTATACTATATATACCTTGTATCTGGTGATACTGTACCCTTTTTCAACTTTTTATTTTATTGTGTAATCCATACTGAGCCTGTGAGCGTCTGTGTATGAGTCATAAAATATATTTGGAGATTTACTGTTATCCATAGACTGTATAGAGCTGTACGCTTCTGATACAGTACCATATATCTGCTGGTGTTTTGGGTCCATTTTCCAAAACATGAGGAAGTGTGTTGGAAGAGGATGCGGACGTGGGGGACCACCTGGTACTGATGGTGGTGGTGGTGCATCTGCTGGTTGTGCCAAAAACACAATAGCAGCTAAGGCAGGAGGTGTTGAGCCTGCGTCATGGTGTAGCTCTGGAAGGCCTGTAAGGCTCCCTTTTCTGGGAGTAGGTAGACTGCTTTTAAAGCCGGAGCATCAGGAACTGTTTTTGGCTTACATTGCTGAAACAGCCTCCAGCTCTATCGCCTCCTCTTCTGAAGTTTAAAAAAATGCAAGCACTGAGTCGACAGTGCAGGCTTCTGGTCAGGAGCAACCCCTTTCCTTGTGTCCTTCACTCACACCTAAAGTGAAAGATGCAGCAGCACACACTTCAGATTACTCCATGGAGTTCTTTTCACATACCATGCCTGGGTTAATTAAAAATGGAGCCCATCATATACTGGAGCTTTCCAAATGGGGGACCTCAGACATTGGAGCAGCATTTATGGGACCCATTATACACTGGAGAATTAGAAATGGAGCCCATTATATATGGAGTATTGTTAGGGCCCGTCATACACTGGAGCATCATCCATGAGGCCCATCATATACTGGAGCATTCTAAATGGGGGACATCAGACACTGGAGCAGCATTTACGGGGCCCATTATACACTGGAGCATTAGAAATGGAGCCCATTATAAATGGAGCATTATTTGGGCCCATAAGACACTGGAGCATCATCCATGGGGACCATCATATACTGGAGCATTATGTGGAGCTCATCATATACTGTATGGAACATTATATGTGACCAATTATTCTGTATGGAGAAATATATGGGGATCATTATTCTGTATGGCGCACAATGTGGTGGCCATAATACTGTATGGAGTAATATACTGTCCTTTTTTTTGAGCTATTGTACAATTTAAATCAGTCATGTCATGTAAGCAGTGAAGTATGTGTCATTGTACTATACCTATATTTCTGTGCCATATCGGAGCATCATGAGTTGTGTTAAGTGTTAAAGGGGCGCGCTGACACTCTTTGGCCCAGGGCACACAAAAACCTGGAACCAGCCCTACCCCCCCACAACTTTAGCCAAATAACCCCCAGTTTTCAATGCGTAACTATTATTATGAAGTAAATTAAGGTTGACAAGCTTCAGTAATAAGAATTGATGTTTTGGGCATTGAAATGGGCACTGTAGGTGTGTTTCCTGTCCTCCACTCCCTGCCGACTTTGTTTCCCCATTGACTTGCATTGGGTTTCATGTTTCAGTCGGCCTCCGACTTTTCCCTATAGTCGGCCGATTTCGTTCGACCCGACTTTTGTGAAAGTCGGGTCTCATGAAACCCGACTCGACCCTAAAAAAGGCAAAGTCGCTCATCTCTAATCATAATTATAGGCAGAAATGATTGAATTGTAGAAAACTTGTAATTCATGTTTGGGTGAGAGGTGTCACCTTTTAGTCAACTTGACGTTATAATTGTATTTTTCTATTTTGTACAAAATCTTTTGTTGAAACTGATCAAATGGGGACAATTGACGAAAGTGCGCTCTGCACACTCCATGGTAAAAACAAAGAAATGTACAGATCTGTT
The DNA here is from genome assembly GCF_039654945.1 of Dendrobates tinctorius. NCBI lineage: Eukaryota > Metazoa > Chordata > Amphibia > Anura > Dendrobatidae > Dendrobates > Dendrobates tinctorius. The sequence continues at coordinate 120,692,512 of NW_027361690.1, read as the reverse complement.
TAGCTCTATTCTTCTCTTATAATTGTGTAATGCTTATTTACATGTGTATTCCTGGATGATACTTCTGGATCAGTTTTTCACAGTTTTCAAGGTCTTTGCTTGTAGTTGTTGAATGGAAAGTTTTGGTTTCTGATTGCAAAGAAGGAAAACGCGTCGGGTCATATAATCATAACACGGATGCCACAGCGCTTTAGGAATGTTATCCAACTATGTGATAATTACATTTCTCTTGGGATGTTGTAACAATAAATCTAAATCCTTGATGGACAGGCATTTCTAAATATCCCTTGCTTGCCAACGGTCCCTAATTAGCTGGGGCAATTATGTGTCCCAAATTAAGATAGCCGCACACTTTTTAAAAAAAAAAAAATCTCTAATCTCATCTTTTGTCTGTGCCTTTTGGATTGTATGCAGACATTGAATATATGAAATTTGAACTAGATTACAGCTATATAGAATATACTTGCCTATCAACCACGGCAAGGTGACCTTTCTTTCAAGGGACCCTAAACTTAATATTTATCAAGCATGCCTCTCTCGTGCTATAAACTAATAAATTTAAAGGGCAAGTAGGATCCAATATTAATTATTAACAGCCTCAAGCTAATGGGAGGAATGTACAGTCAGAAAAGGAGGCAGTATTAGTAGAACTATAAAGCTTAGCACAAGGTCTGCTATAACACACTCAGCTGTTCTGGAGTGTACACTGCTATCACTACATGTACATATTGAGATAATAGGACATTTGAACAAGCACACAGCTCCAGACAGGGAGAGCAGAAAGCCATGATTAGAAGATCTGCTGTGAAAGCTAAGGGGCTGGTGATTTATAACTGCACCTATTCAGAAGTTGAGAGGAAGAGCAGCGAGAAGGAGGAAGTTGAGAAGCCAGCTATCTGCTATAAAAAAATAAATGGACTGTATGTTATACATTTTCTAGGCTTTGAAAATGTGGCTTTGCAATAGTTTAGCTGTGTATTTAAACAGCCTGTCCTTCAAAGAATTTTTTTACCATGAATTTGTATTGTTTAAATAAAAAAATAAGAGGTGATACTCACCATCACCGCTCCCCTACAGCCCATGGTCCCTACTGTTATCTACTTCCAGCTCTAACCAATACACACCAGAAATGGCTGATTGAGGTAGGTCACTGCTGCGGCAAATGATTGTTGGTTATTGCAGTCTGTAAGCTTGCTTAAAGGGATGTGTTTTCAACTTTCGCCAGAAAGTTTCAAAACTGGTGGATAATCAAACATGTTGGGGCACAGCATTCCAGAGTATGGGGGGGGGCAGCATGGTGGCTCAGTGGTTAGCCCTGCAGTGCTGGAGCCCTGGGTTCAAATCAAGGAAAACACCTGCAAGGAGTTTTTACATTCTCCCCGTGTTTGCGTGGGTGTTATGAGTTCATTTTCCTCTTCACCATTGAGGTCTGGTGATTTCTCTGAGGGATTCTAGGAGACTAGTCTGATTCCTGCTCCTCAAAAGCTAAGTTTTCTGCCTTGCTTTTTGCATTTGTGTCTTTGGTTTTATTTTGCCTTACTTTTCTGGATTCTGCCATTCCCTGCTGAGGTGAGCTGAATTCCTTTTTGTCTTTTTGCTCTGTCTTCAGAAAATACCTGAGTACTGACATAGTCTTTTTGAAGCCAAGCGTCTTCAGGGCCTTTTTCCCTGTCAGTCTGTTGGCTCTTGTTTTGATAGGGTTTTTGGCGGATTGCAGACAGCAGCTTTTATATCCTGTCCTATCTAGTTAGCTTGGGCCCCATCATTTGCTCAGTCTATCTTTCTGTCTGTGTTAGTGTTTTTTTTTTCTTGCTTCACCGTCATTATATGTTGGGGGCTGCCTATTGCTTTGGGGTCTGCTCTGGGGCAGTTTAGATTTCCCTTTCTGTCTTTAGGCTATGTAGTTCTCCGGCTGTGATCGAGGGGTCTATGGCACTGTAGGAACCCCCCACGGCTACTGCTAGTTGTTGTTGATAGGTTTAGAGGTCTGCAATCCGATAGCTGCCAACTTAGCTAGTATTTCTGTTTTTGCCTCCTACGGTGACTCATTCATAACAGAGTCACCAGCCATACCGCAGATCCTAGGGTACTCAAAAGCAGGAAAGAGTTGTAAAAAAAAAAAAAGTGTGCATATTTTTTCCTCTATATCTCTGAGGCCATAGGGGGAATTTTTTTCTCTCTCAATGGAGATAAAGCAATTGTCTGATCGTGTGGAGCAGCTCGCTGCGGAAGTGCGGGGAATTTCCGCCTACCTTGCTCATTCACATGCTGCTGAACCATAGATCCCTACTCCTGATGTGTCTTTTCGGGATCGGTCTAAAATTTTGAATTTCAAAAATAATTGTAAATTATTTTTTGCCTTGAAGCCTAACTCGTCAGGGAGCTCCGCGCAGCAGGTTAAAATTGTCATCTCGTTGCTGCGTGGCTATCCCCAGGATTGGGCGTTTTCTTTGAAACCAGATGATCCTATTCTGACTAATGTGAACGCATTTTTTCAAGCCTTGGGGTTGTTGTATGACGAACCTAATGCTATTGATCAGTCTGAAAAGACCCTGTTGGCATTGAGTCAGGGTCGAGATTCTGCAGAATTGTACTGTCAAAAATTCCGAAAGTGGGCGGTCCTTACTACCTGGAATGATAATGCCTTGGCAGCTCTCTTTCGGAAGGGTTTGTCAGAAGCCGTAAAAGATACTATGGTGGGATTTCCTGTTCCCTCTGGTCTTGACGATTCTATGTCATTAGCCATTCAGGTTGTTCGGCGTTTACGTGACCGCAGGACTGCATGAGAGGTGTTGCCACCTGTTGAACAAGTGTCTGAACCTATGCAATGTGATAGAGTTTTGTCCAGGGAGAAACGTCAGGAGTTCAGAAGGCGTAATAAGCTGTGTTTTTTTTGTGGAGATGCCTCGCATATTATTTCTGTTTGTCCTAAACGAGAGAAACGTTTTGTACACACGTTTTCTGTGGGTGGTGTTCAACCTAAGTTTCTTCTGGCAATTACTCTGATCTGCTCCCTGTCCACATTTTCCGCCAAGGCTTTTGTGGATTCGGGAGCAGCCCTGAACCTAATGGACTTGGATTTTGCTAAACATTGTGGATTTCCTATGACACCTCTGCGGACGCCTATCCCTTTGAGGGGGATTGATGCTACTCCTTTGGCGAAAAATAAACCTCAGTTTTGGACCCAGGTGGTAATGCGGGTCGCCCCAGACCATCAAGAAAATTGCAGATTTTTGGTGTTGCATAATTTGCATGATACCATTGTTCTGGGGTTTCCCTGGTTGCAAATTCATAATCCAGTTTTGGATTGGAAATCTGTGTCTGTGGTGAGTTGGGGTTGTCGGTGTGCCCTTAGTGGGGCTCCATTTTTTTCCACCTCTCCTCAGTCACATGATGTTCCTGACTATTTGGTGGACTTTTATGATGTATTTAGTGAGAATGAGTCTGCGTCTTTGCCTCCTCATAGGAGTTATGACTGTGCAATTGAACTGAGCCCGGGGTGTAAATTTCCCAAGGGTCGGCTCTTCAATTTATCTGTACCCGAGCACGAGGCTATGCGATCCTATGTTAAGGAGGCGTTGGAGAAGGGTCATATTAGACCATCCTCTTCACCATTAGGTGCTGGGTTTTTTTCGTGGCCAAAAAGGATGGTTCATTAAGGCCTTATATTGATTATCGTGCCCTCAACAAAATTACTATTAAATATCAGTATTCGTTACCCCTGATTTCGGATCTATTCTCCATAGTTAAAGGTGCTTGCTGGTTTACCAAGCTTGACCTCAGGGGGGCGTATAATCTTATCCGCATTAAGCATGGGGAAGAATGGAAGACGGCGTTTAATACTCCAGAGGGACATTTTGAGTACATGGTGATGCCTTTTGGGCTCACTAATGCCCCTTCTGTCTTCCAGGGCTTCATAAACGACATTTTCCGAGACTTTGTGGATAAATTTTTGATTATCTACCTGGATGATATTTTGATCTTCTCCAAGGATTGGGATTCTCATGTGGAACATGTTCGGACTGTGTTCCGGATCTTGAGGGAGAATTCCCTGTATGTCAAGGGATCGAAATGCCTTTTTGGGGTACAGAGGATTTCATTTTTGGGATTTATTTTGTCTCCGTCAACTATTGAAATGGACCCAGCCAAGGTACAGGCCATTTATGATTGGGTTCAGCCCACTTCTTTGAAAGCCCTTCAGAAGTTTTTGGGTTTTGCTAATTTTTATCGGAAATTTATAGCAAAATTTTCTAGTATTGCCAAGCCATTGACTGATCTGACTAAGAAGGGTGCTGATGTGTTGAATTGGTCTCCGGAGGCTGTTTCTTCCTTTCAGGAGCTGAAGCGATGATTCACTTCTGCCCCGGTTTTGCGGCAACCTGATGTCTCACTCCCGTTCCAGGTAGAGGTGGACGCTTCTAAGATTGGTGCAGGAGCTGTTTTGTCCCAAAAGTATCTTGTAACATCTAAAATGAATCCCTGTGCTTTCTTTTCCCGAAAGTTCTCCCCATCTGAACGTAACTATGATGTGGGGAATCGGGAACTGTTAGCCATGAAATGGGCATTTGAGGAGTGGAGACATTGGTTGGAGGGAGCTAAACAGCAAGTCGTGGTCCTCACTGACAACAAGAATTTGATTTACCTGGAGTCGGCCAAACGCTTGAACCCTAGACAGGCTAGATGGGCCTTGTTTTTTACACGTTTTGATTTTGTGGTCTCTTTTCTTCCTGGCACTAAGAATGTCAAGGCTGACGCTCTTTCTAGGAGCTTCTTGGCTGATTCTCCTGTGGTGACCAAGCCTGCTACCATCTTAGGCGAAGGGGTAGTTCTTTCTGCCATCTCGCCCGATTTAAGACGTGCTCTGGAAGAGTTCCAGGAGGACAAACCTGAGCGTTGTCCCAGTGGAAAGTTGTATGTTCCTGACCAGTGGAAGAAGAGAGTGATGTCTGAAGTTCATTGCTCTGCATTGGCTGGTCATCCAGGTATTTTTGGTACTAGAGATCTGGTGAGTTGGTCTTTTTGGTGACCCGCCTTGTCACGTGATGTCAGGAATTTTGTGCAGTCTTGTGGGACTTGCTCTCGATCTAAAACTTGTTCTCGCTCTAGTGGGTTGTTGATACCTTTGCCGGTCCCCAGGAGGCCATGGACCCATATTTCAATGGATTTCATCTCTGATATGCCTGTCTCTCAGAGAATGACTGTTATTTGGGTGATTTGTGATAGTTTCTCTAAGATGGTTCATCTTGTACCACTCCCTAAGTTGCCATCTTCTTCTGAGTTGGTGCCCCTGTTTTTGCAACAGGTGGTTCCCTGGCACGGGATTCCTGAGAACATTGTATCTGACAGAGGAGTTCAGTTTGTGTCTAGATTTTGGAGGACTTTCTGTTCCAAGCTGGGAATTCAGTTGTCCTTCTCCTCTGCGTTTCACCCTCAGACCAATGGGCAGACGGAGAGAACAAACCAGACCTTGGAGTCGTATTTGAGATGTTTTATTTCCGCTGATCAGGATGATTGGGTTTCATTTTTGCCCTTGACCGAATTTGCTTTAAATAATAGAGCTAGTTCTGCCACTTTGTCACCTTTTTTTTGTAACTTTGGGTTTCATCCTCGATTTTCTTCAGGGCGGGTGGAGCCTTCTGCCTGCCCAGGTGTTGACACTGTGGTGGAGAGAATGCACCAGATCTGGGACCAAGTGGTGGATAAGTTATCTCTCTCCCAGGAAAAGGCCCAGCGGTTTTCCAACCGACATAGGACCATTGGTCCCCGGTTTAAGGTGGGTGATATGGTTTGGTTATCATCAAAAAATATCGCTATGAAGGTAGCTTCTCCTAAGTTTAAGCCTAGATTTATTGGACCTTACAAGATTTTGGAGATCATTAATCCGGTCTCTTTTTGGTTGGCTCTTCCTGTCACATTTAAAATCCATAATGTGTTTCATAAGTCCTTGTTGAAGAGGTTTGTTGAACCAGTAGTTCCTGGGGTGGCACCTCCGGACCCTGTATTGGTTGAAGGTAACATGGAATATGAGGTAGAGAAGATACTGGATTCCCGTCTGGCTAGACGGAGACTCCAGTATTTGGTTAAGTGGAAGGGTTATGGTCAGGAGGATAATTCCTGGGTCTCTGCCTCTGATATTCATGCCAAAAGATTGGTGCTTGCCTTTCATCGGGCTCACCCTGATCGCCCTGGTGGCGTGGATGAGGGTTCGGTGACCCCTCCTCAAGGGGGAGGTACTGTTATGAGTTCATTTTCCCCTTCACCATTGAGGTCTGATGAACTCCCTCTTCTGGTGAAGGAAGGTAGTGAGGCTGATTACCAAACACCTGAGCTGGTAGAGGATGACTGGGTGACGGGAATTACTGACTGGATATAAGGCAGCCGACGCCCTTCTGCCTCGCTGGTGATTTCTCTGAGGGATTCTAGGAGACCAGTCTGATTCCTGCTCCTCAAAAGCTAAGTTTTCTGCCTTGCTTTTTGCATTTGTGTTTTTGGTTTTATTTTGCCTTGCTTTTCTGGATTCTGCCATTCCCTGCTGGGGTGAGCTGAATTCCTTTTTGTCTTTTTGCTCTGTCTTCAGAAAATACCTGAGTACTGACATAGTCTTTTTGAAGCCTAGCGTCTGCAGGGCCTTTTTCCTTGTCAGTCTGTTGGCTCTTGTTTTGATAGGGTTTTTGGCGGATTGCAGACAGCAGCTTTTATATCCTGTCCTATATAGTTAGCTTGGGCCCCATCATTTGCTCAGTCTATCTTTCTATCTGTGTTAGTGTTTTTTCTTCTTGCTTCACCGTCATTATATGTTGGGGGCTGCCTATTGCTTTGGGATCTGCTCTGGGGCAGTTTAGATTTCCCTTTCTGTCTTTAGGCTATGTAGTTCTCCGGCTGTGATCGAGGGGTCTAGGGCACCGTAGGAACCCCCCACGGCTACTGCTAGTTGTTGTTGATAGGTTCAGGGGTCTGCAATCCGATAGCTGCCAACTTCTCTGGTTTTCTGGACTTAGCTAGTATTTCTGTTTTTGCCTCCTACGGTGACTCGTTCATAACACGTGGGTTTCCTTCAGGTTCTCCAAGTCCTCCCACACTCCAAAGACATACTGATAGGGAATCTATATTGTGAGCCCCAATGGGGACAGTGATGATGATGTACTGTATGTAAAGCACTGTGGAATTACATACATTACAGTAATATACTGTAAGTGAGTAAAATAAATCCATAAAAAATAAATACTCTGGAGACGTCTTGGAGATGATTGGGTGAGGAACATATAAGTGTGGAGGATAGATTACGTGTTGCAAGGTAAGAGGAGATAAGTTCAGAGATATATGGAGGAGACAGATTATGATCTGCTTTTAAAGATTGATTTTGGGCGCATCTGATAGCTATTGTCTAAAGGGAAATAATAGTACAGAAAAATATAATATTCAGACTCCTCTAATGATGTATAAAACAATGCATTGCATTTCTCTGTGTCGGTCTCTGCGCAGCCAGACCATGCATTGCAATCTGAGATCAAGCCATCTGAAAAAGCCCATAGACATAGTCAGAAAAGAATCCTTGAACAACAATATTGTCATGCCGCGGTCACCAGGAGGCGGGGCTGCTGTCCCGACGTCATTCTCTCTGGTGTCGCGCCCGCTCCGGGCCCCTCGTCGGGTGCGCACGCCGCGCTATCGGGTTTTCACTTCCTCCATGTCGCGCTCACATTGGCGCGTTCCTGTCCTCCAGGCCTCGGGTCGATCCTCTCTATGGTAAAGGAGGACTGACCCGGAAGCTGTAGTGGTCAGGTGCTTCTAGCTAGAGGACCTGACCTGGAACCAGTAGTAGTCATGTCCTATATCAAGTGACCTCCCCCTATGGGAGGTGCCTGATTATTGTTGTTGTACTTCCTGGCTGGGCCTGCTGTGTCCCTGCCTGGCTGTGCGCTGTTCTCAGGTCCTCTGCTCTGTCTTACATTCTATTGTGCTCCTAGCACTCGTTTTGAACTCTCACTTGCTTTTTGCTCAGTAGTGCCTCCTGGCACACTCTCGTATCCTGTCCTCTGTCTCTTGCTCAGTCGTGCCTCCTGGCATTCACTCTGTGCCTGTGCTCTGTTACGCCTCCTGACATGACTGCTGCTCCATTCGGTTGTCTGTCGTGCTCCTTGCACGCGTCCTGCTTTGGTTACCTCCGGACGTATTACTCGCTACACACCATACGTGCTCACGTGTACCTGTCTCGCGCTATCCTGTAGTTAGCGCACTTCCGTGTACACACCTGGTGTTCCTAGTATCCAGTACCTTCCTTCAGACATACTCACCCGTGTCTCCTGTGAGCTGTCCCTCTCGGTACCGGCTACCGTGGTACTCAAACCCCTGGGCTTGCATCTAACGGTCCCTGTATAGGGGTCGGTTCCACCTGGCAGCTCGCCCTGGGCCCCTCGGTGCCACAGTCCAGAGGGTCCACTCCTGGAGTTCCGGCTCCAGACCATCCACGCTAACAAATATCTGAAACAGCTAATGCTTACTGGCAAACATAACAATGTTAAACATTTTCGTAGGTTGATTACAAGTCATAGTTATGCCATAGGAATATTAATTGCTTTACATTTTGTAGTACTACTGTATTAATACGGACGGGTTGCAATCAGGTCAGCACAATCCATACTCACTGTGCTGTCAGCTGCTTCTTCCCTGCTCTGTTCCCCGTTCTTCCATTCACGTAAAGGACAGGAGGCAAGGTCCAAAGCAACTTTAAACATAACGGATTTATTCTCTTCAGGACACAGCAGATCCATAACACTTCCAGCACACTTGTCACAGTACCAGCAATGCATTATTCTTCGTCTTTCCCTAACTTCTTTTACTTCACTGGAATAGGTCACAAAGTTACAATGGGATAAGGAGTCCAATGAAAGCGGCACTTCAACCTATCTCCTTGGAACTGACTTCAGCCCAGACACGGAAATAATCATCTACTAGGTCGTCCACCCCCTTTTGGTTATTCTGCCCGCGCATTCGCTGGTGGCCCACTCTACTACTAACTTCAGCTCCCAAACTTCCTCAGTAACCTCATCAGTAACTTCTTCACTGACTTCTTCACTACGTTCCTGTGGATACCATGCACTGCACTCTTCTCTTCTTCCTTAATACTTCCACTCCTTTCTGGATGGCTGGGTTTCTCTACTTGGAAACAGTGTGTGATAGTTAAACAGCTCAGGCCCCAAGGCCACCTAAGCACACCAGCGCGGTGCAGCGCTGGAGATGGCAGATGACAGTGATGGGTAAGTATTTTAATGCAAACACTGCACATAGTGTATATTACTGACAGCTAACAGATGGGGAAATTTAAAAAACGCTGGTCTGGTACTTGTAAATTAGTACAATGTTTGGTGTTTTTTCAGCATGGTGGGCCACTCTTGATTATGGGGACTATGTGTAAATGCATTAGTGATACAGTTGTGTGCAAAAGTGTTTGCCCCCTATATGATTTCCTATGCTTTTGCATGTTTCTCACACTTAAATATTTCAGATCACCAAACAAATTTAAATATTAGACAAAGATAACTCAAGTAACCACAAAATACAGTTTTTAAATGAATTGGAAGTCTTTATTATTAAGGGAAAAAGAAATTCAAACCTAGAGGGCCCTATGTGAAAAAAGTGATTGTCCCCTGGTTGGACCACCCTTAGCAGCAACAACTACAATCAAGCAATTGCTAGCAATGAGTCTTTTTCAACTCTCTGGAGGAATTTTGGCCATCTCATCTTTTGCAGAATTGTTGTAATTCAGCAACATTGAAGGTTTTCGGATTAAGGTCAGGACTTTAACTAGGTCACTCCAATGTCTTAATTTTGTTTTACTTAAGCATTCAGAGGTGGACTTGCTGGTGTGTTTTGGATCATTGTCCTGCTGCATAACCCGAGTGTGCTACAGCTTTAGATCAAGATCAAATGGCCAGACATTCTCCTTCATGATTTTTTGGTAGACAGCAGAATTCATGACCCACATGTGCGATTATACCTTGCTGATCCTAAAAAGGGATCCCCGTATTGCCAAAATGATGAAGGATGATGACTACTGGCTGGCCAGCATCCTCGTTCCACGCTACAAAGGCAAATTACACAACATCATGCCACAGGAGAACCTAGAGATAATATTGGCTATCAAACAAGCAACTCTGGTAAACCGTTTGTTTGAGGCTTTCCCAGCACCCAGCAGTGGTGCTGGTTCTCCAACAAGCCGTAGTGGGCACAATGGAAGAGGTGTTCGTGATGCACTCAGCCAAAGTGGCGTTGGAGACAGGGGTTTAATGACCATGTTGTGGAATGATTTCTCAAGTACCGCTCACACGACTGCTAATACTGCATCGATTACAAGTGACAGGAGACAGCAGTTGTCAACTATGGTTACGAACTACTTCTCCTCCTATATCGATGTTCTCCCTCACAGGTCATTCCCCTTTGACTATTGGGCATCTAAACTGGACACCTGGCCTGAATTGGCACACTATGCCTTACAGGAGCTCGCTTGCCCTGCTGCTAGTGTGTTATCTGAAAGAGGCTTCAGTGCTGCTGGATCAATCCTGACAGAAAAAAGGACCCATCTGTCGACCCAAAATGTTGATGATCTAACCTTCATTAAAATTAACCATGCATGGGTTTCAAAGGATTTTGTCCCACCTTCCCCTGATGACACATAGGTTGCCAGAAAACTGCCTTGCTTTTGTCTTCCTCTTCCTCGGACTTGCCAAATCCGACATTTGCAGCAGCTGAATGTCCAGCCTACACATCAACATATGCCATTTTTTAAACCTCCCTAACTGGGCTGCCCACCCCCCAAGGGCTGGGGTCAACACCCGGCGCACCCGGGCAAGTGCCGCTGCTCTGAACAGGTGCATGGGCCCACTGAAGGTAGATGGCACTGGCATAGGGCCCCTCATAGTACAATACAGTGTCTCTGATGGTGGGGGGCTCACTCACCGTCAGACACACCAGGGTACTATGAGGGGCCCTGTGCCAGTACCGTTGCCCATGGGTGTGCCCCCCCTGCTTGGTCAAGGTTAAATCCTTCACAGGGACGGCCACTAGAAATTTGGTATATTGATCGATGATGGTTAAGATGTAGCTATGGCCTGTCCTGCTGGTCTCTACCTTCAGATGATCAATGGCTACCATTTGTAATGGACGTCAACTTACAAGCAGATGCAGTGGTGCTTTATGATCACCTTTCACAGTTGTGATAGTCACAGACGTGTGACATTACTGCCACCATTTTTCAATGTCTCCTCTCATGCCAATCCAATAGAATTGCCTACAGCCTGTGGCTTCTGTCTTTTACACTCCAAAATGACCAGACACATCATGATAGGCAGTGAGGACCATGTCTACATCTCTCCCTGTGATCACAATTTGATGGAGACGAGTAACGGTGATGTGATCCACGCTACTGCGATAAAGCAATCCTTTCTTCACAAAGAACCGTTTTAGCTGTCTCCACAGACACAGTAATTGAGCGTCTGCATCACCTCTGCAACATCTACCGGGAGGTTTTCCCGCGATGAGTAATTCCCAAATTTCTGCTAACACTCAACTTTCCGTCTGTGCTTGTATCCATGTAGTTTCCAGTAGCGGAGAGTCTGGACTGGCTTACTGAGATTGAAATATATATGAAGATTTCAAAGTACCACAACACTGTATACTGTTGTACGCTTCGAATACCTTTCCATACTTCTACTTTTTAAATTCTGGTGTAATACATAGTGAGCCTGTGAGTGTCTGTGTCTGACTCGAAGTATAGACGGAAATTTGCAATTACCCCTAGACTGGATACACCTGGTATGTGCTGATACAGTACTATAATTTACATCTATGTACTTGTCCTGTTTGGTTGCATTATTGTTTTTTCTAGGAACTGGCATTTTTTGTTTCTAATTATGTCATCTAGCTATATGCCTTGTATCGGTGTTCCTATTAGGTCTTTGTACTCCATGTATACCCCACTTGGTCGCTTGCACGCTGCCATGGTCAATTCATGACTCTATTCCCTGCCCTGTTTCCCTGTTCTTATCCGAATAAAGATTTATTTTATATGTTTCATACATATTTAGTTGTTTGGATTTCTTTTGATCGTTTGTTCTTTCTCCGTGATTCAAATATATTTTGCGATTATCCTTGCATAGATATCCTTTATTTAATCCTGTTCTTTGTTTTCTTTGGTTAATAAAGGACTGTTATATTTATATTTACTTGAATGGGATTGTTATCCTTACTATGGTTATGTGTCTTTAGGCTATGTAGTTCTCCGGCTGTGATCGAGGGGTCTATGGCACCGTAGGAACCCCCCACGGCTACTGCTAGTTGTTGTTGATAGGTTCAGGGGTCTGCAATGCGATAGCTGCCAACTTCTCTGGTTTTCTGGACTTAGCTAGTATTTCTGTTTTTGCCTCCTACAGTGACTCGTTCATAACAGAATCACCAGCCATACCGCAGATCCTAGGGTACTCAATAGCAGGATAGAATTGTAAAAAAAAAAAAAAAAAGGTGTGTATATTTTTTCCTCTATATCTCTGAGGCCATAGGGGGAATTTTTTTTTCTCTCTCAATGGAGATAAAGCAATTGTCTGATCATGTGGAGCAGCTCGCTGCGGAAGGGCGGGGAATTTCCGCCTACCTTGCTCATTCACATGCTGCTGAACCGAAGATCCCTACTCCTGATGTGTTTTTTGGGGATCGGTCTAAAATTTTGAATTTCAAAAATAATTGTAAATTATTTTTTGCCTTGAAGCCTAACTCATCAGGGAGCTCCGCGCAGCAGGTTAAAATTGTCATCTCGTTGCTGCGTGGCGATCCCCAGGATTGGGCGTTTTCTTTGAAACCAGATGATCCTATTCTGACTAATGTGAACGCATTTTTTCAAGCCTTGGGGTTGTTGTATGACGAACATAATGCTATTGATCAGGCTGAAAAGACCCTGTTGGCATTGAGCCAGGGTCGAGATTCTGCAGAATTGTACTGTCAAAAATTCCGAAAGTGGGCGGTCCTTACTACCTGGAATGATAATGCCTTGGCAGCTCTCTTTCATAAGGGTTTGTCAGAAGCCGTAAAAGATACTATGGTGGGATTTCCTGTTCCCTCTGGTCTTGACGATTCTATGTCATTAGCCATTCAGGTTGATCGGCGTTTACGTGAACGCAGGACTGCATGAGAGGTGTTGCCACCTGTTGAACAAGTGTCTGAACCTATGCAATGTGATAGAGTTTTGTCCAGGGAGCAACGTCAGGAGTTCAGAAGGCGTAATAAGCTGTGTTTTTTTTGTGGAGATGCCTCGCATATTATTTCTGTCTATCCTAAACGAGAGAAACGTTTTGTACACATGTTTTCTGTGGGTGGTGTTCAACCTAAGTTTCTTCTGGCAATTACTCTGATCTGCTCCCACATTTTCCGCCAAGGCTTTTGTGGATTCGGGAGCAGCCCTGAACCTAATGGACTTGGATTTTGCTAAACATTGTGGATTTCCTATGACACCTCTGCGGACGCCTATCCCTTTGAGGGGGATTGATGCTACTCCTTTGGCGAAAAATAAACCTCAGTTTTGGACCCAGGTGGTAATGCGGGTCGCCCCAGACCATCAAGAAAATTGCAGATTTTTGGTGTTGCATAATTTGCATGATACCATTGTTCTGGGGTTTCCCTGGTTGCAAATTCATAATCCAGTTTTGGATTGGAAATCTGTGTCTGTGGTGAGTTGGGGTTGTCGGTGTGCCCTTAGTGAGGCTCCGTTTTTTTCCACCTCTCCTCAGTCACATGATGTTCCTGACTATTTGGTGGACTTTTATGATGTATTTAGTGAGAATGAGTCTGCGTTTTTGCCTCCTCATAGGAGTTATGACTGTGTAATTGAACTGAGCCCGGGGTGTAAATTTCCCAAGGGTCGGCTCTTCAATTTATCTGCACCCGAGCACGAGGCTATGCGATCCTATATTAAGGAGGCGTTGGAGAAGGGTCATATTAGACCATCCTCTTCACCCTTAGGTGCTGGGGTTTTTTTAGTGGCCAAAAAGGATGGTTCATTAAGGCCTTGTATTGATTATCGTGCCCTCAACAAAATTACTATTAAATATCAGTATCCGTTACTCCTGATTTCGGATCTATTCTCCAGAGTTAAAGGTGCTTGCTGGTTTACCAAGCTTGACCTCAGGGGGGCGTATAATCTTATCCGCATTAAGCATGGGGATGAATGGAAGACGGTGTTTAATACTCCAGAGGGACATTTTGAGTACATGGTGATGCCTTTTGGGCTCACTAATGCCCCTTCTGTCTTCCAGTGCTTCATGAACGACATTTTCCGAGACTTTGTGGATAAATTTTTGATTATCTACCTGGATGATATTTTGATCTTCTCCAAGGATTGGGATTCTCATGTGGAACATGTTCGGACTGTGTTCCGGATCTTGAGGGAGAAATCCCTGTATGTCAAGGGATCGAAATGCCTTTTTGGGGTACAGAGGATTTCATTTTTGGGATTTATTTTGTCTCCGTCAACTATTGACCCGGCCAAGGTACAGGCCATTTATGATTGGGTTCAGCCCACTTCTTTGAAGGCCCTTCAGAAGTTTTTGGGTTTTGCTAATTTTTATCGGGAATTTATAGCAAATTTTTCTAGTATTGCCAGGCCATTGACTGATCTGACTAAGAAGGGTGCTGATGTGTTGAATTGGTCTCTGGAGGCTGTTTCTTCCTTGCAGGAGCTGAAGTGAAGATTCACTTCTACCCCGGTTTTGCGGCAACCTGATGTCTCACTCCCGTTCTAGGTAGAGGTGGACGCTTCTAAGATTGGTGCAGGAGCTGTTTTGTCCCAAAAGTATCTTGTAACATCTAAAATGAATCCCTGTGCTTTCTTTTCCCGAAAGTTCTCCCCATCTGAACGTAACTATGATGTGGGGAATCGGGAACTGTTAGCCATGAAATGGGCATTTGAGGAGTGGAGACATTGGTTGGAGGGAGCTAAACATCAAGTCATGGTCCTCACTGACAACAAGAATTTGATTTACCTGGAGTCGGCCAAACGCTTGAACCCTAGACAGGCTAGATGGGCCTTGTTTTTTACGCGTTTTGATTTTGTGGTCTCTTTTCTTCCTGGCACTAAGAATGTCAAGGCTGACGCTCTTTCTAGGAGCTTCTTGGCTGATTCTCCTGTGGTGACCAAGCCTGCTACCATCTTAGGCGAAGGGGTAGTTCTTTTTGCCATCTCGCCCGATTTAAGATGTGCTCTGGAAGAGTTCCAGGAGGACAAACCTGAGCGTTGTCCCAGTGGAAAGTTGTATGTTCCTGACCAGTGGAAGAAGAGAGTGATGTCTGAAGTTCATTGCTCTGCATTGGCTGGTCATCCAGGTATATTTGGTACTAGAGATCTGGTGAGTCGGTCTTTTTGGTGGCCCGCCTTGTCTCGTGATGTCAGGAATTTTGTGCAGTACTGTGGGACTTGCTCCCGGTCTAAACCTTGTTCTCGCTCTAGTGGGTAGTTGATGCCTTTGCCGGTCCCCAGGAGGCCATGGACCCATATTTCAATGGATTTCATCTCTGATATGCCTGTCTCTCAGAGAATGACTGTTATTTGGGTGATTTGTGATAGGTTCTCTAAGATGGTTCATCTTGTACCACTCCCTAAGTTGCCATCTTCTTCTGAGTTGGTGCCCCTGTTTTTGCAACAGGTGGTTCGCTTGCACGGGATTCCTGAGATCATTGTATCTGACAGAGGAGTTCAGTTTGTGTCTAGATTTTGGAGGACTTTCTGTTCCTGGGAATTCAGTTGTTCTTCTCCTCTGCGTTTCACCCTCAGACCAATGGGCAGACGGAGAGAACAAACCAGACCTTGGAGTCGTATTTGAGATGTTTTATTTCCGCTGATCAGTATGATTGGGTTTCATTTTTGCCCTTGGCCGAATTTGCTTTAAATAATAGAGCTAGTTCTGCCACTTTGTCACCTTTTTTTTGTAACTTTGGGTTTCATCCTCGATTTTCTTCAGGGCAGGTGGAGCATTCTGCCTGTCCAGGTGTTGACACTGTGGTGGAGAGAATGCACCAGATCTGGGACCAAGTGGTGGATAAGTTATCTCTCTCCCAGGAAAAGGCCCAGCCGTTTTCCAACCGACATAGGACCATTGGTTTAAGGTGGGTGATATGGTTTGGTTATCATCAAAAAATATCGCTATGAAGGTAGCTTCTCCTAAGTTTAAGCCTAGATTTATTGGACCTTACAAGATTTTGGAGATCATTAATCCGGTCTCTTTTCGGTTGGCTCTTCCTGTCACATTTAAAATCCATAATGTGTTTCATAAGTCCTTGTTGAAGAGGTTTGTTGAACCAGTAGTTCTTGGGGTGGCACCTCCGGACCCTGTGTTGGTTGAAGGTAACATGGAATATGAGGTAGAGAAGATACTGGATTCCCGTCTGGCTAGACGGAGACTCCAGTATTTGGTTAAGTGGAAGGGTTATGGTCAGGAGGATAATTCCTGGGTCTCTGCCTCTGATATTTATGCCAAAAGATTGGTGCTTGCCTTTCATCGGGCTCACCCTGGTCGCCCTGGTGGCGTGGATGAGGGTTCGGTGACCCCTCCTCAAGGGGGAGGTACTGTTATGAGTTCATTTTCCCTTCACCATTGAGGTCTGATGAACTCCCTCTTCTGGTGAAGGAAGGTAGTGAGGCTGATTACCAAACACCTGAGCTGGTAGAGGATGACTGGGTGACGGGAATTGCTGACTGGATATAAGGCAGCCGACGCCCTTCTGCCTCGCTGGTGATTTCTCTGAGGGATTCTAGGAGACCAGTCTGATTCCTGCTCCTCAAAAGCTAAGTTTTCTGCCTTGCTTTTTGCATTTGTGTTTTTGGTTTTATTTTGCCTTGCTTTTCTGGATTCTGCCATTCCCTGCTGGGGTGAGCTGAATTCCTTTTTGTCTTTTTGCTCTGTCTTCAGAAAATACCTGAGTACTGACATAGTCTTTTTGAAGCCTAGCGTCTTCAAGGCCTTTTTCCCTGTCAGTCTGTTGGCTCTTGTTTTGATAGGGTTTTTGGCCGATTGCAGACAGCAGCTTTTCTATCCTGTCCTATCTAGTTAGCTTGGGCCCCATCATTTGCTCAGTCTATCTTTCTTTCTGTGTTTGTGTTTTTTCTTCTTGCTTCCACTGCTCTGGGGCAGTTTAGATTTCCCTTTCTGTCTTTAGGCTATGTAGTTCTCCGGCTGTGATCGAGGGGTCTATGGCACCGTAGGAACCCCCCACGGCTACTGCTAGTTGTTGTTGATAGGTTCAGGGGTCTGCAATCCAATAGCTACCAACTTCTCTGGTTTTCTGGACTTAGCTAGTATTCTGTTTTTGCCTCCTACGGTGACTCGTTCATAACACGTGGGTTTCCTTCAGGTTCTCCAAGTCCTCCCACACTCCAAAGACATACTGATAGGGAATCTATATTGTGAGCCCCAATGGGGACAGTGATGATGATGTACTGTATGTAAAGCACTGTGGAATTACATACATTACAGTAATATACTGTAAGTGAGTAAAATAAATCAATAAAAAATAAATACTCTGGAGACGTCTTGGAGATGATTGGGTGAGGAACATATAAGTGTGGAGGAGAGATTACGTGTTGCAAGGTAAGAGGAGATAAGTTCAGAGATATATGGAGGAGACAGATTATGAACGGCTTTTAAAGATTGATTTTGGGCGCATCTGATAGCTATTGTCTAAAGGGAAATAATAGTACAGAAAAATATAATATTCAGACTCCTCTAAAGATGTATAAAACAATGCATTGCATTTCTCTGTGTCGGTCTCTGCGCAGCCAGACCATGCATTGCAATCTGAGATCAAGCCAATGATCATGGTCATCTGAAAAAGCCCATAGACATAGTCAGAAAAGAATCCTTGAACAACAATATTGTCATGCCACGGTCACCAGGAGGCGGGGCTGCGGTCCCGACGTCATTCTCTCCGGTGTCGCGCCCGCTCCGGGCCCCTCGTCGGGTGTGCACGCTGCACTATCGGGTTTTCGCTTCCTCCATGTCGCGCTCACATTGGCGCGTTCCTGTCCTCCAGGCCTCGGGTCGATCCTCTCTATGGTAAAGTAGGACTGACCCGGGAGCTGTAGTGGTCAGGTGCTTCTAGCTAGAGGACCTGACCCGGAACCAGTAGTCGTCATGTGCTATATCAGGTGACCTCCCCCTATGGGAGGTGCCTGATTATTGTTGTGCTTCCTGGCTGGGCCTGCTGTGTCCCTGCCTGGCTGTGCGCTGTTCTCAGGTCCTCTGCTCTGTCTTACATTCTATTTTGCTCCTAGCACTCATTTTGAACTCTCACTTGCTTTTTGCTCAGTAGTGCCTCCTGGCACACTCTCATATCCTGTCCTCTGTCTCTTGCTCAGTCGTGCCTCCTGGCATTCACTCTGTCCCTGTGCTCTGTTACGCCTCCTGGCAAGACTGCTGCTCCATTCGGTTGTCTGTCGTTCTCCTTGCACGCGTCCTGCTTTGGTTACCTCCGGACGTATTACTCGCTACACACCATACGTGCTCACGTGAACCTGTCTCGCACTATCCTGTAGTTAGCGCACTTCCGTGTACACACCTGGTGTTTCTAGTATCCAGTACCTTTCTTCAGACATACTCGCCCGTGTCTCCTGTGAGCCGTCCCTCTCGGTACCGGCTACCGTGGTACTCGAACCCCTGGGCTTGCATCTAACGGTCCCTGTATAGGGGTCGGTTCCACCTGGCAGCTCGCGTGGGGCTCCTTGGTGCCACAGTCCAGAGGGTCCACTCCTGGAGTTCCAGCTCCAGACCATCCACGCTAACAAATATCTGAAACAGCTAATGCTTACTGGCAAACATAACAATGTTAAACATTTTCGTAGGTTGATTACAAGTCATAGTTATGCCATAGGAATATTAATTGCTTTACATTTTGTAGTACTACTGTATTAATACGGCCGGGTTGCAATCAGGTCAGCACAATCCATACTCACTGTGCTGTCAGCTGCTTCTTCCCTGCTCTGTTCCCCGTTCTTCCATTCACGTAAAGGACAGGAGGCAAGGTCCAAAGCAACTTTAAACATAACGGATTTATTCTCTTCAGGACACAGCAGATCCATAACACTTCCAGCACACTTGTCTCAGTACCAGCAATGCATTATTCTTCGTCTTTCCCTAACTTCTTCTACTTCACTGGAATAGGTCACAAAGTTACAATGGGACGAGTAGCCCAATGAAAGCGGCACTTCAACCTATCTCCTTGGAACTGACTTCAGCCCAGACACGGAAATAATCATCTACTAGGTCGTCCACTCCCTTTTGGTTATCCTGCCCGCGCACTCACTGGTGGCCCACTCTACTACTAACTTCAGCACCCAAACTTCCTCAGTAACCTCATCAGTAACTTCTTCACTGACTTCTTCACTACGTTTCTGTGGATACCATGCACTGCACTCTTCTCTTCTTCCTTAATACTTCCACTCCTTTTTATGGATGGCTGGGTTTCTCTACTTGGAAACAGTGTGTGATAGCTACGCAGCTCAGGCCCCAAGGCCACCTAAGCACACCAGCGCGGTGCAGTGCTGGAGATGGCAGATGACAGTGATGGGTAAGTATTTTAATGCAAACACTGCACATAGTGTATATTACTGACAGCTAACAGATGGGGAAATTTAAAAAACGCTGGTCTGGTTCTTGTAAATTAGTACAATGTTTGGTGTTTTTTCAGCATGGTGGGCCACTCTTGATTATGGGGACTATGTGTAAATGCATTAGTGATACAGTTGTGTGCAAAAGTGTTTGCCCCTATCTGATTTCCTATGCTTTTGCATATTTCTCACACTTAAATATTTCAGATCACAAAACAAATTTAAATATTAGACAAAGATAACTCAAGTAACCACAAAATACAGTTTTTAAATGAATTGGAAGTCTTTATTATTAAGGGAAAAAGAAATTCAAACCTAGAGGGCCCTATGTGAAAAAAGTGATTGTCCCCTGGTTGGACCACCCTTAGCAGCAACAACTACAATCAAGCAATTGCTAGCAATGAGTCTTTTTCAACTCTCTGGAGGAATTTTGGCCATCTCATCTTTTGCAGAATTGTTGTAATTCAGCCACATTGGAGGTTTTCGGATTAAGGTCAGGACTTTAACTAGGTCACTCCAATGTCTTAATTTTGTTTTTCTTAAGCACTCAGAGGTGGACTTGCTGGTGTGTTTTGGATCATTGTCCTGCTGCATAACCCGAGTGTGCTTCAGCTTGAGATCCCGATCAAATGGCAAGACATTCTCCTTCATGATTTTTTGGTAGACAACAGAATTCATGATTCCATTTAACAGAGAAATTCTTCCAGGTCCTGAAGCAGCAAAACAGCCCCAGACCACCACACTACCACCACCATATTTTTTTTTTGTTGAACTGACGTTCCTTTTCTGAAATGTTGTGTTACTTTTACGCCAGATGTAATGGGACATACAATTTCTAAAAGTATTCTCCAAACAGTCTTGGGGATCATCAAGATATATTATGGCAAAACAGAGACAAGCCTTTATGTTCTTATTGCTCAGAAGTGGTTTTTGTCTTGGAATGCTGCCATGCAGGCCATTTTTGCCCAGTCTTTCTTATGGTGGAGTCATGAACACTAACCTTACCTGAGGCAAGTGAGGCCTGTTGTTCTTTGGATGTTATTGTTAAGTCTTTTGTGACCTCTTGGATGAGTCATCGCTGCACTCTTGGGGTAATTTTGGCGGGACAGCCACTCATGGGAAGGTTTACCACTGATCCATGTTTTTGCCATTTGTTAATGGCTCTCACTGTGGTTCACTGAATTCCCAAAGCTTTCAAAATGGCTTTATAACCTTTTTCCAGGCTGATAGATCTCAATTAATTTGTTTCTCACTTGTTCCAGAATTTCAATGGCTCACGGCATGATGTGTAGCTTATGAGCACCTTTTGGGCTCCTTCACTTTGTCAGGCAAGTCCTTTTTAAGTGATTTCTTGATTGAGAACAGGTGTGGTAGTAATCAGGCCTGAGTGTGGCTAGAGAATATGATCTTAGCTTTCCAAAGATGTGTTAAACCAGAGCTAATTTATGTTTTAAGGGGAGCGGGATGGGCAAGCACTTTTTCAAACAGGGCCCTGTAGGTTTGGATTTATTTTTCACTTAATAATAAAGACCTTCATTTGAAAACTGTATTTTGTGCTTACTTGTGTTATCTTTGTCTAATATTTTGTTTGGTGATCTGAAACATTTAAGTGTGACAAACATGCAAAAGAATAGGAAATCAGGAAGGGGCAAACACTTTTTCACACAACTGAATTTCTTGCCTTATGTGGGTTATATACGCTCACCATCCAGGGGTTACATAACTTTACTTTCTGCATTTGTAATATATTTCTCTATTACTTTTGCCTGACTTCTGAATGAGCCAAACTGGGGTAAAGATTGTTCTTCCAAGTTTGAGAATATTGATTTTGCAGACTTCTGCTACAGTCACACTAGTTCATATACTTCTTTTCAGAAGCATCAGTGTAGATGTAAAAATGAACCCAGAAATGTTTCTTGTTCCAGAATTGATCCTGTACAACGTTGTGGTGAGGTCATTACTTGAGAAGACGCCAAGAAAAATATACAATTATGCCCAAGCTAATCACTGACATAAACCATTCAAACTTGCTCTGTCCCACTGACGTGCAGCGCAAATCATCTGTTTCCCACTGGGCTTTTTTAAAAGTCCAGCCCACTCAACATCATGTAACCCTAGATATGCTGGAATAGACTATGGAGAATAACTATTATGTAGTATATATTATTATATCTAAAAGAAAAAATATGCGGTGGTTATAAGAACCAATGCGATTCTGATTGATATGGTAAGATATGAGTTGCAGCATTTTGTGCAGCCACAGAAAAATCTTGATTTTCGTTCAGATCTGGAGAAATGATCATGAAAAAAAAGTGTTTCACATAATTTTAGCTGAGTGCATAGAATGTAAAGGAAGCAGCGTAGCCTTCTATCATCGGCTGACCGGAGGCTCTGGGTATCACATTCCCTCTCTGTGGATTGTTCGTGGGGGACATTATTGGAATTCAGGGAATTTATTGGCTGTATAAATTATGAGGAGAGGGTTGAAGTTTTTTTATTAAAACAAGTGGTTAATGGCATGGACTATATAATCAACTGGAGCACATGCAGTCAATTGGAAAGGTTAAACTCTCAAGTGGCAGGTTTGGTTTTGAGCTATTGTATTTTTAAGTCTTCTCCCAATTGCATTTTTCTATTCATGTAAATGTAAAGACAAGTTACACTACTGAAAAAAAGTTCTTACAAAAGTTCTGTCCTACTCCTATAAAGAGTGTTTGTATCCTGGTAAACTTGTGCGATTCACAATCCCATTAAAGGGAATCTGTCACCCCTTTTTTTGAATGAGCTGCCGCACTGACATCAAGGGCTTATCTACAGCATTCTGTAATGCTGTAGATAAGCCCCCCCGATGTAACCTGAAAGATAAGAAAAAAGAGTTAGATTACACTCACCGGGGGGGGCGGTCCGGTCCGATGGGTGTCGCGGTTCGGTCCTGCGCCTCCCATCTTCATATGATGCCGTCCTCTTCTTTCTTTCCTTCTTTCTTTCCTTCGCCGGAGCCACAACAGGAAGGAAAGAAGAGGACGTCACCGTTAGAAGATGGGAGGCGCCGGACCGGACCGCAACACCCATCGGACCGGACCTCCCCCCAGTGAGTATAATCTAAGGGCCCCATCACACATAGCGACGCACCAGCAATCCCGACAACGATATGACCTTGTCAGGATCGCTGGTGTGTCGCTACATGATCGCTGGTGAGCTACCAAACAGGCAGATCTCAGCAGCGATCAGGACAGTGACGATGCTGTAGATAAGCCCCTGATGTCGGTGCAGGCAACTCATATTCGAAAAAAGAGGTGACACATTCCCTTTAAGAGGACGATATGTAACAGTGTCATTCTTTTAATGGGTTTACAAAAATCCAAGTACATGCGGAAGAAAAAACCTATTCAAATATATGGAATGGCTTTTTAGTACCAAAAACATCTACAGAAAATTTTCATTGTTTAATTGACAAAATATTCCATACTTCTTAATTTTATCTTATCAGTGATTTAAAATGTCATGGGTATAAAATGGATTTACATGCTTATAGGATCATAAGGATCTGGTGTAGGCTGAAGGCTTTATGGACCCCCATAAGTAACTGGACATCACCAAATCAAGAGCATGTGCTAAGTAGTTTGAAAACCAGAAGTTCCCCACAAAGCACTGGTGACAGACAGGATACCCTAAAATATGGCATAAGATCTCAGTATATAAAAGAACAATGCTCAAATCATTTAGTTGAGAGGGAAAGTGAAACCATCAGACTTGTTTCTACTGCCCTCAAAAAGGGGAGTTAAGCTCTCCATATACATTAGACTAATGTTGTCCGAACCCACTGATATCTACAAGTTCAGTCCACAGTCTAATATGTATGGTGACCCCGAACTATTGTCAGAGGAGTTAATGACTGGGCAGATCTGATTTCGGACTACTATTCCTTTTGTCCTCCCAGAGATAAACTGCTGCCAGACATAGGATGAATGAGTATTCCTGTGTACATGAGAGCCGGCTGAGATGGCTACCAGCCATATAATCTGCCAAACCATCAATTTGGCTCACAGCCATCAAGTGTGACTTCACATCAGCTGACATTACAAAGCTGAAATGAACACCATAACTATTACTCCACTTGCCACCACACCAGGGCAAGTGGGAAGAGCAAGGCTAAGTGCCAGAATTGGTGCATTTAACGGATGCACAATTTCTGTGGTTGCAGAGAGCTGATGTTTTTAGTCTGGGAGGAGGCCAATGTCCATGACCCTTTCCTAGGCTATTAATAGCAGCCCACAGATGTCTGTTTAGCCTATGCTGGTAATTGAATTTAAGAGGACCCAACATCATTTTTTGGGAGGTTCTCCACTATGATAACCAGTAAAGGCTAAGCAAACAGCTTTGAGCTGATATTAACAGACTGGTAACCTTTATGGATATTGGCCCATTCCCAGAACATTAACATCAGCTTTCCCTCAGCATGTTATGAATATTACAGGTGTCCCACTCTGCTTTTTCATTTATTTTGTTATTTATTATCAAGTACAGTAAGGTCATCTGAGTTCATAGCAGCTGTTTCTCTTGCTTTTCACGTACCAGTGATGGACTGATGATTGACCGCAAGTACAGCACTCGGCACTCAGGGATTCATCAGCTTGTCACTCGAACTAATGTGAGACACGGTGGCTGTGAGCGCAGGTACTTTAAAGCTACGAGGCCCTGAAACCTCATGGGAACCGTTAAGGGATATTTTAAGGTAACTGGAGTTTCCAGCTACTGGAAAACCTGGAGGCTGTGAACTAAGGTTACTTTGGGTGTGTATTTTTCTTGTTAATAAATAAAGAAAATGAAAAAAAAAACTGTGTTGGGTCCCTTGTAATTTTCATAACCACCAGAGGAAATGCCAACGGCTGGGGGCTGATGTTAATATTCTGAGAATGGCCAATATCCATAAAGGTTACCAGACTATTATTTTCAGCTCATAGCTATTTGCTTGGCCTTCACTGGTTATTAGAGGAGCCCCCCAAAAAAGGACGTGGGGGTTACCCCTATAATCAATAACCACCCAAGGCTAGACAAGACAACTGCGTGCTTGTATTAATAGCCTAGGAAAGGGTCAAGAATATTAGCCCCCCTTCCAGACTAAAAACGTCAGCTCTCAGCCGCCCCAGAAATGATGCATCTATTTGTTGCGCCAATACTGGCGCTTATCCTCAATCTTCCCACTTGCCCTGGTGCGGCGGTAAGTGGGGTAATAGTTGTAGGGTTGATATCAGCTTTAATGTCAGCTGATATCAAGCCCACAGGTTTGCAATGGGAGGGGCGTCTATAAGATGCTCCCATTACTAACCCATCGTCAGATTGTGATAATGACACAGCAAGAATAAAGTCCTTTATTTGAAATAAACACACAAACTTCTTTATTGGAAATAAAACTCTCCAGCCACTTATACTCATTTATTTTCAAAATTTAATATTAAAAAATACAATAATACTCCCCTGTCCAATGAGACAACAATCCATATCTGTCCCAAGATGTGCTACAACAATGCTACATCTGTATTTTATGTCTGAGCAGTGGTATCGGGCGCTGACGTCAGTGTGGTCACTGGATTTCATCTATTATGAACTCCACTCATCATATTGATGTCACTGCTGTACGCTGCAGCTGAGTTCTCATGCTCAGCTCAGTGGGTCATGGATTCACGGCTGAGCAGTCGCACCATGCCACTGCTCAGCAATGAAAACCAGAGGTTACAAAGTTGGAGCGCATCGTGGGACAGATATGGATTATCTTCTAGCCGGACAGGTAAGGAATATGGTGTTTTATTTTTAATTCTTGAAAATAAATAAGTAAAGAGATGTGGAGTTTTATTTCAGAGGACTTTATTTTTGCTGTGCCTTTATTATAATCTGACTATGGGGTTTTTGATAACCAGCCAAGAAAATGCTGACAGATGAGGGCTGTAGACCACAGCTGTTGATTTTGCCTGCTCTGGTTGTCAAAAATAGAGGTAACCCCCACACCATTTTTTATTTATTTATTTCCCAGATGCTGGCTGATGAATATTCTCATGTGCCGACACCTGCTATCAGTGAGAGTAGGCGTATGATGATGAGAGTAGTACTCTATCAGCCGATGCCTGTTACCGGCGGTAACGTTTTCACCAACCCTCACAGATGCTGACTCACATGCTGTCATCTGTATGAGAACCGCAGCGTCCTGACTGGCAGTAAATTGAAAGGTTATTGCCGATCAGAGTCGGTGTTTCTCGGGCTGTCACACAGAGGAAAACGTGGGAAAAACCGTATGTTCAGGTCCCCATTCATTTGAATTGGGTACGGGTTTGAGTTGGTGTACGGTTCTGGTACCCGAACCAAACTTTTGGCTGAACCTACCAGACTTGAACATACTGTACATGCGTTTGTTCGTCTTCTTTCAGAATGCTCTGTTTTAGTGTGACTAATTTTTTATGTTTTGGAGTTTTTTGCCAGGTTTTGAATTTATAAATGCAGTTGTCATCAAAAATATTTTTTGCCCATAGGCAGGATGTGGACTGAGTAAATGGTAAGTCTAGTCTATGTGATAAAAAGTACAAAATGAAAACTCCAGGATGTAAAGGAGAATTTTCCAGTAACTTAACTTTTCTCCCGGTAGAGCGCTATAAGACCTTTCCGATGTACTCTTCCATATGGCTGTATGAGCAGACATATGGACTGATGAAATACTTTGTTGTTAAAGATCATAGCCAAGAAAAGTCCTACTGAACGCAAACAAGATGTTGCCTCACTTCTGGCTCGACTTTGATCAACTAATTCTCTCTCTTACTCATTGCTTATCATAACCGTAGAATCATGATGACAGCTACTAGTTCCTATGAATTTAACTGATCCCTTACCTAAGAATTTCTAGCTTTCTAATAATCATTGCTGGAAAGCTTTAGGATATGACCTGCAATAAAAATGAATGTCCCCTGGAGTTTGACTTTACCTTTTACTCAGAAACCTGAACGTACTTGAGGAAAACCATCCTAAATTCTCTTCTTATGTCTTCTAAGTACATCCATATGGACATATTTTTTAAAAAAAAGCTTATGCTTCACATACATGCTTTCTGCACATTAGGCATGTTTTACTTTGAGGCCATGCAGTTTTTCGGGTACAGAAAACTTTTCATCATGACTTTGCAATAATCATGAGCCAAGTAGAAGTGTTGGTACAAAGATCTTACATCAAGATACCATGGCAAGCTACAAGCTATGGCCAAATTCATCAAATCAAATTCACCAGCAACTCAGTTACACAAATATTTTGCAAACTAGATTAAGGCCCGATGCTATCGCATCGAGAGGATAGTGACACACCTCTTGCCATGATAACCCTCAATACACACACACCTCCTCAACATACACTCCTCTCACCTTTCACCATCTCCACTCACATCCACTCACTCTTTCACTCCACATACGACCCTTTCTCTCACTCCGTCTCTCATACTCACACTGTCATCGTCGCTGCTCCATGATCCCCGACATCTTCTTCCACGGGCGCCATCCTGGATCCCGACGTTGTCCACGCTGGCGACATGTTCTTGCGGCCATGCCATCTTGAGTATTCTGAAATCCTGCGAGTGGACATTAGTGGAGATAGTGAAAGGTGAGAGGAGTGTGTGTTGAGGAGTGGTGTGTTGAGGGTTAACATGGCAAGAGGTGTGCTGTGACGTCACCAGTTACAACTGGACGGAAGTTGTTACAACCCGGAAGCTGCTTAGCGCATTTATTATAGTAGATTAAGGCCCGATGCTATCGCATCGAGAGGATAGTGACACACCTCTTGCCATGTTAACCCTCAATACACACACACCTCCTCAACACACCACACCGCCTCAACACACACTCCTCTCACCTTTCACCATCTCCACTCACGTCCACTCACTCTTTCACTCCACATACGACCCTTTCTCTCACTCCGTCTCTCATACTCACACCGTCATCGTCGCTGCTCCACGATCCCCGACATCTTCTTCCGCCGGCGCCATCCTGGATCCCGACATTGTCCACGCCGGCGACATGTTCTTGTGGCCATGCCATCTTGAGTATTCTGAAATCCTGCGAGTGGACATTAGTGGAGATAGTGAAAGGTGAGAGGAGTGTGTGTTGAGGAGTGGTGTGTTGAGGGTTAACATGGCAAGAGGTGTGCTGTGACGTCACCAGTTACAACTGGACGGAAGTTGTTACAACCCGGAAGCTGCTTAGCGCATTTATTATAGTAGATTAAGGCCCGATGCTATCGCATCAGGAGGATAGTGACACACCTCTTGCCATGTGAACCCTCAACACACAGTCCTCCTCAACACACCACACCGCCTCAACACACACTCCTCTCACCTTTCACCATCTCCACTCACGTCCACTCACTCTTTCACTCCACATACGACCCTTTCTCTCACTCCGTCTCTCATACTCACACCGTCATCGTCGCTGCTCCACGATCCTCGACATCTTCTTCAGCCGGCGCCATCCTGGATCCCGACATTTTCCACGCCGGCGACATGTTCTTGCGGCCATGCCATCTTGAGTATTCTGAAATCCTGCGAGTGGACATTAGTGGAGATAGTGAAAGGTGAGAGGAGTGTGTGTTGAGGAGTGGTATGTTGAGGGTTAACATGGCAAGAGGTGTGCTGTGACGTCACCAGTTACAACTGGACAGAAGTTGTTACAACCCGGAAGCTGCTTAGCGCATTTATTATAGTAGATTAAGGCCCGATGCTATCGCATCGAGAGGATAGTGACACACCTCTTGCCATGTTAACCCTCAATACACACACACCTCCTCAACACACCACACCGCCTCAACACACACTCCTCTCACCTTTCACCATCTCCACTCACGTCCACTCACTCTTTCACTCCACATACGACCCTTTCTCTCATTCCGTCTCTCATACTCACACCGTCATCGTCGCTGCTCCACGATCCCCGACATCTTCTTCCGCCGGCACCATCCTGGATCCCGACATTGTCCACGCCGGCGACATGTTCTTGCGGCCATGCCATCTTGAGAATTCTGAAATCCTGCGAGTGGACATTAGTGGAGATAGTGAAAGGTGAGAGGAGTGTGTGTTGAGGAGTGGTGTGTTGATGGTTAACATGGCAAGAGGTGTGCTGTGACGTCACCAGTTACAACTGGACGGAAGTTGTTACAACCTGGAAGCTGATTAGCGCATTTATTATAGTAGATGTTGGTGTTTTCATGCCAGTTTATCCCAGCTCCACCAAAATGGGAAGAGCTGGAGTGTGACGGGGTCGCATCATGCCAAAGCTCATCTAATTCAGGACAAACTGTGGTGATCCTTACTCCAGAAATTTTATTCCAGTTCCCGATTTGAGTAAGATTTTTGGTGCGACACATGGAGATGCGCCTCTTGTCATAGGCCTCTGATTTCACAAGAGGCATGCGTTTCTTAATGAATCAGGAACATCTGACTCCATCAGGCCCCAACATTAAGGCCTAAATTTATATCACCAGTCTTGATGGATCAAGGCCTATAAGTCTCTCACTTTTTCTATTGATTTTATTTGGAACCGTATAATGCTTTATTTCCCCCGTGGTGGTGCTATATGTTCCCAAATTATAGCTGATTACTGGGGTTCCAATAATGTGACACCATGTCATCAGATTTTTATCACTTTTATAAATTGCAAGCAGCCATTTGACAGGCATGATCTCCATTGCATAGTTTTACAATGAGATTGTTGACAGGAAGATGAGAAATATGTCTCCCGTGAGCACTATTATATCTCAAATAATAGCGTCTACATCCATGTGACTAATAATAGCAGCTGCTTCAATGAGCTACAGTTCAATAAGCTTTCTATTCAAATCTGAGGATCCTGGTATTTATCATTAAAGAGATTTCCACATCTGTAAGTGAGGCAATGAGCTGATGGCCACTGATTTTACTGAAATCCCCAATAGTCAGCTGGCATACAGCTTCCAGGATAGAGTCAGTTGACTTCATGATACTACATCTGTACTTGTTATTTCAGTTATATGGGACACCTACAGTTGTGGCCAAAAGTATTGACACCCCTGCAATTCTGTCAGATAATACTCAGTTTCTTCCTGAAAATGGTTGCAAACACAAATTCTTTGGTATTATCTTCATTTAATTTGCCTTAAATGAAAACACACAAAAGAGAATGAAGCAAAAAGCAAAACATTGATCATTTCACACAAAACTCCAAAAATGGGCCAGACAAAAGTATTGGCACCCTCAGCCTAATACTTGGTTGCACAACCTTTAGCCAAAATAACTGCAACCAACCGCTTCCGGTAACCATCAATGAGTTTCTTACAATGCTCTGCTGGAATTTTAGACCATTCTTCTTTGGCAAACTGCTCCAGGTCCCTGATATTTGAAGGGTGCCTTCTCCAAACTGCCATTTTTAGATCTCTCCACAGGTTTTCTATGGGATTCAGGTCTGGACTCATTGCTGGCCACCTTAGAAGTCTCCAGTGCTTTCTCTCAAACCATTTTCTAGTGCTTTTTGAAGTGTGTTTTGGGTCATTGTCCTGCTGGAAGACCCACGACCTCTGAGGGAGACCCAGCTTTCTCACACTGGGCCCTGCATTATGCTGCAAAATTTGTTGGTAGTCTTCAGACTTCATAATGCCATGCACAAGGTCAAGTAGTCCAGTCTTCCATCCTCCCAGTGGATGGCCATGGAACAAGGAGGTGGAATAAGATTCTGCAGGTGAACAACTGGCTACGTCGATGGTGCCGTCAGCAACGATTTGGATTTCTGGATCACGGAGTGAACTACTTATACGATGGACTACTTGCTAGAGATGGGGTGCACCTTACGAAGACTGGTAAGCATGTATTTGGAAGTCACCTTGCTACACTTGTAAGGAGAGCTTTAAACTAGAACAACATGGGAAGGGAAGCAAAAGACCAGAAAAAGCCATACACCTGACAAATGCTATTGAGAACTCTGCTATTAGAAGTGGAAAGGAAGAACAAAGACGAAAGAATCTAATTAATAAAAATATTGGAGAAAGAGAAACCAATCACAAACTAAAATGTTTCTATACTAATGCACAAAGCATGGGCAACAAACAAGGAGAATTGGAACTACTAACACAGGAAAAGAAATATGATGTCATTGGAATCACTGAAACTTGGTGGGACAATACACATGATTGGAATACAAGACTAGAAGGATACAATTTATTTGCAAGAAACAGACTTGATAAACGAGGAGGGGGTGTCGCATTGTATGTTAGAAACGCGTATATCTGCACAGAGATTGAAGCTTCAGAGACTGGGAGTTCTGTGGAAACTGTTTGGGTAAGAATACAAGGACAGAACAATGGAAAGGACACCATTGTAGGCATTTACTACAGGCCGCCTGTGCAAGCTGAAGCTATGGATGAACTCTTTATGCATCAAATGGCCAAGTTCTCCAAAAAATATGACATAGTTGTCATGGGAGATTTCAACTATCCAGACATTTGTTGTGAATCTCTCTCAGGCAAAACTAACAGGTCAAGGAAATTCTTATCCTCTCTTGCTGACAACTTTATCTTCCAAAAGGTAAGGGAGAAAACAAGGGGAACTGCTACCTTGGATCTAATCCTTATAAACAGGGAGGAAATGGTTGAGGAGGTAAAAGTGGCTGGGACCCTAGGAGGTAGCGACCATGCTATTTTAGAATTTTGGATAACTAGAGGCGGAAGACCTGTGAAGACTCAGACATCAAGGTTAGATTTCAGAAAGGCAGATTTTAAGGGATTCAGAAAGAGAATTGGAGGGATCCAATGGCTGGATATCCTTAAAGACAAAAATGTCCAGGAAGGATGGGAAATCTTGAAAAATGAAATTCTCAAAGCACAGTTGTTAACAATTCCGAAAAGAGGGAAGAATAGGAAGCAGTTAAGGAAACCAGGATGGATGAACACAGAACTTAAGCACATGCTAAAAAGGAAGAAAAAAATGTTTATAAAATGGAAAGAGGGAGGCATATCTAAAGAAGAATATAATGCTGTCTGCAGAACCTGCAGGGCACAAATCAGATTAGCTAAAGCTGAAAATGAATTGAGGCTTGCAAGAGATGTCAAAAGCAATAATAAAGGATTTTGGGGATATGTCAAAAGTAAAAGAAAAGTCAAAGATGCTATAGGATTTTTACAGGATGAAAATGATGAAATGGTAAGACAGGATGTTGAGAAGGCTGAACTTTTAAATTCCTATTTTGCATCTGTTTTCTCTCAGAAAGGAAATGTAACATCAACTGTTATTCACTGTCCTATTAAGGGAATAGAAGAATCCAGGATATCTATAAACAGAAAGATAGTGAGGAAACACTTAGCTAGCCTAAATGAATTCAAGTCTCCAGGTCCAGATGAATTACACCCCAGAGTACTGAAGGAGATAGCAGAAGAAATTTTTGAACCCCTCTCTATAATCTTTGAAAATTCTTGGAGAACAGGAGAAGTGCCAGAAGACTGGAGAAGAGCAAATGTTGTTCCTATCTTCAAAAAGGGGAAGAAGGTGGACCCAGGTAACTATAGGCCGGTGAGTCTGACTTCTATACCAGGAAAGATCTTTGAACAAATTATTAAACAACATGTATGTCAATACCTGGATAAGAATGAAGTGATTAAACAGAGTCAGCATGGGTTTGTAACTAATAAGTCATGTCAGACTAACTTAATTTCCTTCTATGACGGTATCACTGATTGGGTAGATCAAGGAAATGCTGTAGATATAGTATATCTTGACTTCAGCAAAGCATTTGACAAAGTCTCTCATACAATCCTTATTGAAAAAATGATTAAGTATGGAATGGACAAGGCAACTGTTAGGTGGATTCATAACTGGCTTAGTGATCGGACCCAAAGAGTGGTCGTAAATGGCTGCACATCCAGTTGGAAGAATGTCTCAAGTGGGGTACCACAGGGCTCTGTCCTGGGCCCTGTATTGTTCAACATCTTTATCAACGATTTAGATGAAGGAATTGAGGGTAAACTGATTAAATTTGCTGATGACACAAAGCTAGGAGGGATAGCTAATACTAGAGAAGAGAGAGAGAGGATTCAAAAAGATTTAAATAAACTGGAGAAGTGGGCAGCAACTAACAGAATGGTTTTTAACAGGGAGAAATGCAAAGTACTACATCTGGGCAATAAAAATGGAAAAAGCATATATAGAATGGGAGGAATAGGGCTAAGTGACAGCACATGTGAAAAAGACTTGGGTATACTAATAGATCACAGACTGAATATGAGTCAACAGTGTGATGCAGCAGCAAAAAAGGCAAATGCAATTCTAGGATGTATTAACAGAAGCATACAGTCTAGATCACGTGAAGTCATTATTTCCCTCTACTCCTCTTTGGTCAGACCTCATCTGGAATATTGTGTCCAGTTTTGGGCACCACATTTTAAAAAAGACATCAACAAACTGGAGCAAGTTCAGAAAAGAGCGACCAGAATGGTGACCGGTCTGCAAACCCTGTCTTATGAGGAAAGGTTGCAGGATTTGGGAATGTTTAGTTTGCAAAAGAGAAGACTGAGAGGAGACTTAATAGCTGTCTACAAATATCTAAAGGGCTGTCACATTGTAGAAGGATCAACTTTATTCTCATTTGCACAAGGAAAGACTAGAAGCAATTGGATGAAACTGAATGGGAGGAGACACAGATTAGATATTAGAAAAAACTTTTTGACAGTTAGAGTGATCAATGAGTGGAACAGGCTGCCACGAGAAGTGGTGAGCTCTCCTTCAATGGAAGTCTTCAAACAGAGGCTGGACAGACATCTGACTGGGATGATTTAGCGAATCCTGCTTTGAGCAGGGGGTTGGACCAGATGGCCCAGGAGGTCCCTTCCAACTCTACGATTCTATGATTCTATGATTCTATGATTCTAGTGCCAGAGGCAGCAAAGCAACCCCAAAATATCAGGGAACCTCCGCCATGTTTGACTGTAGGGACCATGTTCTTTTCTTTGAATGCCTCTTTTTTCTCCTGTAAACTCTGTTGATGCCTTTGCCCAAAAATTTCTACTTTTGTCTCATCTGACCAAAGAACATTCTTCCAAAACGTTTTAGGCTTTTTCAGGTAAGTTTTGGCAAACTCCAGCCTGGCTTTTTTATGTCTCGGGGTAAGAAGTGGGGTCTTCCTGGGTCTCCTACCATACAGTCCCTTTTCATTCAGACGCCGACGAATAGTACGGGTTGACACTGTTGTACCCTCGGACTGCAGGGCAACTTGAACTTGTCTGGATGTTAGTCGAGGTTCTTTATCCAACATCCGCGCAATCTTGCTTTGAAATCTCTTGTCAATTTTTCTTTTCCGTCCACATCTAGGGAGGTTAGCCACAGTGCCATGGGCTTTAAACTTCTTGATGACACTGCGCACTGTAGACACAGAAGCATTCAGGTCTTTGGAGATGGAGTTGTAGCCTTGAGATTGCTCATGCTTCCTCACAATTTGGTTTCTCAAGTCCTCAGACAGTTCTTTGGTCTTCTTTCTTTTCTCCATGCTCAATGTGGTACACACAAGGACACAGGACAGAGGTTGAGTCAACTTTAATCCATGTCAACTGGCTGCAAGTGTGATTTAGTTATTGCCAACACCTGTTAGGTGCCACAGGTAAGCTACAGGTGCTGTTAATTACGCAAATTAGAGAAGCATCACATGATTTTTCGAACAGTGCCAATACTTTTGCCCACCCTCTTTTTTATGTTTGGTGTGGAATTATATCCAATTTGGCTTTAGGACAATTCTTTTTGTGTTTTTTCATTTAAGACAAATTAAATGAAGGTAATAATACCAAAGAATTTGTGTTTGCAATCATTTTCAGGAAGAAACTGAGTATTATCTGACAGAATTGCAGGGGTGTCAACACTTTTGGCCTCAACTGTAATTATACATTGTCACTCTGAGCCCTCCAGAGCAGAAGCCAAGCAGTGGACTCCTGTCTTTGACATCTGTGTGCTCCAATAGGAAGGGTGGACAGAGTTTTCCCAAAGGAGACAATTAAAGATAAGCAAATTTATTGAAGTGGAATTTAATTCTCCTTGAATTGAACAAAAATGTATTTTATCCAGAATTTGGATATTTCATAATTTGCTCACTGCAAATTTAGTAAAATGGCACCCTCCATTTTGCTGCACCATGGAGGGCCAGGCAGACAGTTAAAAAAATTATAATAATACCTCCCTGCTCATTTGTCCCACTGCTCCAACTGCTTGCCATCCAATCCTTCACACCACTTCTTTTCTACTTTCCCCATTGCAGGCATCCTCTTTAGCTTCTTCTCTCCAGGCCAAGACCTCTGGCACAACTAGGCCTCACACATCCCTGCGCGCTCTGCTACCGTGGTGCATGCGTGACGTCACAACGTGTGTTTCCCTAGTGATAGCATGGCGTGCAGTGATGTCAGAGGCCTAGGTGCGGCAAAAACCAGGGCTTGGAGTAAAGTGGCTGTGGAGGATACACGTGACAGATGAAGGGGAAGCTAAGGGGCACATAGGACTGGATGTTGGACTGTGGGGACAGTGGCACAGGCAAGCAGTGAGGTGGATATTAAGTTTTGTCTTTTTTTCATCCTACTGTCGCCTGAGACCCTAGAGCATAATAAGGAACAATCAATTTGCATTGAATAAATTCACTGAAAATCAAATTTCCCTGTAAAATCTGCATGATTTACCAAATTGAAATCTTGGCAGATCCACTCAACTCTAGAGACGAAAATTTTAAGGAGGACCCATCTGCTGACCTTTCGTCTGCTTTAGTCAAAACTGTTGATAAAACTATGTTGGAGCATCTTTCCTTAGAGCATTGTTATTCTTCATGGAAAATTATGAATAAATTGACAACTAGGTGTTACCAGTTGGGGGTGTGTCCCTACACACTCTGTCATTGTCCAATCAGTGCTGACAGAGCCAAACTGTGCAGAGACATGCCTCTGTGAGACAGGAAATGGTAAAACCCAGTTGTCAATTTATTCATAACTGCACCCAGGTACTGCACATTACAGCAACTTAGTGAGTTATCGGAGCACAATAAAAATACTAAATAATATAATATGTCCGCTCAATCAACTCTAATGTATTCTTGGATAAAAGTTGGTCCCTTTGTATTAATCTTCTAGCTAGGACTGCATCCTGAAGAGTTTGGGAACAAATTAAAAAGAATTATCTATACATGGGTCAAGATGAAGAGATATTTCCAGTCTTAAACTAAAATTTAGTCTGGCGTTTCCTTTTAAATATCATTCCAACCTTTCATTGATATTGTAATTTATTAAATTGATATCTTTATAACACTCCAAACAATTGATATTGCGTAGTTGCTGCATATAAATAAATATATAGTGGAAATATTTTTCCGCAGTTCATGATTTTCCACTTTTACACATCATATTGAAGTAATTACACCATGGTAACTAACCAGAGATACATGTAAATCAGAGAAGTTTCCTTCTTTGTTGTTTTTTTAATTCTAATTCCTACAGAGGATTTTAATGCCTCTGGGAACCTGATGAACTGAAACCCTGTAGGTGTGGGTTAAGAATCATTCTAGTATCCAAGCCAGCTGGTCTGGACGGGATCCAAAAAATTGCAGCCGATTGGTCCAGAGGGCATTGCAAGGTTTGTTCAGCTCTATATATGAAAACAGATGCTTCACAGAATTTCGCAGGGGTGCGCGTCTGCTCGGCTTCCTGATACCTAAAACATAACGCAAATAGCACAGCACTACTGCAGAAAACAGTACAACACTGTAATAGCAGCGGTATCAAATTCTCATAGGTGCATCTTCAATATCGGATATAAATATAAAGAAAGAAACCCATCTAAAATAATCTTGCAAGTAAAGAAGCGAATGCTACCAACTTTTCAAATTCTCCAGAATATGGGAATTATTCATTTTCTGATCTTGGTCTTCAGTTTATCCTCAACACTTAATGCTTCTTATCTCTTGTTTCTATACCTATAACTAAGGACTTGTTACAGTTCGAAACCACTCGGGTGGGAATATGCTTCTGGTTTCCCTATTTACAACTTTTTGATGGATTTTTAACATATCCTCCAGTGCTGGATTACTCTTCTTTGTCTATGTCCTGTTGCTCTACTTGAGGACACTGGCTTTGAGGAATTCAAGCACCTACAATCAAGATTTTTGCCAGTATTTCTTTTGATGCTGTGGTTAGCTTACTGTATGTCCTGAATTTTCTTTCTTATTCCTTCTCTGATCTTGGTCTTCAATTTGTCCTCAACGCTTGAAGCTTGTTATCTCTTATTTCTATAAATTTCTGGATTGAATTGACCTGCACAAGGTCATCCGTATGGATCTACAATACAGCACCTATAATACAGCACTAGAGAAAGCTTCAGTAAGAGCCAATACTGTGTATTATTCTGTATAAATCAGTGAAAGAAATAGTCGCATGTTCCATCACGTGCCACATTACTGAAGTAATCTCCCGCAGAAGAACTACTTCCGAGCGAGAATACACTACATGTCATAGACTCCAGTGAGACTCAATCTCAATCCGAATGTACCTGTTATTTGATTTCACATCAAAACTCCATTACTGTCGCTGTGCCTCAGACCCTTGCAGAGCCTACTTATACAGCCGGATAGTCACCTCTCAACATGGGTTCCAGACCATTGCCCTCACAGTGCCCTATTTGTACAACTGGATGGTCCTTTCCTGGACAACTAGCTTCTCTCACCTTTACGGGCCTCTTTGTTTTCCACTATCCCAACCCCTCTTGTTACAGGGAGTCTGCACTAATTCTCTATCTCTGGTCCAATCTGTTCTCTTGGAATTTGTCTCCACTCTGGACAACTAGATAGTACTCCTTTGTTAGTGGCTTGTATACCGGCTGTCACACACCAAACAACTTACTCTTTTCCCAGAATGGAGACGATGGAGACATTATTTTTCTACATCTTCTCCTCATCCAAGAGAGTCAGATCACATCATGATCACACTCTGATCAAAATGAGCGATATTCATAATCGACCTGATTCTCTCAAACGAGAGAATACACGGTTTTGTGATGCTAGTTTGAAGTGACCATTGCATCAATTGGAGCCTGGTCCCCCCACTGGAGAATCAAATAGTCCTGTTGTCCTACAGTTGGCCTTCTTAAAGATGATCTTAACTGTAACCACATGGATCAAAGAAAACAGTAGACTGGAGATGTTCATTAACTTCTATGAAAGAGTTTTGTAGACATGTTCTGTAACCTGTGTTGAGGTCATTGTTCAATGGGAAGTTGTTACCGTCACTTATTGTGTATTAATTTCACATGATAAATTTGGATTGAGAGCTCTGCTGTGAATAAAGGTAAAGATAAATAAGTGTTAAAGGCTATGTGTCACGCCAAGGCAGGCGGAAAGAGGTTAATGAACCTACTGCACTACAGAGGACTCTGTGGACGCTGAACCCAATAAACCAGCCAGACAATGATGTGAGAGAATATGCAAGGCTTTATTTAGCCCTTACTACAGAAAAGCCCACAAGAGCGAACCCCCTGGACTGAAACACCGAACTCCTCCTGGGGAGTACCGGCAAGTGGACCCCTATACAAGGATTGCCCAGGCACAACCCAGGAAGCTCTAGTGTATCAGTTCCCAGACCAGATGGTAAGACCCGAGGGGCAAAGAGAACCAAAAAAGAGAAGGAAGTGAGAGATACAGCGAACCAGAGAAGGCACCCGAATGGTCCAGGAAAAATTGCCAGAGTCCGCAGGCAGGTGGAAGGCAGCCAGGACCACTGCACTAGGAGAGAACAATGGGAATTCAAGGCAAAGCAATGCAGAACAAGCGAGCAATGGCAGGGACCTGAGAACAGCAAGTGGAACTATGCACTAGAATTGCCCGGACACTTCCCAAAGGAAGTGAGAACTTGAGAGATCTGGGTGTATTTAAACAATTGGCTGAGAAAAGATTACTGGGAAAAATGTACGCTGGCCCTTGAAGTCATTTGCCAGCAGCACGCACCCTAAGCTCGCTCCCCCACAACCAGGAAGTGAAGAAGCAGAGGAGACACGCCAGGAGGGCGCCACAGCCAGAGGGGACCTCTTGAGAGCACGGACAGGATAAGACCTGACTCCCTGTACCTGGGAGACGGAACCCGCCGGCCAGAGCGCTAGACTATATATCAGCAGAAAATAACGTATTGTTTAAACAGGTTCTTTAAGAATATAATAAAATGGCCCCATCACATAATTCAAATGGCAGCCAGTCCTACTCACATGTCACCATGACCTGCAGTCTAAAGAAACACATCTCCCGAGACCAGTGTCTCAACTGACAGGAGTTGTATCATAAGTAGTGTTGAGCGATACCATCCGATATTGAGAAATATCGGATCGGATTGGATCTGCCCGATACCCAAAAAAGTATCGGGTATCGCTGATTCCGATCCCGGAAGTCCCATTCAAGTCAATGGGACAGAAATATCGGAATTAAAAAAAACCCTTTCTTTACTTGCACATCCAGTTCAGGAGGGGGGAAGAGTGTGGGCGGTGCGTGGGCGGACACTGTGCGTGTCTGTGTGTGCGGGCGGGGTCTGTGCGGGCCTGCCGGGGGTCTGTACGGGCCCGCCGGGGGCTTGTGCCGGCTGCTGGGGGTCTGTACGGGCCTACCGGGGGTTTGTGCCGGCTGCCGGGGGTCTGTACGGGCCCGCCGGGGGCTGGTGCCGGCTGCCGGGGGTCTGTACGGCCTGCCGGGGGCTTGTGCCGGCTGCGGGGGGCCTGTGCAGGCCTGATGGGGGTCTTGTGTGTGTGTGTGCAGGCATCGTCCGATGGGACTACAAGTCCCATCGGGCGATGCCTGCTACCATGACAGTGATTGACACATTAGCCAATGATGGGACAGTAGTAGTCCCATCATCCGGCTAATGTGTTGAATGTAAGAAAAACAAAAAAACCCTACATACCTACATACTACATATATACAACATACATACATACTACATACTGCATATATACAACATTCATACATACTACATATATACAACATTCATACATACTACATATATACAACATTCATGCAACATACATACAGACTACATACATACTTCATATATACTACATTCATACAACATACATACATACTACATACATACTACATTCATACAACATACATACTGCATACATACATACTACATAAATGCTACATTCAAACAACATGCATACATAC
Organism: Dendrobates tinctorius; assembly: GCF_039654945.1. Lineage (NCBI taxonomy): Eukaryota > Metazoa > Chordata > Amphibia > Anura > Dendrobatidae > Dendrobates > Dendrobates tinctorius. The sequence continues at coordinate 120,652,663 of NW_027361690.1, read as the reverse complement.
ATACATACTACATATATACTACATTCATACAGCATACATACATACAACATACATACTACATATATACTACATTCATACAGCATACATACATACATACTACATATATGCTACATTCATACAACATACATACATACTTCATATATACTACATTCATACAACATACATACTACATATATACTACATTCATACAACATACATACATACTACATATATACTACATTCATTCAACCAACATACATACATACTACATACATATATACTACATTCATACAACATACATACTTACTACATACATACAACATGCTACAGACATTCAACAGACATACAACATACATACTACATACAATACATACATACATTCAAACAATACATACATACTACATACAATACATTCATACAATACATACATATAGACATACAGTACATATAACATAGAGTACATACTCACCAATACTTGTCACATTGTTCCCCGAAGCCAGTGTCATCTGTGGAAAAATATGAAAATAACAAACAAACAATATACTCCCTGATCCGCAGAAATCCACAAGTGTCCCACGCCGATCTCCCGTGGAGAACAGCAGCATCAGTTGACGCGACCGCTCTCTACGGGGCTCCAGGAATACAATGACGGGAGGTAGGTATCCTTCCGCACTGTATTCTTCCGCCACTGTAAAAAAAATAGTCCCTAGTCTCACTTTTGGCTTTGCTGTGTGAGAACGTTCCCACACAGCTTTTGCCATAAAGTAAGACCAGGGACTATTTTTTTTTTTTTACATTCAACACATTAGCCGGATGATGGGACTACTACTGTCCCATCACTGGCTAATGTGTCAATCACTGTCATTGTAGCAGGCATCGCCCGATGGGACGATGCCTGCACACACACACAAGACAAGCCCGTACAGGCCCCGGGCAGTACCGGCACAGGCCCGCGGCAGGAAAGTACAGACCCCCGGCTGTCGGCACAGACCGCGCATCATGATGACATCATTTCAGCAGCCAATCACAGTCACAACATTGGCTCATTGCATTATGGGGACTTCCGATTCCGGTATCCGATATTGAAAAAATATCAGTACTCGGTATCGGAATTCCGATACAGCGAATATCGGCCGATACCCGATATTTGCAGTATCGGAATGCTCATCACTAATCATAAGCACACGTCTCGGATCTGCCGCCAGTCAAGTGAGTGACAAAAGAAGATATATATCGCTTCTCTTCAGCTGACTGGGTACATTGAACTGAGGCTGGAACACAATTTGTGCTCAGTCAGCCATGAGGAAAAGATATAGCTTTTCTCCTTTCAGACACTTCTCCAGTTTAAGACACAAAGTCCCAGGTGCTAATTTTCTTCATACTGCAGCCCGTCTTGAAAAGTGACAAGGACATACTGTTGTTTGATTCATTTAATGATGTCCATTTTCTTTCATTTCTGGATTCATTTTTGCAACTTTGTTTACCATATCACGATGTTTCTTAAAAATCAAACTTGGTAATCTTCCAGTTTTCACTCTGGCCACTAGGGCTTTTTTGCACATCCTGTTCTTTCACAAAGAGTTTTCAGCAATCTCATTATTAGGCAGGAAGGATTACAATGACAGGTAACACCTCTATGCAAAGCTGATAACAAAGGATTCACCAATCATAATAGACAATATCACAGCTGACTCTGCTCCCTCTCCCTTCTCAATGAACTTTTCACCATATCATTAGATGCTTCAATAATCATAGAATCATAGAATCGTAGAGTTGGGAGGGACCTCCTGGGCCATCTGGTCCAACCCCCTGCCAAAGCAGGATTCGCTAAATCATCCCAGTCAGATATCTGTCCAGCCTCTGTTTGAAGACTTCCATTGAAGGAGAACTCACCACTTCTCGTGGCAGCTTGTTCCACTCATTGATCACTCTAGCTGTCAAAAAGTTTTTTCTAATATCTAATCTGTGTCTCCTCCCATTCAGTTTCATCCCATTGCTTCTAGTCTTTCCTTGTGCAAATGAGAATAAAGTTGATCCTTCTACAATGTGACAGCCCTTTAGATATTTGTAGACAGCTATTTAGTCTCCTCTCAGTCTTCTCTTTTGCAAACTAAACAATCCAAAATCCTGCAACCTTTCCTCATAAGACAGGGTTTGAAGACAGGTCACCATTTCTGGTCGCTCTTTTCTGAACTTGCTCCAGTTTGTTGATGTCTTTTTTTAAAATGTGGTGCCCAAAACTGGACACAATATTCCAGATGAGGTCTGACCAAAGAGTAGAGGGAAATAATGACTTCACGTGATCTAAACTGTATGCTTCTGTTAAAACATCCTAGAATTGCATTTGTCTTTTTTGCTGCTGCATCACACTGTTGACTCATATTCAGTCTGTGATCTATTAGTATACCCAAGTCTTTTTCACATGTGCTGTTGCTTAGCCCTATTCCTCCCATTCTGTATATGCTTTTTTCATTTTTATTGCCCAGATGTAGTACTTTTCATTTTTCCCTGTTAAAAACCATTCTGTTAGTTGCTGCCCACTTCTCCAGTTTATTTATATCTTTTTGAATCCTCTCTCTCTTCTCTAGTATTAGCTATCCCTCCTAGCTTTGTGTCATCAGCAAATTTAATCAGTTTACCCTCAATTCCTTCATCTAAATCGTTGATAAAGATGTTGAACAATACAGGGCCCAGGACAGAGCCCTGTGGTACCCCACTTGAGACATTCTTCCAAGTGGATGTGCAGCCATTTACGACCACTCTTTGGGTCCGATCACTAAGCCAGTTATGAATCCACCTAACAGTTGCCTTGTCCATTCCATACTTAGTCATTTTTTCAATAAGGATTGTATGAGATACTTTGTCAAATGCTTTTCTGAAGTCAAGATATACTATATCTACAGCATTTCCTTGATCCACCCAGTCAGTGATTCCATCATAGAAGGAAATTAAGTTAGTCTGACATGACTTATTAGTTACAAACCCATGCTGACTCTGTTTAATCACTTCATTCTTATCCAGGTACTGACATACATGTTGTTTAATAATTTGCTCAAAGATCTTTCCTGGCTATAGAAGTTAGACTCACCGGCCTATAGTTGCCTGGGTCCACCTTCTTCCCCTTTTTGAAGATAGGAACAACATTTGCTCTTCTCCAGTCTTCTGGGACTTCTCCTGTTCTCCAAGAATTTTCAAAGATTATGGAGAGGGGTTCAAAAATTTCTTCTGCTATCTCCTTCAGTACTCTGGGGTGTAATTCATCTGGACCTAGAGACTTGAATTCATTTAGGTTAGCTAAGTGTTTCCTCACTATCTTTCTGTTTATAGATATCCTGGATTCTTCTATTCCCTTAATAGGACAGTGAAGAACAGTTGATGTTACATTTCCTTTCTGAAAGAAAACAGATGCAAAATAGGAATTTAAAAGTTCGGCGTTCTCAACATCCTGTCTTACCATTTCATCATTTTCATCCTGTAAAAATCCTATAGCATCTATGACTTTTCTTTTACTTTTGACATATCCCCAAAAACCTTTATTATTGCTTTTGACATCTCTTGCAAGCCTCAATTCATTGTCAGCTTTAGCTAATCTGATTTGTGCGCTGCAGGTTCTGCAGACAGCATTATATTCTTCTTTAGATATGCCTCCCTCTTTCCATTTTATAAACATTTTTTTCTCCCTTTTTAGCATGTGCTTAAGTTCTGTGTTCATCCATCCTGGCTTCCTTAAATGCTTCCTATTCTTCCCTCTTTTCGGAATTGTTAACAATTGTACTTTGAGAATTTCATTTTTCAAGATTTCCCATCCTTCCTGGACATTTTTGTCTTTAAGGATATCCAGCCATTGGATCCTCCAATTCTCTTTCTGAATCCCTTAAAATCTGCCTTTCTGAAATCTAACCTTGACGTCTGAGTCTTCACAGGTCTTCCTCCTCTAGTTATCCAAAATTCTAAAATAGCATGGTCGCTACCTCCTAGGGTTCCAGCCACTTTTACCTCCTCAACCATTTCCTCCCTGTTTATAAGGATTAGATCCAAGGTAGCAGTTCCCCTTGTTTTCTCCCTTACCTTTTGGAAGATAAAGTTGTCAGCAAGAGAGGATAAGAATTTCCTTGACCTGTTAGTTTTGCCTGAGAGAGATTCCCAACAAATGTCAGGATAGTTGAAATCTCCCATGAAAACTATGTCATATTTTTTGGAGAACTTGGCCATTTGATGCATAAAGAGTTCATCCATATCCTCAGCTTGCACAGGCGGCCTGTAGTAAATGCCTACAATGGTGTCCTTTCCATTGCTCTGTCCTTGTATTCTTACCCAAACAGTTTCCACAGAACTCCCAGTCTCTGAAGCTTCAATCTCTGTGCAGAGATACGCGTTTCTAACATACAATGCGACACCCCCTCCTCGTTTATCAAGTCTGTTTCTTGCAAATAAGTTGTATCCTTCTAGTCTTGTATTCCAATCATGTGTATTGTCCCACCAAGTTTCAGTGATTCCAATGACATCATATTTCTTTTCCTGTGTTAGTAGTTCCAATTCTCCTTGTTTGTTGCCCATGCTTTGTGCATTAGTATAGAAACATTTTAGTTTGTGATTGGTTTCTCTTTCTCCAATATTTGTATTAATTAGATTCTTTTGTCTTTGTTCTTCCTTTCCACTTCTAATAGCAGAGTTCTCAATAGCATTTGTCAGGTGTATGGCTTTTTCTGGTCGTTTGCTTCCCTTCCCATGTTGTTCTAGTTTAAAGCTCTCCTTACAAGTGTAGCAAGACGACTTCCAAATACATGTTTTCCAGTCTTCGTAAGGTGCACCCCATCTCTAGCAAGTAGTCCATCGTAAAGGTAATTCACTCCGTGATCCATAGATCCATATCGTTGCTGACGGCACCATCGACGTAGTAAAAATGATAGGATCAGAGTCTGTTCATTGATTCTAATGTGCAAGTGTCGCTTCTTTAAAAAAATGGAAGTTAAAGGGAATCTATCAGCAAGCTTTTGTTATGGAATCCAATAGCAACATAATATAGAGGAAGCAATCTTGATTCCAGGGATGTGTCACATACTGGGCTGCTTGGTGCAGTTTTCATAGAATCCCTGGCTTGTCTGATGTAGATGTAGCAGAGGTAAGACTTTCGAGCTGTGTATAACCCACCCACATCCCTGATTAAGAGCATTCTGTGTAAACTGAATTGTTAGTAATCTGCCAACCAGTGGTGAGGGCAGAGTTACCCAGATTAGTTTGAGTGGTCTGCATGTGAGAGTAGTCCTCTAGTGATGATCTCCTGCTGATAAAATACTGATTGTATTGAAATTACAGCACACAGGCTAATGAGTGACACATCCCTAGAATCAGGCTCTCAGCTCCTACAGCATGCTACTCTCAGACTAAATAGCAAAAACCTTCTGTTAGATTCCTTTTAAAGTCTAACAAAAAATCTCCAGTGGACAGCGTGAACATTGCAAGAATGTTTTGATTTTTACTGAAGATTGTGATATGGAAAGAAAACCAAACATTGACAAACGTTTTTAAAAAAAATATACGTAGCAAAAAACCTGATTTCAACTATAAATTGGTTTCTGATTACATATTCCCTTCAAGCAAGGACCTGATACATGCTGCCCATGGATTGCCCATGCTGCCCCTGATACATGCTGCCCACGGATTGCCCATGCTGCCCCTGATACATGCTTCCAACGGATTGCCGATGCTGCCCCTGATACATGCTGCCCATGGATTGCCCATGCTGCCCCTGATACATGCTGCCCATGGATTGCCCATGCTGCCCCTGATACATGCTGCCCATGGATTGCCCATGCTGCCCCTGATACATGTTGCCCATGGATTGCCCATGCTGCCCCTGATACATGCTTCCCACGGATTGCTGATGCTGCCCCTGATACAAGCTGCCCATGGATTGCCCGTGCTGCCCCTGATACATGCTGCCCATGGATTGCCCATGCTGCCCCTGATACATGCTGCCCATGGATTGCCGATGCTGCCCCTGATACATGCTGCCCATGGATTGCCCATGCTGCCCCTGATACATGTTGCCCATGGATTGCCCATGCTGCCCCTGATACATGCTTCCCACGGATTGCTGATGCTGCCCCTGATACAAGCTGCCCATGGATTGCCCGTGCTGCCCCTGATACATGCTGCCCATGGATTGCCCATGCTGCCCCTGATACATGCTGCCCATGGTTTGCCCATGCTGCCCCTGATACATGTTGCCCATGGATTGCCCATGCTGCCCCTGATACATGCTGCCCATGGTTTGCCCATGCTGCCCCTGATACATGCTGCACGTGTATCAAGTGTCAGATTCTCTTTAAATATTAACCGCAATTATCAAAAACAGTGCTATTTGCACCGAACTATGTGTGAAATGTCACCAATGAATGGAAAATTTTGAGCAAATTGCGCCATTTTTAGGCATGTGAATTGGTTCACTTTCCATTTTTAGAAAAGAGCAGAAGACCAATATGTCACAAGTTACATGGTACATGGCAATGTGGAATTTTTGGTTACAACATAAATGTTCTGTTTTTAAGAGCGCTATCACTTGTGTAGAATATGCAAGGTTTTTTTACAACTTTAATGTCAAAATATAGCCATGAAAATATCATATTTCACGCCAAAAAGTGAACCTCTGCCCCCCTTTCTTTGGTCATTTTTTTTAACGTTTGGACACAGGTACTAAAAACTGAGTAAAACATTGATAAATGTGGCTTAGGGTTTTATTATAATAAAATGCCCCAATCTGTGCCAAAAAAAGGGGCACAAACGCACTGAGAAATGCCCCCCGTTATCCTCATCAACAATTAATACTATTAAATTTGAGTTTGTTTCGAAGTTTTATTCTGTGTTTCTTAATATACCAGTATCCATTGTAATTTCAGGGGTGACATCATGCTTATGTCTGTCTCCACTCCAGAATTTATAATATAAAGTGTCTTTTCAATGTAATTGTCTATAAATTCTACGAAAGAATCAGCCTGTCTATCATTATGGAGTTTAGGAAGCATTTACCCAGTGTATGATGTGATGTCATCGATAGAATTATCCCCAAACCATTGTGCTAACGAACAGCAGATGTGTCCCTTCCGTCCACTTCCGAAAATGAATACTGACTCTGCTGATTGGGCTCGAAGTCAACCCTTTAACTGCTAGCAGTGTAATGAGCCGGTTCCCTCAGCTCCAAGTCCTGTAGAGTTACACAGGACACTATGGATACTAGTAGTAGTAGCTCCATGATAGTTGTGGAGTCATTATGCTGAGGAGGGCTACATTTTATTCTGGCGCCAGGTTCTATCCTCCCATTGGTTACACCCAAACACTTGGATGAATGTAAAAATGTTGTGTTTGACGTTGATTACCTAAAATTTAAGATAATGTGTGACTTGCCCATATGATTTTAATAAGCTCATTCTTGGCAAGATCATATCATCAGGCCATAAATATTCTCCAATGGGCTTCAATAAATTTAAGTCATCCATTACAAGAAGAACATATGGAATTACTGGAGGATCACACCAACATTTCACATAATTGGGGGGGCACAAATTGCTTAAACTACAGCTAATAATTTTATGGCTTTGGTCTGTAGCACATTGCATCTGACATGAACCCCGACCAATGCAATGAACAAGAGTTATATTATATGATTAGTTCTGGGAGCTGTGTGACGTAAGTGGGATTTACAAGAAAATTATTTTCATGACACGTAAAGTAATTTTCACTGCATTTAAGTTAAAATGTAAGTTTAGGAAAAATGTGTAATTTTCTTTTTCAAGTTATTACCATCCACCTTAAAATTTGTTAAGAACTATCCATTTGAGAGCTGCACAATCCTAGACAATGCAAAGAGGCAAAAGTGGACCGTTGATTTGAAGTGCCATGCAAATGTGGTATCAAAACATGACCACCAACATTAGCATGTTTTCAGATGAGCCAAAATTTTACAACTTTTGGCATTTTCGCAACAGTTTTTCCCAGGTCCTCAAAAGTGTGGTTCCTGCTCTGGCTCAAGGTTGCTGACTACTACTTTGGCTTCCATGTATAACCATTGCTGACATGTAGTCATTTTTTTGTTCTCTAACATGACAGGAAGTAATTCCTGTTGATCAGGTCTCTGAGAATAGGGAAACACGCTGATCGTGTTGGATCGTCCTGGGCCATTTTTTCATTGCTGGTCTCCCACTGGACAGCGTGCATCACTGCATGTGGCAGCGGGAGCCAGCGATGAGCGACACTGCACGCTGGTTACCAATGTAAACATTTGGTTTCTAAGGGCTGCGGGGCCCTTAGAAACCCAATGTTTACCCTAGATACCAGCGTGCACTGCAGGCAGGGTGGGAGGTGGAGGCAGAGCGGCGCAGACAGACCGGCGTAGCTCTGCTATCTGCTATTCCAGTCTGTCAGACCAGAGTAGCAGATAGCAGAGCTACGCCGGTCTGTCTGTGCACTGCTCTGCCTCCACCTTCTGCCCTGCCTGCAGTGCACGCTGATATCTAGGGTAAACATCGGGTTTCTAAGGGCCCCGCAGCCCTTAGAAACCCGATGATTACATTGGTAACCAGCTTGCTCGCTGGTCCTGATCGCTGGTGAGTCTGTCTATGTGACAGCTCACCAGCGATCAGCTAACAATGTCCCAGTGATCCCATCCACGTCGGATCGTGGGTGGGATCGCTGGGACATTGTTATGTGTAATGGTACCCTAAGTCAAGGAGGACCTCGTTCTGGCCTCATAGACTTACATTGAGTTGTGACTTCCGGATCGCCAAAACGAACACTGGAGTGATCTGTCAGTTTACAGCCTGCAGAATACCGAGCAGTGCAGATAAAAAATGAATGTGGTGGCTGCTAACTATATGTCACGGATGTGTCAGAGGCTGTTGACCGTTGCACTGCATCTGCCTGCAGAAGGTCTCAGTATATTGCCTTGCAGATGAGTAACCACAGTGCTAATGGCCACACCTGGACCTGAGTGTTGATATACTTCCTGCTGGCAAGTGCGGGTGATGTTTCCATTTGCATTTCCCTTTTGAGGCTTGGAGCTGTAGCAGTCGGCTAACGTCCTTTTTGGAGTTTGGAGTACGTTGGTGTTTCTCCCTGTGTCTTCTCAAGCTAAGTGTTCCCTTGCTTATTTTGTCTATCCCAGTTGTCTTTAGCGGTAGTGAGGATTGACTAGCGCTCATCCTGTCCTTCCGAACCCAGGGCTTATCGCCAGGGTCAGGTAGGGATTAGGTATCCTGTTCGACGATAGCTGCGGAACCTATATAGGGGCAATAGGACGGACAGGGTGAAGATAAATCTGTCAAGGGGTCTCCACCCCCCTTCCTTAGTGTTTGGTTCCCTTTCCCCTCATCCCTTTTCATTGCACTTAGTCTGTCCTACACTTTGCATGACATTATCACCCACCATTCACCTTTGTAAAAGAAAGAAAAAAAAAAGAGAAAATTATCACTTTTTTTGGTGTGTTTTTTCTGTGTGGGTTTTTTATCCTTTTGGTAGGTTCATGGATCCCATCTCTATGTTAGCAGAGCAGCTGCAGAGGTTGGCACTGGAGGTGACTGACCTTTCTGAAGTTCAGCAGCAACTGTAGGCTTCTATTGTGCGGGACGCTGCAGGTAGGAGGGTCCAGCTTGAACCCAAAATTTCATTTCCCTCCTGAACAGGTTTACTAGGGGGTAGGGACAAGTTTTTTTGTGTTTAAAGAGGCATGCAAATTGTACTTTAAGCTGCATCCTTACTTCTTTGGAGATGAGGAGCAACGAGTAGGAATTGTTAGTTCACTGTTGCAGGGGGAACCTCAATCCTGGGCTTTTTCTCTACCATAGGATTCTATGGAAGATATTTTCAGGGCCCCAGCCCTTATCTATGATGATCCTGATAGTATTTCCTTGGCTGGATCCAGGCTGCATTTCATTCTGCAAGGGAATCATTCAATTGAGACGTATAGCTCTGAATTCCGCAGGTGGTCAACTGATACCAAATGGAATGACCCGGCTCTCAGAAGCCAATGCCTTCAGGGCCTCACTGAAAAGTTAAAGGATGCGCTAGTAGTGTATGACAGGGTTCCCCAACTCCAGTTCTCAAGGCCCGCCAATAAATCATGTTTTCAGGATTTCCTTTGTATTGCACAGGTGATGCAATTATCACCTGAGCAATACTAAGGAAATCCTGAAAACATGATCTGTTGGTGGGCCTTGAGGACTGGAGTTGGGGAACCCTGGTGTATGAAACTCCAGTGTCTATGGAGGCTGCCATGTCCTTGGCTATTTGGGTGGATAGATGCCTGAGGAACAAATGGGTAAGACCACCTGCTTCTGAGCCCTCTTTGCGGGACAAGATCCTGGTGTTGGAAGAAAGGTCCGGGGATGAACCTATACTTGCATAGTTTGAGGAACCCATGCAGTTGGGAGGTGCATTCACGTCACATGTTTCTCCAGACATTCGCAAGAAAAATGGAAGTTTTGTTGTGGGAGGAAGGGACACTTTATTGGGGCATGTCCTGCAATCCCAAAGCAAAGAAACTAGATTAACCCTTGGGAGCCTTGAGCTTGATAATCAAGGAGTGTGTTTGTCTTCAATCTGCAATTCTCGTTTTATCCCGACAGCAGAGGTGGTGCTAGAGAGCAGGTCTGACAAAATCTCTGTGTTTTTAGTTAGTGGAGCTGGAATCATAGAATCAGTATGGTTGATGCTGAGTTTGCTAGAACTCATGGTTTTGTCTGCTCTGCCTTGGCTAAACCTGTTCCTGTTTGCGCCATCGTCTCAGCACCACTTGCACAGAGAACACTGACACAAACTGTTCATAACATAAGTGTGATGGTGGGGTCTTTTCAATATGAAGTAATCCCTTGTTATGTCCTGAAGGGACACCACACTCCAATGGTTCTGGGTTTGTCTTGGTTGGTGAAGCATAATCCAACTGTGGATTGGCAATCCAGAGAGCTTGTAAAGAAGGAAGATTACTGTTATGGTAACTGCCTAAGCGTTTCCCCTTCTGCTGTATCTACAGTCATTTTTGTATGACTTGGATTGGAAGACCCTGCCCCAATTTTGCAGATAGGGTAGGCATCTCAGCCTTGTACACTGACCTGGAGGGTAAGGTGTAGAAGGCTCAGGGGGATGCCTCTGCCTTCTGCCCTTTGGGGAGGTTATTTATGTGGTCTAAATTGCACCGCAAGGTAACTAGAGAATTTCATTGTTCTGTACTTGCTGGCCACCCAGGTTGTAAGGCAACCGCGGACCTCCTTTCTCGTTGTTTTTGATGGCCGGGGTTGCATCGGGATGTGGCTGAACAAGTGGGTTCCTGCAGTTTTTGCGCACGTTCTAAGGTACTGCATAACCGTCCATCTAGTTCTGTTTCACCACTATCTGTTCCTAACAGGGTCAGGGGAGACAGGTATAAAGGTATGACTGTCAGTAAACGCGTGCCAGACCTGAATGTGAATTACTTTGTGTAGTTGTGTGTCAGGAATTTCAGGTTGAGGGTTCCTTCCTGGAAGTTGGGACATAAATTCGTTGGTCCCTATAAGATAATCACCATCATTGGTCCAGCAGCGTTTCGTCTTGAGCTACCTCAGGCTCTTAAAGTCTACAAAGTTTTCCCCAGGTATTTCCTCAAGAAATATGTGGAACCTCTTGAGCCCTCACACCTTCCGCCTCCCCCCAATTATGGTTGATGGAAACCTAGAGTTTCAAATTTCGAGGATTGTAGATTCTCGCCACCGACTTCGTTCCCTACAATACTGCATCAGAATGTGAATGCCCCCATGCTGGTTCGTTCGTTCCACACCTCTTATCCTGAGAAACCTGGTCTTGAGTGTCCAGAGGCCATTCGTAGAGGGGGGTACTGTCACGGATGTGTCTGAGGCTGCAGACCCTTGCACTGCATCTGTCTGCAGAAGGTCTTAGTAGTTTGCTTTGCAGATGAGTGGCCTCCTCCCCCGGTGCTAATGGCCACACCTGGATCTGAGTGTTGACATACTTCCGGCTTGCTGCTTGCATTTCCCTGTAGAGGCTTGGAGCTGTAGCAGTCAGCTACTGTGCCACAAGACGGTGCCTGCTTAGAAAGAGGCATAGCTAAGCGGCTAACAGTTATTCATTGGAGCTCCTGATGGTGGAGACAGACTGCAGCTGGGGGTCAGGTTCACTGACACTGATTAAGTACTAGGGCTTCATTCAAACTAGTAAGTTCTGGCACCTCTACGGAATGATTACTGACACGGATTTGGGCTACGTTCAGGCCGAACACAGACCAGGGGAGCAGGTTTAGGCACTGGCCACAAATGGACCAGGGGAACAGGTTCAGGCTCTGACTGCACACAGACCAGAGGAGCATGTTCAAGCACTGGCCGCTCTTGGACCAGGGGAAAAAGGTTCAGACATTGGCCGCACATGGACCAAGGGAGCAGGTTCAAGATCTTGCCACATATGGACCAGGCATTCGGGTTCAGAAAACTGGCCACACCAGGACCAAAGGACCTTACAACTCTCTAGTAAGAGAAACAACACACTAATGAATATTGTTTCTTTGATTCCTTAAGGGTCCAGCTATTGGTTGGGAGCCATCTTGCAGGTGTACTCTGATGCTAAATGCCTCCCAGCCATTCGCTTGGGGAATTTTACTAGATGTACAGGCTGCCCCTTTAAGAACAGGGGAGCACAGACGCACGCACACTAGGCGTGCTGCCAGAAAGTGGGGCGTGCATAAGCAGGAGACATGCCAGCAGAAGGGGACCACGCCATGGGGCCAGTGCAGTGGAGCGAGAATGGGAACCATGCTGAGGTGCTGGAAATAGTGTTACTAGTGTTACAGTTAGGAAGTTAGAAGGGTTAAAATGTGATCAGCAAATTCTCAATTTTCCAGCAGAATTTAAAAAACTAATTTTTGTACAGACCACATCACATTTGAAGTGACTTTGGGGGGCCTATATGACAGATAATACCCCAAGATGACACCATTTTAAAAACTGCACCCTTCAAAGTGATCAAAACCACATTCCAGTAGTTTATTAACCCTTCAGGTGCTTCACAGAAATTAAAGCATGGAGGGAGGAAAAAAATGACAATTTCACTTTTTCCCTCAAAAATGTTGACTTAGCCCCACATTTTTCATTTTACCAAGTGTAACATGAGAAAATGGACTGTATAATTTGTTGTGCAATTCCTCCTGAGTACTTCAATACCTCATATATGGTAGAAAATTACTTGGAAGAAGCACTGTTTGAGTTTAAGCGCAACATTTGCTGGAATAGATAGCGGATGCCATTTCACATTTGCACAGCTCATGATGTGCCTAAACAGTAGAAACCCCCCATAAGTGACCTCATTTTGGAAACTACCCCCCTTCAGAAGAACTTATCTAGAGGTGTGGTTAGCACCTTGAACCCACAGGTGCTTCTCAGAAGTTTATAATGTTGAGCCATGAAAATGAAAAAATACATTTTTCCAACACAAATTTTGGGTAAGCCCCAAATTTTTCATTTTCACAAAATGGACAATGGCCCTCTAAACATGGCCCTCTAAACAGTATAATGGGCCACTATACAGTATAATTGGCCTCTATAAAGTATAATGGCCCCCACACCACTCCAATCAGTATGATGACCCCAATGCAATTATCCACACTGTATAATGGTCCCCACTAGCCATCCTAATAGTATAATGACCCCCACATAGCCCTCCAAACAGTATAATGGTCCATATCATAGCCCTGCAAACAGTATAATGCCCCCTCCACATAGACCTGCAAATAGAATAATGGCCCCCACATAGTCCCCCAAACAGTATCATGGCCCCCTACATAGTCCGGCAAACAGTAGAATGGCCCCTACTTAGTCCTCCATACAATATAATGGCCCCCACATAGCACTGCATACACTATTATGGGTACCATATACTCCCTCATACAGTAGTATGGACACCACATACTCCTACATACAGTATTATAGGCACCACATAGTCCTCCACACAGTATTATAGGCACCACGTAGTCCTCCATACAGTATTATTGGCACTACATAGTCCTACATACAATATTATGGGCACCACATAGTTCTCCATACAGTATAATGGGCACCACAAAGTCCTCAATACAGTATTATTGACACCACATAGTCTTCATACAGTATAATGGGCCCCATACAGTCCTCCATACATTATAATATTGGGTACCATATAGTCCTCCGTACAGTATTATGGGCACAACATAGTCCTCCATACTTAAAAAAATAAATAAACCAATACTCACCTCTCCCTGTTCCCCACGGCTCCCTTCTTGGTAGTGCATTTTCTGACCCTCTGCACTGCTCGGCACAGTGCTGTAGTGATGTAATCGCGCTGTCTTCACTGAGATCTCATAGAGCTTAGATATAGAGGAGGAATGATGGGAGAGGGAGCATAAGCTAACGGCTCTCTCTCCAATCAATGTTATCAACTGTACAGTGGGTACGGAAAGTATTCAGACCCCTTTTAAATTTTTCACTCTGTTTCATTGCAGCCATTTTGTAAATTCAAAACATTTCATTTTTTTCTCTTTAATGTATACTCTGCACCCCATCTTGACTGAAAGAAAAACAGAAATGTAATAAGTATTCAGACCCTTTGCTCAGTATTGAGTAGAAGCACTCTTTTGAGCTAGTACAGTCATGAGTCTTCTTGGGAATGATGCAGCAAGTTTTTCACATCTGGATTTGGGGATCCTCTGCAATTCTTCCTTGCAGATTGTCTCCAATTCCGTCAGGTTGGATAGTGAACATTGGTGGACAGTCATTTTCATGTGTTTCCAGAGATGCTGAATTGGGTTTAGGTCAGGGCTCTGGCTGGGCCCGTCAAGAATGGTCACAGAGTTGTTCTGAAGCCACTCCTTTGATATTTTAGCTGTGTTCTTAGGGTCATTGTTCTGTTGGAAGGTGGACCTTCAGCCAAGTCTACGGTCCAGAGCACTCTGGAAGAGGTTTTCATCCAGGATATCTTTGTACTTGGCAGCATTCATGTTTCCTTCAATTGCATCCAGTTGTCCTGTCCCTACAGCTGAAAAACACCACCATGTTTCACTTTTGGAATTGTGTTGGGCAGGTGATCAGCAGTGCCTGGTTTTCTCCACACAAATACCGCTTGGAATTATCACCAAAAAGTTCTATCTTCATCTCATCAGACCAGAGAATCTTATTTCTCATAGTCTGGGAGTCCTTCATGTGTTTTTTTTTTTGCAAACTCTATGCAGGATTTCATATGTCTGGCACTGAGGAGAGGCTTCCGTTGGGCCACTCTGCCATAAAGGCCTGACTGGCGGAGGGGCTGCAGTTATAGTTGACTTTGTGGAACTTTCTCCCATCTCCCTACTGCATCTGTGGAGCTCAGCCACAGTGATCTTGAGGTTCTTCTTTAACTCTCTCACCAAGGCTCTTCTCCCACGATTGCTCAATTTGGCTGGACGGCCAGATCTAGGAAGACTTCTGGTGGTCACAAACTTCTTCTATTTAAGGATTATGGAGGCCACTGTGCTCTTAGGAACCTTGAGTACTGCAGAATTCTTTTGTAATCTTGGTCAGATCTGTGCCTTGCCACAATTCTGTCCCTGAGCTCCTTGGCCAGTTCCTTTGACCTCATGATTCTCATTTGGTCTGACATGCACTGTGAGCTGTGGTGGAGTCACGAACACTTAATACAAAAGCTCTTTACTTTTCATTCCCCTGTAAATACTCCCCTTGCATTGGACGCCTAGGGCCACGGACCGGGTCACCGCCGCTGTGACACTGTCCCTTTAAGAAAGCGGCCTGGTACTGATTACCCCACTTGCCCTGGCGGGTGCTTCATACTGTCTGTCACCTCCATAGAATCCCCATGTGCTGCCTGTCACCCCCATAGAATCTCCATGTTCATACACGTGAAAAATAAAAGACCACATACTCACCTCGGTCCCGTTCCCTGGTGCTCTGCTCTTCTCCCTGCCTCCGATGCGTTGACCCTCTAGTGGTACACAACTGATGCAATGAGATGACGTCATTGTGTCAGCTGTTTCACACGCTGATTGTTGGAGGAAGTGGCCGGAGGCCTCTCCTCCATCAATGATGACTGCACCTAGGGAGGCAATGGAGACAGCCAGCGAGCGGGCACGGTGGGTTTCCAACCCCATGGCTGTCTTTGTCCGCCAGACTGAGACATCCAGAGGGCCGGATGTGGCCCGCAGTCCTCACTATACCGAGGTCTGGTCTAATGCATTGGTCCTATTTTGCCATTACATTTGACAGTCATCTTATCTTTCTTACTAACAAAGGATATGAAGTGGAAGCCACAAAAAAACACTAAACCCTCCCCATTGCATCACTTGCCTACTAATATATTTTAGTGCTTTTTAAAACAATGTAGGCAATTTTGCAATTCAAAAATTAATTCATTGACTGACTGTAAAATTAGATAATTATTACACAATACAACTGGTCGTAAACATTGGGGAAAACTTTCAGCTGACTGGAATTATTCTTTGGATAGTTTTTATGTCTATGGTCATCTCTATATTGCCCAAAAGTGTTAAGTAACTAAACTCATCCATCTGTCCCAAGATGTGGAGTTTGAGTCAATGCAGTGATACAGACCCAAACAAATAATCCAGTTCTGCTGCCAAAATGATTGTTGCATAGCATAAAATATAATGATGTCATGTTCAGAATATTCTTTACTCTATGAAGGAGCAGGGAATAAGCTCTGTCCAAAAAATTAGTTGAAAAATGGTGGGAGGAGAATGATGTTGAATAGAATTATTGTCTGTAAGCGAAGTAGTTACTAAGCTCTTTAGAATTCATATAGCTAATAGCCCTGAACAAGGGGACGCAATAAAGGCATTTGCCTTTAGCTGCCACATGTAGAGATCAAGTTATTAATCGGCCAAGTTAACTTGCAAAATCTCCTAAGAAAATGTATCATTTATCCACAGGATATTTGAAGCAATCTTAACAGAGGCGCTTATGTGGCTACTGTAACTCCGGCATCCCTGCATGCTTATCATTCCTCCCACGGCAGGGACACTGTCATTCTCACTGCTACGGCCACTCAGTGGTATCTCCTGCTCTGGCTACTGCCATGGCACCCAGGTTCCAGCCCCCACACAAGTTATGCAGTTCTCCTGGGAATGCGCTTAGAGCTTCTTAAAGGGACAACAAGCATACTCCGAAAATGTCCCCAGCTTATAGCTGGGAGGCATTAGGTATTTAAGGCACCTTACCCTTTAGGGAGATGCCTGAGCAACTTAAGTATCTAGTGTGTCTGTAAGCTACTAGTCTGTTGTTAGTTTCCTGTACCTGTTCTGCTATCCTGCCCCAGTACCTGTCCAGTAATCCTGAGCCTGTCCTTTCTGAACCAGACATTCTGTCCAAACCTGAACCTGTTCTGTCTGAACTGGCATCAGTATTCATATCAACAGTGATCCTGATCCTGTCCTGCCTGACACTCTGAGTCCATACCTGCATCCCTGACCTATGGGGCAGCTACTGCAGTATATAGGACTGCCCTGGAGTGGTACCTGACAGCTACTTGCAGCACCATCCTAAGCTCATCATCAGAAGCTCTAGTGAAGAATCAGGTAGCCACTTACGTACCCCCCTCCGGGGTAAGCCCAGCCCGTGGCACAGTGTGTCCATGCTCAACAGCGTGACAGTTTGGTCATGCCATGGACCATGCTGACCCCAATACCCCTGCAGTCTCAGAGTTGACTTGGGTTTGGGAGATGACCCGCCAACGAAATTAGCAGGGTCAAATCCTGTCCTACTTATGGTGAGTAAACTCCTGATTAGATGCTCTGATTCTGGCTGCTTCACCTGCATCAGTACAATTTGCAGCAATCTCGGCCGTTACTACCAGTCTGCAACTCGCGCACCTGGAGCTGGTCCTCGTCTGTCTGCTGCACCAGGTTTTGACGCAGATACCAAGCAGGGCTGTGGATTTATTAATCAGTGCATGCTGCACTATGAACAGAGAGAGAGACCGTCAAAATCCGCCGTTAATACAAGTCAATGGGGAAAAAAACGGATCCGCCAAGAAAAAATGGCGGATCAGTTTTTTTTGCAAAAGGGCGGATTTTGACTGATGGGGAAAAACGGATGTGTGAAACAGGCCTTACAATTTTGTGTTCCCAGTGCAATATGCAAGCAGCAAACCTCTCAAGTGTGTCTTTTTTGGAACAACAGTCTCTCTTTTTGTCCCAAGTACTTTTTTTACCCTTTGCTCTTAAAGGGAGTCTTGCAGCAGAAATTGACTGTTCAAACCAAGCACATGAGCGCAGTGCACCCTTAGCATGGCCATTGGCCAAACCTTTCAGTACATCTTCTCACTTACTTATTTTATCTGTCTCTGTCACCCTCTTCATTGATTGACAGCTTTATCTTTGCAAGAACCAGTTGAGGACAGAGATGGATGAAAAATAGCTGCACTGAACTGATGGGCACATAAAAGGTGCACCAAGCACCCGCAGTTTGTTTGAACAGTCACTTTGTACTGACCGACGCCCCTAAAATGTCCCTCATTTTTTTTACATGGGAAATACATTTTCATGAATAAACTTACCATATTTCTTCCCAAAATAATTGTATAATTTATAGCAAAGTAGATCTTAAACATTTATATACTCAGATTTTGTGCAAATATATAAAATTAAAACCTTTTCATGCATACTCGTGTATATATATACTTGAAAAAATAATTTATTCACATCTCTTTAACCATCTAAAAACTTTGGTGTTATGTCCAACAGGTAAAGGTAATGGTGTTATGCCCAAGGTAAAGTGATGCGTCTTACATAAAGTTAACAGTAAATGTAGTGTGTTTAGGATTGTTTTTCTCATGTCAGGAGGCGAATCTTCTTTGCTAGCCTCAGCAAGAAGAATGAGCTGTATACAATCAGCGTGTGAAGTGGTTTCACTAAAGACGTTAATAGGCCAAGACAGTGAACTCTACAGAAAGGCATTTGAAGTGAAACTGAGGGGACTGATGTGTAAGCAGAAAAAGTCTACGCCGATCCCAAAGTGAATTTTAGTTCTCTTACTGGAAAGAGGCAAAATAAAGTTTTTTTTCTAAGAGACGTCTCAGGAGTGTTTCTGGGAAACATGAGCCGTCCATGTAACCTTTTAGCTGTATGATCACACACAGGAAGGGCCAGCAAGAAGATGTCCCAACATTTCCAAATAGCACAGATAATAATGGGAGGCGAGACTAGAGACAACCTTATTACTCAAAATCTGGAAAAGGAAGTGTGGGTCGAATTGCGCCAACCCAAAGGGGGAGCTCTGGCTTGCCGATGCACCCACGGACGACTGGTGTACACCGTCGTCAACCGGGGGTACGGTTACATCAGAGAAGATGGGACTGATGCCAAAGTATATGTGAATGCGGCGTCAGTAAAGTTTGGGAAACCCTTGCAGGAAGGTGACCAGTTTTCATTCTTTAAGGATTGCCCCCATGGTTATTATGCGGTCGCGGTCACCCTTGATGAAGTGGATGACCTGGGACTCTATCTGGGCCCGGAGCGGGCCGTCAACACCTGATATCTGTCATGACTCTGGACAGGATGGTTCTGCCTCCATCCTGGTCAGGTCAGGGTTAATTCTAGTTTGCCTCTCTTTGGTTCTGGTGCGGCTATTTAATGCTGGTAGTTCCTGGGTTTGGTGTCGGTGATATTTTCATTTACTCTGTTTGAGGTAGCTGACCCAGGTTACGCATCTGTAATCATTGTGCATCTGTGTATGAACCGGTTTGTCCCTTGACTTCTGCCTCTGTCTCCAGCTCTGTACTGCCCTGTCCTTCCTGGTTCTCTTACCCCTTGGCTCATCTCGGTTTACTCTCTGTCTCATCCCTAGGTACCTTGCTCTCATTTGGCTTTTCACCCATAGCTCCACACTGACCACGTTAACGTTCTATGACCTGTATTTTGTGCTCTCAGCTGTTTCCCTTCACGCGTGGTGACTCCACCCCCTGCGATCACGTGATCGCTTAGTTGCAGGTCCAGTGCACACTGCCTGCCTCATTTCTTCCACTCTCTGCGCTCGGTCCCGTGCCCCCTGCTAGCACCCCCTTAGCTTTCTCAGTGACACTGTCGGTGTCATTACATTATCACCGACCTTTACATTTTTTCGGGGGGTTTTGTGTGTCTGTGTGGTATGGACCCGCTGCGTGCTCTGTCAGATCAGGTGACTAACCTGACTAAAATGATGCAGAACCTGTCTGTTGAGCAAAGGGCATTGGTCGCTTCTCATCAACAGGTACAGAGGGAGTTGGCGGATACAGTTAACACTGTTCGGGGTGCCTCTTCTTCATCTGGCAATGTGGAAGGTACTGTGTCTGATGTTTCCCTATCCTCTCCTGAACCCTCTGTCAAACTTCCAGAGACCTTTTCTGGGGATAAAAGAAAGTTCCGAGTGTTTAGGTAGAACTGCAAATTACTTTTTTCTCTGCGTCCTCGGATGATGAGAGTCAAAGGGTGAGGATAGTTATTTCCCTGTTCTGTGAAAGGCCGATGCCTTGTCCCGGATTCTGGATCCAGTTTCTCCCCCCGAGCTTTCTTCCTCCAGTTTTCAACCTGGGGTGGTGGTGGCTGACGTGTCGGCAGGTTTGGAGCGCAAGATTCGGGAAACCCAGTCGCAGGCTCCCCCGTCCAAGCCGGTGGAAAAATTATTTGTTCCTGTTCAATTTCGACTCAGAGTCCTCCAGGAGTTCCATGATTTGGCTCTGGGTAGACATCCTGGGATTTTGGCTACTCATGGGGCCATCGCAAGGGTTTTTTGGTGAGCTTTGCTTGCGTCTGATGTGAAGACGTTTGTTACTGCCTGTAAAGTTCGTGCCCAAGCTAAGAGCTCTCATAACCAGCCGGCCGGGGAATTAGTACCTTTTCCAGATCCTGATAGACCATGGACACATTTGATCATAGATTTTATGACCAATCTTCCTCCCTCCAAGAGTAATACTGTCGTCTGAGTGGTGGTGGAGAGGTTTGCGAAGCAAGCACATTTTGTATGCTTAGGCTTCTTTCACACTTGCGTTCTTTTGTGCTGCGTGCGCAGTGCAAACGCGCATAAAAACGCATCATGCGTTTTTTAATGCGTTTTCTTGTTTTTTGCGCATGGTTTTTGCAAAAAACGCATGCATTTTTTTGCGCTGACGTGCACATGACCATGTACATGTCAGCGCTCCCATAGACTTTAATGGGTTTTGGGTGAATTTTGTGCACATTGCGTGCGCATGCATTTTTTTGAGACAGGTCAGACACACAAAAAATGCAACAGGATGCATTATGTGCACCCGGGCGCATGCTACAAAAAAACGCATGCGCATACAAACGCGTACAAATGCATGACAATGCGCACCCATGTTAAATATAGGGGAAAAAACGCATGTGCATTTATGCGCAAAAACGCAGCACAAAAAAACGCAAGTGTGAAAGTAGCCTAAGTGACACTGCCTTCTGCGGAGACCTTGTGTAGGTTGTTCATTCAACATGTGGTTCGATTGCATGGTGTGCAGTTTGTGTCCAAGTTTTGGAGGGCGTTTTGTAAAAGGTTGGGTATTGCATTGTCTTTTTCATCTGCATACCATCCAGAGACAAATGGTCAGACCGAACGGACCAATCAGTCCTTAGAGCAAATTTTGCAATGTCTTTCCACTTCCAGTCAAGTTGACTGGTCTGATGCCTTGCCTTTAGCAGAGTTTGTGTTCAATAACCGTGTTAACCACTCTACAGGTATCTCCCCTTTCTTCTGCAATTATGGGTTAAATCCACATTATGGGAAGTTTTCTTGCTTGGACTCCGGTTGCCCAGGGGCTGATATAGCTGTAAAGCAGTTGGGGAAGTTATGGCGGGAAGTCCAGAAGAACATTGTGGAGTCTCAGAGGAAGTTTAAAGTTTTTGCAGACAGGAGACGGACGGTGGGACCTACCCTTCGGGTTGGGGATAAAGTGTGGCTGTCTACTAGGAACATTAAGCTTAAGGTTCCTTCGGCAAAGTTGGGGCCTAAGTTTACTGGGCCTTATGAGATCACAGAGGTGGTTAACACAGTGGCATTTAATTTGTGCCTCCCAGTGTCTTTTAAGATTCCCAATGCATTCCATAAGACCCTGCTGAAACCATTGCAGGCTGTGGAAGAAGCTTCATTGGGTCCCTTGCCACCTGTATTGGTGAATAGTCAGGAGGAGTATGAAGTGGAGCGCATCGTGGATTCCTGGTTGGTCCGCCGTTCCCTCCAGTATCTGGTGCACTGGAAGGGGTATGGTCCGGAGGATCGATCCTGGGTTCCTGCCCCATCGGTTCATGCCGATTGTCTGGTGCACTCCTTTCATGCCCGATTTCCTGGGAAACCTGGGGGTCCAGTAGCCCCCCGTTGAGAGGAGGGTACTGTCATGACTCTGGACGGGATGGTTCTGCCTCCCTCCTGGTCAGGTCAGGGTTAATTCTAGCTCCCTCTCTTTGGTTCTGGGGCGGCTATTTAATGTTGGTAGTTCCTAGGTTGGTGTCGGTGATACTCCATTTAGTTGGTTTGAAGTAGCTGATGCAGGTTACTCATCTGTAATCGTTGTGCCTCTGTGCGTGTGAGCTTTGCTGTGTATGACCCGATTTGTCCCCTGACTTCTGCCTTTGTCTCCTGCTCTGGCTCATCTCGGTTTACTCTGTCTGATGTGACAACCCATGGCATCCCATGACCCCTGTGGCTGCAGGGTCATTTCCAGCTTGAAACCCGGCATGGGAAGTGCTTTATTAAAAAAAAGAAAAAAGTTGTGCATGTTGCACCTTTCTGTGATTATAATGGGACTGTTCCACATCCCCGTGTGCGAAGAAACCCTGGAGCACTCCAAGAGTTGGATGCAATGCAGCCAGTTGGCCTAAAGTGAACGGTCACTTGATTTTTGCTTTTTATTATTTTTGTTGCGCCTGTTGCGCCCTTTCTGATGAAAAGCAGGAACTTCTCTTTTTATTAAGGGATTGTTGACTTAATGCATAGGTCTTTTCATTGGTTGGGACCATACTCTCTTCAAGGGAAGGGGTAGCTCGTCTCCTAGGACTACGGGCTCACCACACACTGGTCATACTGTGAATATATATATATATATATATACAGCTCAAAAAAATAAAGGGAACACATCCTAGTACATTGTGTTGTTTAAGTGTTCTCTTTATTTTTTTTGAGCAGTATATATTTATCAACTGGGGGACTGTGAGCCAGGCTTGTTTTTGGGTGCACGAACTTCAGTGCAACATTTTGTGGACTTGGCTCACAATGAATCAATTTATGTGCATTTGGACTACCTCATGTTGCCTCCCTGCGTGGAGTATGATTTGTATAAATAAATGTTTACGCCGTACTTGGTTGGGGATGACCAAATTAAGGGAAAGGGGCAATGTAAGGGATACATTATAGTACTGTTATGCCTCTGCCTTTCTCATTCGTCCCAGTACCAATGTCAGAGTGTATTATCAGTGTATGTATATTTGTTACTATGTAGCTACACTAGTATGCGTATTACCGTTTTTTGCTAAAATGTATATTGGATAAAATATTGTGCTGCTATGGATAGGGTCAGTGTAGTTATAATTTTGGCCACTAGATGGGGGCACAGAGTTTAGGGGATTGTACATAGTATAGTAGGAATAGGAAACCAGCATGTGTATAGTTAAACTGTAGGAGGGACTGCTGTGTGGTAAGGAAAGAGAGATGTTTAGGAAGAGGGAGAAGGGCCCGGGCGCCCGAGCCGTCCATATGGGTTATAGGCCCAGGACGCCACAGCAGACCCATAACATTCAGAAAGCAGTGAAGCCCAGCCATTCTGTGGTTCTTAGGACAGAAGATCAGCATTAAGTATCAGTATTGCAGCAGCTTAGCAGAGAACAAAGAAAGCGGTCCGGGAAGAGTACAGGGCGCAGATTGTCCAATATGTGGCAGGTCATTGCGTGGGCTGATGCCTTTCAATCTGGGGCAAAACGGACGAGGGGATCCCCAAATACAATGAGTCTGGACAAGGACACTGCGGTGCTGCCAAAGGCTCTGTTACCCTGTAATGTACTGGAGGACGTGGCAAGTAGTGCAGGGAAAGATGAAGGTACATGTGATGTGCAACCTGTGATTAATGCTGTGAAATACTTGGATGTGCTGAGAAATGGAAACAGTAAAGATGTTCAGTTTCAATTTGAAATGGACTGTGTCTCAATTCTTGCGAAATTGTCTGTAGACAGCCTTCAGTGGCGCAGAAGAGAACCTGATGATGCTGAATCTGACGACACAGGTATGGTGACTAAAGGACCATATGTTTATGTGAGGGGAGGCCATCATGTGATGGAGCAGAAGTCGTCAGCCACGACTACCACCCTGGCTCACCCTTACAGTAGTGTGCCCTCCTCAATGCACGTTTCAGCCAAATAGTCTTTGTCAATATTCCTAAAATGTAGCATTGCAAAAATGCTCTAAAATTAAAAAGAAAAGAAAAACATCCCGCAGCTCCCCTCCAAAAAAGGTCTCTCATTTTCTTTGTATTCAGCTTTACTCTAGCTGTTTCTTGGAAAGCTGGTTCACAGCCCATATGGATGCCATTACAACTACCATAGGACTCGTAACCGTATATTTACACATGCTGTGGCTGTTGTATGAATTTCCATGACTGTCATACTCATCTGAATTTGGCCTGCAGAGATTCTTGTGTTTGCTGCAGGAATAACCTATTTTTCAGTTTCTGTCAATGTGATCTGTATGAAAATATCATTATCCATATTGTCAAATGCAGTGTTACAGGAATGGGGCACATATGGCTATATTTTGAGGTGCGGTTGCCAAATGAGATTCTAAGAAAGCTCCATGGGAGCTGGTGTAATAACAAGCAGGTGCTGAGGATGTCACCACGGATCAGAGACAGACCAAAAGTTACAGGGTTTATTTACAAGGGATGGTATCTCCTCGCAGGGAGAAGCAGTGGGGGTTAAACTGACAGAGTAAACATGGTTTAACGGTATATTAAAGCTAAGCAGAGTTATCAAACTGTAAAGCAGAACTAAATGGATAAACGGATATTCTTGCAACTTATCAGTCCGATGAAAACCTTGATTGAAGGGTCGTCTTCTCCAATGTAGCCACCGTCAACAGCGGCACTTGAAGTCTCTGCAGTCTCTCTCTTCTCCTTGGACATGGGAACTCCTGGGTTAAATCGGGAGGTAGGGGGACGCTGCGGAACTGGGTCTCCCCTGCTCTGAGTCTCTGTTACACTAACAGTCTCTCCGCAAGAACGATGCTGTGCCCACTGATAAGTCTCTCAGCCACACTCAGGGATTCTGACCTGTCACTGCGGGCACCGGGGCTGCGCAAACGGGTCACCATGTGCTCACTGCACGGTCAGGGGGGAAGCCTCCTCTGGTCAATGGAGCTTCCACGTTCACGTACTCAAAGGTGGTTCTATCTATATCACGTCCCTCTGTCTCGGTACTCTGATCAGGAGTCCTCTCTCTCTTCTGTAGCACGGTGCTGCGACCTGCTCTCTCAGTGGCGCACGCTGCTATGACTCTCGCGTGCTCTGCTTTCGCGACCTCAGCCTCCTCTCCTTCCGGTCCGCCGCCCCTTCTCTTCCCCCACTGCTTCTGATGGTCACATGGTCCAGTCGATCCAAGTCAGTAAGTCTTCCCTCCGGCAACCCTGTTGCCCAGCTATGTGATTCCGGACACGGAGCAGGGGAGTTAACCCCCTTCTGACTCTTCTTGCCCTTCACCCCCTTACACTGGAACGGTGGTTAATGTGGTTATGACTAGTGTTGAGCATTCCGATACCGCAAGTATCGGGTATCGGCCAATATTTGCCTTATCGAAATTCCGATACCGAGTACCGATACTTTTTTCGTATCGGATACTGGAATCGGAAGTCCAAAATGCAATGAGCCACTTTTGTGGCTCTGATTGGCTGCCAAAATGACGTCATCATGATGCGCTGTCTGTGCGCATCATGATGCGCCGTCAGTTCGGGCCTTCGGGGGGCTGTGCCGACTGTCCGGGGGTCTGTGCCGGCCTGCCGGTGGTCTGTGCAGGCCTGCCGGTGGTCTGTGCAGGCTTCGGGGGTCTGTGCCGGCCTGCCGGGGGAGCTGTGCCGGCCTGCCGGTGGTCTGTGCAGGCCTGCCGGGGGAGCTGTGCCGGCCTGCCGGTGGTCTGTGCAGGCTCCAGTGGTCTGTGCCGGCCTGCCGGTGGGCTGTGCAGCCTCCGGGGGTCTGTGCCGGCCTGCCGGGGGAGCTGTGCCGGCCTGCCGGTGGGCTGTGCAGGCTCCGGGGGTCTGTGCCGGCCTGCCGGGGAGCTGTGCCGGCCTGCCAGTGGTCTGTGCAGGCTCCGGTGGTCTGTGCCGGCCTGCCGGGGAGCTGTGCAGGCTCCGGTGGTCTGTGCCGGCCTGCCGGTGGGCTGTGCAGGCTCCGGTGGTCTGTGCCAGCCTGCCGGGGAGCTGTGCCGGCCTGCCGGTGGGCTGTGCAGGCTCCGGGGGTCTGTGCAGGCATCGTCCGATGGGACTACAAGTCCCATCGGGCGATGCCTGCTACCATGACAGTGATTGACACATTAGCCAATGATGGGACAGTAGTAGTCCCATCATCCGGCGAATGTGTTGAATGTAAAAAAAAAAAAAAATGTACATGCTACATACATGCTACATACATACTACATGTAACATACATACTACATGCAACATGCATACTACATACATGCTACATGTAACATACATACTACATGCAACATGCATACTACATACATGCTACATACTACATGCATGCTACATACATGCTACATACTACATACATGCTACATACATACTACATACGTACTACATATAACATACATACCACATGCAACATGCATACTACATACATGCTACATACTACATGCATGCTACATGCTACATACATGCTACATACATGCTACATACATGCTACATACATACTAAATGTAACATACATACTACATGCAACATGCATACTACATACATGCTAAATACTGCATGCATGCTACATACATGCTACATACTACATACATGCTACATACATACTACATATATACTACATGCATGCAACATACATACAACATATATACTACATGCATGCAACATGCATACTACACATATACTATATATACTACATGTAACATACATACTACATATATACTACATGCTACATACATGCAACATACATACTACATACATGCTACATACATACTACATACATAATACATATATACTACATGCATGCAACCTGCATACAACATATATACTACATGCATGCAACATGCATACTACATATATACTATATATACTATATGTAACATACATACTACATGCTACATACATGCAACATACACACTACATACATGCTACATACATACACACTACATGATACATACATGCAACATACATACATGCTACATACTACATACATGCTACATACCACATGCATGCAACATGCATACTACATGCATGCAACATACATATATACTACATACAATATATACATATAGACATACAGTACATATAACATAGAGTACATACTCACCGTCACTTGTCACTTTGATCCCCGAAGCCATTGTCCCCTTGAGGAATAAATATCAAAATAAAAAAACACCAATATACTTACCCCGATCCGCAGAAGTCCACGAGGGTCCCACGTCGATCTTGCGTGGAGAACAGCAGCATCAGCTGATGCTACCGTTCTCTACCAGCTCCAGGAATACAATGACGGAAGGTAGGTATCCTTCCGCACTGTATTCCTCCACCACTTTAAAAAAAAAAAAGTCCCTAGTCTCACTTTATGCCATTGCTGCGTGGGAAATTCCCACACAGCAATGGCATAAAGTGAGACTAGGGACTTTTTTTTTTACAGTGGTGGAGGAATACAGTGCGGAAGGATACCTACCTTCCGTCATTGTATTCCTGGAGCTGGTAGAGAACGGTAGCATCAGCTGATGCTGCTGTTCTCCACGCAAGATCGACGTGGGACCCTCGTGGACTTCTGCGGATCGGGGTAAGTATATTGGTGTTTTTTTATTTTGATATTTATTCCACAAGGGGACAATGGCTTCGGGGATCAAAGTGACAAGTGACGGTGAGTATGTACTCTATGTTATATGTACTGTATGTCTATATGTATGTATTGTATGTAGTATATATGTATGTTGCATGCATGTAGTATATATGCAGTATATATGTAGTATGCATGTTCCATGCATGTGGTATGTAGCATGTATGTAGTATGTATGTAGCATGTAGTATATATGTAGTATGTATGTTACATGTAGTATATATAGTATATATGTAGTATGCATGTAGTATATATGTTGTATGTATGTTGCATGCATGCAGTATATATGTATTATGTATGTAGTATGTAGCATGTATGTAGTATGTATGTAGCATGTATGTAGCATGTAGTATATATGTAGTATGTATGTTGCATGCATGTAGTATATATGTTGTATGTATGTTGCATGCATGTAGTATATATGTATTATGTATGTAGTATATATGTAGCATGTATGTAGTATGTAGCATGTATGTAGCATGTAGTATATATGTAGTATGTATGTTACATGTAGTATATATAGTATATATGTAGTATGCATGTTGCATGCATGTAGTATATATGTTGTATGTATGTTGCATGCATGTAGTATATATGTATTATGTATGTAGTATATATGTAGCATGTATGTAGTATGTAGCATGTATGTAGCATGTAGTATATATGTAGTATGTATGTTACATGTAGTATATATAGTATATATGTAGTATGCATGTAGTATATATGTTGTATGTATGTTGCATGCATGTAGTATATATGTATTCTGTATGTAGTATGTAGCACGTATGTAGTATGTATGTTGCATGTATGTAGCATGTAGTATATATGTAGTATGTATGTTACATGTAGTATATATAGTATATATGTAGTATGCATGTAGTATATATGTTGTATGTATGTTGCATGCATGTAGTATATATGTATTATGTATGTAGTATGTAGAATGTATGTAGTATGTATGTTGCATGTATGTAGCATGTATGTAGCATGTAGTATATATGTAGTATGTATGTTACATGTAGTATATATAGTATATATGTAGTATGCATGTAGTATATATGTAGTATGTATGTTGCATGTATGTAGCATGTAGTATATATGTAGTATGTATGTTACATGTAGTATATATAGTATATATGTAGTATGCATGTAGTATATATGTTGTATGTATGTTGCATGCATGTAGTATATATGTTTTATGTATGTAGTATGTAGCATGTATGTAGTATGTATGTAGCATGTATGTAGCATGTAGTATATATGTAGTATGTATGTTACATGTAGTATATATAGTATATATGCAGTATGCATGTTGCATGCATGTAGTATATATGTTGTATGTATGTTGCATGCATGTAGTATATATGTATTATGTGTGTAGTATGCATGTAGTATGTAGCATGTATGTAGTATGTATGTAGCATGTATGTAGCATGTAGTATATATGTAGTATGTATGTTACATGTAGTATATATAGTATATATGTAGTATGCATGTTGCATGCATGTAGTATATATGTTGTATGTATGTTGCATGCATGTAGTATATATGTATTATGTATGTAGTATGCATGTTGCATGTAGTATGTATGTTACATGTATGTATATATGTAGTATGTATGTAGTATGTATGTAGCATGTATGTAGCATGTAAATTTTTTTTTTTTTTTTACTTTCAACACATTAGCCGGATGATGGGACTACTACTGTCCCATCATTGGCTAATGTGTCAATCACTGTCATGGTAGCAGGCATCGCCCGATGGGACTTGTAGTCCCATTGGACGATGCCTGCACAGACCCCCGGAGCCTGCACAGCCCACCGGCAGGCCGGCACAGACCACCGGAGCCTGCACAGCCCACCGGCAGGCCGGCACAGACCACCGGAGCCTGCACAGACCACCGGCAGGCCGGCACAGCAACCCCGGCAGGCCTGCACAGACCACCGGAGCCTGCACAGACCACCGGCAGGCCTGCACAGACCACCGGAGCCTGCACAGACCCCCCGGCAGGCCGGCACAGCCCCCCGGCAGGCCGGCACAGACCACCGAAGCCTGCACAGCCCACCGGCAGGCCGGCACAGCCCCCCGGCAGGCCGGCACAGACCACCGGAGCCTGCACAGCCCACCGGCAGGCCGGCACAGCCCCCCGGCAGGCCGGCACAGACCACCGGAGCCTGCACAGACCACCGGCAGGCCGGCACAGCCCCCCCGGCAGGCCTGCACAGACCACCGGAGCCTGCACAGACCCCCCGGCAGGCCGGCACAGCCCCCCGAAAGGCCCGTACAGACCCCAGAGAGGCTGTACAAGGCAAAAATAGGGTTTTTCTTATTCCGATACCGGAAGTCCCATAGACTTGAATGGGACTTCCGGTATCGGAATCGGCGATACCCGATATTTTTTTTAGATCGGCCGATACCATCCGATACGATACTTTTAAGTATTGGACGGTATCGCTCAACACTAGTTATGACCCTACAACAAGGTTGATTAAAGAGAATAAATCCAGTTGTTTTTTTCAAGAGAATTCTTACAGACGGAACATCTGCAAATTTTTGAAAATGTTAGAGGAGCAGTAATGTTTTTGAGTGCTTTTCCCAGAGGCATAATATGGAGCCCACCTAACATAATATCATAATGTATCAGAGGATCTTTAATGGGAATCTGTAGTTAGGTTTATGCTTCCAATCTGAAGGCACCTTTAAAATACGATAGGTAGAAAAACACTTATTGTAGTGGTGGGTCACTTTCTGGTCTTTTTGCTAAAGTTTTGGTAAGATCCCTGTTTTATCTGCTGCTGCTCTGATAGACGTCTTAATAAAAAGCACTAATGGACCCCATGCTAAATACTGTTTTCACTGTGTATAGGCAGAAATATCCAGGAATAGCTGATCATTAAGTGGACTAGCAGAGATGCAGGAGTTAAAGTATTTTATCCAATCTATAACAAAGAGCTCAACAAGTTACCCAGTATTAGAATCAGAGTTTTTGTGCTGTTTTTATGCTGCTGTCAGACACATTCTCCTTAAATGGAATCAGTCACCAGGTTTTTGCCACCTAATCGGACAGCATCATAATGTAGAGACAGAGACCCAGTTTCCAGAGATATGTCACTTTCAGGACTTCCTGTAGTTTAAATACAATCACTATTTTATCAGCAGGAGATTATCAACAGAGGGCTAGTAAGTAAATCAGTCTCCATATACTCCAACATATTCATGAGATCTGTATAACTACGCCCCCACCACTGATTGCCAGCTTTCTGCTTATGCACAGTGTACACAGAAAGCTGCCAATCAGTGGTGTGGGCGGGGTTATACAGTGCTCAGCATTCAAAGCACTGCTAGATCTGCAGCAGAGAAAACAGTGATTTTATGAAAACTGCAGCAAGCAGCTCAGTAAGTGATACATCCCTGGAATCAGTGTCACTGTCCCTACATCATGCTGCTCTCAGATGGGATAGTAAAAATATGGTGACATATTCCCTTTAAGTTTTGTGGATTAGAGCCCTGTTTGGTAAGGAAGATTTTCCAGTATATCTACTATTGCATCTCTACCCTCATCAGCAAACTTCACAGTCAGGCAGGCAGAAAACGAAGGCAGGGTACATTTCAAAAGGCTGCCCCCTGTCCTGATTCATGCCTGTAATGGAGTTTTTTTGACAGTGTAGGACTTCTTTAAGTTATAAATGAAAATAACTGTGCTTGCTCTGAAGCCAAATTACTTCTCCATACAATTATTTGACATTGGCAGCCTCAGACTCTCCAGCTGTTGTGGGACAAGTCTCAGAGGGACATCGCCATCAGTCACGGTGTTTCATTCTTTTTAAAATATGCAGTTTCAAACTTATTGAATTTAAACAATATTAATATAGTTCTGCATGAATTTCATGGCAGTGCCCTCATCAGACTGGCCCTATGGCAATATGATTAATTTCTGGCCATGTTTAGGAATTCCATTTTCCTACCACCTGGAGAACTTGGCTTCATAAATGTGTCCTTAGAAAGTAACACAAGGACCCTACCAGGAACACAGAGTATTTGTACAGTATCACCACGACTGCTATCGCTTTACTTATGGAAGGAATAGGAATTTACTGTCTCCTATTCTTTCCCCGCATGTTTTGGCAGCGATACTTGTAAGATCTGCTCAGTCAGCAGCCTCGGCTCACAATATTTATGGTAACTCATTAAATCCACATGATGTATTTCTGCTATAAAATTGGCCAGCATGTCTGGAATAAACAGTGAACTGTAGGGGATATGGAGGCCTGGGATTCATTGTCCTTCTGACATTTTGTGTCCTTAAAGGTCCAAGTATCTGAAGTCACAACTTGATTGAACTTTCCAGGACAACTAAAGTTAGAGAATGTTTTTCATTTTATCAAATTGTGATATCCTACCTATGACTTGATCAAGCAGCCAATTTTTAGTATTCCTTAACTTTTCTTCATTGTTAGAATCCCATAGAGACATGTTGACAACGTGAAGATACAGTACTTGTAAAACAGTCATAGAATTTAGATTTATGTAAGTCTAACCTTAGAATTGTGCTAATCCTAAGAAAGCACCATGACATAACGGTAGTCTATGCTCTAATATCCCACGACTATGACATTATCCATTATACTCATTGGGCTTCTCCTGATGTCAGCTTTTCATGGAGAACTTGTTATGCATTCTCGGAAATTAATTGGATGGATAACAAAATCTACAACTGGTGGAATCAGTGGTCTTCATAGCATAAGACGAGCAGGTACCACCAAGCCTCCATTCTGGACTATCATGTTATAACCATTGGGGGGGGTTCTCCGATATACCATTTATTATAGCACCAGACCTTTGAGAAACAACCTATAATGAAGTTTTTTTCATTACTGATGTAGACTTTCACCAAGATAGTAGTGAGAGAATCCAGATGTAAAGATGTGCAGTGCTGACCTATGGAGAACGTGGGAAAGTGAGCATCTTATTGGCTTTGTGTCCATTAGTTGGCTTGTTGGACGTCTTGATAGTTTACTGATTACTCCACTATTCATTTGGTAGATGAAATATCAAAGTAATATCAAGTCATTGATGGAGACAAGTTGTTTTCAAGACACCGTTAAGTTATCATTAAGGTGTCTTGGAAACAATTTGTCTCTGGATTTGCCGGTAACTCTGTGGGAAGTTGTCTTAAGGAACCAAGGAACCTGTATAGTGGTGCAAAGGGAATTCCCATTATGGATATATCAGGTCATTGGTAATATACCTGCAGTTAGTTGGACTGTTCATCAAGTTTGACAAAGCATATGACATGGTGAAAATATGGTTATTATTCATTAATGTTTATGTAATACGATCATGATCTGGGATGTGATCAGGATTCAGGAATACTATCTAGACTTCAGCGACTGAGTCTATGTGGATACCTGTATCTGGATTTGTTAGTGAACCCTATATACTATATGTAATAATAACAACCTATAAAAACTTTGTGTTTTGTAGGTCTGGAAGTGTTCTCCACCACTGGAATGAAATCTATGACTTTGTGGAACATTTGACAGAGAAGTTTATCAGGTAGTATATTGTCATGTACCATCAATATCACATCTAGTGTCACAAGCCATACAAAAAGGGTAAAGGCAAGTGTCATTAAGATCAGCCAAAAGAGATCACTGTAAACTACACTTCTCCAATACAATAATGTACGCAATCAGTTCTTACTTTTGGCATTTGAAGGATTTTTTGTCATTCTGTATAGCTTGCTCCATCAGATGTCGCACAGAGGTATGACAGTGGTACTTCGGATTCCTATGATGTGCACTTCCATATAGTTTCCATGCACATGGTTCTGCCCAAATCTCTGGAGGGTTGTAGGTTGTAATCAGTAGCCTTGTTGATGGACTCCCTCTGATGCGGTGATATTTATCAGCTTCAGACTTTTTTCTAGTCCTGTGCAATTTATTTGCCATAGAGCTAAATGGATGAAAGGCGTTGTTTTAAGGTCTTACATGTGCTGCTCACTGCACCAGGCATCCTAATGGTTGGAGAATTAGAATAAAACTTGTACATTTAACCATAAGAGATGTCATGAAGCAATTTCCTGTGTTTTGTTCTCCCTTATAGCCCACAGCTCCGAATGTCTATCATTGTGTTTTCCACAGCAGGAGAAACGTTAATGCGACTGACAGATGACAGGTAAGTGCTGACAGACTGCTAATATACAGAAGAAATGCTAATGGTAAAGAAAGAAATTGTGACAGTTCTGAAAGCGTTACTCATTATGTTAGTATTGTCACGTCTAGCAGCTATCATGGTTTCAGAATATTTTTTACAAAGTCATTGTCATAGTTACATCTGGTACATGCTAACTGCATTCATGTTTGACTTTGAAGTGCTTTTCAGTGAAAAATGTACTTTAAAAGCTAACGGGGACCTAGATGAACGGGAGACTAGTCAGACAGGGAGTTCCCTGGTGGATTCTCCCCGCTCACTGTCCTGGAGTGACAGGTCTCTCCCTATACACACAGGTCACTGTAAGAGAGTGGAAGGGAGAAGCAGCTGAGGACCCGCCTGTCCGATTAGTCTCCTGTGGCTTGGTTCCCTGGTGGCTTTCAAAGTATATGGCAAGCAGAAAAAAGCCCCATCTCTGCAAGTGGCATGATTTGCAGGAACCGTAGTGGACTCTGCTCGCTTTTTCTCTCTATAGAATGTGCACTCTCTTACCAGCTCGTCACTTGTGATCAAAGCCAGCGAGCGAGTGCACTGTCACTGTGCATATTGCACAGTGTCAAGATCCTACTCAGAATATGCCTGAATTGACAACCGACGCATGATCAGTAGAGCAGGGACTGCCCCAGACCACAAAACAGAGCTCACTGTTGATGCTCCATGTGCTTGTCTGCATATCAGACAAGTGCAGGTGATGCCTGCCATTTACATCCACTAGTCTGGTCTATAAATCAGCCCAAAGTAGTGAATGTTGCGATTTTTTTTTTTTTTTTTCCACGCAGACCATTGGTCCATGTGGGAAATTATCCGTGTGTCCTTGCACTAAATCCAAAGCATAATCTACCTTTGTAATGCAAAAAGTGAAATCTCCAAAAGTAAAAATGTATATATAATGGATTCACCATAGCCAAATCCGTTTTCTACATGTGGATTCATTCTATGGCAATTTTCACACTTGGCTTTATTTTGCATCCTTCAAAACATTTTTTCCCAAAATGCAGTTAAGGTGATAAAATAATAAAATCCCCTATTTGCTTATCAAATTTGCCACTGATCCAGCATTACTGCTCCCACTGAACTATGTGGAAAGTCCCGCAGTGAGGCCAGTTTCACACGCCAGTGTCTCTGGTACGTGTAGTGACAGGTTTCTCACGTACCAGAGACACTGACACACATAGACACATTCTAATGAATGTGTCTATGCAGATGTCAGCGTATTTTCACGGACCGTGTGTCCGTGTGCAAAATACGCTGACATGTCCGTTTTTGTGCAACAACACGGATCACACAGACCCATACAAGTCAATGGGTCCGTGTAAACACGTACCGCACACGGATGGCGTCCGTGTGCCATCCGTGTGCCGCCCGTGTGCATTTTTAGGAGTCATAGGGTTAACATTGAAACCATTTTTTTCAATACACGGACACATAGACAGCACACGGACAGCATACGGATCACACACGGATGGTACACACGGACATACGGATAGCACACGGATCACACACGGATGGCCTACGTATCCACACAGACACACGGACACGGATAGCTCCGGTACCGGAATTATCTGGACGTGTGAAACCGCACTGAGGATGTAGTCCCCACGTTCACATGAATGCAGCAGTAATGGTAACATGGTATAGAACATTCTAGGTACATAATGCTGCAAAAAAATGTAATATATTGTAATCACTTCTCTGACCCAAACATAGAATCCGTTACTGGAGACATGTCTTCTTCATTTGCACTATCAAGCTGGTTTCATAGTGTCTAAGGCCGGATTCACATTTGCGTATGGAGGAGCTGCGGACTTCCTCCGTGAAGCTCCGCCCACGGCCGCACCTCCTCCGGTAAGCTCCGCCTCCGACCGCATGCGGCCTGCGTACCCTATCTTTAGCATTAGGTACGCAGGCCGTGCCGATGTATGTGGATGCCTTCGCATGCGTCGTTTTGATGGTGCGGCGACCTGCGCCGCATGCAACGTGTTGCATTTTGGTGTGGTCGCTGCACCGTCAAAACGACGCATGCAGAGGCATCCACATACATCGGCATGGCCTGCGTATCTAATGCTAAAGATACGGTATGCAGGCCGCATGTCGACGGAGGTGGAGCTGACCGGAGGAGGAGTGGCCGTGGGCGGAGCTGACCGTCAATGAATGATAGAATGAGGCTGCATTATTATTATAGCCATCTGAACCCAGTCTAAGGATAACAACTAGAATATTTCCTCACTACATTCTTTTTTTTCTTACTTTTTGTAACACAGAGAACAAATCAAGTTGGGACTGGAGGAGCTAAAGAACGTTCGGCCTGGTGGAGACACTTATATGCATGATGGAATTGAGAGGGTAAGCAAAAAAAAAAGGAATCATTTCCTGGCATTTTTTTAAGAATAAAGTTCCTGGGTTCATACTCATACCCAACTATATAAATAAAATCTTATTATTCTTCCCATTGTTACCACTCCTGTACACATACAGATACGTTACACCAAATACAGAATTTATATGAGTGCACTAGATCCAAAGAGCAGGACATTTTATAGTATGATTTAAAACTTGTAAATGTCACAAATTTAAAAACCCATTATGTATTTCAAAAAACATCACAGAAAAAAAGTAGCCCGAGTCACCATCACCAGTCACATTAGCATTGCCCTACAGGATGGCGCCGACTCCCATGATAATGGCTCGTGCAGCAAAGGTGCAAAATACTGATAAAATAACCACTGACACACCTAACATCTATGGAGGTTGTGACTGCGTAGTATTATAAAGGGTAAATGATAAAAGTGCAATAGGGTCTTATCTAAAATATAGCGTTAGGCAGAAGGGGGTACCTATCACCTGATGCAGTTGTGTGAGACACAACAATGTAAAAGGTTTCAAATAAGATCAGCTTCACAGGTTGGCAAGACCAGTGTAAACCAGTGTGTAGTGTTAGAACAATTCGGAAGTTGTGGGTAACCTCCTTTAAAGGAGTCCAATTCAAGAAAGTATCAGTGGGGGTTTACTCTCTATTCTTTTCTAAGTATTCTTACTCACTTTAAATTAATTTAAATCTCCTGGTCCAGGTGAATTACATCCTAGGGCACGGAAAGAGTTAGCAGAGGAAATTGCAGAACTACTAGCCAGAATCTTTGAAAAATCCTGGAGAACAGGATAGCTCCCAGAAGACTAAAGCCCCCGTTACACACTGCGATATCGCTAGCAATATCGCTGTAAAGTCACCGATTTTGTGACGTTGCAGCGATATTGCTAGCGATATCGCTGCATGTGATACTTACTTCCGACCGGTTCCCCCGCT
Source organism: Dendrobates tinctorius (assembly GCF_039654945.1). Classification (NCBI taxonomy): domain Eukaryota; kingdom Metazoa; phylum Chordata; class Amphibia; order Anura; family Dendrobatidae; genus Dendrobates; species Dendrobates tinctorius. The sequence goes on along the minus strand of NW_027361690.1, from coordinate 120,615,099 downwards.
GGTTATCGCTGATCGCGCGAGAAGCTGCTGGACCATTCCTCGTCGGTCACTTCCTGCGGCGCTTCCTGTGGCGCCGACGAGCGACGCGTGGAGCCGGGCAGGAGGATGCAGGATCTCCGCGTCTGACAGGTAAGTAGCGATCCCCGTCCCCAGCGATGTCGCTGGTGAGATCTGCCTGAGTGGCAGCTCACTAGCGACCACCTAGCGATGCACCAGCGATCCTGACCGCGTCATATCGCTGGTCGGGATCGCTGGTACATCGCTAGGTGTAACGGTACCCTAAGAAGAGCCTTACTTCTATACAAGGAAAGTTATTAAACAGTATGTATGTAAGTGCTTGGATAAGAGTAGAGTAATTAACCAGAGCCTGCAGGAGTTTGTAGCAAACAAGTCATGCCAGAATAATCTAATTACCTACAATGATGGATTCACTGACTGGGTGGATCAAGGAAATGTGGTAGATATAATATATCTCAACTTCAGCAAAATATTTGATAAAGTATCTCATACTATCCTTATTGAAAAAAATGACAAAGCATGGGATTGAAAAGGGTATGGTTAGGTGGATTCATACCTGGCTCAGTGATTGTACTCAAAGAGTGGTCATATATGGTCATAAACTCTCTTCATTTGTAAGAGTGTTTCAACTTGAGTAGCACAAACCTATATCCTTGCCCCAGTGTTATTCAACATTTTTAAAAATGATCTAGAGAAGGGAACTAAAGGTAAACTAATCAAACTTGAAGATGATGCAAGACTTGGGTATACTAATAGATCACAGACTGCCCATGATTCAACAGAAGGCTAACAGGAGACTTAATTGCTGTCTACCGATATCCAAAGGAATGTCACTGTAGAGGGATCATCCTTATTCTGATTTGCACATAGAAACATGAGAACCAATGGAATGAAACTGAAAGGCAGAAGCTACAGATTAGTAATCAATGAGTGGAGCTCTCCTTCAATGGAAGTCTTGAAACAGTGGCTGCACAGATCTGTCTGAGATGGTTTAGTGAATCCTGCATTGAATAGTGGGTTGGACACAATGATCCTGAGGGTCCCTTCCAACTCTAAGATTCTATGATCTTTTAGGATGTTTATTATATGTCATAAAATCATCATCCCTCCTTCTAATTTTCTAATTGCAATGATGTTGTGGTTACATGAGCTTTATAATAAAAGTAATATTTTAATGCCAAAATCTCACACTCCTCTCAAGCCCTGCAGGAATTTATTCCATAAACACATGAATAAAATTAGAGAAAATGGCATCATGCAACTCTTGAGAAAAGTGATTATCAAAAAAAAAATCTGCTCATTTTATTGTCCCTTTAGATAGATATCTTAAAATTTGACTCACTGGCCACCTTGGCTATCTGAGGTCACATCCTGAGAAATAGTGGAGCATATTTATCAAGAAATGTATGTCACATTTATGGTATAGATACATTAAAAAAACTATGATGTTATTTATATAAAGAAATATCTAAAAAAAAAAAAAAACACCCAAAAATATCCAAATGCGTCAGAAAATATTGTCTGGGTGTCAGAGTTCTCCTGCTGATGAATGTGCTGATGAGTATGGCACAGGGTCGGCAATACAAGTGAACAACTTGGATGATGCGACAGTAGAAATCTGCAGCGCTACACAACACAAGTGTAAAACTAGCCTTAAAAAGCTGTCAAGAAATTACATATACAAGTATGATACATATGGTATGGTACTGCAATCGGATGACATCTGAGTACAGTCCGATTTCCACGCACTGACAGAGTGTAGCAGATGGAGACATTTGTTTTTCCATCTTCTCCTCATCTGAGAGAATCATAGTATATGCTGATCACACTCCGATCAAACTTTGCTCAGAGTTTGATCAGAGTGTGATTTGCATAATCAACCTGATTCTCTCGGATGAAAGAATATACGGCCGTCTTCACCTGTCCTTAGAATATCTTGCTGCAGTTTTGCTGTTTGGGCACCATCACATCTCTTTTTACTTGCCTGGGATGAATAGGGCGGCATATAATATGTGTCTGGCAAGTGATGAGCAGTTGTAGTGATGTACTGCGGGTGTCTGGATGCAACGCACAGAGGCACGAGGCAGAGACAGTCAGGGGTGACTATAGATCTATTTACTGTATATACAGTGATTTAAAGTAACTGTAAACAATTAGTGTTAGTAACGAGGCAGATTAGCATTCAAACAAAGATAACGATAAACTTGGAAAAGCAAAGGAAGACTTCCTCTAACGTTAATGCTCTGTTCATAATGGTTGTGTGAGCCACCACCTAAGTTCTCACGTTAGGCCGCAAGTCTCTCTCTGACGTAGTCTACCAAAGCCTGTTGAGCCTCCCACACACCAACCAACCCCCTCCCAGCCTGAGACCCTAATCCCAGCCAACTTCGGTACCGTAGAGGATAGCTAGAAGTGACGGACCTACTTGTATGCACTGTGCTTCCGTAATTGCAGGCGCATACCATCTGTTGCATCCTCCTCACAGATCTTCTCGGCTTGACCGTCGACAGATGTCTCTTAGGATTGGAACAGATTGGACTAGGTCTCGGCTCTTGACGTCAGGTCTCTTGAGCTTTCCTGGCGTGGGGCACAAATCCTGGTCCCGACTAACACAAGCAGAAAGCAGAGTCCTCCTGTGTGGTATCTGGGCCTCTTCAGAAGATGGCTGACACCTTGATGACATAGACTTTCTGCTGAGGCCTGTTACGATGGCCTCAGCGACACCCCTGGAGCGTGTCTGCTCTAGGTTCTTTTCTGGCGCCAAATCATTCCTTCCAGTGGGTCACCTGATCAGGACCAGCACGTACAGTATATTATAGATCAGATGGGAAGAGGAAAGGATAACTAGTGTATTTTTGTTTTGCTGTATGTTAATTTATTTTTTTGTATTCATCTAGGCAAGTGAGCAAATTTATCATGAGAATTACAAAGGTATGTGGTTGACACTTTCTTATGTATTTACAGGATTGCATCGATGTTTCGGAGGGGTTTTATGCTTCAGCCTCACATACAATGATTTCCACTTAAGAATTAAACCAAAAGTTGACATTGTTTAACATAATTCATGTAATAGATGCATTGAAATCACAAAAAAAGTTTCTTTATTTTACTCATTTATATTACACCGTTAATTTCCACAGTGCTTTACTGACATCATCATCACTGTTCCCACTGGGGCTCACAACCTAAATTCCCTATCATCAGTACGTATCTGAAGTATGGGAGGAAACCGGAGTACCCAAGGAAAGCGCACACAAAGTTGAGAACATACAAACTCCTTGCAGACGTTGCACTTGGAGGGATTTGAACTCAGAACCCCAGTTCTACAAAGTAACAGAGCTACTATGCTGCCCATCTCCTTCGTCATCAGTGAGTCCCAGTGATCTGACCTTCAGCAGTCAGGATGTTATTCCCTATCCAATGGATAGGGGATAACTTACAAACTTGACAGTATCACTTTTGGGAGACTTGTTCTCAGAGTTATGTGTATAATGATTCCCCTTCTGTCATTTGATGTAGAATTATGACCCTGCTTCAGTCAGTGATAAGAGCTGCTTCTGCTTCTGTTGTTGGCGACGCAAGGTGACAACTCGAGTTCCGTGTCCTCGGGTACTTTTCACTCTGTCCGTACAGGGAGATCAGGAGTTAACTTTTCAGTGTTTGCTTCCTTCTGTGTGGCCTGGGCATGGCTGCAGGCTATTTAAGCTCCTGAAAGCCTGCTGCCCACTGCCAGTTATAATTTGACCTGATCCAAGAGAAGCTCTCAATATCCTGCTTTAACTTCCTGGTGACATTCCTGATTTTGACTGAGCCTTGTTTTCCTTACTACTTTCCTACCTTGCGATTTTGTCTTCGTACTGGTCTCCTGGTTCTGACCCAGCTACCGGACCATTCTTTCCAGCTCACACCACTGAACGGCAACTAATTATTTGGCTCCAGTCTAGGGAGTCTCTCTTAAGTTCAGATCGCTGTACAGGAGTTAAAGGATGAGAAGGTCAGAGCAACTCCTGGAATCTGGAAAACGGAGTAGCTAGCGCCAAGTCTGTTTGTGATAGCTCTCATTAAACCTGCCAAGTGACCACAAACAGTGGTCCCGTTGCAGGGGATTACATTTGCAATGATTGCCTTAAGCACCGAAATTAAATTAGTTGACCCACCCCTGCTGAGGCATCAGTGCCCTCAGACCTGCCCATGCTTTGGCATAACTAAGTTTCCTCAAAGTTAGTCACATATAGAAAGATCTAGCATTTCAATGTTTCCGACAATCAGGACTCAAACCCATCATGGAGTGTACATAGAAACAGATTTGAAATGGTTGGAATGTTTCTTCTAAGTATGAAGTTGTTCCCATTATTAAAAATAATGTACAAGTGAAGACAAACTCGATGTAGATCCTAAACTTGTTGCAACTCATGAGAACTTATTTCTATTGATCATAAATGGTTATCATTAACATTATTTTCATTTGGTCAGGCAAAATATAATATCTTCTCCCTTGATATCACTTAGAAAGTATCCCATATCTAGATATCATTGTTGCATACATCTGGTGTTCTTTTGATTCTCTCCCAGAATGTCCACCTAATGGGTTGAATGATGATGGAAAGAAGTTGCATATTGCAAAAAAAATCCAACTGTTCTGACTTTTTTCGTCTTGTTTGTCACGGTTGCGGTACCTTATGGGTCCCAATGTGATCGCATTCACTTGCATTGTAACAGCAGCATACAGAAATCTTTGGCCGCAAAGATTTGGCTGAAAACAAGTTTTCAGTATAACCTTGGCCTTTGTCAGTAAAGGACTTTACCTGAAATTACATGCGAAAACTCAGGTGAAAATAAACCAAAAGGGAGGGCGCTCTATGTGAACTATGTCACAACACATAAATGGAGGGGGAAGAGGTAGTTCTGCATGCCAGGCACAAAGCTGATGCTAGGTGGGAAAATGATGGCAGTCCTGGAGCGCTGCAGCACCTTCCACCTGCTCCTAGCATCCCGCTCAGGAGCCGTGATACAGTTAAGAAGGATGAAAGGTGGATGGAGGAAATCCACAGGGTGCCACGCTTTGAGTCAGGAACCACTCTGGTCAGATAAGTCAATTTCTCATATATGACCTGAGTGGTTCCTGACTCAGATCATGGTGCCCTGTGGCTTTCCACTTCCCACCCTTCTTCAATATGAAAAGTCATAAATATATGTGAAAAGTCATAAATATATTGTTACCTCCATGTGAGTTATTACTTGTGAATTATGGAGTTGCATTGTGTTACTATACAGTATGCTGTAGACAGAATTATAATTTCCTTTGTCATTTATGTTTCTCATTAAATGTGTTCTGCAACAGTGTAATGAAATGGCCCCCGTCACATAATTCAAAAGATGGTGTTCCAACTTGCATGTCAAGATGGGCTGCAGTCTGAGGAAACACAGCTCCCAGGATATGCGTCTCAAGTGACATGAGCTGTAGCGTCAGCAAACGTACCTTAGTGGGCAGATGAGACAGGAGTAGAGATATATCCTCTGCATCTGACTGAGAACAGAGGAGTGAGGCTGGAAAAAAAAGATGATTTATTTCTTCTTATGTCACACACTTCTCATCTCACAGACGTTTGTGTGATTATGATACAGCTCCTGTCAGTTCACACTTAGGTCTGGTGAACCGTATTTATTTTAGACTGCAGCCCGTCCTGACACGTGACTAGAATGGCTGTGTTTGAATCATGAGACAGGGTCCAATTTATTACATTTCCGGAGAACCCTTTTTAGGTCCATTTTCAGTGTTTGGTAAAAGTCATGCTATGTGTTTTTATCTGTGCAGGTTACAGGACAGCAAGTGTTATAATTGCTTTAACGGATGGGGAGCTCCATGAGGACCTCTTCTATTATGCAGAACGAGAGGTACAGATCAGTCTGCAATGTGACTAAAACTTGTCATTGCAAAATGCCTCAAAATTCGATTGCAAATTATTCCACTGAGAAAGATTGTGCTTTCCAGAATTATTGTGTTTTAGTCATTCTGTATGCTCACCTTACAAGTTCTGAAAGTGTTCAGAAAAAGCTGTGTAAAATATATAGAAAAACATGAGATAGATGTGAAATGGTCAGATACTGTAGATAGATAGATAGATAGATAGATAGATACCGTATTTTGCGGTTTATAAGACGCACCGGATTATAAGACGCACCCCGTATTTTGATGAGAAAAATAGGAAAAAAACTTTTTTTTAATAAAATGGTGGTGCTTCTTACAATCCAGGCGTCTTATTGCTTACCAGGGGTGGTGGCTGCGGTGAAGCAGGGTCCCAGGGTCGCTGCTGGTGGAGGCAGGAGTGGGGTGATGCTGTGGACCCCAGATTGGGAGAAAGAGGTGTTCGGAAGTGCAGGCCGCAGTGGAGCAGGGTCCCAGGGTCGCAGCTGGAAGAGATCAGAGTGGCGATGCAGGTGTTCGGTGGTGGGGGGCTCTTCTGACATTTTGTGAAAGCCCTGAGTACCTACACTGTTTACTATGTGGTGGACTCCGGAAAAATGGCTGCCGGGGCGGCGCATGCGCAGATGGAGATCTTGGCGCTGAGATCTCATCTCCCGAGATCTTGGTGCCGAGATCTCCATCTGCGCAGCATCTGCGGCCATTTTCCTGGAGACATCGCATAGATGCAGGCGTGGATAGAGATCTCGGCTTTCCTCCATCTGCGTCTGCACTGAGTGAGAAGCAAGAAGCCAGACCAACACCGCAGGACCACCACTTGCCGCCGTACCACCACCGAACAGCGCAGGACCACCACAGCACCCTCAGCTTCGAGCCCGCAGCATTGACCCCCTCGGTAAGAACAGTGTTCGGATTATAAGACACACACCCATTTTTCCCCTAATTTTGGGGATCATAAAAGTGCGTCTTATAATCCAAAAAATATGGTATATGTTTATGTGCATGTACACATGAATATTTATGCATTTCTTGACAAAACTTGATACACAGTCACATTTTGGGAATCCTTAAAGAGATTGTCCCATGAACAAAATTTCATGTTTTTTCAGGACCATGGTCTGATCATACCACATCTCCTGGGCAGGGGAGGAAGCAAAAGAGTATACAGACATATTACAGCATGGGATGACAGCTGATTCTTTCTGTGAGGTAAAATGTTTCTTAATAACATACAGGGAATATTTTATCTCTCAAAAACAATCAGCTGTGATCCCCTGCTGTATGTCTGTATACTCTCTTTTGCTTCCTCCCCACCCCAGGATCTGCGGTATGATCAGACCATATTCCTGTACAGTCAGACACAGCCATTACACAGTACACAGCAAGGGCACATTTATAAGATTATCTCAGCACAGGAACATTTTCTTAATCACATCCAATTGTGGATCTTCTTTCTATTCCAATATCTAGTAAATAAAATGAACTTTTGTCTGTGGAAAAACCCCTTTAATTTAAAAAAAGAATTCCATTTAGCACGAATAACACCCAATGTGAGCATCATGCATAGATATACAGTAATCCAGACTATTTACAGCCTATACTTATGTGGCGCCCCTGAGGGTTCAGTCGCCACAGAGGTACTGCACCTCCTCCTGAGGTGTAGTATCCCACTCTCCAGGTAAGATGGGAACACCTGACCAGCCTCCAACACCTGCATCCCACACAACATAGTAGTGTAGCAGAGCAACCTTCTTGGCTCCCTGCTTTGAACACGAAGAGTGCTGGGAGGTGGGTGGAGCTTTGACTGCACAAGAGAGTGGGAGAATGTTAGGACTAGGTCAGTCTGCAAGAGAAGATCCCCTGAGAGGGATGGAGTGAAGGAGCTGCTGCAGCAGACTTCAGTGACCTGGAGCTGCTGGCACGGGAAAGAGGAATAGAAAGCCTGATTCTTCAGAAGGAAGATAGTTTAGTACGGAACGTAAGGAGAAGAGAACTAAGGCCTAGGGTCAGAGCAGAGCCCTTCAGTTTGAAGCATATGGCCGGGGTCCGGTCCCCGAGGCTGTTTGTGAAACTATTGTTCCAGCAGCAGACACCGAAGGAATAGGAGCTGTGACCAATCTATTCCCACAAAAGACTCGAAGACACGGTGGCAACCTATGTGTGAGCCGGGACATGATGGATGGAGTCCCCGAAGCAGGCTACAGTCACTTGTCATGCAAGTAGAGTTCCAAGGAACATCTGAGAGGAGGAACTTGGGTTTAACACACAGCTACAAGTACTTCAGTTTAAGCGCTAGTGAGGAGACGTTCAGAACAGGCACACGAAAGGGAGAGCTGGAAAGGTTAATTCCATCTGCCTGGGAGTTGGCTGAGGCCCTGATCTTGAGACCGCAGCATTGAAGCGGGCACCTGTCTGTGCCAAGAACGTGAGTAAAAGAACTCGAACTGCACTCAGCTGTCTCATTGCCTTTTTCCTGCGCCAACCCACTCAGCACTGCTACATCTCTGTGCCTAACCTGCACCATCTACTTCTCCTCACTATCTCCTCATTTGCCAACCTCATCTACTCTGCCCTGGGACTACAGCCCTACCTGTGGAGGGCTACAACATCATTGCTGCACCACACCATCTGTCCCAGAGAAGCAACCCTGCAGCGCTGGTCAAACTGACCAGAAACCACAGGTCGCATCACGAATCATCTCAACAACTTTATCCCCATCACTTTACCCCTTTTACATTGACCGCCTGAGGCCACGGACCGGGTCATTGCCGCTGTGACATCTCCCATTGTAATCAACGGGCCTGGCACCGAGTACCCCACGGCCTCTGGGGGCGAGTCACTTATGTTACTTGCTATCAATGAGTGCCAAATCTTTGTATATTCATGAGACATTTCCATGAGCCAGAACTGTAAGTTACAACTACAAACAATGAAGCCATTTGATATCACTCTCAGTGCTAGGTACTCCGTTCACCTTCCTGTTGTTGGTTTCTTTGTAGCATAAGATGAAATATACAAAAATGTGTTAGTGTTAGAGGAAGCTTCACTTTAAACATTTAGAGATTTTAATCATTTATTATTTTGATCTTTTTAGGCAAATAGATCTCGTGATTTGGGAGCCCAGGTGTATTGTGTGGGGGTGAAAGACTTCAATGAGACGCAGGTATTCTGTTTCTGAAGCTGTAGGAGAAAATAATCTTTCTGTTTTTGGCTGAGTTCATGCCCCGCAGTTATTTTCTGCTGACGCCACCTATGCCTGGCCGCAGCCCAAGAATATGACACAGCGCTTCACATAAATGCACAAAATAGACATTTTTGTATTGAGATCCACAGTATTGTATTACTCTGCGCAGCAGATGACACACTGGAGGCTGCTTCACTGGGAGATATTCAGTAGCCTGCCATTATGTGCTGTTATGTGCCAGTTACAAGACTGTGATCTAACGTTAATTCATTTGACTTGTCCAATAAACTTAAACTTAAAGGGGTTGTCCACTAATTTCAATTAACCCCCCAATGTATCTCCCCCGGCGCCCCTAATGAATTTTGTAAATACCTTATGCTGCCTATACTGCATGAGAGCGGCGCTATCCGTGGCCGCTCACAGGCAGCACGTGACCCAGCACTGACGTCACGTCAAGTGAGGCGTGACTCAGTGCTGTGTACCCGCGGTGGCTGCTGAGTTGTGGGCAGGGTTACCCCCCGTGTCACATCCAGCCTCCACCGCACACTTTCTCAATGAATGGGTGCGCGGGGGATGACGGGTGTGATGCGGGGGGATAACCCCGCCAACAGCCTGGCAGCCAGCGCAGAAGGAGGAAGAGGGACCCCCGGCTGCTGCCAGCACTTGACAGGACATCAGCGGAAGCAAGAGCTGACTGCAGCCGGAGGTCACGTGCTGCCTGTGATGTCCTACACATTATTCAACACACACTTATTATAGTCTATGAGCAGTGGTGTAACTAGAGTCCTATGGGCCACGGTGCAAAATTTGTACCTGGCCCCCCACCTTCTTGTTGGTCATCTCTAAAGGCCTTTGTAGCTTTCTAGATCCTATAAAGACACATGTGTAATAGAGTCCTCATCATGGCACCTTCATGTAAAAATGTCCCGCATCATGGCCCCCATTCTGTAATGAAGTCACTCATCCTAGACCCTTTCCTGTCATAATATCCAATGTCCTGGGCCTTTTCCTTTTATAATGTCCCACATCCTGGGCCCCTTCCTGGTATAATGTCCCCTGTCCTGGGCCTCTTACTGTAATAATGCACCCCATCCTAGTGCCTGCTTGTAACAATGTCCCCCATCCTGGTATAATAGCCCCCCGTCACGGACTCCTTCCTGATAGTGTCCCCCATCCTAGACCCAATTCTAATATAATGGCCCCCATCCTGGGCCCCTTCCTGGCATATTCAGTGTCATATACTTGGATGAAGTGGCAGAGGGCATGCGTGACCTGTTGCTCCATTAATTTCCTCCAGGCCATGATCTAATGGCAATCAGGGGTCTCCTAGCGGTGAGACCTACAACAATCTGACAATGGTCATCTATATAATTAGATAGGTGCTAACTTGTTTAGGATGAACTACCCCTTTCATTTCTCTAATTTGAGGACTTTAAGCAAATCAATATATCATAATTAATTGGAAATTGCAAAATTATCATTATTTTTTCTGTAAATGGTTGATAAAGAATATCATGAATGGTTTATCAATATTATCTATGATGAGGGTTAATACTTTCCTGATTTCTCTCCAGTCTACAGTGTGCTGTAATGTGATTCCTTATCGGTTACATCATTGACTCCTCTTTTCCTCTTGTGTTTGTAGCTGGCTCGGATAGCTGACAGCAAGGACCACGTTTTCCCTGTAAATGGAGGATTTGAGGCTCTCCATAATGTTATAGGCAAAGTAAGTAACTGCAACCGCAATCTCTGTATTAGAAAGCCATTAGAATAACTTCATCCTCATGTAAGAACAGTCTGATCTAACATTGCTATAACCGCCTTACTAAGTTACATAATATGCACAATGACCAAGGCTCAGTTCACACTTATACATTGCTCTCTGTCAAGCTCGATATCGGGTTATCTGCTGGAATAACCGAAAAACTGGATTGTGACGGGAACCCTGATATAGATCTGTTTTGTACATGATGAAAAAAAATACTGCCAGATTGACAGTGACTCAGTCAGCATTACTTAAAGGGGATATCCACTACTTTTATTTTGATGGACTCTCCTTAGGATAGGTCATGAATACCAGATCGGTGGGGGTTGACATTCGAAACCAATGGTCAGATGTTCCTGATGTTGGCCAGATGTGATTAGTTGCGGAGCTGCACATCATAGCTTCGACAGCCAGGTACTGCATATCCGCTCTGTATGATCAGGGTCAGACACACCATTGGTGCAGCTTGTACAGCCTCAGAGGGGCCCAAAAGGTAAGGTGGAATTTTGCATAATGATGAGCTATTGGACTGCAAAGGACCCATATATTGTTCTTGCACAGGAGCCCACTTCAGTCTGTGTCTGGCAATGTGGATGATGATGATTCACTGGCGGGTTGAATAACAGTGATGATGATGATGATAAAACTGCTGATATTTTGGATAATGGAACTTTTGTCAATGGTTGTGGTGGTCATAGTTTGGCTGCAATTATAATTGTGAAGTTAAAGAAGGCCTATCATGTGACATAAATATATTTTATATGGTGTAAATGTCACTATTCTCCTAAATCTATCTCAGTTTTTATTTTGTTCCTGCGCCTCTATCTTCCAGTGACATGGCCACCCTTATCAAGGTAGAATACATGTAGTCTTTTTAGCCAAATGGTCGTGGACCTCATCTATTTGGGAGTCTTCTTGAGGACTACGCCAAACTGGCTAAAAAAGATTAGATTTATATACAGTACATGTAAGAGGGGACCATATCTCAGGAACATAAGGGGACAGTAACAAAAAAAAACAAGGCCAAATTAAGGAGAACAGCGACGTCTACAGCAGGTAAAAAATGCATATTTATTGCATTTGACGGGTCCGTGTTAGAACATGTATTGTGGTCTTTACTACTAGTTTGGAGCTGTTGAAAAGGTTTCATTGATTGACTGGAATTAGTTTTTCAATCAAAATGTACCTTTTTTCACGATTCTCAATATTCATCTTGAGACAGAGTGAGCTCTCAAAATTGGAAAGTAAAATACCACTCTAAAAGTGGCAGTGTACAGTCATACAATTAATATTGAACATGCCTTTTACAGCTTAACGTTTAAGGAGAAAACACAACCTGAAGCCTTACCTCAAAGCTTTAACAGATAAGAGGCACACATGCTGCGGCGTGCATAGTATGCCATAGCAATTTTTACTTTATCCTAAGCCACTACCCTAACCTCCCCACAATATGATGCCCCGCAATATCGCACGAAGCATGTTGTCCTCAAAATATGATGCTCCCACAGTCCGTCCACACACATACAGTACAATGTCCCACACGCCTCCCAGTGTTTCGGGGTCTTTACTAAGTGGATCTAGATTTCCAGTCATGTGACAGGAAAGTCTTTGCAAGTCCTTCAGTCTGCACACAGTTTGAACAGTAGAGTATGAAACTGATTGTGCTCATCTGTATCTGTGTTCTGAAGACACAAATATAGTTGAAGTAAGGGCATACCTTGATCTCCTGGTGTGCCGGGACAACTGCCCAAATTCAGGATTGTTCTGATGGAACCAGGAAGGTTGGGAGGTACGGTATGCTAAGAATATAAGTGTATGTGTAGAAATAGTAGCATTCAAAAAGCAATGGTCAACAGTTATGAAAAAAATTACAGAGAAATCAGTTTAAAGAAGCAGTCTAAATTATTAAATTGCGCAGGCAAAGAAAAAGAAAAATTGACCATTGGCTACAATTAAAACAAGGCCACTCGTTCCCCAAAACAGTTAGCATAGTTTAGGTTTTTTAGGGCTATTGTGTGAAACTTTTCAATTCATTCAATATAAAGATGTGAGAGTGGAAGAAATCCTTTTTAGACTTTCCTTCTACATTCTAAAATGACTGTGACTAGTTCAGTAAGACAAAAAGTTGACATAATGTCCAGTTTGGCCGCCACCAAAGTCAGTAAAATATGATCTCCTAATATGAAACAGATAAGGGTCAGAAAGTCACACCGGAGGACTGAGTGAGCTCAGACCTACCCTGATTTCCAGAATAAACAGACTTCTGCGCTCTACAAAATGCCTGAACCCATTTGGCCATGCTTTGAGATTTCTAAGCCAATTTCTAAGCAAAGCTCCATTGATTTGAATGGTAGTGCATTTAGAATTATGTGTCGGAAATTTCCATTCATTTTTTAGGCTGTGCTACATGGGTTTCGTTCACTATAGTTTTGGAAACTGGTGAAGATCCAAATTCATAGATTCCAACTCCATGGATGTGATCTACTGAAAAATACCTGACATATTAGGAGATCAAATTTAGTGAATTTTTTCTTTAAAGGGTAAAAAGAATTTAATATTTCAAATCTTAATAGATGGAGTAAATTTATATATCACACCTTAGCAAGCATGTTCCAATTTTGCTTATATTCAGGACTCTATTTCTGTACTTGAAATCAATTTGGAGTTATTTTAAGCTCCAACTCCACCTAAAACACAAAGGCAAGCAGATATCTAACCTTAGGAGAACTATCTAGTTTAGTTTTCCTCAGTATTCTTGGCTCAGAGAGCAGGATTGTGAAAATTTACCTTAAATAGAAAATACAAAATGATATATAATTGCTTGTAAAATAATATCATAAGAGCAGGTTCCAGCAGAACACAAACTCATCATAGCCTAGGATTGTGATCTCTATCTCAAGAGCCTCGAAGGCAAGTATGGAAGATCCATGCAGATCCAGGCATGCAGGCTCAGTCAATGAGAAAAACAAATCTCAACAGATACCATCTTCCCGGTAGTGTCACAAGTAGGTTAGTGTGCTAAATTCGGTTGAATATATGAGAAAACAATAATCGTAGCTTCTTGAGCAGGAACTCGTTAAGGTAACAAAAAAAAATAAGCCATGGCCAGCGTCCAAGAATCTGTAGAAATTGTCTCGGTGAAAATCTGCAACTTGGAATAATTATTTTTCCAGAAGCTACAAGTGGTGTCGTATAACCGTTTCATTACTGCATACAGCACCCTATAAAATCAAAAGGGTGTTTTCTTTTTACAAAGAGCAGACTTCATGCCACAAAGTAGTTAAATTCACCAATGATACAGGTTTACAGTACAATCTGTGACTCAATCCTTGAATTGCTTCATATATGGTAGTTCATAGAGAATCTATAGCACATAAATATATCTAAACAAAAGAAGGGTGCAGGCCTCCAGGCCCCGGCTTTACACCCTTGATAAATAATATAGTAAAAAAATGTAGGCAGAACTTCAAAGATTTGTTGAAAAAAGGAGGGTGTTTTACTAATCCATATTTAAAAAGGTTTATGTGGTCGCAGCCAAAACATCACTCAAATGTGCATTATCAAAACATTAATCATGTTTTTTTTAACCAAATCTTTGAAGTGCGGATTTCATTGTGCTTGTGCACTACACTGAGCATGTGTGTATCTGTGTGCGATTGCTGTGTATGTTTAGCTACGTCTGAGCACACTGAATTTGTTCATGTTTGTATACTCTGTCTGTCTCTGTGTGTTTTATGTGTGTGTAACAAGGGTGGCACGGGGTGGTAGTCACGGGCGATTCTACTACAGCAGAGTCAGTCCACACCCTGGCCCCTTGCACATAAAATGGCAATTCTAATCCCAGCTCTGGGTCATAGTGGGTTACCTCAGTCCTGCAGCTGTTCTCCACAATGGGACAACCTCCTCCGGATGAACCACACTTCACATTGTATAGGGCCCAACAGTGGCAACTTGTATTTTAATAATAAAGATGTGAAAATAAGCAAGAGACGGATGATTCCTATTCTGTCCCTAGACACAGCAACGGCTGCAGCAGTAAAGTGCATGACTTTCAGTAAGCTCTCTGGAGCCAAAAGTATCTGGTGGGGCACATATCCAGTCCTTGTGCCCAACAGTTGTGGCAGCCTATGTCCTCCCCAGCCGGGGGTCAGCTCCGTCCCAGACGTGGACACACACATCCCACAGATGGGGGGTCCCTTCTGTCCCAGATGGGGACACATGTCCTGCCTCAGGCAGTCATGTCTGGGCTTTGACCAGGAAGCAGGAGTTTCCTGCTCTCTAGAGGCTGCTGGCTCAGCCCCCTTCTTTAACCCCTTACTTTCCCTAAGCTAAACACAGTCATACAATACAGGTTAAGACAGTACAGCATAAAAGGGATATTACACATGACATTAACACATAGGAAACATTGCAAACACAGCACAAAAATACATAGCACAATGCAATACAACAGTAACATATTTCACAGTACATGCATTAACACATAGGTACACCATGAAGTGCATGGGACCAGCCTGTAGGAGAGAGGAGACAATGAGGTTCTCTGCCACCTCCTTACATGTGTAACTCTGGTGGGTGTGGACAAACTGCACCATGGGCCAGGCTTACCCTGGAGGGGCATAACAGGGTACCGCAGGGGTCGGTGTTGGGACCTATTCTCTTCAACATATTTATTAACGATCTTTTAGAAGGTTTACACAGTAAAATATTTTCATATTTGCAGATGATACAAAACTATGTAAAGGAGTCAATACAAGAGATGATAGTATTCTGCTACAGATGGATCTGGATAAGTTGGAAACTTCTGCCAAAAGGTGGCAGATGCGGTTTAACAATGATAATGTAAGGCTATACACATGGGAAGAAGGAATCAATATCACCATTACACACTGAATGGGAAACCACTGGGTAAATCTGACATGGAGAAGGACTTGGGATTCTAGTTAATGATAAACTTACCTGGAGCAGCCAGTGCCAGGCAGCGGCTGCCAAGGCAAACAGGATCATGGGGTGCATAAAAAGAGGTCTGGATACAGATGATGAGAGCATTATACTGCCTCTGTACAAATCTCTGGTTAGACCGCACATGGAGTACTATGCATAGTTTTGGGCACCAGTGCTCAGGAAGTATATAATGGAACTAGAGGGAGTACAAAGGAGGGCAACAAAATTAATAAAGGGGATGGGAGAACTACAATACCCAGAGAGATTAGCAACATTAGGATTCTTTAGTCTAGAATAAAGATGACTGAGGGGTGATCTAATAACCATGTATTACTATATAAGGGGTCAATACAAATATCGCTCTGAGGATCTTTTTATACCAAGGAAGGTGACGGTCACAAGGGGGCATTCTCTGCATCTGGGAGAGAAGGTTTTTCCACCAACATAGAAGAGGATTCTTTACTGTTAGATTGTTACATTGCCCAGGCTCGTGCTGCATGTGTAGTTGCTACTGGCTCTCCAGCTAAGCCTATGGTGACTACTGGTATACATGTGCAGCGTTGTACTCTGGAGCCTAAGTCCAGATTTCATCCTACTGAGCATGTCCGGGATGTGGCACCTTCTCATTGGTGCTCGGACACCTGCTCTGGTTATGTGGCAGCTTCTGATTGGTCCACAGGCAAGGTCCGGTCTGTCTGGACTTGAGCTGTTTGTATAAAAGGTCCTCTGTGTGTTGGTGGCTACTCTACCACCCTGTGTGCACGTGTGCCGCTAATAGCACTGCGAGTATTTGTCTAGACAAGCAGTGTAGCGTGGGAACTACCGCTTGAACTTAGCATCTGCACCGGGTGTCCTCAGGCATGTGTGCTAAAGCACACTGTGTGTCAGATCAAGGTCAACCACCAGCTTGGTCTTCCCTGGGGGGTTAAGTTATAGGGATCCTAATTAGTATTTTTCTTTATGCCTGTGCAGTCTAACAGGGTATAGTCCTTTGTGCGTTTCTTCATAGTACCGCTCTGTGGTGTAACAGAGCTTTATCCTCTGCGCTCTGTACACACTGTGCTTTAAGTGTTTCTCGCAGCCTTGATTCGCTATTGTGCTAGCTGTGGTTTCTCCATCACCGCATAGTGCACCTCAGATTGCGAACGCACATTATTATAATTTCTTATTTGGTGCGTTCCACCAATCATAGCAGTGTATGTTTATATACTGTGTATATATGCATGCCTTTGTGTATGTACAGTGGGGAAAAAAAGTATTTAGTCAGTCAGCAATAGTGCAAGTTCCACCACTTAAAAAGATGAGAGGCGTCTGTAATTTACATCATAGGTAGACCTCAACTATGGGAGACAAACTGAGAAAAAAAAATCCAGAAAATCACATTGTCTGTTTTTTTTTTTCATTTTATTTGCATATTATGGTGGAAAATAAGTATTTGGTCAGAAACAAGCAATCAAGATTTCTGGCTCTCACAGACCTGTAACTTCTTCTTTAAGAGTCTCCTCTTTCCTCCACTCATTACCTGTAGTAATGGCACCTGTTTAAACTTGTTATCAGTATAAAAAGACACCTGTGCACACCCTCAAACAGTCTGACTCCAAACTCCACTATGGTGAAGACCAAAGAGCTGTCAAAGGACACCAGAAACAAAATTGTAGCCCTGCACCAGGCTGGGAAGACTGAATCTGCAATAGCCAACCAGCTTGGAGTGAAGAAATCAACTGTGGGAGCAATAATTAGAAAATGGAAGACATACAAGACCACTGATAATCTCCCTCGATCTCTTGCTCCACGCAAAATCCCACCCCGTGGGGTCAGAATGATCACAAGAACGGTGAGCAAAAATCCCAGAACCACGCGGGGGGACCTAGTGAATGAACTGCAGAGAGCTGGGACCAATGTAACAAGGCCTACCATAAGTAACACACTATGCCACCATGGACTCAGATCCTGCAGTGCCAGACGTGTCCCACTGCTTAAGCCTGTACATGTCCGGGCCCGTCTGAAGTTTGCTAGAGAGCATTTGGATGATCCAGAGGAGTTTTGGGAGAATGTCCTATGGTCTGATGAAACCAAACTGGAACTGTTTGGTAGAAACACAACTTGTCGTGTTTGGAGGAAAAAGAATACTGAGTTGCATCCATCAAACACCATACCTACTGTAAAGCATGGTGGTGGAAACATCATGCTTTGGGGCTGTTTCTCTGCAAAGGGGCCAGGACGACTGATCCGGGTACATGAAACAATGAATGTGGCCATGTATCGTTAGATTTTGAGTGCAAACCTCCTTCCATCAGCAAGGGCATTGAAGATGAAACGTAGCTGGGTCTTTCAACATGACAATGATCCAAAGCACACCGCCAGGGCAACGAAGGAGTGGCTTCGTAAGAAGCATTTCAAGGTCCTGGAGTGGCCTAGCCAGTCTCCAGATCTCAACACTATAGAAAACCTTTGGAGGGAGTTGAAAGTCCGTGTTGCCAAGCGAAAAGCCAAAAACATCACTGCTCTAGAGGAGATCTGCATGGAGGAATGGGCCAACATACCAACAACAGTGTGTGGCAACCTTGTGAAGACTTACAGAAAACATTTGACCCCTGTCATTGCCAACAAAGGATATATCACAAAGTATTGAGATGAAATTTTGTTTCTGACCAAATACTTATTTTCCACCATAATATGCAAATAAAATGAAAAAAAAACAGACAATGTGATTTTCTGGATTTTTTTTTCTCAGTTTGTCTCCCATAGTTGAGGTCTACCTATGATGTAAATTACAGACGCCTCTCATCTTTTTAAGTGGTGGAACTTGCACTATTGCTGACTGACTAAATACATTTTTTCCCCACTGTATCTATCTGTGCATGTGTTTGTGTGTGTATATATTGTGTACACTGTGTATGTGTATATACAGTCATGGCTGAGAGTGTTGGTAACTTGGAAATTGTTCCAAAAAATGAACTATTTCTCCCAGAAAATTACTCCAATCATACATATTTTGTTAAGCACATGTTTATTTCCTTTGTGTGTTTTGGAACAACACAAAAAACCTGAGAAAAAAGGCAAATTGGGCATAATTTCCCACAAAATCCCAACAATAGGACAAAATTTTTTGCACCCTCATCTTACTATTTGGTTGCACACCATTTGGAATAAATAACTGCAATCCATCACTTCCTATAAACATCAATACGCTTTTTACACCTCTCAACTGGAATTTTTGACCATTCTTGTTTTTCAAACTTCTACATGTCTCTCCTGTTTGAAGCTTTCTCCAAACAGCAACGTTAAGATATCTTCACAGGAGTTGAATGGGATTTAGATATGGACTCATTGCTGGCCACTTCAGAACTCTCCAGAGCTTTATTTCCATCATTTTTCTGGGTGCTTCTTGAAGTATGATTGGGGTCTTTCGGACTCTAGGCACTACATTATAACCCAATCTTCTCTGGAAATCTTCAGATTTCATGAGGCATTACACACAGTCAAGGCACCCAGTGCCAGAGATAGAAAAACAACCCCAAAAAATCTTTGAACCGCCACCATATTTGACTGTAGGTACTGTGTTCTTTTCTTTGTAGGCCCCATTCTGTTTTCAATAAACAGTAGAATGATTTGTTGTCACACACTGTGATGGTCTTTGGTAAGCAAAGGGGGGCATCAAAATGTCCCTGGAACTGGGACCCTAACTATCCCTGTCCCAGGGATACGCTTGAAAGTAGAGAGGCCCGATTCTCTAACCTTATTGTGCTCTGTTGTGAGCTCATTTTCGGGTTTGCCTCTGACTTCTCATGAGGGTTATGGAGCTGGCTGTGCTGACAGAGGAGTAGTGAGTTCTCTACCTGGACTCCCTCTGTTGGTGAAGGGAGGTAATGAAGCTGATCTAAATGGCAGAGACCGGCCACCTGAGGAAGAGGACTGTGATTGGACATCAGGAGTTTCTGATTGGATTTAAGGCAGCCAACTCCCTAGTTTCTTGCTGGTGATTTCTCCTGACTGTGGCTTCTGGTTTCCAGTTTGGTTCCTGCCTTCTTAAAGCTAAGTTTTCTCTGCTATTGTTCATATGAGTTTTTGTCTGGTTTACTTAGTTTTTGTGTTCAGCCAGCCCTGGCTGGGACTGGGCTGAATCCCCATTTTGTCTCTGATCAGTTGATCTCTTTTGCTCTGTCTTCAGAATATACCTGAGTGCTGATATAGGGAATTGAAGTCTAGCGACTTCGGGGCCTTTTTCTATCAGACGTGTTGGACATTTTTTGGCAGGGTTTTTTGCGTGATTGCAGACAGCAGCTTTTCTTTCCTGTCCTTTATAGTTAGTGAGGGCCCCATCGTTTGCTCAGCCTATCTTTCTATCTGTGTTTGTGCTTTCATCTTGTTTCACCGACAATACATGTTGGGGGCTGTCTATTGCTTTGGGGTCTGCTCTGGGGCAGTTTAGATTTTCCCTTTCTTTCTTTAGGCTTATTTAGTTCTCCGGCCATGACGAGGCATCTAGGACCAGCGTAGGCACGCTCCACGGCTACTGCTAGTTGTGTGATAAGATCAGGGGTCTGCAATCCGCTAGTTACCAACCTCTCTGGTTTTCTGGGCTTAGCTTGCTTTTTGTTTTTTCCTCCTCGGTGACTCATTCATAACAGAATCACCAGCCATACCGCAGATTCTAGGGTACTCAAAAGCAGGAGAGAATTCTAAAAAAAAAAAAAAGTGTCGGAATTTTTTTTTTTTATATGTATATTTTCTCCTCTTTTTTTCTCTGGGGCCGTAGGAGGATTTTTTTTTTCTTTCTCCTTGATGGAGATTAAGCAATTGTCTGATTGTGTGGAGCAACTCGCTGCTGAAGTGCGGGGAATTTCCGCCTATCTCACTCATTCACATGCTGTTGAACCAAAGATCCCTACTCCTGATGTGTTTTTTGGGGATCGGTCTAAATTTTTGAATTTTAAGAATAATTGTAAATTATTTCTTGCCTTGAAGCCTAACTCATCAGGGAGCTCTGCTCAGCAGGGTAAAATTGTCATCTCCTTGCTGCGCGGCGATCCCCAGGATTGGGCGTTTTCTTTGACACCTGAAGATCCTGTTTTGACTAATGTGGATGCATTTTTTCAAGCCTTGGGGTTGTTATATGATGAACCTAATGCTATTGATCAAGCTGAGAGAGCCCTATTGGCATTGAACCAGGGTCAGGATTCTGCAGAGTTATACTGTCAGAAATTCTGAAAGTGGGCGGCCCTTACTACATGGAATGATAGTGCATTGGCAGCTCTCTTTCGGAAGGGTTTGTCTGAAACTTTAAAAGATACTATGGTGGGATTTCCTGTTCCCTCTGGTCTTGATGATTCTATGTCATTAGCCATTCAAGTTGATCGGTGTTTACGTGAACGCAAGACTAAACGGGAGGCACTGCCACCTTTTGAACAAATGTCTGAACCTATGCAATGTGATAGAGTTTTGTCTAGGGCGCAACGTCAGGAGTTTAGAAGGCGTAATAAGCTGTGTTTTTTCTGTGGAGATGCCTCTCATGTTATTTCTGTCTGCCTTAAACAAGAGAAACATTTTGCACACACCTTTGCTGTGGGTGGTGTGCAACCTAAGTTTCTTTTGACAATTACTCTGATCAGCTCCTTATCCACATTTTCCGCGAAGGCTTTTGTGGATTCAGGAACGGCCTTGAATCTGATGGACTTGGATTTTGCTAAACATTGTGGTTTTCCTATGACACCTCTGCGGATGCCTATTCCTTTGAGGGGTATTGATGCTACTCCTTTGGCGAAGAATAAACCTCAGTTTTGGACCCAGGTGATAATGCGGGTCGCCCCAAACCACCAAGAAAATTGCAGATTTTTGGTGTTGCATAATTTACATGATACCATTGTTCTGGGTTTTCCCTGGTTGCAAATCCATAATCCGGTTTTGGATTGGAAATCTCTGTCTGTGGTGAGTTGGGGTTGTCGGTGTGCTCTTTGCGACACTCCTGTTTTCTCCACCTCTCCCCAGTCACATGATGTTCCTGACTATTTAGCTGATTTTTATGATGTATTTAGTGAGAGCAAGTCTGCGTCTTTGCCTCCTCACAGGAGTTATGACTGTGCAATTGAGTTGAGACCGGGGTGTAAATTTCCCAAGGGTCGACTTTTCAATATATCTGTACCCGAACACGAGGCTATGCGATCTTCTATTAAGGAGTCGTTGGAGAAGGGTCATATTAGACCATCCTTTTCACCCTTGGGTGCTGGGTTTTTTTTGTGGCCAAGAAAGATGGTTCATTAAGGCCTTGTATTGACTATCGTTCCCTCAACAAAATTACGGTTAAATATCAGTATCCGTTACCCCTGATTTCTGATTTATTCTCCAGAGTTAAAGGTGCTTGCTGGTTTACTAAGCTTGACCTCAGGGGGGCGTATAATCTTATTCGCATCAAGCATGGGGATGAATGGAAGATGGCGTTTAATACTCCGGAGGGACATTTTGAGTACCTGGTGATTCCATTTGGGCTCAGTAATGCCCCTTCTGTCTTCCAATCCTTCATGAATGATATTTTCCGGGACTTTGTGGATAAGTTTTTGATCATCTGTCTGGATGATATTTTGATCTTTTCCAGGGATTGGGATTCTCATGTGAAACATGTTCGGACTGTGTTCCTGATTTTGAGTGAGAATTCCTTCTATGTTAAGGGATCGAAGTGCCTTTTTGGTGTACAGAGGATTTCATTTTTGGGATTTATTTTGTCTCCGTCAACTATTGAAATGGACCCGGCCAAGGTACAGGCCATTTATGATTGGGTGCAACCCACTTCTTTGAAGGCCCTCCAGAAGTTTTTGGGTTTTGCTTATTTTTATCGTAGATTTATAGCTAATTTTTCTGGTATTGCTAAACCACTGACTGATTTAAGTAAGAAGGGTGCTGATGTGCTGAATTGGTCTTCAGAGGCTGTTTCGGCCTTTCAGGAGCTGAAGCGGAGGTTCCCTTCTGCTCCAGTTTTGCGGCAACCTGATGTCTCACTTCCTTTTCAGGTGGAGGTAGACGCTTCAGAGATTGGTGCAGGAGCTGTTTTGTCCCAAAAAGATCCGTTGACGTCTAAAATGAATCCCTGTGCCTTCTTTTCCCGAAAGTTCTCCCCATCTGAACGCAACTATGATGTGGGGAATCGGAAATTGTTAGCCATGAAATGGGCATTTGAGGAGTGTAGACATTGGTTGGAGGGAGCTAGACATCAAGTTGTGGTCCTCACTGACCACAAGAACTTGATTTACCTTGAGTCGGCCAAACGCTTGAATCCTAGACAGGCTTGGTGGGCCTTGTTTTTTACGCGTTTTGATTTTGTGGTCTCCTTTCTTCCAGGCACTAAGAATGTTAAGGCAGATGCCCTTTCTAGGAGTTTCTTTGCTGATTCTCCTATTGTGACCAAGCCTACTACCATCCTAGGTGAGGGGGTAGTTCTTTCCGCCATCTCGCCCGATTTGAGACGTGCTCTGGAAGAATTCCAGGAGGACAAACCTGAGCGTTGTCCTATGGGAAAATTGTATGTTCCTGACCAGTGGAGGAAGAGAGTGATGTCTGAAGTTCATTGCTCCGCATTGGCTGGTCATCCAGGTATTTTTGGTACCAGAGATTTGGTAAGTCAGTCTTTTTGGTGGCCTGCCTTATCTCGTGATGTCAGGAATTTTGTGCAGTCCTGTGGGACTTGTACCTGGTCTAAATCCTGTTCTCGCTCTAGTGGGTTGTTGATGCCCTTGCCGGTGCCTAAGAGGCCGTGGACCCATATTTTAATGGATTTTATTTCTGATCTTCCTGTCTCTCAGAGAATGACTGTTATCTGGGTGATTTGTGATAGATTCTCTAAGATGATCCATCTTGTACCACTCCCAAAGTTGTCATCTTACTCAGAGTTGGTACCCTTGTTTTTACAACAGGTGGTTCGATTGCATGGGATTCCTGAGAACATTGTATCGGACAGAGGAGTTCAGTTTGTTTCCAGATTCTGGAAAGCCTTTTGTTCCAAGCTGGGAATTCAGTTGTCCTTCTCCTCTGCGTTTCACCCTCAAACCAACGGGCAGACGGAGAGAACAAACCAGACTTTGGAGTCCTATTTGAGATGTTTTATATCTGCTGATCAGGATGATTGGGTTTCATTTTTGCCCTTGGCCGAATTCGCTTTAAATAATAGAACTAGTTCTGCCACTTTGATGTCCCCCTTTTTCTGTAACTTTGGGTTTCATCTTCGATTTTCTTCAGGTCAAGTGGAATCTTCAGTCTGCCCAGGTGTTGACACTGTGTTGGAGAGAATGCAGCAGATTTGGGACCAAGTAGTGGATAAGTTGTCTCTCTCCCAGGAAAGGGCCCAGCGGTTTTCTAACCAGCATAGGACCATTGGTCCCCGGTTTAAAGTGGGTGATATGGTTTGGTTGTCATCAAAGAATATCTCTATGAAGGTGGCTTCTCCAAAGTTCAAGCCAAGATTTATTGGACCTTACAAGATTTTGGAGATTCTTAATCCGGTTTCTTTTCGATTGGCTCTTCCGGTTACGTTTAAGATCCATAACGTGCTTCATAAGTCGCTGTTGAAGAGATATGTTGAGCCAGTAGTTCCTATGGCGGCACCTCCTGACCATGTATTGGTTAAAGGTAATGTGGAATATGAGGTAGAGAAAATACTGGATTCTCATCTGGCTAGACGGAGACTCCAGTGTTTGGTCAAGTGGAAGGGTTATGGCCAGGAGGGCAATTCATGGGTCTCTGCCTCTGATATTCATGCCGATAGATTGGTTTGTGCTTTTCATCGGGCCCATCCTGATCGGCCCGGTGGCGTGGATGAGGGTTCGGTGACCCCTCCTCAAGGGGAGGGTACTGTTGGGAGCTCATTTTCGGGTTTGCCTCTGGCTTCTGGTGAGGGTTATGGAGCTGGCTGTGCTGACAGAGGAGTAGTGAGTTCTCTATCTGGACTCCCTCTGTTGGTGAAGGGAGGTAATGAAGCTGATCTAAATGGCAGAGACCGGCCACCTGAGGAAGAGGACTGTGATTGGTCATCAGGAGTTTCTGATTGGATTTAAGGCAGCCGACTCCCTAGTTTCTTGCTGGTGATTTCTCCTGACTGTGGCTTCTGGTTTCCAGTTTGGTTCCTGCCTTCTTAAAGCTAAGTTTTCTCTGCTATTGTTCATATGAGTTTTTGTCTGGTTTACTTAGTTTTTGTGTTCAGCCAGCCTTGGCTGGGACTGGGCTGAATCCCCATTTTGTCTCTGATCAGTTGATCTCTTTTGTCTTCAGAATATACCTGAGTGCTGAATTAAAGACTAGCGATGAGTTGGACTTTTTTTGGCAGGGTTTTTTGCGTGATTGCAGATAGCAGCTTTTCTTTCCTGTTCTTTCTAGTTAGTGAGGGCGCCATCGTTTGCTCAGCCTATCTTTCTATCTGTGTTTGTGTTTTCATCTTGTTTCACCAACAATACATGTTGGGGGCTGTCTATTGCTTTGGGGTCTGCTCTGGGGCAGTTTAGATTTTCCCTTTCTTTCTCTAGGCTTATTTAGTTCTTCGGCCGTGACTAGGCGTCTAGGACCACTGTAGGCATGCTCCACGGCTACTGCTAGTTGTGTGATAGGATCAGGGGTCTGCAATCTGCTAGTTAAACCTCTCCGGTTTTCTGGGCTTAGCTTGCTTTTTGTTTTTTCCTCCTCGGTGACTCATTCATAACAGTGCTCCTGTTAGCCACTGATCTGTACCCTTCCCCAACCCATAAGGCTTTGGACAGAACTTTAAGTAAACAAGACACAAAGGCAAAAAAGGGATAACAGAAAGCAGCAAACATACAAGCAATCACCAAAGGTAAAGAGGTATATTGGGAAGGAAATTGTACCAACCAAATGGGAATAGGACAATGAGGAAAGCATACACCCAAAACAGCACGCAACAATCTTCAGTAGCAACAACGAACGTCTATTCAGCACAGCGTCCCCAAGGAACTAGGAAGCAAAGCTTTCACTGGCAAGACAGAGTCCACCGTCTGGACTATCCTGCGTTGCAAGTTCAACCTTTCATCAATTTTTCTCTGCCATCCATGTCCAGGGAGATTAGCTACAGTGACATGGGTTGTAAACTTTGTGATTATGCTAAGCATCATGGACAAATGAACATCAAGATCTCTGTAGATGGACTTGCAATCTTGAGATTGTTTTTTTTTTTTAACCATTTTGGTTCTAAAGTCCTCACACAGTTCTCTTCTCCTCTTTCTGTTCTCTATGCTTATTGTGGCATATACAGACATGCAATTCAAATACTGAGTCAACTTCTGCCCTTTTTTTATGGTTTCAGGTGTGATTTTCATATTGCCCACACCTATTAGTTGCCACAGGTGAGTTTGAACGAGCATCACATACTGTGCTTGAAACAAAGTTGTTTAGCCACAATATTGGAAAGATGTCATCAATTTTGTCCAGCCCATTTTTGGGTTTTGAGTGAGATTATGTCCAATTTGCATTTTTTTTCCTCTGGTTTTTTTTGCGTTGTTCTAATACACACAATGGAAATAAACATGTGTGTAATAAAACATGAGTTATTGCTATAATTTTCTGGGATAAATACTTCAGTTACTGAAACAATTTCAAGGGCGCCAACACTTTCATCCAGTACTGTACGTGTATACACCATGAATGTATGTATGTGCGCATGTGTTTCTGTGCATATATATATGTGTTTGTGAGTGTACACTGTGTATTTGAACATATATGTATACACTGTGTGTTTGTACGTAGTTGTGTGTGTGTGTGTATTAAAAGTATGACACATCCCAGTTAACGAAAATCACATTTTTGCTTGTTTTGTGTCCACTGGGAGTCAGGTCGTCAGCATTTATCTCCACATTATCAACATAGGTCAGCTTAAAAGAAAAGAAAATACCTCTGTATATATACGGTAAATATATATTCTGTATACTGTATATAATTGAGTTTCTAGAAATATACAGAAGTGGCTATAATTGATTACAGCCTAATAAATGGATATCGGACATATTTTCTTGTAATTATTTGTTGTGCAGATTATGTGCTGCTAAAAGTTCTCTGATGTAAAAATGTGCAAATCTAGGCACTGTTAAGTGAAGGCATTCTTATTTGGAGCCATGACTAGTCTTCTCAACAGCCATTATATCTGCAGGCATATTTTGCATATTTCCGGTGACAAATGTTTTCATAGGATACAGAGATGTGAAACTTAGTAAAATGAGTGCACAACTGGTTCTCTATTGGCATGAGTATACAGTAGATGCAATTCTTATGTTATGTGGCAACCGGTGACAAGAGAGGGGCTTATTGCATAGGGGTCTGCAACTTCTAGTTACTATTTTTCTTCTTGTCCTTGAAAAGCCCAGTCAGGATTAGTCTTGAATTAGAGATGTTTATGATCTGAATTGTGCTCAGAGCCAGACGTAAAATGTTTAGAGGGAAGCCATAACTCGAATCCTGCCTGAAATGCAGCAGCCTAAATCTGATCATGGCGGCACAATTGCAGACTTGTATATTTTTTCTAAAACATTCCAGTATTTCAGAGAAGACCTAGCGTGAAAATCATTGTGGACCATAGAGGGAGATGAGCCCAGTCCAGCACTAACCCTGACTGGTTTCTCCCTACTTTGCTCCAAGTGATTGACATGTCTCTCACTAAGTATTCAGGGAGAGAGACATGTCCGTCACCTGTAACCAGAGCAATCTCTTCTCTCCCTATAGTCCCTTGCCATATCTTCAAACTAAGCTTTATCTGAAACGTCAGTGTTTTAGAAAAAAAAAGATACCAGGCTGCATTAGTGTATCAAAATTGCCTCTCCAGAGAGGAAGAGGACTCGAACTCTATAGCGCCACCTGATGGAAGCAGCAATCCTACATGTCACTCTTGACTCTTTAATGAGCCTTGAAATGTGACTTTGGATAAAAGCCAAATCAGTATCTCAATTTACAGACAGTGTGTTTGGGTATTGCCCGTCATCAGTGCAAAGTATGAGAAATAGGCAAATCAGTTCTCATACTTTGCACTGAGGAGGGGCAATACCCGAAACAAATTCTGATTTGGCTTTTATCCTAACTCACATTTCAGGGTTCATTAAAGGGTCAAGAGTTACTTGTAGGATTGCTGCTTCCAACAGGTGGCGCTATAGAATTCAAGTCCTCTTCCTCTCTGAAGAGGCAATTTGCACATTAAATTTTCCAGAGGAGCATTGCACAGCTGAAATAAGCCTCCTTACATTGGCATAGAAGAGCCAGTATGTCACTGTCCACAAGGAGAAACGTTATCCCTTAGACCTTAGTGCATCCAGGCATTCATTTATGCTGCCCGTGGTTTGAGCAGCATGAGTTGAGTGGCATGTTCCCTTTAATGTGTACCGGTAATTAAAATTATTTTTAAAGGGAATCTATCAGAACAATCCAACCCTCCAAAGTATTTATATGGTCATGTTGAGCTCTGAAAGATAATGTCATCAACTTCTTTATTTTCAAAATCTGTTCCCTACTGATTGAAAAATCACTGTTTTAGTTCATATGTAAACGAGGATTAAGTGCTATGGGCATGATCAGAGCACATGCCAAGCCTTTGTCTACCTGGCTCTATTCCACACCAACCCCACATTCCCACTGCTTGACTGGCACCTTACTGGCTATGTAGTCAGGTCAGTAGGCCTGGTACTGGGTTTCCTCAGTCTATTATGCAATAAAGACAGAACACTATATACTGGATGGGGGTTGTTGAAGATATTCTATCTGTATGATTAATCCTCATGAGCTGTCTATATGAGCATGAAAGTCATAGAAAGTTGAATAAAATGATCCCTAGCAATCCGTAGTCTTACAAAAGATAAATCCACATTTTTTTTATATGTAAATTAACTGTTAAGATCTATGGGCCAGACAAATATCTCCCCGAGAATCTGCTTTTAAATGAAAATGGGCATTACCAGTGTGATATGTAATGATGACTGACAGCCTGCTCTCCTGATCCCACTACAAAGCTGTACCTGGTTATAACTCTTCTTGAGCTTCCATCTTACTGGCAACCATTGTAAGGGAGGGGAGTACACTAGAGCTTAGTCCACTGTGAGAGGAGACCTACAGCTGTATTTGTAATAAGACAATGCTTAGCTCTGCTGTACTCTGTCTGCTCTTCTGAACTCATTTCGGAGCCATGTGTGATTATACCTAGCACATCTGCAGGTTCCTCTCAGCTTCCATCTTACGGGCAGACAGGGTTGTAATATTGTTAAAATACAGCAGAGCTGAAGAGCTGCAAAAAATGTTTTTGCAAGAAAACTAATTTCAATTCTCCTGTTCTGTGTTAGTTGCTTGTCTCATACTGGTAACTCCCCTTTTAGTTTGCATATTCTCAGGAGGCAGTGTTATCTTCCAGGCAGCATCCTCCCCATAGCCTGGTAGAGGTCATCTACATAAAGTAATAAAAGATGATTTCTCAACAAGGAATCTGATATGAAACATACAGGTAGGACTTTTTCAGGAGTCTGACCTGTATGTCCATATTAATAGTTTAGATAGGCCAAATGTCCTGACAGATTCACTTTAATACATATATATTTATTCTCTTTATGGCAAGGCTTTAACAAAAAATAACTATATAACAAAAATACTTTTATAAAACTAAGCTTATGATATCCTTCTGTAACATGCAGATCCTAAAGATGTCCTGTATAGAAATTCTAGCTGCGGAGCCTTCCAGTATATGCGCTGGAGGTAAGTACCATATATCACACTATGAAACAGTCTAGAATTGTGGCTGGTAATATTAGTAGCTAAAAGCATACACTGCAGGTTAGAGGTGTTGAAAACAAGCATCCAAAGGACTGGTGGTGGCATACTAATCGGCTGGGGTCTTAACCACCGGAAGCCACACCAATCAGCCACATCAATCAGCAGAAGAGGGAACTTTCATCCCCAAAGGGGCACTTTTATCCTCGGTACAAAATGGAGCGGCAATGAGTATGCGGAATACCACCTCCTTCATTCTCTATGGGGCAGCCAGAAAAATCTGAACGAAGGGAAAGTATGAAGCAGCGGCCAATCATGCGCACTGCCACTCCATTCCAATGGAAATAAGAGTGCAACCATTCTGCCTATCAGTGTCGGTCCCAGCGATCAGACTCCTTAGTAGAAGCTGTGCTCGATTGCAGCATCATCATTCGCTTCCATGAGTTAAAGCTGTAAAACTGCACTGGGGGCTAGAGAGGATTGTATATGTGGACCATGGGATGTTATCTATGTGATGTATGAAATAATCTACTGCTCAGATGTCATAAATTACTGAAATGTATGCATATATGTTTGACTAGTAGAAAGTAGCAGAGGTTTTATAAAAAGAAAGTAAATAGCAATCAATTTCTCACATTTATGTGTGTGATTTATAACATCTGCTTGTAGAGTCCTTTCAAGTGGTTGTAAGAGGAAATGGATTTCGATTTGCTCGGAATGTAGATCGAGTTCTCTGCAGTTTTAGAATCAATGATACGACTTCCCTCAGTAAGTGTATATTCATTTCTTAATTATGTCTCCTTTCAATGAATAAATGCCTTTTATTAAATCATATAATTTTTTAAAAAAACTAAGTAATTAGGGAATTTGTCTGGGGTCAAATATTACATTATGTTGTGGCTAGTAAAAAATTTTTAGGATCCTGGTTCAGCAGCCACGTTGGTAGTCTATTATGCTAAGATCAAAGTCCTGAAAACATCCTACTACTTAGGAGTGTCAGCACTGCCTTTTCGGACTCGTTGGGCCCCCTCAACGTCATTATTAATCAGAATGTCACAATTCGTTTTTGGAGTCATGACAGCTCTGGTTCTACTTTAATTTAAACTTTGTTTTTACTTTTGGGCCAGCAAGGGTAGATGTCAGTTTCCTTACTGGCAGCTACTTTGATGCTGGTCACCTGATGTGGGTGGTGATCACTCCCAACATCCTTTAAATAGTCGCATGATGCATCAACTGACAGTTGGTAATAGAGTGTCTCTGAAGACCAGCCTAGGAGTTTGGAGCTCTCTGGTGCCAGCGGTGTATCTGCTGCTTCTGTCGAGTTTGGGGTCCTGGTTTTGTACTCTCTGCTAAGTGGAGCTTTGCAGCAGAGGCTGGAGCTAAGTTTCGTTGTTCCTTTCCTTCTCTATCTCATGCTTGTCACTACTCCCTGTGTTGATACCATCTGCAGTGGTGAAGCTAGCGTCCTTGCCGGCCAGTGAACTAGCCAGGGTATTGTGAAGTGACAGCTAGGGACTAGGCATGTGACGGCGGCGGCAGGGGAAAGGACCCACATAGGGAGTTAGGGGAGCTTAGGGATATGCACAGGTTGTTGTTAGGAGGTGCCCCATCCCTCGCTGTCCAGCAGCCATGTACTACCAACATGATTGTTAGATCAGGGTCCAAAGAATTTTTATGAGGGATTGAGTATTTCAAACTACCTTTATGACAAGGTAAGTTCCAGACTGGACCAGGTAAATGCAATGGATGTTGTCCAAAGGCTAGTACATAAAATGAGACTAATGGGTGTAGGAAAAATTATGTACAACTGGGCTAAATACTGGCTCAATTATAGGAAATAAAGGGTAGTTATTAATGGAACACACTTGTATTTGGTCACTGTTAACACTGGGGCATCCCAGGGGTCAATACTGGGCCCTCTTCTTTTTAAAATATTTATTAATGACCTTGTAGAGAGCATACAGAATAGAATTTCAATGTTTGCAGATGATACTAAACTCTGCAAGTTGATCAACACAGAGCAGGATAATTTAATGTTACAGAGGGATTTATATAAGCTGGCTGAGAAATGGCAATTGAAGCTTAATGTAAATAAAAATAAGGATTTGCACTTGGACAGAGGAAATAAAATGTACAATTTTATATTAAATTGAAAAACTGTCACTGAAAAAGACTTTGGCATATGGTTGGACAGCAAATTCAACTTTAGTGAGCAGTGTCAGGCAGCTGCTGCAAAGACAAATAACATAATGGGATCCATTAAAAGAGGAATAAATGCACATGACAAGAACATAGTTTTGCCTCTATACAAGTCACTAGTACAACGACACTTGGGATCATGTGCACAATTTTGGTCTCTGCTGTTTAAGAAGAACATAGTACTGTACTTAGGATCATGTGTACAATTTTGGTCTCTGGTATATAAGAAGGACATAGCTAATTTGAACAGGTACAAAGTAGAGTGACCAAAGTTATTAAGGGAATTGATGGACTGCAATACCAAGACAGGTTATCATTATAAAACTTGGGGTTATTCAGGCTTAGAGGCTATCTTATTACAATGCACAAATATATGAAGGGACAGTACATAGATCTTTCTAGTTATCTTTTTACTCATGGAATTGTGACAGTGACAAAAGGGCATCTTCTAGATCTAAAGATCTAAAGGAAAGACGGTTTAATCACAATCACAGGTGGTGATTTTTTACTGTCAGAGCAGTGAGAGAGAGGAACTCTCTGCCACATGATGTTATAATGGTTGATTCACTACTAAAATTCAAAAGGGGCCTGGATGCTTTTCTCTAAAAAATATATTACAAGTTATGTGCGCTGGATTCTGTGATGGGCCGTTTATCCATAGAACTAGTCTGATTGCATTATGTGAAGTCGGAAAGGAATTAATCCCCTAACTAATGTATGCCCCATGAGGTTTTCACCTTCCTCTGGATCAACATGTTAGGCTATAGGTTGAACTTGATGGACTTAAGTCTACCTTACATCTTAAAAACTATAAAACTATAAAATTGTACAACTGTAGTGGTTACCTCCAGTAAGAAGACTAAAGAACAGCCATTTTTTCTGGGAGGAGAGTTAATTTGCACACCTTTTTCTCACGAAGCATTGACTGCCATGTAAGTCTTACTAGCTTTGTTAGTAAACGAGTGAAACGGCGGTAACTTGCATGCCTTCTTAGAGCCGTCCTACTCACTGTGTTCACTGTTCTGCTCCTCCCAGTGTCAGGTCACTGCACTGAACAACTTCTTGCAGCACTCCCAGCACTGCTGCATCCTCATGTAGCTGGAGAGTCTCCACCTGGCTATAGGAAGGTGCAGCCAGGCATGCAGGAATTTAATCCGCTTTGTCCTGCAGACTTTTTTCTTCCCTTGCCAGCAGGGGATATGTTTGACAGTTCCTCCCTCCACACCTTGCCTGAACTTGGGTTCCTAGTTTCATCCTGACTCTAGTTATCTATCTAGGCTCTTATTTGTTTTGTCTCTCTTGTTACTGACCTGGCTTATTTATTCATTTTGTCTGACCCTTCTCTCCTGACGCCGCTTTGTATTTTGATCCTGTGCTGCCTGCCCCGATCTCAGAATATCTGACCACATTTCTTTCTTTGCCCTCTGTACCTCGTGTTGTGACTCTGACCTTTCAGTCAGCTGCTGCAGGTTCAGGGACTGCCCTGGAGTGGCACCTGGTGGCTAGCCTAATGGCCTAAGCCTATCCTCTCCATCAGTTTCTCTAGTGAAGACCAGGTAGTCACTTAGTTACACCAAGAAAGGGAAGAAAGGTCCAGCTCCAGAAATTTAAAATCCAGGATTTTTATTGTATCATATTTAAAATACATTCATGGCTGCTTGTGATCAAGTAACGGCAACAAAGTCTAAGAGCACTTGTGCTCGAAACGCGTACAGAGACCTGGAGAATATCCCCATGCGGTGAACTTTGTTGCCGTTACTTGATCACAAGCAGCCATGAATGTATTTTAAATATGATACAATAAAAATCCTGGATTTTAAATTTCTGGAGCTGGACCTTTCTTCCTTTTCTTGGAGTCATTATACGTCCTGGCAGAGACGTGTCCGCGCTCAGAGCTTTTCAATAGTTCTTACGAACCTACAAGAGGTGAGCTGAAATTTATCTTTTTCGTCACTTAGTTACACCCCTCCAGGATAAGCCTGGCCTTTGGCACAGGCCATTGTGCTGAACTGCCACTTGGTGCACTCCCAGCACTGTTATGTCCCCATGTGGCTGAAGAGTCTCCACTTGGTTATAGGGAGATGCAGCCAGAGTCTGTAGGAATTTAATCCGCTGTGTCCTGCAGAGTTTTGCTTCTCTGACCTATCCCCTGCCAGCAGCGGATATATTTGGCAGCTCTTCCCTTCACACCTTGCTTGAACTTAGGTTTCTAGTTTCAGTCCAACTCTAGTTATCTAACTAGGTACATGTTTGTCCTGTTACCGACCCAGCTTGTTTACTTGTTTTGTCTGACCTCTCCTTTCCTGACCCCGGCTTCATATTTTGATTTTGTGCTGCCCACCCTGACCTCGGCCCAAGCCTACCTCACCATCAGGTGTTCTAATGAAGACCAGGTAGTCACTTAGTTACGCCCCTCCAGGATAAGCCCGACCAATGGCACAATGGGTCCACACCTACCACGGTCACAATGGGGCAGATTATTTTGATTGATAATACCATAAACTTAACAGAATTACATTTATATTTACTTCATTACACAATTGATAAAATATAAGAGGACTTTGCTCCTCTTAGAACTTAGCTGTAACACATGTATACCTACTGTTTTGTTTGTGTTCTAGACGAGAAACCCCTTGTTG
The DNA here is from genome assembly GCF_039654945.1 of Dendrobates tinctorius. NCBI lineage: Eukaryota > Metazoa > Chordata > Amphibia > Anura > Dendrobatidae > Dendrobates > Dendrobates tinctorius. Next base: position 120,580,699 of record NW_027361690.1, on the reverse strand, counting down.
TGGAAGACACATATCTGCTGTGCCCTGCACCCATCCTAGAAGAAGTTGGCATGTAAGAGACAAGCACCAAACTCGTTATAAGGATATTTGTTATGCTAATACCACTCACTTATTAGTCTTTACTGGATGGGCCAGATTTTGTGGTTTACTGTGCATTGTACATTTTTCCTTTCTTGAGTATTAACTGTAAAGAATAGAAAACTTTGGCCACCATTTCAATTATACTGTGTAGACGGAGAAGACAAATCATCCAGCGAGTGGACAGAAACCTACTTCAGAGATGTAGAAATGCTGAATTAAGTAGAAATTCCAGATCGAATTGTTAATTATCTTTTTGCGTTTGCAGGACAGCTACCCTCCAAGTCAGCATGAACGATGGCCTGAGCTTCATCTCCAGTTCTGTCATCATTACCAGCACCCACTGTGTAAGCCACAGAACCTATTGCATTGTTTATACGAGATAATGCGATATTGGAGCTAATATGATTTGTCATTTAATTTTTAGACTTGGTTTGTTGTATTACGTACAATAAAGTGTCAGTTACATAGGAAAAGCTTTAGGGTATGTTCACACTCAGTTTGGTATTGATGCAGATCAGCTTCAAAATCCATATTAAAAAAATGTCTGTGTGAGCGCACCTTAAACCTACTGGGGCCACGGTTGTAACCTGTTTAAGGAGTAGCTGTCCATAAAATTCACTTCTGAGAGTCAGAAAGACAAATGCTTTCTGTAGCCATTCTCATGTCTAGCTAGCTACTTGATCTTACGTGACCCGCAATCTAACTTTAATTTCAAAATTAGGTTTCTAAATTAACTTAACCCGGGGTTGCCAAACATCTATAAATTTCTGTAGAGTATTTAAAAATTGTTTTTTGTTCCACTGTCCATAAAAAATAGTTTTTTAAGATTTTTTGCAAGGTGTAAGAACTTGTATCTGTTATTGTGACTAATTTTCACAGCATATTGAGCTGTCGACATACTCTATATCAGGGTTCCCCAACTCCAGTCCTCAAGGCCCACCAACAGATCATGTTTTCAGGATTTCCTTAGTATTGCTCAGGTGATAATTGCTTCACCTTTACAATACAAGGGAAATCCTGAAAACATGATCTGTTGGTGGGCCTTGAGGACTGGAGTTGGGGAACCCTGCTCTATATAACACATAACTTTAGGGTTAATTATGGTCCTCCAAATAATGTTGGCTATCCATGATTTTTTGGATAAATTGTTCAGAAAAACATAAAAAAACAACCTTGGGCCAGCCTCTTTAACTTACATATAAACCAATTAGTTAATTTTCCTAATTAATACCCTTGATGTGTGTGACTCACTGAATGTGCATGTTATTTCAGTGGGGAAAGGGAATAAGTGACTGCCAGACAATTGTGTCACAGCTTATCTCAGGCGTAACCAAAAGATTGGAGCAATTATATTCCAGGCTATCCAAACATTGTTTACTCCAACAGAGAAATCTGGGCTGTCCGTCACGTATTGCACTGGTGGCGGACGCCATCTATATCAGCAAGGTCTGCTGGCAACTTTCTAATGCAGGGGTGGGCAATTACATTTCCCGAGGAGTCACGTGAGAGACTGCAACTGTTGTGGAGGGCAAAATCGATAGGCTGAAATTAGTACTGTTCAATATTAACATATTAATTACAATTAATATTCATATATAAAATAATTGTATCACTTTATATTGAAAATAATTAAGTATACTGACACCCCTGTATGAGCCCTCACAATGATCCCGAATATAGAGTATTAGCCCACACAGACCTATATACAGTATGAACCCCCACAAATCCCCTATATAAAGCATGATCGCACATTCAGCCTCCTATATACCATATGAGCCCAAACACAGCCCACCTATATACATTATGAGCCGCCACAGACAACCTACATACAGCATGATCCCACACACAGCCCCCTTATATACTGTATGAGCCTACACACAGCACACCAATATACAGTACTAGCTGAAGAGCCTGGCGCTGCCCTGGCATAGTAGCTAACTACGGTTAGTTCTAACAAATTATAATGATTTTATCTATCTGTCTATATATATATATGTATATATATATATATATATATATAAAATATATCTTGGTGTAGTGTATAGCCCCGCCCATTCCGCATAGCCACATTCACTATAATATCCCACATCATCCTGTCAGCCAGTGCTACCCGACTACTACCCCTAATATGCCACATCATTCCGTCAGCCTGGAGTCAGAACCAGAGCGCTGATTGGAACGGTCCTAACTTCCATACTGGGGATCCCTTTAAGAGAGGTCTGGCGTCAGAACCAGAGCACTGAGTGGATTTGTCCTGACTTCCATACCGGGGATCCCTTTAATAGAAGCCTTGGGTGAGAATCAGAGTGCTGAGGGATTTACCCTAACTTCCATACTGTAGATCCTTTTAAGAGAGGCCTGAGGTCAGTACCAAAGCGCAAAGTGGATTTTCCCTCACTTCCGTGCCGAGGATCCCTTTAAGAGGGGACTTAGGTCAGAACCAGAGATCCTGTGGTCAGTACCAGAGCATTTGAAGGCAATTGCCCTGACTTCCATACCGGAGATTCCTTTAAGAAAGGCCTGGGGTCAATACCAAAGCTCAGAGTGGATTTGCCCTAAATTCCATACCAATGATCCCTTTAAGAGACCCTGGGGTCAGTACCAAAGTGCTGGTTGGATTTGCTCTGACTTCCAGATGTGCCTACAGGATGGAGGATGTATGATGGGGATATAGGCACGGGGGGGATTTATTTCTGTCATGTGCTCTCTGCTCCTTTCATGGGGGCAGACAATGGCTGGGAGCTTATGTTCCCAGGGATGCTATATTACTCCCACCATGTCAGTGTCAGCTGAGGTGTTGTCAAGTGGGAAAACTGTTGGTCCTAGCAACCAATCACAGCTCAGCTACTTTTAACCAGCTCTGGTGAAATGAGAGATGCTTAGTGATTGTTTGCAAGGAAAACTGTTGCTCATAGCAACCAATCACAGCTCAGCTTCTTTTGAACAGCTCTGTTGAAATGAGAGATGCTTCGTGATTGGTTGATGATACACACGCACACACACACACACACATTCATTTTTATATATAGAGAAGAATGAGCACAGGCAGGCCCCATATAATCAGTATGAGCTCCCACAGAATCACCCTATATATAGTATGAGCCCTCATATAGCTCTAATATATACAGACACATATTCAACATAGTCACACTTTCCGGTCTTTGCTGTGTGCACTAACGCTCCGCACAGCAAATGCGGTCTAGTGACATTAATGCTGAATGGTGGAAGACAGAGCCAAAGGCCCCTTCCTCCACCATTATATTCACCGCTATTTACATCCTTAGGATGCAGGTAGCGATGACATCGGAACACAGGGTAGGAAAGTGCAGCCGTATAGTGCAGCCCATGGGCCAGTGTCTTCAGCCCTTTGACTGTTTTGGCCTGCACTTTGCCCAGGTCTAATCTAATGTCTATGGGCCCCTTTTGAGATCTGCGATTCATGACCCATTTTATAGTGTGTAATGGTGGAGTTTTTGACCTCCATTCTGTACATTTCGGTGACAAAGAACTATTTTACCACCATACTTCCTAGTGAGAGTGGCCTCCTTCTTGTGTTATTATTTTGTGACACATCTGGAACAGAGAAACCAAACTTCAGCTGCAGCAACTTAGCTGTGACTGCAAACTTTATTTAGGAAGCTACTGCCAGTAACTGCTTTAACACAGCTCTGGTATATCTGGGGGTTAACTCTTTCTAGAAGAAACTAACCCTGTCATGCTGTGCCATATGGAGTATCCTCTAGCGACACATGGGTGTGCCTCCATATCGGCTTCATTAAGTTGGAAATTCAGTTTCTCCATTGATGTGATCATAGAATAAATGGTTTAACGACCTCTTGATGGAAATTGCTAGATAGACTCAACTCTGAATTGAACACTTTAATGGAATAGGTCGATTTGGCCACATCCTCTCATAAGCACATAGCGGCAAGAGCCACATTGGCCATTTTTTGGGCGATAGTCATAAGCTTACTTGTGACATCACAATAGAACCTCCTATTTAAATTGAGACTTATGTGACTTTATCAGTGGCAGATTTTTCCATTATTTCTGGTGAATTTTTACAATACACTTCTGTCCTGATGACATCATTGGTTTTGTCTAACATCTTTTCTTCTTTAATCCTCCGGGGATTGTCCTGGTGACCTTTTCCTGTTCTGCAACTCAGTCTAGCAGCGCAAGGATTAAAATGAAATGTACATTAGCTTAGACAGACACAAGTCACAGTCAGTCCTATTCTGCATACTTTTCCTTAATCTTTTCTTATGTGGTTTTTAATCCTTTTTCCATACAAGAACAGACTCCGCAATGAATGGACGTTAACATGTAGGAATTCTTTTTGATTTGTGAAACTTTTGTTATAAATGTGTTATAATGAAGTAGAAGCAGTGATGCAAAGCGAGGACCTGGAAGATTTCCAACACATCTTGGAATAATAAATGGAGAGACGGATGTCTCAATGTGGAGTCTTGTGCTTTAGACTCAATTTTTTGTTTGAAGGATGTTAAGACATAGAAGGACAATGGATCCAGGTGACCCTGTCCTGGACGCATCAGACCGTAATGTCAAATGGAGCAAACCACAAGTTTTTGCCTACTTTGCAACCTCTCATCATTCACACTAGAAATAGACATCATTTACACTGAAACTAGCAGTCGGTTTTAGATTTACGTAGCAGTTTTAGTCCTTGTACAGAGGCATGTGGTTATTCTTTATACATCATATCTTTTGTGCCATAGAAGACGAGCCTCATGGAGGGAAGAGTGTCTCCTGTTCTTCCTTTTATTACGGGGTTGACCATTTATCTAAATGGCCATCATGTACTACTACATTTCCCCTGCAGCAGCAGCTGCTTATTGTGAAAAAATCAAATAAATGAGCCAGAACATAAGTTGGTGTACACTGTGGCCATTTGACTGACAAAACCTAAAAAGCAAAATGAGCATATACCCTTTAGTAGGCAAGCAAGTAAATAGTAATAGCACATGTAAATAACTTGGGGTACTACTTAGTTAACACCATTTTACTATTTTGATTAAAAAATAATAGCCATACCACCACGACAAGGTGTACCCCATCGGGATAGCCTTATCCTCTAGTATAGATGGGGCAGAGCAAGATCCAGGCCCGACTGTTCAGACATCTGACCATTGAAGCGCAGACAGCTCGAAATCGCCATTGTCCATGAAGTGTCCAAGCCATTCTCTCGCTGCCATGTTTTAAAGACTTGAAATAAAGAATGTTTATACGGACAGTGAGTGCCACCTTTCTTTTCTTATTTTGGACATATGTTTACCTTTTTTCTGGTGTGCACCCGAGTTCCCCTTTTGATCGGTGTTTTTGCACTGTCCCATGAGGTGTAAACTAAGTGGCAATGTCAAGGGATTTGGTGCCGGCTTCCTCCTCTACAATTTTCTGCTGCTATATTAGATGAAATGACTAGGCCAAAGCTTTTACGCTTTTTTGATCAAAACGGTGTTCACCATGTACCCTGTTATTTACATGTACTATTACTATTTACTTATTTATATACTAAAGGGTAGAGATGAGCGAATTTGTTCGAATTTGTTTCTGAATCGACTATTGTTTTTGCAATATTTGTCGAACACAGCCGAACGTCATTAGAGTCACTGGGAGAAATTACCGAATATGTTCGGAAACCGAACATAAGACATACATTCGGTACAAATAGTGTTTGAATATGGCCTGAATATGTAAAAATCAGATTTGGGGCCAAAATCCGAAAAAATTTGCTCATCTCTTCTAAAGGGTATTAGCTCATTTTGATTTTATCTTAGGTTTTATTGTGGAAAAATCAGCTTTTTGCCCAGAGTTCTAGGAGTGAGAGGTGTCAGCTGACCACCCTGACGGCTGTATTCTGAAAGGGGTTGTGGTGTTCCTGATGAGACAACCCCTTTAACATAACCTTTTATACATTTTTAACATATGGTAATATACCCAGGAGCTGTTTAACACAACAAACTTGGCTGTTCTCCATCTGGGACACTCAGCTGTGTGGCACCTGTTATGGATGGAATTGAATCCAGATAACATCAAGGATTCTGTAAAAGCTTGAAGTACTATGACCCCAAATCATCATTGTCTTAGGCTGGTTTCACACTTGCGTTTTTTTGCGCTGTATGTTAGCGCTAAAAAACGCATGCGCTTTTTTCCCCTATATTTTGCATGGGATGCGCTTATGTGCGCATACACATGCGTTTGTATGCGTTTTTACACGCATGCTTTTTTTGTGGTGTGCGCTCGGGTGCACAAAATGCATCCTGTTGCATTTTTTGGGCGTCCGACTTGCTTCAAAAAAACGCATGCGCGCGCAATGCGTTTTTTTACAGCAAGACACCCATTGTAAGTCTATGGGTGCGCATTGGCATGCTCATGTATGCGTTTTTTTGCGCATACGTTTTTTTGTTGACCATTGGTTAGACAATGGAAATTAGGGGTTTGGGTTAGAGCTAGGGTTAGTTAAGGGGGGTTAGGGTTAGGGTTAGTATGGTTTGGTTAAGGGTTTAGGGTTAGGGTTTGGGTTAGGGTTAGTAGGGTTTGGTTAAGGGTTAGGGTTAGTATGGTTTGGTTAAGGGTTAGGGTTAGGGTTAGTATGGTTTGGTTAAGGGTTAGGGTTAGGGTTAGTAAAGTCATGGTTTGGGTTATTGTTAATCCTAACCCTATCTTGATTTTTTTTGTGAGGCCAACTAATGTTGTAAAAAAACGCAAACGCGGTAAAAACGCACTAAAAATGCATACAAACACATAAAAACGCTGCGTTTTTTTCATGCATGCGCATAAAAATGCTTGAAAAAAGCGCAGCATTTGTATGCGTTTGTATGCGTTTTTTCCATGCGTTTTTTTGCGGGAAAAACGCGCTGCAAAAAAAAGCAAGTGTGAAAGTAGCCTTAGCACCTGTTTTTTGTCTGGTTTTGTGCTTTCACATTTTTTTTTTCTTGGTTTGCATCCAATTCATAATTCTATTTGCACCTTTTTTGAAGTTTATGTATTCACTTATTTTGTTTTCCAATATTTCGAAAGATTCATCAATTGCAGCTTTTTGAAAAGTTGCAAAAACTCCACCCCAGTTCCCTTTTCCCATGGTGTATTTTTTGGTATGCTAATATTTTATTATGATTATTATTCTTGCTTATACAGTGCCATTAATTCCACAGCACTTTACAGACATCATCAGTACTGTCCCCATTGGGGCTCACAATCTGTTTCCTACCATTTCGGTGTGCAGGAGAACCAGGAGGAAACCCACACAAACACGGGAAGAACATACAAACGCCTATGGTGCTAATCAATGAGGCAATATTTTTGTGCAATTTTTGCTACATTTTTGCAATATGTGCCATTTTTTGCTCTAAAATGCTGCAAAAAACAGTTCAGGACAGAAAATAAAGATCATTTTTGACTTTGCGCCAAATTCATGAGTTATGTGCACCATTTTGAAGAATTTGGCATAAAAAATGGCAACTAATACCAAAAGACAAAAAAGGAAAATGACTTAAAAAATCCCTCAAATGATGAATTGGGGTCTATGTGATTTGAAATGCACCCAACCAATTAGTGAGGGTGCAGTCTGACTGAAGGTTGTACTATAATGGTGCTGTCATTACTGGTTTGGAAATGTACTCTTCTTTTTTTATACCCATATTGAATGTCATGTCCTTATCCCCACTGTGGGGAATGCTGCAGTATCTCTTGTAACCTCCTACTCAAGTAGCCTTATTAGTGTAGCGTAAGGCCATGTTCACATGGCACATGAAAAAAATACTCCAAAAAGACATTGTTAACCTATCACCAGTAATATACCTATAGTGGGCCTCAATAGTAATTACAATAGAGACGACTCCTTAAACAGTATAATAAAACACAGGAGAACGCCCTCCGAGGAAGCGGCACTATATCCGCGAAACGTGCGTTGGGGTTCCAGGCCAGCACATTTGTCATATTTTGTCATGATGGGTACATTATTTCAGATTATTTGAGATGCTTCTCATGCATACCTAGCACTGGCTAATATTAATCATTTCTCAGGCACAGTTACCTCCTAATTTTACCACGCATATTGCCCCCTATTTCATTGTGAGTCGTATGAGTCGATTCTTTGTGGTCGTATTCTTTGTGTGGCTGCTGTTGGCATGATGAGTTCCATATAGGTCACTAGGCACATGTATTGTGTTGGGACTTTATCAGGCTGATATCAGCCACACTTATTTCTACATAAAGAGACACTTTTTTGTGCAATGCACAACTATTTTTATCAATAATGGAGGATTAACTTTGCCACTCTCTGGATGCATGAAAAGCTCCATTACATGGACACACACATGCTCTGTTTCATACATCCCTGGATTGGCTATCCGTTTAGACATTCAGATTTACGATAATGTCCTTCTGCAGCTGTTCCTAACTTGATGGAACTCATACAGGTATTATTAGCATATGTACCTTGTTGGGGGTTTTACCCCCTCTTTTTGCGGCATATCATTTAAATTGTTGCAGTGCGACATTGCTGAGCTAAAACATTGGGCAACATGCAATAATTTATGTAAAATTCATTTACAAAGAATTTAACTCAGTATCCATATACGCATTGTTTGCTCTTATGTATTGGAACCAAAATATAGTCTCTGACCTACTTACATTCTAGTAGGATTGTCTATTTGGATTTTTTTGATTACCCATCAGTGCTGACCTGTTTTTCTATTGGCTCTGGGTTACTTTATTATTAGATGCCTCATTTAAATACATTTTAAACTTGTCGTGTTCTCTTTCATGTGCCTTCTTTTTGGAATAATAAAAAATTGACTTCATTTAAATAGCTTTGGACTCTCATGTTCACATGGCAGTATTTTGGTCAGTATTTTACCTCAGTATTTGTAAGCCAAAACCAGGTGAGGAACAATCAGAGGAAAAGTATAAGGCTGAGTTCACACGTGGCGGTTTTTTCACGTTTCCGCGGCGGTTTTAACCGCGCGATTTTGCCGCGAAAACAGCATTCCTATGGGATTCTGCAATGCTATGCTAATGCTGCGGATTTTACCACGGAGGAAGAGCTTCGCGGTAAAAAAAACGCAGCATGCTCATTAATTTCGCGGAATCGCGGCGATCCCGCACCCATAGGAATGCATTGTTCTGCTTACTTTCCGCATGTGGCCGTGCACACTATGCGAAAAGTAAGCAGAATATTTGCGGATGGTACCCACTGTCCGGAGGAGAGGAGACTGTCCTTCGGGCTTTGGGTACCATATCCCTGTAAAAAATAGAATTTAAAATAAAAAATATTGTTATTCTCACCTTCCGACGTCCCGCGCTGCCTTCCCGCCTCTCTCCATGCTCCCGGTCCCAGTAAGCTTTTGCAAGCGATGACGTCCATTCTCGCGGGATCGAGAAGTCTCGCGGTCATTCGCGTGACGTCATCGCGGATGACCGTGAGAACGGACGTCATCACGGTAATTGTCGCAAAGGATTACTGGGACCGGGAGCGTGGAGAGAGGCGGGAAGGCTGCGCGGGACGTCAGATTATTTTTTACATTCTATCTTTTACTATTGATGCCGCATAGGTGGCCTCAGTAGTAAAAAGTTGGTCACAGTCGTCAAACACTATGTTTGACGAGTATGACCAACCTGTCAATCAGTTCTCCAAGCAATGCTACAGATCGCTTAGAAAACGCTAGCAATTCTGCAAGCTAATTACGCTTGCAAAATGCTAGTTTTTCCGCGGGAAAATCGCGGGAATTTAAAATGCAATTTTCCCGCGGAATGGAATTCCGGAATTCTCTCGGTAATTTCCTCGAGAGTTCCGCTACGTGTGAACCCAGCCTAATAGAAACACGTCACCACTTCTGTATTTATCACCCACTCCTGGTTTTGGCTTACGAATACTGTTTTAAAAAAAACTCACCAAATACTGAATGTGTGCACATGACGTTAAGGTTTTCCACTTTCAGGAAAGTGGACCCCAATACCCCAAAATAACTAAAATATCAAACACAACAGATACTCATCCTTCCCGGATCTAGTGGTGGTTCCTCACCATTTCTAGGGTGTCACTATTTTGGCTGTAGTAATCATGTCACATTCAGAGTGCACATCAGTCATCACCACTGTGGTTAATTACTAACCTCTACCTCAGCACAGCCACTGAGCTCAATGATTGACTACAGCGGTTATGTGCTATATTGATGTGACATGACACCCAGGCAATAGCGGGGATCTGAGGTGAGTAACTGCTGTGTAGGTTATTTTAGCTATTTTAGAGCATTTGTGGTCCACCTTTCTGAGAGTATCTTTAACCTCCATGTTAGCCCCTCACTAGACTCTTTCTCCCAGAGATGCACCATGCCCATCTCTCCTTTTTGTTTAGGAATGGTTTCAATTATGGTAGGCTGGTTGGACACCATGTTTTACAGATCATATATTTTGTAAAACATTGTTTATCATAAATTCTTTTTCTTTTTTTACATACATGAGAATTATATGCTAAAGTCACAGCTGGGAGTATCTTAACAAGGGATCTGTGATGGTGTTGTTGGAACTTCATAAGCAGATATTCCCCTTTGTGAATTAGGATAAAACTAAGGAAAGAAAAAGCGCAATAGGGTCTTATCTGGGTAGAAGATGGAATAAATTCAAATGGAATCTACTCACCTTTTCCAGAGCGGATAAAAGCATGTAAATCAATGTCAGCCTGCTGCACGCCCGAGGTTCACAACCGTGACCGCCAATATAGCTTCTTTTGGATAAAATATTTAGTGTACATGTCATCCCCTGAAGAAGAAGTGGTTTTTCACTTTGAAACGCGTTGGGAATAAAGAGTTAAAAGTTTCTCATGTGGTGACTTTATCCTGGTCTCAGCAGCGCACAGTAAGCCTAAATATTTTATCCAAAAGGAGCCCCTTTGTGAATTGGTATATCGTGTCCCCGTTCAATGTTGTGATGACATTTTTGTGCCTTTATTAACGGTTTCTAATGTTTCAATAAATGTGGTAACCGACTGCAATCCAAAGAAAGATCATGTATCTGTGTATTATTTGTCGGTATGAAGCCATCCATTTTCCATGTAACACCAGCTGCAAGGGAAATGTAGTGGTGCATGGTGCCCAGTCCAGTAAAACACTGACCACTTGATGCTTGGAAAGAGCACATACTCCAGAGCAGAAATGTGATCTCATCCCTCCGATCATTCATGATGGAATTAGTTGCTTACTTTCATTAGATAAGACTGTTATAAGGTGCCAGTCGTATGGCGACGTATTGTGCACCATGCTATCTAGCACCCTGGTGGCCCAGCACTTTGTCAATAGATGTACCCCACACAAAGTACTGGTACCCTACTCTTATGATAAATATGAGGCACTAGTAGATACACAATGTAAATGATTTGATATATAATAATGGAACAAGCATATCACACAGTGAACATTTCACTTTCTTTTATCTCCTGCAGGCAGATGGGACCATCTTGGCTATTGCCTTGCTCATCTTATTTCTCCTGCTGATTCTGGCCCTGCTATGGTGGTTCTGGCCTTTGTGCTGCACTGTGGTAAGTATTAGATCTCCTCATCACGATGTGTCACAGACACCTGATGTGACCCTAGGTTGGCAAAAAGTGCGTATCCTCAGTTGTTTTCCTGCATCCAGTGCTTTAATACTGCTGGTTGCTTTAGTGTAAGCAGCATCCGTTGCGGTAGAGAATTATCAGTTTATCTTCCTACGAAGTCTGGAGAGGTTATTATACGTAACACATGTCCCATAAATCTACTTTTATTACAGTTAAACAAGCTGACTGCTTACATAACGTAGATTTAGTGCTAGGATTTACTTATGCAGTGGTTGGACATTCAGTAGATACTATAAAATATTGCCGATCCCCCAAAGGATGCTGACATTTTTTTTACAGTCAATATTTTTTATAGGTTGCTGACATCTGATGAATATGTAAACCTTTCTTCTGCGCATGCGCCGTTTTTACATCATACAGTAGTTAGAGTTGAAAAAAGACTAGTTTCCATGAAGTTTAACCGAGGGATGGGAAAGGACACTCACATCGGCAGAGAGACACCCTGTGAAATTCATACATGCCCCAGCCAGGATGAAACCAATGAGCCAAATAGGATATTTTGACCAGCGCATCCACGAAAAGCAGTAGATGCCTCTGCCCACATAAGGGCAATACAGGCAGAGCATGCGCCAGTCATTTGCTATGATGTGGAGAGTTTCAGTAGTGTGTGAATGATCAATCAAAAGAAGAGGGGCTTGCTTAGCACAATTTCAACAGGTAGATTTCATGGTCCAGACACACAGGGAACTTGTTGTACATTTTTTTAAGGGATACTGGCTGCTTGAAGTTTGTCAAGGTATTTTCAAGCCAGAAAGCGATGTAGGAAGGGATTAGAAAGATGAATCCTGGTACAGATTAGCCATCAGCAGGCTGGGACCACGTCCAATCCCCAAATCAGGGCTCCGAAGTTCCATTTTAAAATAAAGACGTGGTCGCCATACTCTGTTCCTTCACTAAAGAATGGCTGGAGTTAGATGAATGTAGTATTCAATGATCTCTAGGAATCTCATAGGGAATCAATGGAATGGTGGCACATACTGTATTTGTAACCGCCAGCGCGTTCCAATGGGGCAATATTTTTGGTTTCGGAATTGGTACGCGTCCTCCCAGCAGTAGCATTCCCACCACTCCAGAAGTTATTAACTATACTTTGGGATAGGTGTTAACTTTTAATGTTGACAATAACCCTTCAAACTGCAGGAAGAAGGCAATAAAGCTGTCACGATCCATGCTGGATTGTGACAGATGAAAGCACGTGTTCCCTTTTTTTTTCCTTTAAGCCGTTTGCTTAAAGTTAGTTTTGCCCCCGGTGGCCATTAGGGTCATTACACAGTGGTGTCTTTAGTTCTAGTTTTGCCCCCGGTGGTGGCTAGTATTATTACACGGGAATCACTAGCAGGTGTGATTGCTCTGGCTCTTGCCTATAAAGGAGAGTCAGGTGGTCTCACTCACTGTTGGTGATATTGTTCATTTCCAACCATCCTTGGTGGAGGAAGGAGCTAGAGAAGAGTTCCTTGCAGCTCAGTCAGAGTCCTGGTGTGGAAGGAGCAACAGTGAGGAGTTCCTTGCAGATCTCACAAAGCTTTGGTGAAGTAGCAGCTATTCAGGAGGAAAGCTGCACTCAGGTGCTGGACTCTGTTGCTGGGAGCAATAGCAGCAGAGCAAAGCTAAGTGCTTTTTCCCTGTTTGTAACTTTCCTTATGTGTGTTTTAGTGCAGTGGTGGGATTAGTTTCTGCACCGTCCAATTCATTAGAAAGGGATAGGTGCAGGGCGAGCTAGGGTTTTTAGGTATCCTGCTCGTCGCCAGGTGCGGAACCTGCCTAGGGACCGTCAGGAGTGTAGAGACACTGACTCAGGGGAGTGCAGGAGGTCTCCACGTCCCCGTTCCCTATTGCAGGGCCCTCCATTGTATCGGTTTCCCTGGTGTTTCCCTTAACTCTGTAAATTCACCCTGCTGGAGGCGGTGTATCCAGATACACGTGTAATTATTGAAATTCGCCTGCTGGAGGCGGTGTATCCGGCTGCACGTTACATTGTTTAAATTTGCCCCGCTGGAGGCGGTGTATCCAGGGTCACGGGTGTCATAGAAATTCGCCCTGCTGGAGGCAGAGTATCCAGTCATCCATGACATCACAAAAGCTACTTATATAATGTCAGCAGGCAGAAATCTTATGCAGGTAGCAGCAAGTTTGAAAATTATATTTATTGCATTTTTGTACAATGTATTTTTATATAATCAAATTATACAAAAAAATGCTTTATTTGCAAAAATTGTAATACTCCTTCAAATGACACAACTGTACAGCTAGAACCACCCACAAGTATATCAAGGAACTGAATGTAAGCAATTAACTCTTTGTAGTGTAACGGTTAATTACTGCTGATTAAAGTTGTATGATGCAATAAAAATTCCTGGAAATGTGACTTGTTTAGAAAATCTGGATTCATATTTGGAAACCAGGCCAGATACTTTGCTCGAGACAAGAGTGATGAGAGCCAGTCCGGTCTCTAGAGGCGTTATGAGCGCATGAGCTTAGATGCTGGGGGAAATCAGCTTATGTGCATACTGTACATGGTGTAGTCTACACTTTCAAGCCCTTTCTCCTTCACTGTCACCCTAAAAAATGGCATATAACTAAAATGAAAAATTGACATTGAAATGCAAAAATTAACTAATCCAGGTTAATGAACTGAGTAATTATATTTTTACTTTATTTAGATGATCAAAGCACCTCCCCCACCAACAGAAGAAGACAGTGAGGTAAGAAAAAAGGCAATTAATTTCTAGCGTTTATTATAATTTTTTAAAAACATAAAGTGATATTCAGAATCTTACTAAAAAAAACACAAACAAACCATTGTATAAAGTGCATTTTATATTATAAAGGGGTGTTTCATCTTGAACATTTCTGGCTATGAATGTATTATAAACGTGACTACCGAGGAATGGAGAGATGGCCTTGCATGCAAGACTTACCAATTCATTTTCTTGGTAAAGAAGTTCTAAAAATTGCTTTGCAATTTTTGGAACTCTCATACAAGTGACTGAAGAAAGCTGCTCTTGTATAGCCCTATGGCTATTGACGGGACCTGTTTGCCACATGCTGAAGTTGCAGGTCAGACAAGCATCTATCAAAGAATCCTAAAACAAAAAGCTAAAAAAAAAATTAAATGCCACGAATAACATTAGGAAAAATGTTGTTCTCAAATATGTGCACCCCAAAGACATATGTTCTTTGGTCTTTGAACAAATTTTGTTCCATGTCTTTTTTTTGCAGAAAGAATTGAGACTTTTTGCTATTTTTTTTGCTTTTTCTCATCACTTTTCAAAAGTCTTACACCTCATACACACAGCAGAACTCTGTGCAAGAAACTGTAAGGCCAGCACATGAAGACATCCAAGCCTTCATTTATGGTGGAGTTGATGAAGAAATTTACTGAACGGAAATCCATAGCAGTAATATACTTCCTGCTGATTGCAGAAAATAGGGATACATGGCAAATAAAAACCCTCTTTACTGACCTCCTCATTGTGACACTGAGTCATTACTCATGGACTAGCTGTGAGACAGGAGGGTCGTCAAGAGGTCCGAGGTCAGATACCCAGAGAGCTTGTCATAAACAGAGGGATAAGACAAAGGTGTAGTCAGGTCACAGTCCTAGGTCAGAATTCCAGGAAGGTAGCAGATCAAGACAAAGAGGGGGAAGGTAAACAGATGGTCCAAGGTTAGGCAACAGAAGATCAGAAACAGAGCATTGGAAAACATGGCAAACACTCACACACCACTGAGCTAAGGCTACACCTGGCAAAAATTAGACACTGACAGCCAGCTAAAGAGCCAGGTGATCACCCAGAACGGGAGGCACCTGGAAGAAACAAAAGACGCAACTGCCCTGAATGGCGGACAGACTGTCACTCACAATACTAAAAGCTCAGCACTCCCGTGCCTCAGACTGGACAGCTGAGCTGTCACTCACAATACTTACAGCTCAACATGGCCCTGACTCTATAGGGTGGCTGAGCTGTCAAGGTGTTCGGGACACAGTGAGTGGTGGAATCGTGACACTCATGATATTTTGTCACATATACAGTGGGGCAAAAAAGTATTTAGTCAGTCAGCAATAGTGCAAGTTCCACCACTTAAAAAGATGAGAGGCGTCTGTAATTTACATCATAGGTAGACCTCAACTATGGGAGACAAACTGAGAAAAAAAAATCCAGAAAATCACATTGTCTGTTTTTTTTTTCATTTTATTTGCATATTATGGTGGAAAATAAGTATTTGGTCAGAAACAAAATTTCATCTCAATACTTTGTGATATATCCTTTGTTGGCAATGACAGAGGTCAAACGTTTTCTGTAAGTCTTCACAAGGTTGCCACACACTGTTGTTGGTATGTTGGCCCATTCCTCCATGCAGATCTCCTCTAGAGCAGTGATGTTTTTGGCTTTTCGCTTGGCAACACGGACTTTCAACTCCCTCCAAAGGTTTTCTATAGGGTTGAGATTTGGAGACTGGCTAGGCCACTCCAGGACCTTGAAATGCTTCTTACGAAGCCACTCCTTCGTTGCCCTGGCGGTGTGCTTTGGATCATTGTCATGTTGAAAGACCCAGCCACGTTTCATCTTCAATGCCCTTGCTGATGGAAGGAGGTTTGCACTCAAAATCTCACGATACATGGCCCCATTCATTGTTTCATGTACCCGGATCAGTCGTCCTGGCCCCTTTGCAGAGAAACAGCCCCAAAGCATGATGTTTCCACCACCATGCTTTACAGTAGGTATGGTGTTTGATGGATGCAACTCAGTATTCTTTTTCCTCCAAACACGACAAGTTGTGTTTCTACCAAACAGTTCCAGTTTGGTTTCATCAGACCATAGGACATTCTCCCAAAACTCCTCTGGATCATCCAAATGCTCTCTAGCAAACTTCAGACGGGCCCGGACATGTACAGGCTTAAGCAGTGGGACACGTCTGGCACTGCAGGATCTGAGTCCATGGTGGCGTAGTGTGTTACTTATGGTAGGCCTTGTTACATTGGTCCCAGCTCTCTACAGTTCATTCACTAGGTCCTCCCGCGTGGTTCTGGGATTTTTGCTCACCGTTCTTGTGATCATTCTGACCCCACGGGGTGGGATTTTGCGTGGAGCACCAGATCGAGGGAGATTATCAGTGGTCTTGTATGTCTTCCATTTTCTAATTATTGCTCCCACAGTTGATTTCTTCACTCCAAGCTGGTTGGCTATTGCAGATTCAGTCTTCCCAGCCTGGTGCAGGGCTACAATTTTGTTTCTGGTGTCCTTTGACAGCTCTTTGGTCTTCACCATAGTGGAGTTTGGAGTCAGACTGTTTGAGGGTGTGCACAGGTGTCTTTTTATACTGATAACAAGTTTAAACAGGTGCCATTACTACAGGTAATGAGTGGAGGAAAGAGGAGACTCTTAAAGAAGAAGTTACAGGTCTGTGAGAGCCAGAAATCTTGATTGCTTGTTTCTGACCAAATACTTATTTTCCACCATAATATGCAAATAAAATGAAAAAAAAACAGACAATGTGATTTTCTGGATTTTTTTTTCTCAGTTTGTCTCCCATAGTTGAGGTCTACCTATGATGTAAATTACAGACGCCTCTCATCTTTTTAAGTGGTGGAACTTGCACTATTGCTGACTGACTAAATACTTTTTTGCCCCACTGTAACTCCTGCAGGCTACAGTTGCCTGCAGCATTGACATGGAACAAGACATCATCATAAGAGGCCATGTTTTAAGAAATACTAGCCAAAGAAAATGTCTGTCAATTTCTCCTATTTACAATGTTGATGATGGAGCATAGCTTTTTTTGTACCGACCTGTCTGAAACTTTAAAGTGAACCTGTCATTAGGCTTGTCCCATGTGAGATAAGGCCACCACCTTTCAGCCCTGATATACAGCATTTTAACATACTGTATACAGTGATGTGAAAAAGTGTTCACTTTGCCCCCTTCCTGATTTCTTATTCTTTTGCATGTTTGTCACACTTAAATGTTTCAGATCACCAAACAAAGTAAAATATTAGACAAAGATAATATAAGTAGACACAAAACCTTCAGTTTTTAAATGAAGGTCTTTAATATTAAAGGAAAGATAAGACCAAACCTACAGGGCCCTGTGTGAAAAAGTGATTGCCCCCCTTAAAACATAAATTAACTGTGGTTTATTACATCTTTCGGTAGCAGAGTTCAAGTTCTCTAGCCACACGCAGGCCTGACTACTGCCACACCTGTTTTCAATCAAGAAATCACTTAAATGGGATCTGTTTGACAAAGTGAAGTAGACCAAAAGATCCTCATAAGCTAGACATTATGTCGCGATCCAAATAAATTCTAGAACAAATGAGAAACAAAGTATGGTAAGTGAGATCTAACATTCTGGAAAAGGTTTTAAACTATTTTCTAAAGCTTTGGGACTACTGCAAACTACAGTGAGAGCCATTATCTACAATTGGTAACAACATGTTGATTATCCTCAAGACTTTTGAGAAAATGCTCTGTGGACTGACAAGACAAAAGTTGAAGTTTTCGGAAGGTTTATGACCTTTAAGGCATTGGAGTGGCCTAGTCAAAGTCCTTACCTTAATCCAATTGAGATGCTGTGGTATGACCTTAAAAAGGCGGTTCATGCTTGATCAGATCAGATTAACCCTTTCGCGCCTGAGCCTGTTTTTGCCTTCGTGACCAGGCCAATTTTTTCAATTCTGACCAGTGTCACTTTATGAGGCCATAACTCTAGAATGCTTCAACGGATCCTGCTGATTCTGACATTGTTTTCTCATGACATATTGTACTTCAGGATAGTGGTAAAATTTCTTAGATATGAACTGCACTTATATGTTAAAAAAATCGAAATTTGGCAAAAATTTTGAAAATTTTGCAATTCTCAAACTTTTAATTTTTATGCCCTTAAATCAGAGAGTGATATCGCACAAAATAGTTAATAAATAACATTTCCCCCATGTCTACTTTACATCTGCACAATTTTGGAAACATAATTTTTTTTTTTTAGGAAGTTATAAGGGTTAAAAGTTGACCAGCGATTTCTCATTTTTACAACAAAATTTACAACACCATTTTTTTTAGGGACCACCTCACATTTGAAGTGAGTTTGGGGGGTCAATATGACAGAAAATACCCAAAAGTGACACCATTCTAAAAACTGCACCTCTCAATGTACTCAAAACCACATTCAAGAAGTTTATTAACCCTTCAGGTGCTTCACATGAATGAATGGAATGTGGAAGGAAAAAATAAACATTTAACTTTTTTTCACAAACATTTTACTTCAGAACCATTTTTTTTATTTTCACAAGTGTAAAAACAGAAAATGAACCACAAAATTTTTTGTGCAATTTCTCCCAAATACGCCGATACCCCGAATGTGGGGCTAAACCACTGTTTGAGCACACGGCAGAGCTCAGAAAGGAAGGAGTGCCGTTTGACTTTTTCAATGCAGAATTGGCTGGAATTGAGATAGAACGCCATGTCGCATTTGGAGAGCCCCTAATGTGCCTAAACAGTGGAAACCCCCACAAGTGACCCCATTTTGGAAACTAGACCCCTTAAAGAACTTATCTAGATGTGTCGTGAGCACTTTGAACCACCAAGTGCTTCACAGAAGTTTATAACGTAGAGCCATGAAAATAAAAAATCATTTTTGTTCCACAAACATGATCTTTTAGCCCCCAATTTTTTATTTTCACAAGGGTAACAGGAGAAATTGGACCCCAAAAGTTGTTGTCCAATTTGTCCTGAGTACACTGGTACCCCATATGTGGAAGAAAACTACTGTTTGGGCACACGGTGGGGATCGGAAGGGAAGTAGTGACGTTTTGGAATGCAGACTTTGATGGAATGGTCTGCGGGTGTCATGTTGCGTTTGCAGAGCCCCTGATGTGCCTAAACAGTGGAAATCCTCCACAAGTGACCCCTTTTTGGAAACTAGACCCCCCCAAGGAACTTATCTAGATGTGTGGTGAGCACTTTGAACCCCCAAGTGTTTCACTAAAGTTTATAATGTAGAGCCGTGAAAATAAAAAAAATCATTTTTTTTCCACAAAAATGATCTTTTAGCTCCCAATTTTTATTTTCACAAGGGTAACAGGAGAAATTGGACCCTAAGAGTTGTTGTCCAATTTGTCCTGAGTACGCTGGTACCCCACATGTGGGGGGGGACCACTGTTTGGGCACACGGTGGGGCTCGGAAGGGAAGTAGTGACGTTCTGGAATGCAGACTTTGATGGAATGGTCTGCGGGCGTCATATTGCATTTACAGAGCCCCTGATGTACCTAAACAGTGGAAACCCCAATTCGAATTCCAACCCTAACCCCAACACACCCCTAACCCTAGCCCTAACCCTAGCCCTAACCCTAGCCCTAACCCTAGCCCTAACCCTAACCCTAGCCCTAACCCTAGCCCTAACCCTAACCCTAGCCCTAACCCTAACCCTAGACCTAGCCCTAGCCTGCCTACCTGCTTTTTTTTCTTTTACTTTTTTTTTATTTTTGTGTTTTTTATTTTTTGTATTTTTGACTCATAGTAACGCCACTTCTCCTCTGATCTCACACTGGCAGATGATCAGAGGAGAAGCAGCGTTACTATGTGACAAGAACGCTGCCCGGCACATAGTAACGCCACTTCTCCTCTGATCTCACACTGACAGATGAGCAGAGGTGAAGCAGCGTTACTATGTGACAAGATCGCTGCCTGACACAGCTGTGCCAGGCAGCGATCAGCTGTGCCAGGCAGCGATCTAGTCACACTGTAACGCTGCTTCACCTCTGCTCATCTGTCAGCATGAGCTCAGAGGAGAAGTTGCGTTATAATGAGGGAGATCGCCGGGAAACAAGCAGCTTTCCCAGCGAGCTCTCTCATTGGCTGCTGTGACGCGACGTCATCAGGACCTGAACCAATCAGGTCTCGATGACGTCGGGGGTCCCAGCATGCATTGTGCACCGGGATCCCCGCGTTATAAGGTATGAGGGGGTCCCGGGGGGCACAAAACCGCCGACAGTAGATAAACGTCGGCGCTGCACAAAGCCCAGCAAGCGCAAACGTTTATCTACTGTGGGCGGTCGCGAAGAGGTTAAAGCATGTCTCAACCAAAATCTGATCCCAGATCTCTTCTATACTTTCCCAAATTTGGTGCATACATGTCAACTCACTTGGATATGTACAGCTTTTTCTTCAACTCTACCCACAAGTGTTCGATTAGGTTGAGGTCTGGGGACTGTGGGGGACAATCCAGCACAGCGTCGGACTGGAGCACCTTGGGCCCACAAGTGAAAATCATTCTTGGGGCCAACTAAGTAGCTACGTAGAAATAAATACAAGACCACCAATTCTGCGGTAAAACACGCTAATATCAAGGAATAATATAAGGTGGTAGCAGAGATTTGGGTAGCCCCCTCTTAGCCCCCTCATAGAATATAAAGTAGCACCCCTCATAGAATATAATGTAGCCTGTTATGATTGGGTCACCGAGGAGGAAAGCAAGACCAAGCTAAGCCACAGAAAACCAGAGCGATTGGTAACTAAGCAGATTGCAGACCCCTGATCCTATCCACACAACTAGCAGCAGCCGTGGAGCGTACCTACGATGATCCAAGACGCCTCAACACAGCTGGAGAACTAAATAAGCCTAAAGCAAGAAAGGGGAAATCTAAACTGCCCTAGAGCAGACCCCAAAGGAATAGATATCCCCCAAACATATATTGTCTGTGAGACAAGATGAAAACACAAACGCAGGTAGGAAAATAGACTGAGCAAACGATGGGGCCCACACTAAACAGACAGGACAGGAAAGGAAAGACTCTGTCTGCAATCATGCAAAAAACCCTGCAAAAAATGCCCAACACGTCTGATAGAAGAATACTGAAGTCACTAGACTTCGCCCACTATATCAGCACTCTGGTATATTCTGAAAGCAGAGCAAAAAGAGGCCAATCTAATAAGGGACAAAAACAAACTGGCACAAGCAGTAACATAAGGATGGAAATTCAGCACAGCCCCAACCGGAGCTCGCTGACCACACAAATCTGAAATAGACAAAACCAGATCAAATGTGAACAATAGCAAAAGAACACTTAGCTGAGCATGCAGGGACTAAGCTGGAAACTAAGAACTCAGGAGGCAGGAAAAAATCACCACCAGGGATAGAGGGAGTCAGCTGTCTTAAATCCAGTCAGAAACTCCAGATCTCCAGTCATCCTCCTCATTATCAGGTGGCAGGTCTCTGTTAATTAGATCAGCTCCATTACCTCCAGTAACCACCAGAGGGAGCCCGGAAAGAGAACTCGCGACCCCTCTGTCACTATAACCAGCTCCACTACCTTCACTAGTAACCAGAGGTAGGCCAGAAAGCGACAACAGTAGCCTCTCTTATGGTATATAATGCAGCCCCCATAAAATATAATGCAACCCCCTCATAAGCTTTAATGCAGCCTCCCATAGAATATAATGTAGCCCCCTCATAGGGTATAATGCTGCCCCCCTCATATAGTATAATGCAGCGCCTCCACAGAATATAATGTAGACCCCCTCAGAGTATAATGCAACCCCCTCATAAGGTATAATTCAGCCCCCCCATAGAATATACTGTAGCCCCCTCATGGAGCATAATGCAGCCCCCCTCATATATTATAATTTAACCCTCCCAGAATATAATGTAGCCCCTTGAGGGAATAATGCAGCCCCCACATAGAATATAATGCAGCCCCCCACAGAATATAATGTCGTCCCCTCATAAAGTATAACACAGCCCCCTCATATAGTATAATGCAGCCCCCTCATATAGTATAATGTAGCCCCCCTCATAGGGTTTAATGCTGCCCCCCTCATAGGGTATGATGCAGCCACCCTTACCATTGCCCTTTCCACCACTTCCATCATTGCTTTCTCCCCCACCACCCCCAAAATTGCCCATTCCACCACCTCCATCATTGCCTCCTACCCCACCCCTACCATCATTGTCCTTTCCACCACAACCATCATTGCCTTCTCCCCTACCACCCCCATCGTTACCCTTTTCACCACCTCTATCATTGCTTTCTCGTCCACCACCCCATCGTCCTTTCCACCATCACTAACATTGCCTTCTCCCCCACCACCCCATCACTGCTCTCTCCATCACCTACATGATTGCCCTCTCCAGTACACACACAGCACCACACACAGACACACACGCAGCACTACACACACACACACAGTACCACTCTCACACACACATGCATGCAGACAGACACTAAGCACCACTAACCTCTCCGCATGTTCCCCACAGCCTCAGCACATCCTGGCAGCATCTTTGTCACTGGCAGCTTTCTCTCTGAAACACCGCACGCTGAATGATGATGTCATCCA
This sequence comes from Dendrobates tinctorius, assembly GCF_039654945.1. Lineage (NCBI taxonomy): Eukaryota > Metazoa > Chordata > Amphibia > Anura > Dendrobatidae > Dendrobates > Dendrobates tinctorius. Next base: position 120,557,649 of record NW_027361690.1, on the reverse strand, counting down.
GCTGCGCTGCTGTGACAGGCAGCGCTGGGCAGGAAGCAGGACAGCATCGGATCTCTACAGCTCCGCTCCGCTGCTGCAGGGTATCACTCCTTGCCCGCTGATTGCCCTCTGGTTAGCCGCCCTACAGAGGCCCACCTCAGGGGCCCCGATGCAGCCTCACCGGCTTTACTTGCGGTATGTCCGCCCCTGCGGGCAGTGTTAGCTTCAGCCTGCGGCTAACACTGCCCGCTATTAAAGTGAAATGATTATTCACTCCTCTCCATGCCCATGGGGGCGTGGGGAAGCGTGAATATTCATTTCTCTTTAGCAGCAGGGACAGGATTCTGTCTCCAGCTGCTGATCTGCTGGCACCAGGTGGGCCTCCCTGACTCCCGGGCCCCATAGCATCTGGGTGTGCCGCTAATAGCAACACACCACTGGCTGGGGCCCCTGGAGTAGCGGGGGCCCTAGACAGCTGCTGCCTAGACATTGTCATTGAATCATTTCTTTGCCAATCTCGAGGTATACTTCAAGTCATTGCCCTGCTGGAACACTATGTCGTACTTGTGGATCGCCCGCCAGGGCGGTTGGGTACTCGGTACCGGGCCGGTATCTCGGAGGTGTCACAGTAGCGGTGACCGGGTCCGTGGCCCTGGGCGTCCATGTAAAAAGGGGTTGAGCGTGGCTGATTAAAGTTAATAAGTGGATGATACGTGATGCCACCTGTGGTGATCGGCAATGAAGAGGTTAAGCCAACGCTGCAGGCAGATCCTCTGGGACAGATGGTATAAGGCAGCAAGATGTAATAGCTCCCCACAGGTGGAGCTGTGGTCCCAGGGTAGTGGTAATAGGTGTTGAGGAAGAGGGTGTAGTGTCTGGCACAAAGATATAGCTGTGCAGGAGGGTTTGCAGGAAGAATGCAATGACACAGCAGGGTGCAGTTTCCGTTACCTTTACTGTGCTTTGTAAGTGCAGTCCAGGGTCCAGATTACAGATGGAACAGAGGCTGGCCAGCTTGGAAGCAACTTAGGAATCTCTCTATGCAGATGGGTTGTGTAGTCTCCTTTCTAGCGCTTTCTGAGGTACTTGCAGTACTGTGTTACACTGAAGTTCCACTTGCTTGTTCTCTTTTAAAACTCCCTCATATGGCAGACAGCTGTAGCCTCCTTCTTCTGGCTCACACATTGCTGTTGTGCCTCCTAGTCTTATGTGGGAACAGAGCATTTACAGCTTCCTATTCCTCCGGTTTCTGCTGCAGGAACATCAGTATCCGTACAACCTTGGAGACTGGACTCCAGACCATGCGCTACAGCTACAGAAGTGAGCCTGAACTCTGCTCAATCTTCCAGCTAGTCTCCTCATGTCCACACACGTTTCCCTCCTCACACGAACTAACTAATTTCCCCTTCCTGGCCCCCAGAGAGCAGCTCCTCCCCCAGTTTTGGTTCAGAGCTCCCTCTGCTGGCCTGGAGTGGGAACTGTGCTGTGTGTTGTATTTAACTGATGGAGAGACCCTTCATTGCTTCCAAGCATGACATCACACTCCCTAGGAGGAAGGTAATGCCACTGTGGCGACCATACTCCTGGGGGCGCCACACTTGTCATACCCATAGTACTCAAGTGTGCATAGTAACTCATCTTGTATGATACCCATATATAGCTCAGCATTGTCAACCACCATCGATCCTGGTAAAGTATTTAAGCCTTTGACTGTGAAACAGCCCGATATCATCAGGCTTCCTGCACCAAACTTGTCAGTTCCTTCAATTTCTCGATCCATTAGCCTCTTTTTCTCTTGTTTCTTCCAAACCCATTTGCACCTATCAGAACCTAGTCTATTGGCTTTTGTCTCCTCGCTCAAAATCACCTGTTTCCGATCTTCTACTGTCCACTTTTCGTCCTTTTTTGCAACTTGAGCCAACAGTTCAAATGACGATATTGAAATTGAGGTCTTTTCAACTTTTTTGGGCTACCATTCCAGACTTGTGTAACATTTGTCGCACGGTGCTCGCATGGATGTCTCATCTCACTATTACAAAGCATACGAGCCCCTTCCACTGCTGTGCTTGTCACATTAGAACTAACAGACCTTGTGATGAGCAGACTTGTTGACTCCGATATTTTGCCTGGATGTCCACCTCTTGTCTTTTGAATGGATGGAAAGACTTTATTTCCTATTCTTCTAACTGTCATGGCACTCACATGATGCAGTTTGGAAATTTTCTTGGCCGAGAGATCGCTTGACGTTGGTATTGCCAAGTTGCTCCTAGAAGGGGAGACAGGACCCTCCTACTGCCCCGCACCCCTCACTCGTATTAAACCCCATACGCCGCATAACACCAGAGACCAAAGGTTTCTTTGGAATTTGCATGGCCACAGCAGCCTTTTATTAAATCAACAAACAACAATAATAAAGTATTATGAATAACATAAATCCAGTAACTTGAACCCAGAGGAGGAGTCCTTGAAGCCACAAGATGTAGGTGAATTGACCCCAAAATACTGTGGACAAAAACCCAACATATTGCTCCCAGCCGTTACCCCACAGGCTCAGGAGCACCAACACACCGAAACATATGTCCACTAGGCAGCTAGGGGATCCGCACTCTTTACGGAAACTCCCCGTCCACCTTTCACCAGATCACCACCACCATACCTATAAACGGAGGAGTCTCCTATACAGTGAATCTCCAAAACCAATTTCCAAACGACTCCAAGGACTCCCCCCCCGAACCGCCACAGCGAGGGACCTTGAACACCTCAAGACCCCCCGAACACGCCATGCTATGGCCCGCTCAATGTCTTCCTGAAGACCGAGAGTCCAAATGTCGGAACCAACCCCATTCAAATGAACCCCATCCACCAGCCAAAAATCACCTTCACCCTTTTCAAGATCAAAATGGTGCACAGCCACACCCCCGTTCCTAACCACAAAGGAAGACACGGCCCTGTTAACTCTAATCCTGGCCTTGTTGACCTTCACCAGGGACCTCATGGAACGCCACCGCTTGCGTGGAACAATTTCGGACCACACAATGGTGACCCCCCGATACAACAACCACAACCACAAGCAATCCTGCTTGATGTCCTTTATAAGTTCCCAAAACGGTCTGACCGCCAAATCGTTACCCCCGACATGAAGAACCAGAATGTCCGGTGCGTGGTCCAACTGTGCACACACATGAATTTCCTGTAATACCCTTCGCCACTCCATTCCCCTGAAACCGAGCCACCGCACCACCGCCATGTTCCTGGGGAAGCCCAGTTGTCTGCCTTCGTTCCTGACTTCGGCTTGCAATACTCCCCAATGAACGAAGGAGTGCCCAAAAATCCAAACCAGCAAAGGTTCGACACCTGCAACAAAAAAGGGGAGTGCTAACATCAAAATAAACCATCAATGCAAGCAACATGTAACACTCCTTATCCACCAAATATGCTCCAACCCGAAAACATCCCCAAAATTAAGGCCTAATGTAACACCGATATCGATTAGACTTCCAACCACCACTTCCCGACTGATCCGTCTTGGAACATCGCAACCAAAATTCAACACCGCACGAAGTCAGTACAACATCCCTGGCCAATAACCCACCCACCAATACTTTGCTGGAAGAAACAAGCTCACCAACCCGTAAAGCCCCAAAAAATGCGAACAAGAAAGCTAAACGAAACAACGAGACCTCGTAACGCGTAGAACATACCGACTCCAGAGTGAGGCCCAACTGCTCCAATAAATTGAAGGATATTGGCCTCCTCGAATCCCCTTTGCTTCGGCACCGATGAAAACCCTTCGCCGCTTGTTTGACCAAAAATGTCTTTGTCAAATCCCGACTGCCGCGTAAATGAAACCCAAAAGACAATCCAGCCAAAACACGTGAAACTTTTGCACACGACCAGCCCTCAATGGAGCCACGCCCCAACCAAGCCAACAACATCCCTTCATGATCCTGCCCGAAACCATTGACCGGGCCAGCTGTAACAACTTCCTCCCACATCCGCCATACTGCCCGGTAGGTCTCCCAAGTTTTGGGGGCCAAGGAAGCTTCAATCAGCCACTCTGCAGCCCGTAAGCCAATTTCCACAGTTACTCCGGACAAGCTAAACCCTCGGCCTCTGCTTCTGGCGCCAAAGAGCGGAAACGATCCCACTGCGAACGAAAGAGTCAGCTATTTAATTCTTGACTCCGGGCACGTGAGACGTTGTCACATGCGCATTCAAATACAAGCATAGCAAAACCAACTGTTGCAACACTCGAACGACTGGAGGGGATGACGCGGTAAGACCGTTAATCGCACACACGATGCCCATGTTGTCACAATTGAAACGCACGCGCCGATCGCGAAATTCCGGACCCCACAAATGCACAGCCACAAGGATCGGAAAAATCTCCAATAACGTAATGTTATGCACTAAACCGAATGTAATCCACTCATCGGGCCAACGAGACGCGCACCACTGTCTTCTGAAGTAAGCACCAAAGCCAATACCGCCGGCAGCATCCGTAAACAACTCCAAGACATCGTTTCCAACAACCTCAGACATCACCAAGGAGCGGCCATTGTACCTGTCCAAAATAGACTCCCAAACCACCAAATTCGCCCTGAGCTCCGACGACAATCTGATGAAATGATTGGGGGCTCGAATCCCTGCAGTAGGGCTCGCCAGCCTACGTGAAAAAACTCGCCCCATCGGCGTCACACGACACGCAAAATTCAACTTCCCCATCAACGACTGGAGGTCACGCAACAATATTTTCTTCAAACGACGCGCTTGAACCACCTCCGCCCGCAAATCCACTAACTTGTCGTCAGGCAGCCTGAACTCCCACTCGACAGTGTCGATGACAATCCCCAGGAAACGCAGGCACGTAGTTGGGCCCTCTGTTTTACCGGGTGCCAGCGGGACTCCAAATCGCTCAGCAACCCATTCAATGGCCTTGAGAATTCTCTGACAACGCAACGAATCCGCAGGAACGACGCACAGAAAATCATCAAAATAATGGATGACTGAGTCAAAACCGGAAACCTCTCGCACGACCCACTCCAGAAAGGAACTAAATGCCTCAAAATACGCACAGGACAATGAACAACCCATGAGTAAACACCTGTCCACGAAAAACCTACCGTCCCAGAAACAACCCAGCAGCCTCATGCTGTCTGGATGAACTGGTAACAAGTGAAACGCGGCTTCAATGTCGGTCTTAGCCATAAGTGCACCCCGCCCACAGCTCCGCACCCACCGAGCGGCCTCATCAAACGAGGAGTAGACCACCGAACATATCTCAGGATCAATCCCATCATTAACCGACCTCCCCCGAGGAAAAGACAACTGCTGAATAAGCCGAAACTTATTTAGCTCCTTTTTCGGAACCACACCCAAAGGGGAAACCACCAAATCCGGAAACGGGGGAGACGCGAAAGGGTCTGCCATGCGGCCCAAAGAGACTTCTTTCTCAATTTTCTCCGAAACGACTGTGGCATGAAGCAGCACCGAACGCAAATTTTTTAAAACAAGCGGAATAACGAAAGGGGGTGAGGAATAACAAAAGTGTCCTTGAAACCCGCGTACAACAATGCCACTTTTTCTCTGTCCGTATATCTATTTAGAAAAGGGACCATCCTTTCCAGATTCACTGGAGTCTCCCCCTTGGGAATTACCGCCCCCAGCTTTAGGCTTCCCTTTTTTGAAACACTTAGACGCTCCGTGTGAAGCACCGTTGCAGGTTGAGCAGATATGTTTGAATTTGCAATTTGCCCCAAACTTGCACTGCCCGTCGTTAAACTGCCAGCAAACCCCCAACTTGTGGTTTTCTGACTTCCACTTGTGGCGCTGGCATTTCCGCTACTCTGGCTGGTGCTGCCAGCCCCCCCATGAAAGGAGCTCCCAAACTTGTTTTGTGCTATGACATGCATCCACAACCCGATATCCTTCTGGTCCCACCGAATGGCTGGCCGAACGGCCTTCCTCTGTCGGAATTGCTCATCGTACAGCAGCGAAGCCTGACCCCCGTAAACCCTATAAGCTTCCCCTATCGCATCCAAGTAACAAAACAATGCCGAGCAATTGTCCGGGGCCCTTTCTCCAATGACGGTGCCAAAATGGCAAACGCCTGCTGCCAATTCACGAACGTCTGAGGGATGAGTCGCCACCTACGTTTTTCCTCTTCCTCCTTCTTGCTATCCTCCTTCTTTCTCTTATCCAAATTAAATTTCTCGAGAGGCAACAACGAGAAAATTTCCACGTATTCATCCTTCCAAATATGCTCCTTTACTTCTTTTTTAAATGAGCTCCCAGAGGGCCTTCAAAACATACGTATACCTCCCCATGAGCCCTGTCGTCTAGGTGCACGCAACACTCCTTTTCTTTTTCCGTCTGCACCGACACCGCGTCACGTACACGCCCTCCAGCTCTGACCCGCTCGGTCACGCCTGCCCCCCGGCCTGTGCCCCCACCCAAGCCGCCAACGGAGATGGCGCAACGAAACCCCATTCCAAGCGTGACAGTAAATTGCGCACATCCGCTAACATGTCCCCCACGCCCCCCCACACTAGTACAATCCACCAAGGAACCCACACCCGCTAGCGAAGAGGACAAAAGTGGCTGACACACAGACACAGAGACATACTCACCGGGCTGCGAGGGGGCTGTGGACCCTCCAGCCGAACAACCAGGATCCACGGATGAGTTTTCTCCTGTTCTGCTAGCGATGCTGAGCCCGCTGGACTGCCGTTGACGTCCAGGACTCCCCCCCCCGAGGGAACCGGGGTACAGGGCCCAAAACTCAGGGGGATCCCGCTTGCTGATCCCCGGGTAACCATGCTGCCTGGGTCGCCGCGTTGAGGGTCCCGGATCCCACGCCATGTGTCCGTGCTGGAACAGCCACGGCCCCCGGTAATGAAGCTTGTGCCCCCGAAGCGTACCCCCTGCCGCAGTCTACGGGGGTGGAAGGCACATGCCCTGCAGTGCTGCAGGCTGCTGGAACTCTGCTGCAGGACCTCCTGTCACGTTGCCTGGTGTGAGAGGCAGACCGCGTTGCGGGCACCCCCCCGCAGCAGCCCCCTGACACTCCCGATGCCCCGCTCCCGGTGAGGTGTGAAGCGCTGGGCCCTCTACCTGGCAGGCCGCCGATCTGGAGCTGGCCGACAGCAGCCTGGAGCTAGAAGCAGGCTGTGCAGTGGGTGAGCCACTCGCACAGCCCCCCGATGCCTTTGGAAAACTGCGCCGCCCGGCGTGTGTCAGCCCCGCCCCCTGCACAGAGCGAGATGTCGGGCCGGACACTGCCGCAGGGCCTCGCCGGGCTTGTGGATTCCTCCCAAGCCGGGGCCCACTGTTGCGGGGAGTGCGCGGCGCCCGGCTTGGAGGGTCCCGGGAGGGGCTCCTGCGCCGACGCGAGGCCCAGGGAGCCGAATCAGGGGCGAGCCGTTCAGGAGGCCTCACCCTTCTTGCGCGCCGCTCCCTCGCCGCCGGTTGAGCCGCTTGCCCAGAGGTCCCAGGCACGAACAACGCCACTTGTGCCTCCAGCCAGCCTGGTGGCTGCGACATGGACACCGCTCGCAAGCACTCCAGGACCCGGTCCACAGCCGACATGATGATGACAGGCTTTCAGGTACGAGAGCGGGAACAGAGGGGGAGGAAGGCCCGCTGCTCCCCATTAAATATGAGCAGCGCCCCTTCCCCTAGAAACACACTCCCCCCACCCTCACCTTCCAACCCCCCGTCATGTTGGCCTCCGCCCACGCCTCTTCTGCGAGGGAGGGGGAGGCTCAGCTCCGGCCATTGCTATCGATGAGCTGGATGATGTTGCTTCTCTTTTCTGCTGGGAATCAACATAATACACTGAGCTATTAGGGGATGTGACAACAGTTTGTATTTTGTAATATTCAGGAACAAAAAGATTTTTCCACCACCAGGAGCAAACCAGTAACAATGCAGTGACATGACAACAATCTGTATAATTAATCATATGCTAAATAGTTGCAAGTCAAGTTTATGTATGAGATAGCCAAAATGATTGTCTTTAAAATGGATGGATGGTGAGATATGGAGCCTGAAAGTCAAAAGTTCAAAACATTGCTACCCTTTTGCTCGTCAGTGTAAGTACACAAGACTCATCTGCTCCAAAAGATCAATTTTATCATGTCTGCAGTTTGTAATGTGAAATCTGCTGACTGGTCCGCAGAAATCTGTATTTCGTCTGACTATTGTATTTCTTAAGGTCTTAGAATGTATGCCTTATCATTTCGTCCATATGGATTCAGGCTAAAAATATTTTAATTGGATTATTTTTATGGACATAAAGTATAAACTCAACCAGATGATGTTTATACCCTAGTGGAAGGAATTAAATTGCAAGTGGCATGACTGGGGCATTGGGTACGGATATGACCTGAAATGACAGGGTCCTCAGCATCTGGATACCATTCTTGTTTATGGACCTTTTATAGCAGAAAAGTGTGAGGTGGTGTGAGGACAAGGTTGCTAAAAAAGAAAAGGAAAATCTTTCATTACCATTAGGGGGCATTAGTCATTAATCCAACCATTATGGATGGTTTACTTGAGTGTGCCAGCAAAGATCATGTCTAGGAAAGCAAAACATGATATACTGTAGATACAGATTAAAAAGTAATGCACCTCCCTGTGTAGTGAATAGATCTCGTATGTGTATAATTTAATACTGGATGCCTCATTCATAAATCTCACCCTACAAACATTTTCTCAAGAATTCTGTAAAGTGAATATTCATTTGGAGCTCTAACATGCCCAATATTAGAGTGCTACCTGCTGATATTCAATATATTTTGTATGAGTGACTCTTGGCATAATAGCATGTGTGCCTACATTCATTTATATTACACTTCATGAGGCTCAAATGCTTTCTATTATTGAATGCATGATAGTTTGTTTTAAATGGTATGCTATTTATGTTTCTTTTATAACATCAAGTTCCACAGCGCTGTACAGAGTATGTCACCATTCACATTAGTCCCTGTCTCCAGTGCAGCTCACAGAGATGGCAGTGCCTTAGAGAAAGTAACAGAAGACATGACATATCAGAATGTTTTTGGGATGTTGCAAACACAGGGAGAACAGAGAAACTGTGCTGTGCTGAGCCACCATACTGCCCAGTGCTTATCTACAGTAGGAGGTACTGCCTGACCAATTTTCATACAATAGTACCATCAGCATAGTAGGAGTAGTAGGTTTTATATCAGTATTGGCTATAATAGCGCCCATAAAATTCATACATGGATGTCATGATTGTCATCTTTTGTGATGCCCAGTAGAAGTTTGGACAATTGGGTCTTGGACCCCATTATGCTTTGTGTTCCCGGAAAAAAATTGACCACAAAAACTTCCTGTTCAGGCCATACCATATTTTATTACTCCTATTCATTCAGTTTGGCTCTGGTAATTGCACACGCAAAGGCATTCTTTGCCTTATACTCACTGTGTGTGAGTATATGTATATATTTCTATATCTATATTGTAGCAAAACCAGATAGGACTGGGTTAAATCCTAGCACTGTGTTCTTAATTAGATGCACCTGACTAACTTTAACTAAAAGCCAGGACCTGTGTTCACTAGGTGTATCAGACTGCTGGATGTTGAGCAAAGTCGAGTGTGCTGCTGGTGAGTGAGCAGAGTGCTGTGTGTTGAAGCTCATGAGTGACCAGCCAAAACGTAAGCTGTAGCTGGGAGAGAGACATGCCAAAGTCTCTCTCTGAATGGAGACTGCAAGGGTCAGCTGGGAAAGCTGAGTAGTCTGTGAGTTGGAGTTGCAGAGAACTGTGTTGAAGGTGCTGCCTGGTCAATATGAACTATGTCCGAAGTTGAACACTTCTCTTTGCCGCTGGAAGCTCCTGGCGCTCAGGCTGAAGGGAATACCGAGACTGGTTTTACCATGCCTCTTCTGTGTAGGAAGTCTGCTCTGGGAGAAAGGACTGTAATCTGTTAGGATGAACCCACACTGACATATATGTGCCTGCTGAATGAACTGTATTTGCTGTAATATGTTTGTGCCCAGAAGAGGCCGTTTTTAGTTTTAAATGCCAGGGAGTTTTAATAAAAAAGCACAAGTTTGGACCAAACCGCTGTGTGAACTACCTTAGAGTCAATCCCTTCAATATATATGTACAGCAGGGAAAATAAGTATTTGATACACTACCGACTTTGCAAGTTTTCCCACCTACAAAGAACGTAGAGTTCTGTAATTTGTATCATAGGTACACTTCAACTGTGAGAGAGTTTTTTTTAAAAATCCAGAAAATTACACTATATGATTTTTACATAATTAGTTTACATGTAATATAAGTATTTAACACAATAGAAAAAACAGAACTTAATATTTTGTACAGAAACCTTTGTTTGCCATGACAAATGTCATAAGTTGTGTGTAGGATTTTGGCCCACTCCTCCATAGAGATTTTCTCCAGATTTTTCAGGTTTCCGGGCTGTTGCTGGGCAACATTGAGTTTCAGCTCCCTCCAAAGATTTTCTATTGGGTACAGGTCTGGAGACTGGCTAGGTCACTCCAAGACTTTGAAACACTCCTTAGTTGCCCTGGCTATGTGTTCTGGGTCATTGTCATGCTGGAAGACCTAGCCATGACTCATTTTCAATGTTCTTACTGAGGGAAGGAGATTGGCCAAAATCTTGCAATATGTGACCCTATCCATCCTCCCTATAGTACGGTGCAGTTGTCCCGTCAATAACTGCTGTCATGAAGATTACCTGCTTATAATATTCCTACTTGAGCATTATATTATATGCTCCCCATAGTGTATCTAGAATATACATACCCCTTGGATGAGGTGACCAGACCTTGTTGTCCTCATTGCCTTTGTAATTAGGTTTCCTCCATGTACAAGACTTATAAAATGTCATTATTAGCAAAGACGTAGAGTGAGAAATTGTCCCAAAAGTGCCACTTAGTTTCACTTTTTTCTTGTGACATGGTCTCCATCATGCTGTAGACAGCATTATTCATCATCAAATCATTCCTGGACTGTTGAGAGAAGTTGCTCTTGGAGGATGTTTAGATTCCATTCTTTATTCATGGCAGTGTTTTTAGGCAAAATTGTGAGTGAACCCACTGCCTTGGATATAAAAAAAAACAACCAAACACATGAATGTTCTCAGGATGCTTTACTGTTGGCATGACACAGAACTCTTGGTAGCTCTCACATTTTTTTCTCCACATAATCATTCTTCCAGACGTCCTCAACAATCTGAAGGGGTTTGATCAGAGCAATTAACCTGACATCAGTCCTTTACGGGATAATCCCTGTGCTTCCTGCCAGTCTGTTCTTGTATTTCTAGGTGAGAAGTGGCTTCTTTTCTGCTCTTCTTGACACCAGACCAGTCTCCAAAAGTCTTTGTCTAACTGTGCATACAGATGCCTGCTTGCTGTCATTCCTGAACAAACTGCACTGGTGTAGAACCAATCCTCTAGTCTAATCTTCTTTAGGAGATGGTCGAGGGATTTCCTAAACTGACTCCTGAATCCTTTTTCACAGCAATTGAACCCCATTCTTTGAGGTTCTTATTGATCTGATAAATAGTTGATTTACGGGCAATCTTACAAGCAGCAATGTCCTCGTCTGTAAAGACATTTTTGATGCAAAGCAATGATAACTGCAAATGAATGTCATTTCCTTCTAGTTAACCATAGATAACAGAAGACAATGATTTCAATCAGAAGCCTCGTTTTATGCAAACAGTCCACTCTAAAGCCCCCTTCACACATAGCTAGATCGCTAGCGATATCGCTAAAGCGTCACCAATTTTGTGACGCAACAGCGATATCGGTAGCGATCTCGCTACATGTGGCACTTACCTCCGACCGGCCTCCCGCTGGATATCGCTGATCGCGCAAGATCATCCTGGTCCATTTCTCGTCGTCGGCTTCCTGCTGGTGCCGACGAGCGACTCCATGGACGCAGGAGGAAGTCTTCACCAGAGCTGCCGTCTGACAGGTAAGTAACGACCGCCGACCACTGCTATGTCGCTGGTGAGATCTGCCTGTTTGGCAGCTCACTAGCGACCATTTAGCAATGCACCAGCGATCCTGACCGGGTTGTTTCGTTGTCGGGATCGCTGGTGCATCGCTAAATGTAACGGGACCTTTATAATTCAACAAGCAGGTCAGAGTGATCTCAGCTGCCTTGTCCTTGTTAACACTTTCTCTTGCGCTAACAAGATGATCACCACAAATATATAAACCGGTCATTTTGTAGCTGGGCTAAATTCAGCGGAAAGGGGTTTTTTGTGATTAAGTTAACTCTTCATGGCAAATATTGACATTGCAATTTTTTGCAGTTCATGCGATCACTCTTCATAGCGATCTAGAGTTAAAGCAAATTTCCATTACAATTTCCATGTAAAAAACATGGGGAAAACACAATATGTGCACATCTTCTAATTTTACTTAAATACTTAAAAGATCTAAAAACACTGAAGCAGCAAACTTTGCAAAAACCAAAGTTTGTGTCAGTCTCAAAACTTTTGTCCACTACTGTATATGTTTATTTTTTATTTTTTCCTCTAAAAAATCTCTTGACCATTATGGGGTTCATCCTTCTTCAGTAGTCTTTGTCCAAAGTTGATTCATCTGACAGTGAAACCAAACAATGTAATGATATTATGCCCATAAATTCATGACCTATGTCTGATGATGGAGCCAGATCTCGAAAACCATAAACATGTGTCGTCCCTGGTTTTCTGTTTCTGCAACTTTGCTTTCTTGTTTACCCTTTATACTTTTTGAAGTTATTTTAGTCCTCCTGCGAAATAAGCACGACTTGTCAGCTGTGGTTTATCAATGCCCTTACTTCAAGAATACAGTCTTGTTTCATCCCTCAATATGAAACTTTGTGGTTACTGTTTTATCTTTATGTGAAAGGAGCAGTGGCTTGACTTGCCCTTCACTATATACTGTATTTAATTGCTGGGTTTAAGGTGTCCATACATGTTAGAGCAAACCAGTCAATTTTAGTGATAGGGAAAAGAAGGATCGGGCATGTTCAATTTTAACATACCCGATCCTATGTTCTAAGATAAGCTGCTGACCGAGACGTCTATCGGCAACTTACTCTTCTTTATCCACTCAAAATGCAAGCACAGTGGGCCAAGTCGAGTGAGCATGTGTATGACGGAGAAGTTTGAAAGAAAATAGCTGTCTGCCATGTTCACAGCACATCACAAAGTATTTATGAGAGTATTGTGTCCACACCATGTGATCAATGTATAGACCTTGAAATTATTCTGATGAATGCATTGCTCTTTTCTCAACCTATAATTGGCAAAACAAATGCTAAATACTATCAATTTTTCCTTATCACTGTAGTATGATGCTAACTAGGATTTCAAAAGAAAAACTTGAATCCAATTTTTTGACTTTTTTTTCACAATTGGGGATGGATGTAACAGTCTTATGGCATTCAGCTGCATATTTTGGGGATATAGATTTTGCAAATACATTGTGATGTTCTTAAGAAACGTACATGACAGACACCCACCACAAAAATGGTGGTAGCAGAGTTTTTCAGCTCCTCTGTGATCTAGGAAAGAGACAGACATGCAGTTAGGAATCTATCTACTTGAGATTATAAGCATGTGCTATATATATGATTTAAAGCATTTTTCTAAGTAGGTTTGCGTTAGTCGTGTGGGTCTTACTGTCTACTTGAGTCCTAGGTGCCAACCTATAATTCTTCCAATAACTGTTGGGGTTCCCTCCCTCCCTAAAAAATATTAATAGATCAACTTGGGCAAGTTGATGAGCATGAAAGATAAAGATGGCCAACCATACACATTATTATAGCAAGCTGCACCTCCTGACATCCCTAATCCCCATAAAGCAGCTTGGTGCATGTGTTCTGAATAGAGAGAGCAGTGGCGTAACTACAAAGTTATGGGCCCCGTTGCGAACTTTCAAATAGGGCCCCCCCATGCCAAAATACACGCACATCTCCGCTCCGTACACCTCGTACACGCGTGGCTCCACTCACCTTGTACACGCACATCTCCACTTCATACATTCGTACACACGCGTCTCCGCTCTGTAAACACCTCCTATACATGCGGCTCTGCTCCGTACACCTTGTACACATGCGGTTCTGCTCCATACACCTCGTACACACACGGCTCTGCTACATCCACCTCATACACATGCGACTCCACTCCACACACCTCGGACACACACGGCTGCTACAACCACCCTGTAATCCCCTCCTGACCCCACACAGAAACTTACCCTCATCCAGCATGATGACAACCAGCACAGCAGTGTCCTGCATCCACTGATGCCCCTGATCATGTGACCCCTGACTTTTCTCCTCCTGTGACCTCATCACTGGTCCTGTGCGCACAGAGCAGCCATCGCATCAGGGCAATTGCAGCCTGGAAGCCAGGCTGCTACTCCCCTGAAACGCGATCGGGCCCCGTCGCAGCTGATACCGCGGTGACCGCGGTACTTTCGCCCCTGAGAGAGAGGATTATGAAATGCTGCCAGACACCTCTGGAAGCAGCTTAGCTCCTGTGAGAGCAAAGAAATTGATATGTTCAAATCCAACATGCTCTATTTTTCTTTCCCTCATTATCATCTGTCAAGGAAATGTCATGACTTCTTCATACACATCATATAACCAGCTAGTCCTGCAGAAATCTTCAAGGAAATCAAACATTTATCTGTTTTATATTATCAGTGTTACACACCTGTCCTGGATATCCTGAGCTCCACTTCCTTCCCCTGGGCCTGCTGTCCTCTGTCGTGCTCCACGTCAGGTTTTACAAGTTGCACGGCATGAAGCAATTACATCATCTCTCTAGACCTATTTAAGACCCATTTGGACACACACTTGTGTCTTGAGATTGAGACTCTAGTGTTCCAAGTTTGGATTGCTCCATTATCAGTACTTGCTGTATTTTTAACTTGCATTCATCCCTGCTATGTTCCACCCCATTTGTCCTGCTGCTATTGAGATTCCTGAGTGTGCCAACTCCTTGCTGCCACTGTGCCTTCCTACTTGCTGCATCAATGCCCAGGGTCCAAGTGCCCACCCGGACCTAAGCCTTAGAGTATCCACATCACCAGGCCAGCCTAACAATCAGCTTGAGTTTTATTCCATTCAAAAACAACCACTGTGAATCAGCATTCAAAGGACTGTCAAGAATTGAAAAAAGGATAATGATGGTTAATATGAAACCTGCCACGATAATTGTCTGAGCACCTTGGGTCCAGTTCCCAAGAGCCCCAACAAAAAGCTGAATATAATAGGTGAGAGTGCTCTACGTAATAAATAGATAGACCAGATCCTCCAGAGTCAGAGTCTCTTGGTCAAGAAGCACTTCCATCAAAATTTGTTTCCTCTTAATATATTACAGTCATCATATTATATAGTGTGGTGTACTTACAATTGCTCTTTTTGCCTTTGTACCAAGATAATTCTCATTTTCCATTAGGTCTATGATATCATGTGATTAAAAACTTACTAACTGAATCACTCTAAACTCTCAGTAGAAACAGGAGGTCAATTCTTCCTGTATTACTCATAAGTCACTACAAAAGTCCCTGGCAGGGGGGGAGAGGGAGCAGCTGGGTCAGGAGTTGTAGAGGCGAATGATAAATGCAGGGAACAGAGACTTCCTGTTTCTACATAGAGCAGAGAAAACAGAAGAATTATCTGGGTAGAAAGGCAAAATGAGCAATTGTAAGTACACAGTGATTTATAACATGAGTATTGCAGTATATAGTGCCTTGTGAAAGTATTCGGCCCCCTGGAACTTTTCAACCTTTTCCCACATATCATGTTTCAAACATAAAGATGCCAAATGTAAATTTTTGGTGAAGAATCAACAACAAGAGGGACACAATTGTGAAGTTGAACGAAATTTATTGGTTATTTTAAATTTTTGTGGAAATACAAAAACTGAAAAGTGGGGTGTGCAATATTATTCAGCCCCTTTAACTTAGTACTTTGTTGCGCCACTGTAGGTAACAGCAGGTTCGCAGGATGCAGTGACGAGACACGAGACTGGTTGAACTTGAAAAGCAAACTTTTTATAATATAAAGCTGCTAGGGCTATACTAAGCAGCCAAAAAGTGATAACAACAGTTGTCCTCGCAGGGACTCAGTACAACCAAACACTATTTGGAAAGAACATGACTAACCTGGCCAAGGCCAGTTACTATGGGGCCACGGTATGGCCATCTACGGGTCCTTATACTCTATAATGCCACTTATCCGTCCTGACGTCCCTCGGCGTCTCTGTGGAAGCAACATTTCTGATGAAGCTGCTTTGGCGTCTTTGATAAGGCTGCTTTGGCGTCTTTGATGAGGCTGCTGTGGCGTCTTTGATGAGGCTGCTGTGGCGTCTTTGAGGCTGCTCTGGTGTCTATGATGAGGCTGCTGTGGCATCTTTGATGAGGCTGCCTTGGCGTCACAGCCGCTGGGCCCAGCTGCTGAAGACAGGCCCTGATGGAGAACTGAGATGAAGTAACCCCCTGTTGTAACAGGGGGGTTGCGCTTGTTAGCGAATTCAATGGGACTCCTGTTCCCAAGCAGGGTTGTGTCGCAGTGCTCAAGAGTGGCGGTTTACTGGCTGCGCGCACAGCCTGAGGCTGTGGGCAGAGTGTCTCTGTTGACGAAGAACAGTGCCCCAACTGCCGACTGCAGCGGGGTGAAGGCGGCAGTGAGCGGTAATAGACAGGCCGCAACCACGGGCTGACGTGAAACGGCAGCATCCGCGGGTGGCAGCGGGCAGGCCGCAACTGCGGGCTGAAGGGGGATGGCAGCAGCCAGGAGAGGGAGCAGACAGGCCGCGGAGAGCTCGAGCTCAGCGGTAACGGCCGAGGATGACCGGGGGCAGATCGTAACCCGGGATTAGGGCAAAGAGACAGTCCCTTGTTGGTAAGCTGGGCGCCTCTTTCCTGAGGGCCACTGCGTATCTACCCTCTGCTGCTGGTCTCTTCTCTGAACTGTCAGTGTCCTTCCCATTCTCTCATGCCCCCTCCATCTCCTGCTCCGTGTCTAACGTATCACCAACTGACTCCTCTGCCCGCTCCCTGCCCCTTTTATACTCGCCCCTCCCCTTGCTGTCCTGTCACTCTCAACAGTCCACTCTCCTCCTCTGTTCCCCGGGTACTGTTTCCTTAGGAACTCACATGGCGGTTTCCTTGGTTCCGGCCCGGACACTCTGCGGGGGGGTCCTCCTCCTTACACTCCCCCATCCTGTAAGCTCGCCAGTTCTCGGGTGAGGGCCTCAGTATACTTGGGCTGGTCTGTGGAGGTGTCAGTTTTCGTTGCCATATGAACTGGTCCTGTTCGTATCGTTCAGGGGGTTTGCCGGCTGTCGACCACTCGGAGCGTCTTAGTTCAACAAGGGTGGAGTCTTCTGGGTTGGTGGCCGGTGGTGGGCTAGCTGGTTCGGGCAGGCTAATTGTGTCAGTTGGTTTGTCATTGAGTAGAGAGCCCTGTTATGAATGAGTCACCGTAGGAGGCAAAAGCAGAAATACAAGCTAAGTCCAGAAAACCAGAGAAGTTGGCAACTATCAGATTGCAGACCCCTGAACCTATCAACACAACTAGCAGTAGCCGTGGGGGGTTCCTACGATGCCCTAGACCCCTCGATCACAGCCGGAGAAATACATAGGCCTAAAGAAAGAAAGGGGAAATCTAAACTGCCCCAGAGCAGACCCCAAAGCAATAGGCAGCCCCCAACATATACTGACGGTGAAGCAAGATGAAAATACAAACACAGACAGAAAGATAGACTGAGCAAAGACGGGGCCCCAAAACTACCTAGATAGGAAAGGACAGGAAGGCTGCTGTCTGCAATCTGCCAAAACCCTATCAAAGACATAAGCCAACCAGCTGATATGAAAAAGGCCCTGAAGCAGCTAGGCTTCAAAAACTGAATCAGCACTCAGGAATTTTCAGAAGACAGAGCTAAATGAATTCAGCACACCCCAGCAGGGAATGGCAGAAATCCAGAAAAACAAAGCAAAAACAAAGTCAAAGCACAAAAGCAAAAGGCCGAGCAGCAAACTTAGCTTTGGAGGAGCAGGAATTCAGACTGGTCTCCAAGGATCCCACAGAGAAATCACCCGCAGGGCAGAAGGGCGTCGGCAACCTTATATCCAGTCCGTAACTCCACTCAGCCAGTCCTCATCATCAGCCTCAGGTGTTTGACAATCAGGCTCACTACCTTTCTTAACCAGAAGAGGGAGTTCCTCGGGCCTCAGTAATGAAGGGGAAAATGAACTCACAACAGTACCTCCCCCTTGAGGATGGGTCACCGAACCCTCAACTACGCCACCAGGGCGATCAGGGTGAGCCCGATGAAAGGCACGCACCAATCGTTTGGCATGAATATCAGAGGCAGAGACCCAGGAATTATCATCCTGACCATAACCCTTCCACTTAACCAAATACTGGAGTCTCCGTCTAGCCAGACGGGAATCCAGTACTTTCTCTACCTCATACTCCATGTTACCTTCAAGCAATACAGGGTCTGGAGGTGCCACCCCCGGAACAACAGGTTCAACAAACCTCTTCAACAAAGATTTATGGAGCACATTATGGATTTTAAATGTGACAGGAAGAGCCAAACGAAAAGAGACCGGATTAATAATCTCCACAATCTTGTAAGGTCCAATAAATCTAGGCTTAAACTTAGGAGAAGCCACCTTCATAGCAATATTTTTTGATGATAACCACACCAACCTTAAACTGGGGACCAATGGTCCTATGTCGGTTGGAAAACCGCTGGGCCTTCTCCTGGGAGAGAGATAACTTATCCACCACTTGGTCCCAGATCTGGTGCATTCTCTCCACCACAGTGTCAACACCTGGGCAGGCAGAGGGTTCCACGTGCCCTGAAGAAAATCGAGGATGAAACCCAAAGTTACAAAAAAAAGGTGACATCAAAGTGGCAGAACTAGCTCTATTATTCAAAGCAAATTCGGCCAAGGGCAAAAATGAAACCCAATCATCCTGATCAGCAGAAATAAAACATCTTAAATATGACTCCAAGGTCTGGTTTGTTCTCTCTGTCTGCCCATTGGTCTGAGGGTGAAAAGCAGAGGAGAAGGACAACTGAATTCCCAGTCTGGAACAGAAAGTTCTCCAAAATCTAGACACAAACTGGACTCCTCTGTCAGATACAATGTTCTCAGGAATCCCGTGCAAACGAACCACCTGTTGTAAAAACGGGCACCAACTCACAGGAAGACGGCAACTTAGGGAGTGGTACAAGATGAACCATCTTAGAGAACCTATCACAAATCACCCAAATAACAGTCATCCTCTGAGAGACAGGCATAACAGAGATGAAATCCATTGAAATATGGGTCCATGGCCTCTTGGGGATAGGCAAAGGCATCAACAACCCACTAGAGCGAGAACACGATTTAGACCAGGAGCACGTCCCACAGGACTGCACAAAATTCCTGACATCACGAGACAAGGAGGGCCACCAAAAAGACCGACTCACCAGATCTCTAGTACCAAAAATACCTGGATGACCAGCCAAAGTAGAGCAATGAACTTCAGACATCACTCTCTTCTTCCACTGGTCAGGAACATACAACTTTCCACTGGGACAACGCTCAGATTTGTCCTCCTGGAACTCTTCCAGAGCACGTCTCAAATCGGGCGAGATGGCAGAAAGAACTACCCCTTCGCCTAAGACGGTAGCAGGCTTGGTCACCACAGGAGAATCAGCAAGGAAGCTCCTAGAGAGGGCGTCTGCCTTGACATTCTTTGTTCCAGGAAGAAAAGAAACCACAAAATCAAAACGTGTAAAAAACAAGGCCCACCTAGCCTGTCTAGGGTTCAAGCGCTTAGCCGACTCTAGGTAAATCAAATTCTTGTGGTCAGTGAGGACCACGACTTGATGCTTAGCTCCCTCCAACCAATGTCTCCACTCCTCAAATGCCCATTTCATGGCCAACAGTTCCCTATTCCCCACATCATAGTTACGTTCAGATGGAGAGAACTTTCGGGAAAAGAAAGCACAGGAATTCATTTTAGATGTTACAGGATCCTTTTGGGACAAAACAGCTCCTGCACCAATCTCAGAAGCATCCACCTCTACCTGGAATGGAAGTGAGACATCAGGTTGCCGCAAAACCGGGGCGGAGGTGAATCTTCGCTTCAGCTCCTGAAAGGAAGAAACAGCCTCCGGAGACCAATTTAACACATGAGCACCCTTTTTAGTCAAATCAGTCAATGGCTTGGCAATACTAGAAAATTTTGCCATAAATTTCTGATAAAAATTAGCAAAACCCAAAAACTTCTGGAGGGCCTTCCAAGAAGTGGGCTGAACCCAATCGTGAATGGCCTGTACCTTGGCCGGGTCCATTTCAATAGTTGACGGCGACAAAATAAATCCCAAAAAAGAAATCCTCTGTACTCCAAAAAGGCATTTAGATCCCTTGACATACAGGGAATTCTCCCTCAAGATCCGGAACACAGTCCGAATATGTTCCACATGAGAATCCCAATCCTTGGAGAAGATCAAAATATCATCCAGATAGATAATCAAAAATTTATCGACAAAATCTCGGAAAATATCGTTCATGAAGCACTGGAAGACAGAAGGGGCATTAGTGAGCCCAAAAGGCATCACCAGGTACTCAAAATGTCCCTCCGGAGTATTAAATGCCGTCTTCCATTCATCCCCATGCTTAATGCGAATAAGATTATACGCCCCCCTGAGGTCAAGCTTGGTAAACCTGCAAGCACCTTTAACTCTGGAGAATAGATCAGAAATCAGGGGTAACGGATACTGATATTTAACAGTAATTTTGTTGAGGGCACGATAATCAATACAAGGTCTTAATGATCCATCCTTTTTGGCTACAAAAAAAAACCGGCACCTAAGGGTGACGAGGATGGTCTAATATGACCCTTCTCCAACGCCTCCTTAATATAGGATCGCATAGCCTCGTGCTCGGGTACAGATAAATTGAAGAGCCGACCCTTGGGAAATTTACACCCCGGGCTCAGTTCAATTGCACAGTCATAACTCCTATGAGGAGGCAGAGACGCAGACTCATTCTCACTAAATACATCATAAAAGTCCGCCAAATAATCAGGAACATCATGCGACTGAGGAGAGGTGGAAAATACCGGAGCCTCACTAAGGGCACACCGACAACCCCAACTCACCACAGACACAGATTTCCAATCCAAAACTGGATTATGAATCTGTAACCAGGGAAACCCCAGAACAATAGTATCATGCAGATTATGCAACACCAGAAATCTGCAATTTTCTTGATGGTCTGGGGCGACCCGCATTACCACCTGGGTCCAAAACTGGGGTTTATTTTTAGCCAAAGGAGTAGCATCAATTCCCCTCAAAGGGATAGGCGTCTGCAGAGGTGTCATCGGAAATCCACAACATTTAGCAAAATCCAAGTCCATTAGGTTTAGGGCTGCTCCCGAATCCACAAAAGCCTTGGCGGAAAATGTGGACAGGGAGCAGATCAGAGTAATAGCCAGAAGAAACTTAGGTTGAACACCCCCAACAGAAAACATGTGTGCAAAGCGTTTCTCTCGTTTGGGACAGACCGAAATAATATGCGAGGCATCTCCACAGAAAAAACATAACTTATTATGCCTTCTGAACTCCTGACGCTGCTCTCTGGAAAAAGCTCTATCACATTGCATAGGTTCAGACATTTGTTCAACAGGTGGCAACACCTCTCGTGCAGCTTTGCGTTCGCACAAACGCCGATCAACCTGAATGGCTAATGACATAGAATCGTCAAGACCAGAGGGAACAGGAAATCCCACCATAGTATCTTTTACAGCTTCTGACAACCCCTTCCGAAAGAGAGCAGCCAAGGCATTATCATTCCAGGTAGTAAATACTGCCCACTTTCGGAATTTTTGACAGTACAGTTCTGCAGAATCACGACCCTGGCTCAATGCCAGCAGGGTCTTTTCAGCCAGATCAATGGCATTAGGTTCGTCGTACAACAACCCCAAAGCTTGAAAGAATGCGTTCACATTAGTCAGAATAGGATCATCTGGTTTCAAAGAAAACGCCCAATCCTGGGGATCACCACGCAGCAAAGAGATGACAATTTTAACCTGCTGCGCGGAGCTCCCTGACGAGTTAGGCTTCAAGGCAAAAAATAATTTAAAAATAATTTTTGAAATTCAAAAATTTAGACCGATCCCCAAAAAATACATCAGGTGTAGGAATCTTTGGTTCAGCAGCATGTGAATGAGCAAGGTAGGCGGAAATTCCCCGCACTTCCGCAGCGAGCTGCTCCACACGATCAGACAATTGCTTTATCTCCATTGAGAGAAAAAAAAAATTCCCCCTACGGCCTCAGAGATATAGAGGAAAAAATATACACACTAGGAGGCAAAAGCAGAAATACAAGCTAAGTCCAGAAAACCAGAGAAGTTGGCAACTAACAGAGCCCCTGGTTATTGTGGGGAAGTCCTCTTCGTCATCCGAGTCCCAGAACACGCGCAATGGTTCAGAGACCTGAGGAGCAGGTTCAGGTTGTTTCGGGTCGGTGGAAATACAGGGGCGTAGTTTATTCCGATGCACTATGCGGGTAGGTAGCCTTTCATCTTTCTCAGGTCGTATTTCATACACAGGTCCTTCAGGGATTATACGGCGTAGGACCCGATAGGGACCCTCTTCCCAGCGTGGCTCTAATTTGTTCTGGGGACGTTGGTCTAGTACGAGTACTCAGTCTCCACTTTGGAGGTCGGGAGATAGAGATGAACTCTATCCTGGGTGTTCTAAGTCTTGAAGTTTGGTATGTACGATTCGATGAAGAGTTTGCAGCCTGTGCCGGTGATTTCGGACCCATGATGATACCCCAGTCCAGGGCTGAGGTTCTTCTGAGTCCAACTCTACCTCCGTCATCCCCTTGCCCTCGCGTCCGAGCAACAGGGATTAAGGGGTATAGCCGGTAACTCGTTGTACTCGGTTGTTATAGACCCATTCTAGTTCAGGGACATATTCAGGCCAACGGGCCTTCTTGTCACTCTCCAGAGTACGCAACATTTGGATTAATGTCCGATTAAATCGCTCGCAGGCCCTGTTTCCCAGCTGGTGGTATGGCGTGGTCCGGGATTTGTCAATACCGTAGAGACGGTGTAGTTCCTCCATTATTTTTCCCAAAAAACATGCTCCTTGATCAGAATGTATCCGTTGAGGGCAGCCGTAAACTTGTATAAAGTTTCTACAAATTGCGGAGGCAGCCGACTCCGCGGTCAGGTCTCGAGTGGGGGTGACCACAGCGAACTTAGTGAAATGGTCTACCATGACGAGGCAGTGTTCATACCCTTGGAATGCGGGACCAATGGTCAGGTAATCCACCGTCAGAAGCTCGAGGGGCGCTGAGGTCACGATTGTTTGTACTGGGACTCGCTGTGCGGGCGGTTTAGCTAATTCGCATAGGCGACAGGTCCGGCAAGTCTCGTCTACATCAGCATGCAAGCGTGGATGGTAAATTTTCTGTTGTAACCATTGCAAGGTCTTTTGAGCTCCGAAATGAGCCCCTTTTTCGTGGGCATCTCGAGCCAGTTCGTTAAGTTCGGCTCCTGACGTAACTACCTGCCAAATCGTCATAGATGTTGTTCGTGATGTCATTTTACGATACAATAGTCCCTTTCGGATAACCAGTCTCTCCCATTGTCGTAACATCAGCGACATGTCCTGAGTCAAAGTCTGTCTTTGGGAGTCAGTGGGCAATTTGCCAGCGGTTACCTATTTCCAGAGAAGCCCAATTTCTTCATCTTCTTGCTGCTATTGGATCCACTTATCCCGGGATTGTTCCAGCATGCCCCTTAGGGTCTCTGTGGGAGGTACTTCCTGGGTGGCAGCTGTCAGCACGGCAGCGGTGAGGGCGAACGGTATCTCTTCCCCTTCTAGTTCGTCATCTCGACTCTTCCCTGGGGTTGTATGTCGAATCCTGGAGAGAGCATCAGCGTGTACATTCTCGGCCCCTCTTTTATAGATAATTTTATAGTTGAATTTCGCCATCCGGGCCACCCATTTTTATTCCAGAGCTCCCAGTTTGGCGTTTTCCAAATGGGCCAGCAGGTTATTGTCGGTCCGCACCACTACTTCGGAGCCCACCAGGTACTCTGCGAACCGCTCCATCATGGCCCACACTACTGCGAGGAGCTCGCGCTTAAAGGAGCTGTAATTGTCAGGGTTGCACTCGGAATCATGGAGTGAGCGGCTTCCATACGCGATCACTCTCTCCCGGCCGTCTTGAACTTGTGACAATACAGCCCCCAGCCCGTGAAGACTCCCGTCAATGTGCAGGATGAACGGTTGCGAGAAATCCGCATAAGCCAACACCGGAGCATCAGAAAGCGCAGCCTTAAGGTCTTGGAAGGCCTCTTCTTGAGGTTGTCGCCACTGGATTTTTCGTCCATTTGCCCCAGCGGGAACCCCCTTCAGCAGGTCAGCAGGACTCGAGCCCGGCATGCAAAATTCTTTGCGAAATGACGGTAGTATCCGGCCAACCCCAGGAAGGCAGGCACGTCTTTTATCGTCTCGGGGGTAGGCCATCCCTGAATGACAGCAACCTTTTCCCAGGACGGCCTTACGCCCTCCACTGAGATGACATGACCCAGATATTCGATCTGGGTGTGAAATAGATGGCATTTTTGGGGTTTTACCTTCAACCCGTACTTTTGCAGCCGTCCGAGTACCTGTCCCAACCACTTCAGGTGGTCCTCTAAAGTGGCAGCATAGATGATGATATCATCCAGGTATATCAACGTGGCCTCAAAATTGAGATCTCCCTGACGCCGCTCCATCAACCGCTGAAAGGTCCCCGGGGTGTTGGCCAGTCCGAACGGCATTCGATTAAACTCAAATAGCCCCATAGGAAGTATAAATGCCGTCTTTACCCTGTCTTCTGACATGGGTACCTGCCAGTACCCACTGGCCAGGTCCAAAGTAGAAAAGTACGTCGCCTTCCCCAAGGCGAACAAGGATTCTTCTATTCAGGGTAGTGGGTACGAGTCTTTGATAGTACAAGCATTCAGCTTTCGATAGTCCACGCAGAATCGTAAGGTGCCATCCTTTTTGCGGACCAACACAATAGGAGCTGCCCAGGGGCTTTGGCTTTCTCGAATCACTCCCTTTCGTAGCATTTGGGCCAGCAAAGTTTTCAACTCTTGGTAGAGTTGTGGAGGAATCTGTCGATAACGTTCACGGATGGGGGCTGCTCCTGCCGTGGGAATTCCATGGGTGATGGCGGTGGTACATCCAAAATATTCCTCATGACTAGCAAATACCTCATGGTACTGTCTGAGCAGTGTTTTTATCTGAGCGAGCTGGGCTGCAGTTAGTCCGGAGAGTTCGGCCCGCATTTGTTCCAGGATGATTCGACCCTTTTCCTGAGTTGAAATTTTGGTAGCCTGTAGAGTACGGATAGTTACTGACCAGGGGTCCTCGGATTGCACTCTCAATTGAACTGCAGGGGCCGGTAGTACTTCTTCAAAAGGCCTTACTAGCTTGGCCAATTCTGTCCGGAGCTTCAGGGTGATGTCTTGGTCTTCAAGGTTGATGCAGCACACCAGGACAGTCCCCTTCTGCACTGTGGTCAGGGAGCAAGCCACCAGTATGCCAGGGGTAAGCGCTCCAAGTAGCATGGCTCCACCTGCATCTCCACGCCTTCCAATGGTATCGGGGTTCGGATGGGAATGGCCACCACTGTCTGTCCAGGGGGCAGTACAGGCAGGGGAGCCGCTGGCACGATGACTTTGCCCAGGGCCTCGCCCTCCTGGCAGTCCTGGAGGACTCGTGCTTCCCGCACCAACTGCTGGAATACCTGTCCTTGGGCCGTGCGGGAACCCCACTGTTTCAGGGTCTCATGCGTGGGATCATTGAGCAGTAGGTTGCTGAACTCCCGCAGTATGTTCATGCCCAGAATGACTGGATGCTGTTTATCAGTTTCTCCGTGGATCAGAACCACTCCTCTGCGGCCGAGGAATTTACCACACAGTGTCACCTGTACCCACACCACCCCGGCAACAGGGACCGGTAGTTGATTGGTGGCTACCAGTCTGATCATGGGCCCCCACTGGGATCTCGCTGCCTCGAGGAAATTCTGCCGGAAATAAGTTGCAGGCATAGTTGTTACTTGTGACCCCGTATCCACCAGGCACCGGACGGCACGGCCCTCGACTTCTGCCCATACCACCGGACACTTTGCGACCAATCTTCGGGACTTCCACCACCCCTAATCGTGGTTTCTGGCTCCAAGCGGCGTCCCCCCAGCCCAGAGCCCTCTAGTTTAATGGCCGCCGGGGTGGGTATCTCCCACACCGCGGACACTCTCGGGTGAAGTGGCCCGACTCCCCGCACTCATAGCACCGGGTCTGCGAGGTCTGTCCGCCCCAGGTGGGGTGGGGTCCCCAGGGACCATGGTTGAAACTATTCCATCCAGTCCCAGACTCAGTCCTTCTTTTCACTTCAGCCAACTCGCCCTGGATGTTCTTCAACTCCTGCTTCATTTCCTCTACCCATTGAGGCTCCGCAACTGCGTTCAGGGAAGCCTCCACACTCCGGACCTTCCCCACGGGGACCGCCATTCCCTGCTCCTGTTCTCGAGCGCGTGCTTGACTTCCCACCTTGGAAAAGTCTATACGTGGATTCATTCTAATGCTCCCGTAATGCCTGCTTTATTAACGGGTCCCGCAGTCCAGTCACCAACAGGTCACGTAGTGTAATGTCAACAGGTTCTACCCCTACGCCGTCTTTTCTTTCGATGGCCGTGTGTAACTCTTGGAGGATATTCATATACTGGGTGATGGTCTCCCCTCCCCCTGCATCCGACTGAACAACCGGGTTCTTAACTCTCCCACGTTGGTTGGGTCTCCATGAGTCTGTTCTAAAATCTGCAAAGCCTTATCAAAGGTGTTGCGGTGTCCCGAGGGTTTTAACATCACTGAATTCCGAGCCTCCCTGCCTAATGCCATCAGAGCTACTTCTGCTTCCAGGTCAGGAGTCATCGGGTGCAGTCGAAAGAGCCCCCGCATTCGCTCTGTCCAGCTCCATAGCATGGTATTGGAGCCGGAAAATCTAGGCAGGTTGCTCAGCAGAGCCCCCAACTAAATGCTGGAGCGAGGGCCCTCGTCAACTGTTGAGTTGACGGCCCTGCCCTGGTCTGGGGCATCGTTGTCCGCGCTCGGAGACTGCATCCTGCCGACTACGCCAAGTGTAGGTAACAGCAGGTTCACAGGATGCAGTGACGAGACGCAAACTTTGAAAAGCAAACTTTTTATAATTTAAAGCTGCTAGGGCTATACTAAGCAACCAAAAAGGGATAACAACAGTTGTCCTCGCAGGGACTCAGTACAACCAAACACTATTTGGAAAGAACACGACTAACCCGGCCGATGCCGGTTACTATGGGGCCATGGTATGGCCGTCTACGGGTCCTTATACTCTATAATGCCACTTATCCGTCCTGACGTCCCTCGGCGTCTCTGTGGAAGCTACATTGCTGATGAAGCTGCTTTGGCGTATTTGATAAGGCTGCTTTGGCGTCTTTGATGAGGCTGCTCTGGCGTCTTTGAGGCTGCTGTGGCGTCTTTGAAGAGGCTGCTGTGGCGTGTTTGATGAGGCTGCCTTGGTGTCGCAGCCGCTGGGCCCAGCTACTGAAGATTTGGAGTAGTCTTCGGGCACCCCAGCGCCCAGGAGGAGTTGGGGCACAACAGGCCCTGATGGAGTCCTGAGATGAAGTAACCCCCTGTTGTAACAGCGGGGTTGCCTTTTTTAGTGAGTTCAATGGGACTCCTGTCCCCAAGCAGGGTTGTGTCGCAGTGCTCAAGAGTGGCGGTTTACTGGCCGCGCACACAGCCTGGGGCTGTGTGCAGAGTGTCTCTGTTGACGAGGAACATGCCCCAACTGCCGACTGCAGCGGGGTGAAGGCGGCTGTGAGCATTGATAGACAGGCCACAAGCACGGGCTGACGTTAAACGGCAGGATCCACGGGTGGCAGCAGGCAGGCAACAACCGCGGGCTGATGGGGGATGGCAGCAGCCGGGAGAGGGAGCGGACAGGCCATGGAGGGCTCGAGCTCAGCGGTAATGGCCGAGGATTACCGGGGGCAGATTGTAACCCGGGATTAGGGTGAAGAGACAGTCCCCTGTTGGTAAGCTCAACGCCTCTTTCCTGAGGGCCACTGCGTATCTACCCTCTGCTGCTGTTCTCTTCTCTGAACTGTCAGTGTCCTTCCCGTTCTCTCACGCCCCCTCCGTCTCCTGCTCCGTGTCTGACGTATCACCAACTGACTCCTCTGCACGCTCCCTGCCCCTTTTATACTCGCCCCTCCCCTTGCTGTCCTGTCACTCTCAACAGTCCACTCTCCTCCTCTGTTCCCCGGGTACTGTTTCCTTAGGAACTCAGATGGCAGTCCCCTTGGTTCCGGCCCAGACACTCTGTGGGGGTCCTCCTCCTTACACCACCTTTTGCTGCGATTACAGCTGCAAGTCGCTTGGGGTATGTCTCTATCAGTTTTGTACATCGAGAGACTGAAATTCTTGCCCTTTCTTCCTTGGCAAACAGCTCGAGCTCAGTGTGGTTTGATGGAGATCGTTTGTAAACAGCAGTTTTCCGCTCTTTCCACAGAATCTCGATTGGATTCAGGTCTGGACTTTGACTTGGCAATTCTAACACCTGGATATGTTTATTTGTGAACCATTCCATTGTAGATTTTGCTTTATGTTTGGGATCATTGTCTTGTTGGAAGACAAATCTCCGTCTCAGGTCCTTTGTAGACTCCAACAGGTTTTCTTCAAGAATGGTCCTGTATTTGGCTCCATCCATCTTCCCATAAATTTTAACCATCTTCCCTGTCCCTGCTGAAGAAAAGCAGGCCCAAACCATGATACTGCCACCACCATGTTTGACAGTGGGGATGGTGTGTTCAGGGTGATGAGCTGTGTTGCCTTTACACCAAACATATTGTTTGGCATTGTTGCCAAAAAGTTCAATTTTGGTTTCATCTGGCCAGAGCACCTTCTTCCACATGTTTGGTGTGTCTCCCAGGTGGCTTGTTGAAAACTTTAAATGACACTTTTTATGGATATCTTTGAGAAATGGCTTTCTTCTTGTCACACTTCCATAAAGGCCAGATTTGTGCAGGGTACGACTGATTGTTGTCCTATGGACAGACTGTCCCTCCTCAGCTGTAGATCTCTGCAGTTCACCCAGAGTGATCATGGGCCTCTTGGCTGCATCTCTGATCAGTCTTCTCCTTGTTTGAGATGAAAGTTCAGAGGGACGGCCGGGTCTTGGCAGATTTGCAGTGTTATGATGCTCCTTCAATTTCAATATGATCGCTTGCACAGTGCTCCTTGGGATGTTTAAAGTTTTTGAAATCATTTTGCATCCAAATCCGGCTTTAATCTTCTCTACAACAATATCACGGACCTGCCTGTTGTGTTCCATGGTCTTCATGATGCTCTCTGTGCTTCAAACAGAACCCTGAGACTATCACAGAGAAGGTGCATTTATACGGAGACTTGATTACACACAGGTGGATTATATTTATTATCCTTAGTCATTTAGGACATCATTGGATCATTCAGAGAT
Source organism: Dendrobates tinctorius (assembly GCF_039654945.1). Taxonomy (NCBI): domain Eukaryota; kingdom Metazoa; phylum Chordata; class Amphibia; order Anura; family Dendrobatidae; genus Dendrobates; species Dendrobates tinctorius. The sequence continues at coordinate 120,528,071 of NW_027361690.1, read as the reverse complement.
CCACAATGGACTTCTGGAGTGAGTTTGCTACACTGAAAGTAAAGGGGCTGAATAATATTGCACGCCCCACTTTTCAGTTTTTGTATTTCCACAAAAATATAAAATAACCAATAAATTTTGTTCAACTTCACAATTGTTTTCCACTTGTTGTTGATTCTTCACCAAAAATTTACATTTGGTATATTTATGTTTGAAGCATGATTTGTGGGAAATGGTTGAAAAGTTCCAGGGAGCTGAATACTTTCGCAAGGCACTGTATTGAGAGATATGAACTATGATGGGAGTGCGTCTATAATAGCTATCCAACCTGACTTTTAAAATCCCCCTTCTATGATGTCCATGTGCTGTAACAGATTTAACAACCCCTTAAAAACCCTGCTACTAGATAGTTTCTACTTGCATTCAGTACATTGTTAGACTTGCTAGAGCGTGTCACATAAGATAATGAACATCTAACAAGAAGTCATTAAGTCCTTGGACAGTGTGCCGGTATGTGACCTCTAGATCTGACCATGCCAGTAAAGAAAGATCCAAATTTTGCTTGCTCAGGTCGTCCTGCCTTTACTCCCAACGAAGCTAACTAAAAATATATTGCGATTCTGCTGAAGTTTGTGGCTGCTTGAACTCATTATAGTCAATAGCTGGCGGCAGATCTTCTCCACTTTATCATTAGCACAGATGTTTTAATTAGAAACCAATGCTGAATAAGCAGCATTTATTCCAGATTCCTACATGGACCTCCTCTTCAGCTCGAGTAAGAAGCATGAACGAGCAGGAAAAGTAGGTCAAACAGCGCCTATAAAATATCTGTGGGAAGTTGTTGCTAATTTTTTTATGAGATATTATTTATTCTTTTACCCAATGTTAATAGTGGCTGATGTCATTATATTCAACTGGTGTCATATTTATGACATTTCATTGCAATTCTAACATATAGGAAATATTTCTGGATGTATTGCACCATCTGTAATCTCTTAGGCACCCAGCCGAGCATGCATATTCATATGCACTCTCCATGGTACTGATCATGTGACATAAGATTAAAAAATGTGTACTGTTTTACCCCGGCTATAGTAATGTTTCTACCTACAAGTCATTGGTCAGAGGGTTCCTTATAATATTACCAACCAAAAAGTCTTTGCAGTTAAAGTAATGAATCATAGAATCATAGAATCGTAGAGTTGGAAGGGACCTCCTGGGCCATCTGGTCCAACCCCCTGCTCAAAGCAGGATTCGCTAAATCATCCCAGTCAGATGTCTGTCCAGCCTCTGTTTGAAGACTTCCATTGAAGGAGAACTCACCACTTCTCGTGGGAGCCTGTTGGTGATTATATACCGTATCTGAGCACTTGTCACCTGTCGATTTCACGTCATATGTCCAGGGTCAGTTTAAGACAAAGTAGCGGCCTGGGCCAAAGTTAAAAGTGGGACCCAAATGCTAACATGGAAGGTTCCATTTACATGAGCTGAATCCAGGTGGTTAAACGAGCACAGTCAACAAAATGTAAGTAATTTGGCGCTTGTTTACTGGCCTCTTTACCCAGGCTGATGAAGAACTATCTTTAATGGCTCAATCTGTCCCCATACAGTGCTCTTAATGTGCTGCTGAGAACAATGATTTGTGCTCCGTCATAAAGAATCCAATCACCTGATGAATGAGACACATTTTGCTCATTCGTTAAGCGATTGCTGACATATTTATGCATATGAACTCTCATCTGCACTGCCGAGCACAAATACATAGAGCACATGCATGCATACACACTGTTATGAGTAGTTCAAGGGTCTCGCTGAGTGAGGTAGATCCTCAAAGCCCAAGGTCCAGGTGGACACATGGGCCATTGGCATCAGTGCAGCAGGTAATGTTGGAAACTGTAGGCCGGCAGAGGATGTCTAGAAACCACATGCAGGTAGTGCAATACTGGAAACAGCAGGCCGGTAGGTGGAGTGGGAAGCCGCAGGCAGGTACTGCAATGCTGCAAACCGCAGGAAGGTAGCAGATAACACTCTGGAGTAACGGGAAAGTCAGCAACCAATGAAGCTGCACACAGCCAGGAAGACTTCTGAAATATAGTGTCCAATCGAGATGAGGACAAGTAGCCAACAGAACCCCAGAGTCACCAGATGCCACAGACAAGTAGGTAGAGGACGTCCCTCAGATCTCATCCAGGGTCCTGTGCACACACAAGTCAGTCACAGATACAATACTGGATTCAATACCAAGGTCCGAGTGTGTGTCTTAGAGAAGAGCCCAGACCAAGGACAGGTGTGTAACACACATGTATACACAGAGCACATACATGTAGATATATATATTGTGTGTGTGTGTGTGTGTGTGTGTGTGTGTGTGTGTATATATATATATATGCAGAGCACATAGAGACACATGCTTACAGCACGTACAAACATACATGTATACACAAACATATAGACACATGTATACATGCGGCACAAAAATACAGATACATGTATACACAGAACACATACATAAAGACATATGTATACACACAGTACAGTCATGGCCAAAAGTTTTGAGAATGACACAAATATTAATTTTTTTACAAAGTCTACTGCTTCATTTTTTCTAATGGCAATTTGCATATACTCCAGAATGTTATAAAGAGTGATCAGCTTAACAGCAATTACTTGCAAAGTCAATATTTGCCTAGAAAATTAACTTTATCCCCCAAAACACATTTCAACATCATTGCAGCCCTGCCTTAAAAGGACCAGCTAACATCGTTTCAGTGATTGCTCCATTAACACAGGTGTGGGTGTTGATGAGGACAGGGCTGGAGATCAATCTGTCATGATTAAGTAAGAATGACACCACTGGACACTTTAAAAGGAGGCTGGTGCTTGGCATCATTGTTTCTCTTCTGTTAACCATGGTTATCTCTAAAGAAACACGTGCAGTCATCATTGCACTGCACAAAAATGGCCTAACAGGGAAGAGTATTGCAGCTAGAAAGATTGCACCTCAGTCAACAATCTATCGCATCATCAAGAACTTCAAGGAGAGAGGTTCCCTTGTTGCCAAAAAGGCTCCAGGGCGCCCAAGAAAGACCAGCAAGCGCCAGGACCGTCTCTTAAAAGTGTTTCAGCTGCGGGATCAATCTACCAGCACTGCAGAGCTTGCTAAGGAATGGCAGCAGGCAGGTGTGAGTGCATCTGCACGCACTGTGAGGCGGAGATTCTTGGAGCAAGGCCTGGTCTCAAGGAGGGCAGCGAAGAAGCCACTTCTCTCCAGAAAAAACATCATGGACAGACTGATTCTGCAAGAGGTACAGGGAGTGGACTGCTGAGGACTGGGGTAAAGTCATTTTCTCTGATGAATCCTCTTTTCGATTGTTTAGGACATCTGGAAAACGGCTTATTCGGAGAAGACCAGGTGAGCGCTACCATCAGTCTTGTCTCATGCCAACTGTCAAGCATCCTGAAACCATTCATGTGTGGGGTGGCTTCTCAGCCAAGGGAATGGGCTCTCTCTCAGTCTTGCCTAAAAACACAGCCATGAATAAAGAATGGTACCAGAATGTCCTCCAAGAGCAACTTCTCCCAACCGTCCAAGAGCAGTTTGGCGATCAGCAATGCCTTTTTCAACATGTTGGAGCACCTTGCCATAAAGCAAAGGTGATAACTAAATGGCTCAGGGAACAAAACATAGAGATTTTGGGACCATGGCCTGGAAACTCCCCAGATCTTAATCCCATTGAGAACTTGTGGTCAATCATCAAGAGACAGGTGGACAAACAAAAACCGTCAAATTCAGACAAAATAAAAGCATTGATTTTGCAGGAATGGACTGCTATCAGTCAGGATTTGATCCAGAAGTTGATTGAGGGCATGCCAGGGAGAATTGCTGAGGTCCTGAAGAAGAAGGGTCAACACTGCAAATATTGACTTGCTGCATTAACTCATTCTAACTGTCAATATAACCTTTTGTTACTCATAATATGATTGCAATTATATTTCTGTATGTGATAAAAACATCTGACAAACACACATAAAAACCAGAGGGCAGCAGATCATGTGAAAATATAATATTTGTGTCATTCTCAAAACTTTTGGCCATGACTGTACATGCATACAAACACATGTATACATATAGATCATTCATACATGTATACAGAGTACATACAGACACACATATACACAGAGCACATACATGCACAAACATATATACGTATATGATATGTATCCATGTATGTACAAGTGCTGCTCCCTAAATTAGCATATCATTAACCCCTTCACCCCCAAGGGTGGTTTGCACGTTCATGACCGGGCCAATTTTTACAATTCTGACCACTGTACCTTTATGAGGTCATAACTCTGGAACGCTTCCATGGATCCCGGTGATTCTGACATTGTTTTCTCGTGACATATCGTACTTCATGTTAGTGGTCAAATTTAATTCAAATAACTTGCGTTTATTTGTGAGAAAAACGGAAATTTGGCGAAAATTTTGAAAATTTTGCAATTTTCCAACTTTGAATTTTTATGCCCTTAAATTACAGAGATATGGCACCCAAAAAACTTGATAACTAACATTTCCCAAATGTTTACTTTACATCAGCAGAATTTTGGAACCAAAATTTTTTTTTGTTAGGAAGTTATAAGGGTTAAAAGTTGACCAGCGATTTCTCATTTTTACAACACCATTTTATTTTTACGGACCACATCACATTTGAAGCCACTTTGAGGGGTCTATATGATAGAAAATACCCAAAAGTGACACCATTCTAAAAACTGCACCCCTTAAGGTGCTCAAAACCACATTCAAGAAGTTTATTAACCCTTTAGGTGCGTCACAGGAATTTTTTTGAATATTTAAAAAAAAATGAACATATAACTTTTTTTCACAAAAAAAAATACTTCAGGTTCAATTTTTTTTATTTTACCAAGGGTAACAGGAGAAATTGGACTGCAAAAGTTATTGTGCAATATGTCCTGAGTACGCTGATACCTGATATGTGGGGGGGAACGACTGTTTCGGCGCATGGTAGACCTCAGCAGGGAAAGAGCGCCGTTTGACTTTTTCAATGCAAAATTGTCTGGAATTCAGATCGGACGCCATGTCACGTTTGGAGAGTCCCTGATGTACCTAAACAGTGGAAACCCCCTACAAGTGACCCCATTTTGGAAACTAGACCCCCCAAGGAACTTATCTAGATATGTGGTGAGAATTTTGAACCCACAAGGGCTTTACAGAAGTTTATAACGTACAGCGGTACAATTAAAAAATCATATTTTTTCCACAAAAATGATCTTTTCACCCCAATTTTTATTTTCCCAAGGGTAACAGGACCCTAAAAGTTATTGTGCAATTTGTCCTGAGTACGCTGATACCCCACATGTGGGGGTAAACCACTATTTGGGAGCATGGCAGAGCTCGGAAGGGAAGCAGCGCCATTTGACGTTTTTGGCTGGAATTGAGATCGGACACCATGTCGCGATTGGAAAACCTCTGATGTACCAAAACAGTGGAAACCCCCAACAAATGACACCATTTTGGAAACTAGACCCCCTAAGGAACTTATATAGATGTGTGGTGAGAACTTTGAACCCCCCAGTGCTTCACAGAAGTTTATAACGCCCGGGCGTGAAAATAAAAAATTCGTATTTTTTTCACAAACATGATCTTTTAGTCACCATTTTTTTATTTTCCCAAGGGTACCAGGAGAAATTGAACCCCAAAAGCTGTTGTCCAATTTGTCCTGAGTACGCTGATGCCCCATATGTGGGAGAAAACTACTGTATGGACACACGTCAGGGCTCGGAAGGGAAGCAGTGACGTTTTGGAATGCAGACTTTGATGGAATGGTCTGCGGGTGTCATGTGCGTTTGGAGAGCCCCTGATGTACCTAAACTATTGAAACTTCCCACAAGTGACCCCATTTTGGACACTAGACCCCCCACGGAACTTATCTAGATGTGTGGTGAGCACTTTGAACCGCCAAGTGCTTCACAGAAGTTTATAACGCTCGGACGTGAAAATAAAAAAATCATTTTTTTCCACAAAAATGATATTTTTGCCCCCAATTTTTTATTTTCCTAAGGGTAACAGGAGAAATTGGACCCCAAAAATTGTTTTGCAATTTGTCCTGAGTAGGCTGATACCCTACATGTGGGGGTAAAACACTGTTTGGGCGCATGTCAGAGCTTGGAAGGGAAGGAGCACCATTTGACTTTTTCAACTCAGAATTGGCTGGAATTGAAATCTGACGCCATGTTGCATTTGGAGAGCCCCTGATGTGCCCAAACAGTGGAAACCCCCAATTCTAACTCCAACCCGAACCCCAACACACCCCTAACCCTAATCTCAGCCCTAACCCTAGCCCTAACCCTAGCCCTAACCCTAGCCCTAGCCCTAACCCTAACCCTAACCCTAGCCCTAACCCTAACCGTAATGGAAAAATGGAAATAAATACATTTTTTTTATTTTATTATTTTTCCCTAACTAAGGGGGTGATAACGGGGGGTTTGATTTACTATTTATGGTGGTTTTTATGTTTGGCGGCTGTCGCACGCTAAAAGACGCTTTTTATTGTAAAAATAGTTCTTGCATCACCACATATTGAGAGCTATAATTTTTCCGTATTTTGACCCACCGAGTCATGTGAGGTCTTATTTTTTGCGGGACGAGTTGTCGTTTTTATTGGTACCATTTTCGGGCACGTGACATTTTTTGATCGCTTTTTATTCCGATTTTTGGGACGCAGAATGAACAAAAACCAGCGTTTCATGAATTTCTTTTGGGGGGGGTGCATTTACACCGTTCCGCGTGCGGTAAAATTGATAAAGCGGTTTTATTCTTCGGGTCAGTACGGTTACAGCGATACCTTATTTAGGTCGTTTTTTTATGTTTTGTCAGTTTTATGCAATGAAAACTATTTTTTATAAAAAATAATTATTTTTGCATCGCTTTATTCTGCGAGCTATAACTTTTTTATTTTTTCGCTGATGATGCTGTGTGGTGGCTCGTTTTTTGCGGAACAAGATGACGTTTTCAGCGGTACCATGGATATTTATATGCGTCTTTTTCATCGCGCGTTATTACACTTTTGTTTGGTGGTATGATAATAAATCATTATTTTTTGCTTCGTTTTTTATTTTTATTTTTTTAAGGGGTTCACTAAAGGGGTTAACTAATGGGACAGTTTTATAGGGTGGGTCGTTACAGACGCGGCGATACCTAATATGTGTACTTTAATTATTTTGGGTTTTTTTTATTTTCAAAAAATGGATTTATTTGGGGGAATATTTTTTTTTTTTTGTAATTTATTTGGCGATTTTTTTAAAATTATTTTAAATTTTTTTTTAATTTTTTTGTTACTTTATTAAATAGTCCCAGGTGGGACATCACTGTTCTGTGACAGATCGCTGATCTGTCACATCACAGATCACTGTGACAGATCAGCAATCTGTCACAGGCAGTGCAGAAGGCTTCCTCATGCCTGCGCTTTGCAGGCACTGAGGAAGCCAGCTTCCTGCAGGCCCCCAAAGGCCCCCGTCGCCATCTTGGATTCGGGGGCCTGCAGGAAAGGAGCCCCCGGCAGCAGCGCTGCACATTGCGCTGCCATGGGGGGCTCAGGGAAGCACGGAGGGAGCCCCCTCCCTGCCGATGCTTCCCTTTAACTCCCGGTACACCGCGATCATGTTTGATCGCGGTGTGCAAGGGGTTAATGTGTCGGGCGCCGCTGATCGCAGTAGACGTACTATCCCGTCCATGGGCATAGGGGCCCGGGACCCATGGACGGGATAGTACGTCGGATGTCAGGAAGGGGTTAAAAATTTATTTTATTTCAGTTTTTCTTTATAAAAAGTGAACTTCATGTATTATATAGAGTCATTACAAACAGAGTGATCTATGTCAAGTGTTTATTTCTGTTAATTTTGGTGATTATGGCTTACAGCCTTTGAAAACCCAACAGACTAAGGGACCTTTTTTAAGAAGCCTTTGCAGGTGTTTTTTGTTAATTATTATAGTTTACTGAGATAATGACTTTTGGTTTTCATTGACTGTAAGCCATAATCATCAACATTAACAGAAATAAACACTCGAAATAGATCACTCTGTTTGTAATGACTCTACAGTATATAATATACGAGTTTCACTTTTTGTATTGAAGAACTGAGATGAATTAACTTTTTGATGATATTCTAATTTTCTGAGAAGCACTTGTATATTTATACTGTATATTCTATATACACATGCATACATAGTCTGTCTCCTCTGCTTCAGCTCTTCTGGGCTCCTGCAGGATACAGGATATGTGGTGACATCACGGTCACATAATAGTGTTGTTACCAAGGGTTCTGAAACACTTAACATCGGAAACTACATTGATAATGGAGAACTTCTATTACACTTTGTAACGCAATTTTTGTCCTAAGCTTTTAAGTGCTGTATTCCAGTTACTCATGCCTAAATGGTCAAGAAAAACTATTTAATTTATTTTAGACTTTGCTTTTGTGACTAGGACAATGAAATATTCAATTTTACCTGTTTGCATAGGTAAATCGAAATTGTTCATCATTTCTTTTTGTTGATACAGTTACAAAAACATTGTATATGTGTTTAATATTGACCAAGATGAGCAAGAGTGGTTTAGAAGTGAGTAGCTATTGTCGATTTACGATTACACTGCAATTCACTTTAACGAATCAACCCCCAAATATAGTCTCCCATGTTCTCGTTTTCCTGTCTTTGGTAGCGTCATTCAAAGTCCTTTATATCCTAATGAAAGCGCTCGCCTTGCTCCTCTGAGTAAGCCCCATGTTTTCCTTGAATTTATCAAGATGAGCATCCAAGATATGTACTTTGAGAGACATCCTACATCCCATTTTTCCAAAGTTCTTTATCAGAGTCTGAACCAGTTGCACATATCTCTCATCCTTGTGATTGCCCAGGAAACCATGCACCTCTGCAGCAAAGCTGCTCCAAGCTGCATTCTCTTTTCTAGTCAGCTTCTTTACAAATTCTTCGTTCTCTAGAATCTGCTTGATTTGTGGTCCGATGAAGATAACAGCCTTTACCTTTGCCTCAGACAGCTTAAAAAAGAGATCTTGTACAGTATGTACTTGAAGGCTGCCGATTCTTTGTCGACAGCTGTGACAAACTGTTATATCAGGCCTAACTTGAGGTGCAGGGGTGGCATCAGTACTTTAAGTGGGTCCACCAATGGCTCCCACTTCACGTTATTATTTCCCACAGAAATCTCAGTCCTCTGTGGCCAGTCCCACCTGTGATAGTGCTGATTGGTGTCCCGGCTATCCCAAAGGCAAAGAAAACAAGGAAACTTTGTAAAACCACCTTGAAGACCCATCAGAAATGCCACCATTTTGAAGTCTCCAATAACGTCCCAGCCATAATCCTCGTATTTCAAGGCACATAACAGCAGCTTGACACTGGTGTAGTCCTCTGCCACAGACAGAGACAGCTTTGAGGCTGCTGGTTGAGGCTGCTGGATGAACTATCTATGAATAGGCGCCACTCGCTCGAGTTGCACATGATTCCTATTGCTTCAAATAGACCTGCTACATTGTTGCAGAAGCGTAGTCCATCTTGCTGATTGAAGAAGCTGACAAAAGTTTTGTGCTTTCTCAAATTAGCTACTTTGACACTTTCGTCTAACAAGTTCCACTCCTTGAGCATAGACATGAGAAGATCAGCGTTTGACTTGGTGAGACCAATGTCTCTGATGAGATCATTAAGGTCTTTTTGGTTAGGGTAGTAAGGTGTTCTTTCTTTTTTGAAACTGTATTCTGGATCTGCATTGTCTTCCTCACTCTCAGACTGCCTACATTCTCCTGAAGATGGCTGAACTCCTTCTGGAGGAATGAGTATGGGCAGCTCGGGGCCGGGTGAAACTGGAGCAATTGAGGAAAGAATGTCTGGATAGGTGATAGGACGCACACGCTTGCCAGTTCGCCGTTTGAATGGGTCCACCACACAGAAGTAAAAGTTGTTGACGTAGTCAGTAGGCACTTGCCAAATTCGTGGGATAGCAAACTTCATTGCACCTTTTTCTCCTCTGTACCAGCCTATAAGGTATTAAATATGAGAATAAAATATATAAGTGTAGTGGGCTGTATGATATACAATTATACATGTTCTTCTATAGCAGCAAAAAATGTTGCACTTATTTTAACAGTTCTTTTAAGCTGTAATGAGGAATTTAAAAAATGTAAATCTTGATATCTTAGCTATCAACAATTGTTCACCTTACCCTCAAGAGTTCTCTTGCAGTATTCACATGTGAAATGAGGCGCCCATGGTTTGTCTTGATCCCCTACAGGCATGCCGAAGTAGGCTCTGTAGGTCTCACACATCTTAGAAGATGCCGCCAAGTTGTATCTTCTAGCTCATGTTTTTGAAATTTGCCACATATGTAGCAAAATGCATCCGCCGGACACTTACAACTCTTGATGCCATCTAAATTAAATGCAGGTATGTATCAACTGTAACACAGATAGAAATGGACAATTAAGGATCCTGTATTTATACTACTTTATTGACAGTTCTCCCATTTCCGGAAGCTTCTCACGGTCTACACAACGTTGCACGTTTTGCTAATGTTCGAGAAAATATATATTTCAAATTATCAATGTCCTGACCACAAAAGCAAACTTTCTTGGGAATTTTTGCCATTTTCTTTTCACTTTTGGGGCCTTCGGCAATTTCCCAACCTGTTAAGAAGCTTTAGAATTTTGTGTTTTGTATTTTTTTGCTGCAGAAATATGTTTTATCGCACTTATTGTGGATTCTTCACATCTGAAAATAACAAGTGGAATAATCCTCAGGTTTGTGGCAATGGAAACTACAGCAGGAGAACTTCAAGGATCAGCCTTGGATTTCTGTTAAGGAAAATATATACACACCATAAAGCTAATAGGTCGAGATTAGTGAATCTTTTAAGATTCAAGTGTGCCAGCTGTGAAAAGTTTTTCAAAAAAATTCAATGGGCAGTGAATGGCAAGTACTCCAAATGCCCTGTATACATGTATAATACTCCAAGGAACTAGTAAGACTTATCTAATCCCCTTTCAAGTTCATGTCATGTTAAAGTGACCTTGGATGATGACTGTTCTTCACTCCTGTGCTGTCATGCGCTATCTGCAGAATTTGTCTAATATTATATGGCTTTCTCTCCCTATATATTTTTCTAAGCTGTGATCCATGTTTTCCCCAGAAATACTGCAGCACTCCTTGCCTCTGCTTTAATACAGGCTATAATAGTCCCTTCCTCCTGATTGGCTGTGCTATACCATGTGATAGCTGCAAAGCATTATGGGAAAAGCATGCCCAGCCATGCCCAAGGACATGTGAGTCTTCCCTGACTGATGGAATTCTTTGCATTGTTTAAAATGGTGGTAGACATTTTTGGCAATTCCTGTAAAAGGAATCACAAATTGTTGGGATTTGCCTGGTCCAACAAATACTCAAAAATTCTACACAAATTTTCCTTACATTGAACCTATTCACTGAGAGTTTCTTTTGTTGTGATAGACTTCACTCAATCATTCCATGTTCCGATATACTTTAGCATTTACTACCTACTTTAATGTCAACTCTTTTCCATTTTAATATAGGAGTAAATTCATATCAATCTTTTAAAAAATGTTTAAAAGGAATCCTCTCCTCGGTCCTTCCCATACCTCTTTTGATACCACTGGTCCTCCGATAGGCTCCTCTTTCGTTCCTCCTATGTCTTCTATCTTCATCTGTTTCTGTCTCCTAGTGCAGCCATTTTTTACTAGGCCCCATGCTTTCACATGGTGCCATCTGAAAAATTGCAGCACTGGAGACCTGAAAACAGTAGACAACAGAAGAGAGGAGACAATTGGGGGACCATTGGCAGCATGAGAGGTGAATAGAGGACTAACCAGTGGCTCTAAAGAGAGAGTAAGAATCTATTTTTTAATCCTTTTTCCAGCCCTCAGAATCTAGCAAAATGGTGGCCAGCTGGTCGCCATTGTTAGGGTTGGTGGATTGCACTAAATAAAATATAAATAAAGCGCATCGCAACCCGAGGTCCACCGTGCAGAGATGTAACCTGCTGCTAGGGTGAGCAATGACTGGACAATGAAGCAAGCATTCACCTTACACGCACTGTGTTAACGCCACACAGTGAGAAAGGAACACTGAGTACCGGGCTCTGTTACTTCACAGAGAGGTACTGCACTAAGTATGCTAGTACTATACCCGGTTAGCATCACAGGGAAATTAGCACTTGAATTGAGCTAGCTCTGCAACTATACTGTGCTAACCGCACACACGAATGAAGCAGATGCTGAGCCGCAAGGAAGAACTCTTATGACGTTAGGTACAATACCCTGTTGCCTTCATATAGAAGTATTGCATAAGGTTGAGCTTGCTTTGTAACTGAACTGTGCTAACCGCACACACAAATGAAACAGATGCTAAGCCAAGCAGCAATTACCCCAGTCCCGATACTACTGAACCTGTACCTGACCAGTACCTTAAGCATGTAGCAGAATAAAGCTCTGGCACTGAGCCAAGGGTACAAAGCCGCATAAGTGTGCATCCTGCCTGCCAACGTGTACACACACTGAGCATAAAAAGAAACACGCAACTATGCAGTCAGAGTGGTAGAGTATCCATCCACACACACCAAACATGAATGACACTAGCGCGTCCGCATGCGCCACTGAGAGCCTTTTATATGTTAGGCTCTACCCCATACACTCATGCCCAGTCGGCCGAGACATCGCTCGTGGGCCAATCCGGAGCTGCCACATCACCAGAGAAGCTAACATCTGACCACCAATAAGACGACGCCACATCATGGACTTAGACTCCAAAGCGCAAGGTTGCACCTGTATATCACTGGTTACCATAGACCTGGCTGGAGAGCCAGCGGTAATCAAGCGTATACCACGAGCCGGAGAAAGTCGCTGGGACCGACGTCTGTGCTGAGCAGCAACCGCAGCAGCATGACTCGAATGGGAAACCACAGTCCTGGATAATGCTTGGGATCTATCCCGTACAGCGGGAGAATCCCGACGCCTAACAACCATTTTGCTGGAATTTCCGTGAATAAAATTGTGAAAAATTGTACTCACTCATTTTTATTTATCAGGATTTTGTGCAGTTTTTCAACTAATCTCAGCAAATATGTGGTCAATCAGATGTGGAAAGTCTTACAGAATGTTGTATAATTGAAGAAAGGAAAGAAACAGTATCATTCAGTAATACAATAATCTTTACCATCGCAGTTGCAGAGTCCAATAGTACTATAAAAGAGTAATATTTCCAGTGCTGTCATTGCGCCAGATCCCACTATCAGAAGTATAATTTTTACAGTGTTGGTTGGCTTGCTGGAGGAGCCGCACAGACACCCAGATCCCACATGTGGACACATTCATTTCTCTGAAGCATTGCTGTCCAAAACCAAGATCTCCACATCTAATGTTATCCATGCTGACAGTACTTTTACCAGAGTTTAAAGTTCTTCATGAGTCTGAATTACATAACTGGCTTTCAGACCAGTACATTCAATACAGTGCTTTGTAGAATTGCAACAAGCTTCAGGTGAAGGAAAACAACAGTGACAGAAAATATATCATTTGTAACATTAATATTTTATTTCATATTATGGAAGAAACCCCATATTTGGAGACATAACTTCCAATTATTCTCTAAACGTTGAACAATCTATTTTTGTAAGAAGTGCTTTCAAATAGAAGGTCCTAGAGGCTGTGACTGGGACTAACAGCAATCAACCATAACGCCAGGTCCTCCCGATCCTCTGTACCTGAACATGAGAAAACTCATTAACTCAAAATTCCCTTAAAGGATCAGATAAATAACTTTCGCCTAATAAAGCATTGATAAAAGCAATGTTATTATTTGCTAGGAAGCTAATTAAGGCTATGTGCCCACGTAGCGTTTTAAAACGCACAATGAAAACCGGACTCCTTCCCAGAAATCGCGCAGTTTTTTCCTCGCGATTTCACTGCGATTCTGTTCGCGATTTTGCCGCGATTTTCTCAAGCACTTTCCAAGCGATTTGAAGCATCGCTTGGAAAGTGATTGACAAGTTGGTCACACTCGTCAAACATAGTGTTTGACAAGTGTGAGCAGCTTTTTACTATTGAGGCCGCCTATGCCGCCTCAATAGTAAAAGATAAAATGTTAAAAATGATAAAAAAAAAAAAAAATCGGGGTATATTTACCTTCCGACATCCCGCGCTGCCATCCCGGGCTTCAGTGTTCCCAGCGATGCCTTGCGAGACCTGTGATGACGTTGGTCTCGCGTTGCTATAGTGATCTCGTGAGACCGCTAGAGTCACGCGAGACTACGTCATCACAGGACCTTGCCACAAGGCATTACTGGGAACGCTGAGGCCCGGGAATGCAGCGCGGGACGTCGGAAGGTAAATATACCCCGATTTTTTATTTTTTATTCTTTTTTTTTTTACAGTGGTATGGTACCCAGGGCCTGGAGGACAGTCTCCTCTCCTCCACACCGTGGGTACCAACCGCACATGAGACGCTTAACTTCCCGCATGGTGGGCATAGTCACATGCGGGAAGTAAGCGATTCTCATGCATTCCTATGGGTGCGGAATCGCGGCAATTCTTTGCGATTCCGCACAAAAGAATGATCATGCTGGGTTTTTTTCCGCGATGTGATTCCGCTGCGGAAAAAAGCGCAGCATTAGCACAGCATGTGCGAAATGCCATAGGAATGCATGGGGGGTGTTCTGTACACGATTTTTAAACATTTTCGCAGCGTTTTCGCGCCGAAAATCGCTGCAAAAACGCTTAAAAATCGCATCGTGGGCACACAGCCTAAATAGGTATTCTCAGATTCAAAATTTGCCCCCTATCCTGTGGTAGTTTGACTGCAGGGACCACCAGTGAACTCCATGGCTCTGCAGTGGATGTCTTGAAAGGTGCAGAGGTGCAAATTCCTGATCTCCACTTCATTCATTGTCAAGGGGTGAGCTAGAAATAGTGCATTGTTTGAACAGTCATTTTGTTCTTTAATTTTTATCAACCTATATCTATAGGGCCATTATTAACTAAGTGTAAAATGTGCACTAAGTGGCAGTCACGTGCCTGGCATGCTTTTTGCTTCTGCTTCTTCAAGGGGTAATATTGCTTCCTCTGATATGCCCCCAGAGGAAGCTGTGAATCATTGCCTACCATGGCTGTTTTCATAATTGCAATTATTTTAATAAAAGGTTTTAAATATTTTTGACCAAGTTTAAGAAAATATGACTTGTATGGATTATATGAAAACCTGTATAAGTTTGCATAATTAGATGATGCCTACAGCATAGACATAAAAAGGCAGGAAGGTTACAGTGTTTTATACATTTATCCAGCTCTAGATTAATATCTCAATCTATTTCTATTAATTGCTTTAACTAAGTTCCCCGGTAAATATATGTCTTTATTTTACCTACCGTTCTTTCATTATAGAACAAAAACCTTCACATCTGAATTTGTAAATCTTTTCCTTTTGAAATTTTACATAATTTTCTTTTGGTTCAATGCAAAGAAATCTGCTAAGCTTACAGTACATAAAAGAAAAATGATTTTCTTTGAGTAAACGCTCTGCCAGATATCGACGAAAATGGAGAAAAAAAAAATGAAGAAAGTCAACAGTTTCCACTTCTCATTACAGAAGGAAAAATAGAGTTGGGTTTACAGATTAGAAACAGATGAGGAGAAGGTTTAATGGAATGGAGAGGGAGTGGAAAAAAACCTCATAATAACTCATTAGCATCCTGCTACAAAGCGTCTGAAAACACCATCGTGAGAGAGTCTTGTGCGTTTGACGTTCGATTGCATACTGGGCAATCAGGCTTGGTAGCAAAAGGGTTAAATTTGACGATATCTGTCCCCGTATTCCTTTTTTTAAGAAATGTTCACTATGGACCAAAAACCCAACAGGAAAGCAGATCAAACCCTTCCTGTTCATCCATTCCAAATCCACATATATGAATTGAAATGTGGGACACACACCGTGCGTTAAATAGATTGCTTACCTCCTAGTATATTATTCTGCATTCTTCCATTTTAAATGAGCAGGGATCGGCTTTTGCTTGTATTTTGTTGAGTCAAAATAATATATTATTTTCTACATAGAGAACTGTAGAAACACTGGCAATGAGCCTCGATTACTGTATTTCTAGTCGTTAAAGGTAATCTGTCAGTAGGGACAACCCTCCTAAGCCGTCTTCATGGGGACGCAGGTCATGGGAAGTATAATTAAATGACACCTTGATGTCTATAATCCAATGTCTTATTCCAGATGAATCCATGATTTTTTTTAATATCTCAAACTAGCTGTTAAGGTCTATGGGCCAGGCATACTGTAGAGCTCCCTGAGAATCTGCCTCCAGAGATTATTTTAAATGAAAGGAAGTGTTACCAGTGTGAGACATGTAGTGACAAGCAGTCTGCTCTCCTTATCTACATGTCTCTCTCTCTCTGGTAACACTTCCTTTCATTTAAAGTAAGCTATGGAGGCAGATTCTAGGGGACATCTTTATCCAGCCCATAGATCTTAACAGCTCATTTACATATTAAGAAAAACGTGGATTTCTTTGGAATAAGACATCAGATCGCAGATATCAAGGTATCATTTTCTTCAGCTTCCTATGACCTGCATGCCAATATCGATGGCTTAGGAGGGTTGATGCGACTGACAGATTCCCTTTAAGCAATTTAGTTAAACTGGCACATCACACAGGATGTCCTCTATAGGACTGGGTTAAATTACATTAGAAAAAAAGGTTGATCTTTTCAATTAACCCCTTAGAAGTAAAGCCAGTTTTTACCTTCCTGACAATGCACTATTTTTTTCATTTGAAGTGTCACTTAACATGGTACTATGTCTGGAATTGTTCTTCACGTCCCAGAAATTCTGTTTTTTTTGTGACACATTGTACTTAATGTTAGTGGTAAATTTGGTCAATAACATTCGTGAAAATATTTTATGAAAATATCTGAAATTTGCCAATAACTTAAAACTTAGATTTTTTGTTATGCCCTTAAATCAAATTATCATACCCCCTAAAACAGTTAATTAAGAAGATTCACAATTTATCTATTTCACATTGGTATAATTTTTAAATGTCGCTATATTTTGTTAAGATTTTACAAGGCTTGAAAGTGAAGAAGCAATTTTTAATTGCTTTTCCATGACATGTACAAACTTTATTTTTTTGATGGATCAATACACTGTTAATTTGAATAGATGGACTTATATGTCATAAACTCCCCCAAACAAGACTTTATTTTAACAACTGCACCACTCAATACGCAATCAAGTTTTCACATTCAAGAAGTTTGTTTACCCTTCAGTTAACAAAACAGACAAAATTAAACGGAAGCTGACTTTAATAAATCGCAAATGATGAATTGATTATGATTATCATGGGATAAGTATGTTATGATATGATTTTATAGCTGCTCACCTTCGTATAGCAATGTCCTCATACTGGTCTTTTTCTTGTAGCAAATGTCCCCATCCTGGTCACTTTCATGTAGCAAATGTACCCATCCTGGTCACCTTCATGTAGTAGCAATTCCCCCCCCCCCCATCCTGGTCATCTTCTTGTAGCAATGCCTCCATCCTGGTCCTGGTCACCTTCATGTAGTAGCAATGCCTCCATCCTGGTTCACCTTCATGTAGAAAATGTCCCTATCTTGGTCACCTTCATGTAGTAGCAATTCCCCCCCCCCATCCTGGTCATCTTCTTGTAGCAATGCCTCCATCCTGGCCACCTTCATGTAGCAAATATCCCCATCCTGGTCACCTTCATGTAGCAAATGTCCCCATCTGGTCACATTCATGTAGCAAATGTACCCATCCTGGTAACTGTAGAATCATAGAATGGTAGAGTTGGAAGGGACCTCCTGAGCCATCTGTTCCAACACCCTTCTCAAACCAGGATTCACTAAATCATCCCAGACAGATGTCTGTCCAGCCTCTGATTGAAGAATTCTATTGAAGGAGAACTCACCACCTCTCGTGGCAGCCTGTTCCACTCATTGATCACCCTAACTGTCAAAGTTTTTTCTAATATCTAATCTGTGTCTCCTCCCATTCAGTTTCATCCCATTGCTTCTAGTCTTTCCTTGTGCAAATGAGAAATTGCACAGTATTATCTCTTCATGTTACAGAAAGAGAAGAAATTCGAAGTGCACCTGAAGAAACAGAGGATTGGAAGCATGTGACCCAGAGAAGCAGGAGGATCGGAAGGCAGTCAGCGCCCATACTGCTCAGGAACCAGTACCAGGTTCTCACGCAAGAGAACGATGCAGAAATACATCAGGATAAGACTTTGCCCACAAAGAGCAACCTTGTACGCCTTCAGAATCCTCCTGGATGGAGAAAGAAAAATGTTGTGAAGAAACCGAGTGGTGGTCATGGGGGATTCCCTGTTGAGAGGAACAGAGGCTGCTACTGCAGACCGGATATAACTTCAAGAGAAATGTGCTTTCTTCCAGGTGCAAAAATTAAAGATGTCTGACAGGATATCAGGACTCTTCAGACTTCTATTCAGACCTACAAATGACTACCCATTCCTGCTAATACATGTGGGGACAAATGACACAGCAAGAAACGACCTGGAAACCATCTGCAGAGACTTTGATAACTTAGGCAAGAAAGTGAAAGAACTGGGAGCGCAGGTGGTCTTCTCTTCCATCCTCCCAGTGGATGGCCATGGAACAAGGAGCGCAGGTGGCCATGAAACTGGGAGAGTAGGTAGTCTTCTCTTCCATCCTCCTAGTGGATGGCCATGGAACAAGGAGGTGGAATTAGATTCTGCAGGTGAACCACTGGCTTCGTCGATGGTGCTGTCAGCAAGGATTTGGATTTCTGGATCACGGAGTGAATTACCTATACGATGGACTATTTGCTAGAGATGGGGTGCACCTTACGAAGACTGGAAAACATGTATTTGGAAGTCACCTTGCTACACTCATCAGGAGAGCTTTAAACTAGAAGAATGTGGGAAGCACTGGCATAACTACCGGGGTAGCAGCCAAAGCGGTTGCTTTGGGGCCCGGCCTATATAGGGGCCCTGGGCCCCGACTCCGATCGGCGCTACCTGGGTAGTGCAATTAAGTACATACTCACCTCTCCTGCATGTCTCTTGCAGCCCCCCCACCCCTGCTTATTCCATCTTCTCAGCACTGTTCTTCCTGCTTTCAGCGGCCGCTCATTACATATGCACATATGTAATGAGTGGCTCATTACATACCTGCATATGTAATGAGTGGCTCATTACATATGCGCATATGTAATGAGCGGCACCACGTGGACACTGAAAGCAGGAAGAGCAGCGCTGAGATGGAATAAGCACGGGGGGCTGCAAGACACATGCTAGGAGAGATAAGTATAACGGAGGGAGCCATATTCACCTGTCCCCCGTTCCACCGCTGCGCATCGCTCTGCTGTCTTACTTCCTCTGGCAGTGACGTTCAGGTCAGAGCATTACAAGGGGCCACTAATCACTGCAGCATTACAAGGGGCCAATAATCACTGTGCAGCATTACAAGGGGCCACTAATCACGGTGCAGCATTACAAGGGGCCACCAATCACTGCAGCATTACAAGGGGCCACTAATCACTGCAGCATTACAAGGGGCCACCAATCACTGTGCAGCATTACAAGGGGCCACTAATCACTGCAGCATTACAAGGGGCCACCAATCACTGTGCAGCATTACAAGGGGCCAATAATCACTGCAGCATTACAAGGGGCCACCAATCACTGTGCAGCATTACAAGGGGCCACTAATCAGAATTAGTTTTTCAGGCTAAAACTAACCATCTGACCGATTGGAATTTTTGTATGTATTTGTCCTGTTCTCACTTATGTGTCTTTTGTATAAATAAATTTATATATACGAATTGGTTTGGACTCCATTGTTCTCTTGTTTTTTCCATTTATTGGGAGTCGTCTCTATGGATACGTTATGAGGCATTATCCGTGTATTTACAATTATGTATTGAAAATGTATTTTTGGAGTTTCTTTTGTATAAAAGAGTCACAGGTGTTGCAATCAGTGTTGGTGATAGTGTTCATTTCAACCATTCTTGGTGGAGGAAGGAGCTGGAGAGCATTCCTTGCAGCACTGTCTTAGCCTGGTGTGAAAGCAGTCATATGGGATTTCCTTGTAGCTCTGACAGCGCTTGGTGGCAGTGATTCAGGAGGAGAGCTGCATGCTGGTGGTGGACTCTGTTGCTGGGAGCAGGTGCGGCAGAGTAAGGCTAAGTGGTGTCTCCCTGTTTGTGTTTTTCCTTAGTGTGTATTGGTACAGCGGTGGGGCCAGTGCCTGCGCCACCCAGTTCCCTAGCAAGGGATAGGTGTAGGGTGTGCTAGGGCGCCCGGTGCGGAACCGGCATAGGGAACGTTAGGAGCGTTAGGGACACTGACTCAGGGGAGTGCAGGAGGTCTCCACATCCCCTTTCCCTATCGCAGGGCCCACCGTTGTAACTGTTTCCCTTCCCTTTGTCTTGTTGTTTTAGTTACTGGCCTGCGAGCCGTGTCACACAGGACAGTATCACATGCCGCGTCCTGTTGTTTTAGTTACCGGCCTGCTGGTCGCGTCACACAGGACGGGCAAACGTGACATTTATCACCAACCTCAACTTTTTTTTTCTGCTGAGCCATGGACCCAGTTCAGACCTTTGCCCAAATGCTGCAGACCCCTACTGATGAGATTAGGGGGCTGCTCGGTGAGTTGGTGCAGCAACTGCAGCTGTTGGTGGGCTTTGGGGGCTTGGTTCAAAGACGGGCTCAGCCAGAACCCAAGATTTCCCTCCCTGACAGGTTTTCTGGAGGGAGAGATCAATTCTTAGTATGTCAGCAAGCCTGCAAATTATATTTCAGGCTGCGCCCTCATTCATCAGGGAGTGAAGAGCAACGGGTGGGAATCATTATGTCCCTTCTTAAGGGGGATCCCCAATCCTGGGCCTTCTCCCTGCCGGACGATTCACCATCAATAGAGTCCGTGGACGAGTTTTTTGCGGCTTTGGCGCTAGTGTATGGGGATCCTGATGGCGTCGCCCTGGCGGAATCCCGACTCCGTAGGTGTAAACAGGGAGCCCGGGTTGCTGAGGAGTACTGCTCAGAGTTTAGGAGGTGGGCCACTGACACTCAGTGGAATGACGCTGCACTTAGGAGTCAATTTGTGCAGGGTCTGTCTCCAAAGTTGCAGAATACTCTGGTGCAGTACGCCGCCCCCAGGTCGCTGGAGGCCGCCATGTCCCTTGCCATCCAGGTAGATAGATGCCTTAGGGAGAGACATACACAAAATGTGCCCCCTGTAGTCCTCGCTAGGGAGGAGGTCCCACCAGTGCGGATGGAGGAACCCAAGCAGCCCGGTGTTGTTGATACAAAAAAGGGGGTGTCTGTGGCTCGTCGTGGTGGGGGGGTATGCTTTTCCTATGGGAAGCCTGGCCATTTTATGAGAGCCTGTCCAGTTCATGCCAGATCTCCATTCGAACCTATGCAAGTAGGAGGAGCTAGTTTGTGTACGGAGCTACCTACTGTTCGGGGAGTGGTGTCGGCATGTTTGTACTGTGGGCAGACTGGTCATGTCCTGAAGGCTTGCCCATTGCGTGCTAAATTATCTGTGCCATCTGAGAAGCCGCATTTTCTGGTCGCTTGGAGGAAGGCGACCAGGGAGTATACATTTCCTCCATTTTGCCCTCCCAAAGTACCATGTCAGCAGATGTCTTGGCTGGCGGGGTACCAGAGGTGATACCGATGTTTGTGGACAGTGGAGCAGGAGTCAGTCTGGTGGATGCTCGCTTTGTCCAGACTCATGGTCTGAGGTGTAGGATGCTAGCTCAGCCTATAAGCGTCCGGGCCATAAACTTTGTTCCACCTAGGCAGGGGAGCTTGACCAAGGTCGTAGAGAATATCCATCTGCGTATAGGACATCATGAGGAGTCCTTGTCATGCTATGTCTTGGAGGGAATGCCAGTACCTATTGTTTTGGGCCTCCCTTGACTGAAGAGACACAACCCGGTAATAGATTGGCGGGCGAGGGAAGTGGTCAGCTGGGGGCACTCGTGTGAGGGCTGCTACCTAGGGACTACTGTCTCTGCCGTCTCTCTTCAACGGACCCCTTCCTCTCCGGTGAGGGCAGCAGATGTGCTGCAGGAGAGTAGGGGCAAGTCTCAACCCTCGCCATTGGCCAACCCTGGGAGGCGCCGACTTCATGGTGGAAGGGGTTGGAGGGTGGTGTACACCTTGGTGAGGTGCGGGGGTGTGAGTGTGGTGACACAGGGGGACGCCTCTGTTGTCAATCCCAGAAAAAGTTCTCCAAATGGTGACAAACGAATGAGTGGCGGTAAACGTTCAGGTCCGGACCTGTGTGTGGGCGGGCGTGTATGGGTGGCCACCAAAAAATGTCCAGTGGAAGTGTTGTGGAGTCTTACCAGCTCATACCAAACATACACATACACAACCCGTTCCCCAGGTCAGAGCTTTGGAGATGTGTGTTGCCTCCGGAACATATGTTGCCAATACCAGCGGGCTTGTTTCTCATCAACCTGACATGCAGGTGGTTGCTGGGGTGAACTCTGGGTCTGAGCATCCCCGCTGTAGGTGATTCCCTGATGGGGAGCGGTCTTGAGGGTCCAGAGGCCCTTCATTAAGGAGAGGGTACTGTCATGATCCATGCTGGATCAGGACATATAAAAAGCACAGGTAACTTTTTTTTCCTAAGCTGTGCTTAAGGTTGGGTTTTGCCCCCGGTGGCCATTAGGATTATTGCACTGTGGTGTCATTTGTTCTAAGTTTGCCCCCCGGTGGTGGTGAGCGTCATTGCACTCTAGTTTCTTTAGTTAAGTGCACGTGATTATTATGCAGGTGTGATTGCTGTCTCTGCTATAAAAGAGTTGCAGGTGTTGCAATCAGTGTTGGTGATAGTGTTCATTTCAACCATTCTTGGTGGAGGAAGGAGCTGGAGAGCATTCCTTGCAGCACTGTCTTAGCCTGGTGTGAAAGCAGTCATATGGGATTTCCTTGTAGCTCTGACAGCGCTTGGTGGCAGTGATTCAGGAGGAGAGCTGCATGCTGGTGGTGGACTCTGTTGCTGGGAGCAGGTGCGGCAGAGTAAGGCTAAGTGGTGTCTCCCTGTTTGTGTTTTTCCTTAGTGTGTATTGGTACAGCGGTGGGGCCAGTGCCTGAGCCACCCAGTTCCCTAGCAAGGGATAGGTGTAGGGTGTGCTAGGGCAACAGGTTCCTGATCGGCGCCCGGTGCGGAACCGGCATAGGGAATGTTAGGAGCGTTAGGGACACTGACTCAGGGGAGTGCAGGAGGTCTCCACGTCCCCTTTCCCTCTCGCAGGGCCCACCGTTGTAACTGTTTCCCTTCCCTTTGTCTTGTTGTTTTAGTTACCGGCCTGCGAGCCGTGTCACACAGGCCAGTATCACGTGCCGAGTCCTGTTGTTTTAGTTACCGGCCTGCTGGTCGCGTCACACAGGACGGGCAAACATGACAGTTTCTATACTAATGCACAAAGCATGGACAACAAACAAGGAGAATTAGAACTACTAACACAGGAGAAGAAATATGATATCATTGGAATCGCAGAAACTTGGTGGGACAATACACATGATTGGAATACAAGGCTAGAAGGATACAACTTATTTGCAAGAAACAGACTTGATAAACGAGGAGGAGGTGTCACATTGAATGTTAGAAACGCGTATATCTGCACCGAGATCCAAGCTTCAGAGACTGGGAGTTCTGTGGAAACTGGGTAAGAATACAAGGACAGAACAATGGAAAGGACACCATTGTAGGCATATACTACAGGCCGCCTGTGCAAGCTGAAGATATGGATGAACTCTTTATGCATCAAATGGCCAAGTTCTCCAAAAAATATGACATAGTTGACATGGGAGATTTCAACTATCCAGACATTTGTTGGGAATCTCTCTCAGGCAAAACTAACAGGTCGAGGAAATTCTTATCCTCTCTTGCTGACAACTTTATCTTCCAAAAGGTAGGGGAGAAAACAAGAACTGCTATCTTGGATCTAATCCTTACAAACAGGGAGGAAATGGTTGAGGAGGTAAAAATGGCTGGGACCCTAGGCGGTAGCGACCATGCTATTTTAGAATTTTGGATAACTAGAGGAGGAAGACCTGTGAAGACTCAGATGTCAAGGTTAGATTTCAGAAAGGCAGATTTTAAGGTCTTCAGAAACAGAATTGGAGGGATTCAATGGCTGGATATCCTTAAAGACAAAAATGTCCAGGAAGGATGGAAATGTAATGATCCAGGTTGGATCTGACAGATAAATGTACAAGTAACCTTTTTTTCCCTTGAGCTGTGTGCCCGGAGTTTGGATTTGCCCCCGGTGGCCGTTAGGATCATTGCACACTGGTTACTTGGTTTAGTGCACGTTATTATGTAGCAGGTGTGATTGCTCTGGCTGACCTATAATAGAGTGTCAGGTGTTGCAATCAGCGTTGGTGATTATTCCTCAGTCGCAACCAAGCCTTGGGGAAGGAAGGAGCTGGAAGAGAGTCCCAGGCAGCTCAGTCAGAGTCCTGGAGTGGCAGCTATGGTGTCAGTGAGGAGTGCCTGCATAGCTTGGTGGAGTGGCAGCTATTGTGTCAGTGAGGAGTTTTTGCATAGCTTGGTGGAGTGGCAGCTATGGTGTAAAGCTGCACTCAGATGCTGGACTCGGTTGCTGAAAAGCTGCTCTCAGATGCTGGACTCGCTTGCTGGAAAGCTGCACTCAGGTGCTGGACTCTGTTGCTCCAAGGCTGCTCTCATGTGAGGGACGCTGTTGCTTTGGAGCTGCATTCAGGTGTTGGACCCGGTCGGAGGAAAAGATGCACAGGTGGAGGACTCTGTTGCTGGGAGCATTAGCAACAGAGCAAAGCTAAGTGGTGTTCCCTGTTTGTCTCTTTCCCTTATGTGTGTTTCAGTGCAGTGGTGGGTTTAGTGTCTGCACCGTCCACTTCACTAGAAAGGGCTAGGTGCAGGGTGAGCAAGGGATATTAGGTATCCTGATCGGCGCCCGGTGCGGAACCGGCCTCGGGACCGTCAGGAGTGTAGAGATACTGACTCAGGGGAGTCACCATTCTGGTCGCTCTTCTCTGAATTTGCTCCAGTTTGTTGATGTCTTTTTTAAAATGTGGTGCCCAAAACTGGACACAGTATTCCAGATGAGGTCTGATCAAAGAGGAGTAGAGGGCAATAATGACTTCACGTGATCTAGACTGTATGCTTCTGTTTATACATCCTAGAATTGTATTTGCCTTTTTTGCTGCTGCATTACACTGTTGACTCATGTTCAGCCTGTGATCTATACCCAATACCCAAGAATACCCAAGTCTTTTTCACATGTGCTGTTGCTTAGCCCTATTCCTCCCATTCTGTATATGCTCTTTTTCATTTTTATTGCCCAGATGTAGTACTTTGCATTTTTCCCTGTTAAAAACCATTCTGTTAGTTGCTGTCCACTGCTCCAGTTTATTTATATCTTTTTGAATCCTCTCTCTCTCTTCTCTAGTATTAGCTATCCCTCCTAATTTTGTGTCATCAGCAAATTTAATCAGTTTACCCTCAATTCCTTCATCTAAATCGTTGATAAAGATGTTGAACAATACAGGGCCCAGGACAGAGCCCTGTGGTACCCCACTTGAGACATTCTTCCAACTGGATGTGCAGCCATTTACGACCACTCTTTGGGTCTGATCACTAAGCCAGTTATGAAACCACCTAACAGTTGCCTTGTCCATTCCATACTTAGTCATTTTTTTTAATAAGGATTGTGTGAGATACTTTGTCAAATGCTTTGCTGAAGTCAAGATATACTATATCTAGAGCATTTTCCTGATCCACCCAGTCAGTGATTCTGTCATAGAAGGAAATTAAGTTAGTCTGACATGACTTATTAGTTACAAACCCATGCTGACTCTGTTTTATCACTTCATTCTTATCCAGGTACTTACATACATGATATAGTATGTAAGTATATAGTTCCTTGGGTCCACCTTCTTGACCTTTTTGAAGATAGGAACAACATTTGCTCTTCATTCTTCTGGGACTTCTCCTGTTCTCCAAGAATTTTCAAAGATTATGGCGAGTGATTCAAAAATTTCTTCTGCTATCTCCTTCAGTACTCTGGGCTGTAAATCATCTGGACCTGGAGACTTGAATTCATTTAGGTTAGCTAAGTGTTTCCTCACTATCTTTCTGTTTATAGATATCCTGGATTCTTCTATTCACAGGACATTGAAGATCAGTTGATGTTACATATCCTTTCTGAGAGAAAACAGATGCAAAATAGGAATTTAAAAGTTCAGCCTTCTCAACATCCTGTCATACCATTTCATCATTTTCATCCTGTAAAAATCCTATAGCATCTTTGACTTTTCTTTTACTTTTGACATATCCCCAAAATCCTTTTTTATTGCTTTTGACGTCTCTTGCAAGCCTTAATTCATTGTCAGCTTTAGATACTCTGATTCGTGCCCTGCAGGTTCTGCAGCCAGCAATATAGTCTTCTTTAGATATGCCTCCCTCTTTCCATTTGATAAACACTTCTTTCTTCCTTTTTATCATGCAATTAAGTTCTGTGTTCATCCATCCTGGTTTCCTTAAATGCTTCCTTCATGTAGGAAATGTCCCCATCCTGGTCACCTTCATGTAGCTAATGTACCCATCCTGGTCACCTTCATGTAGCAAATGTACCCATCCTGGTCACCTTCATGTGGCAAATGTCCCCATCCTGGTCACCTTCATGTAGCAAATGTCCCTATCTGGTTCCCAATGTTGCCGCTTTTCATATCATCCGTGACAACGCATGGTAGTAACATCATATGCTTACCTTGCTGGCCAGCTGCCAGCCTCTGATTGGCCAATGGCTCGCATGGGTATGGAGGTGCAGAGAGATGGTATCTGCGCTGCAATACATTTCAACTGAATGCACATCCAAATACGCACATACAGCTGAAATGAATCTCTGGCATTGGAGGCCCCTGGACCAGACCGCGATCATCACAAGGAGCTTCGTTGCCTGCAGGCCTCATGAAGTACCCTCAGGGGCCCGAGGGCCATGTGTTTGAGGCCTCTGCTTTAGAATGTGTTGTGAATTTTCAGTCACTAGACGCAGCCTTGTTTTTTACTTTAGTTAGCCAACTTAATGGGAATTATTAAGATAACTAAGGGAAAAAGACCACAGACCCTCGTTCTTTAGTGGTGTCATTATTTCCTAGGAAATTTACAAGCTGCATTTTCTTCAAATAGTTTCCATTGCAAAGTAACTGTCTCACATCAAACTTAAGCAACTTGTGCACTGTAAGCATTTCTTTTTTAAGAACTACTGAAAATACTATTTCATCATATTTTGTAGGATTGTCTATCCATCATTAGGAAGAGTTAACACAGCTCGCTTAATGCCACTGAAGCAAACTAATACTGTATTAAAGCCTAAAGCACTTCATAGACCCAATTTATCAGAATATTGTGAAGGATACATTGTCCTCTAGGGCCTCCTAAAGTCACGGAATCAGCAACTTATCATTTGATTTATCTACCTGGCCTCCAAGGAGAACCTCTCTCATTCCTCACCAGTTCATGACCCTTGGTTTAATGATGAGGTGTGATAGCTGGAAGTAGTAACGTGTTTATTTGCACACTGATAGTTGTGGTTCTGTTCCCTGGCCATTTATCGTGGTAAACACACTGGAGGTTTTTAAGCCGGTGATTTCATTCTTGGTTTGGCTGGCAGGTAGAACGCTGCCGTGTCATGAGATTGAGGAAGATCTTTTTGGCCTTGGTATTTCCTGTTATTAGAGATTCTGTCTAGGGAGGTGGGGAAGACAAGGAGAGGAGAAAAAAAAGCCAAAAAAAAGTATAAAAGACACTACAAAAGAATGATTAACCTCCACATTATTGCATTTTCATTCCTGCATCTGTAATATGTACAGTCTATATACAGCAGATATGCTGTTTATTGGAGGAAGTATCAGAATTGTAAAGGCTACATGTAGGAGTATGGAGATGCAGAAGTTTGTTCACTGATTCTTCAAGAACTAAAAACAGCAAATCTAATTAATTGCAAAACTATAATGTAGCATAAATTAATCATTTTTTATTTTGTTAGCAGTCACTGTTCTTATTTTGCTTTGTGGTACTCATTTTTTTATGCCAAATTGTTCAAAATGGCCCTTATGGTTCATTAGTTTGCGCAAAATAAAATATTCCCTTTCTGTTTTTTACTTAAACAGTTTTGCAACTTTTTTAGCTCAAGACATAGCATGTTCTGCTAAAATGTTGCAAAATTTGTACAAAAATTTCAGGCGTACTTAAGATCAAAACAGGTAAACAAATAAAACAGACTCTTAAAAAAGGCACAAAATTAAAAGAAGAATAAGGCAAGAGTAAAAAAAAAGTCACCAAAAAAATGAAAAAAAAAAATACTGAATTGAACCATAAGACTAATCAGTAATGGTTTTAAAATGCTCAACTTCAGTTTCCTCATAGACCTTACGTCTTTGAATTTCAGCATTTTACCTGAGAAATGGAAAATTGTTTTAGTTAGCAAACATTAGCCCCGGTAACTCAATAACACACATATTTTTCCTGTAAATACATATGTGGTAAGTCTGTGCATGTAGAATTTATGTACAATCTTGTTCCCTGTCTGTATACATAGAATTATTGGCACTTCTGGGATCTATAAATGATGCTGCTCAGTGTTATTCGGGTAATTGGCATCATGCAACTTTATCATCATGTTCATCTCTGTTTGATCCACTCATTTTTTTTCTGGTCAGATTGACCATTAGATAATTTGATCATGAAGGGTTACAATGGTTGGAGCTCATGAAAGTCACATTGGTGTAAGGTGTGCATGTATCCCTCTCAAGTGGTTCCCCATCTTCTCTAAGAAAAACCTTGGCCTTAATCAAGTTGTCTAGTCCTGACCACAGGTGTCCTCAGAAGGAAAGCTGCTCTGGCCTTCAGGTCTATACTGTTCCTGATTTCAAATCCAACAATACCAACAATACACCACAGTAGAACAGTCCTGAGACCTAATTACAGCATAGGCCAATAGTAGCTCCAATAGACACCATATGTGGACCATCCTTCTACACTATGCCCACTTAGTGTCAAACCTCCCTACATACTTTTTCCTAGCTCTCCTCCTGGCAGTTCCAATGAGATATTGTGGTGGTGCAGCACCTCAGTATCACCACCCACATTTCTCTGTTAATTCTCTTCCTGGGGTCTAAGTCCACTAGTTGTACCATCTTCTGGAGCTGATGACAAAGAAAGCTGTCATTACCACAACCAAATGCAGCATCCTTACCTGGCAGTGCGGACGAGTGTACGTACCAAGGGGTGCAGCAGCACACCGCATGCCAAAATAACCAGAGTGCAAACACTCAAAATAGTCATTTTAAATTGCATTACTGCTATATAGACCATACTTTTAAGGTACTTATGGCACAAATTAGCCAATTCATGTTTGTCCACCAGGCACAATAAGGTGTACCCTACCTCCCATTCTATATATGCTTTTTTCATTTTTATTGCCCAGATGTAGTACTTTGCATTTTTTCCTGTTAAAAACCATTCTGTTAGTTGCTGCCCACTGCTCCAGTTTATTTAGATCTTTTTGAATCCTCTCTCTCTCTTCTCTAGTATTAGCTATCCCTCCTAGCTTTGCGTAACACAGCAACACTTTCCGATAAACAGTCTATGTGGTTTATTGAACGGCATAAACCATATAAGGCAACACAAAGAAAACAGTCTTCTATCAGATAGATCAGTGTTCACATTAGAGCTCCGCTCTCTCAGTTCTGAGGCCACACAGGCTGTGCCATGTCCAGTAACAGGCTCTATTGCCCCAACAGTTATTTCCCCCTGTCCGGGGTTACCTCTGCGTAGCTCCTGCTCCAGACGCCGACTCTTGATTGGTCCTTTCTTTCGGGGAAGCGGCCGTACTGGGCTCACCGTTCCGGACAGTGCCATATTCACTAGGCCACCTCATGGTTCCAGAACCACAGCCGGGCAGTGGCTTCCCCAAACGCAGGCCGTCACAGACTCTGCTCACACATGTGGACGGTCCGGGTGCTGTTCAGGGACTCCCAACACACCGGCCTCACAAGGTCCAAGGTCGCAGCAGGTGCTATTCAGGAAGGCAGCACACCTTACAACACCTAGACCTTCCAGGACCTTCCACCCTGAACCATTCAGGTACACACTCTCTCCCCCATGTGACCAGACCTCAGACACCAGAGGTGAGGTATGGATCACATGGTCATGACCTCACTAAAGGTCTTCTTTTCACACAGCCACAAACACACAGGCTTTATCCTGGGCATTCAGACACACGCCCCTAGGTGGTTTTGTAGGTGACTGGTCCCACTCATCTCACCAAGTCACCTGGAAGCTTTCCCTGATACACTGCAGCAAACCCTCAGCAGTACCTCTGCTGATCAACACATGTTCCAGCTTCCATCACAAGGCACCCACACTTGTGATACATATCGGTCATTCACAACCCTGCCGATCACCATTTTCCCTATTACAATGAAGGAACGCCTGCACGCATGTCCCATACAGTGCCCCCTAGCTGTCACAGGAGTCACTGCGTCACAATATATATATACTGTATTTTGCAGAGGTCCTAATTAAATTTAGCTACAGCCTCTTTAATAGCAAATCAGATTGTGCAAGAACTGCTAGAAGAGATTTCACCAGGATCTTTTCCATGCAAGGCTTTAGAGATCATTTATTACAGCAATGGAATGTACCCAGGAGGGTTTTAAAGCATCTCAATTTCTTTTGTCTCCATTTGTTTATTTGCCATGATTTTCTTGGAAAATTGTCCAAATCTACATAATATTGTGATTGAAATATTCACTGCAATAACTGATTCATGTATGTTATATTTAAGCATGATAACCATAAGAGAGTGTCCAGCTTTTACTAATTTTGTGATAATTAGTGTTTGGTAGCAATATGAGCTTCATTTTCTGATTTCCTGGGGTTCAAAACCCAAACATAGCCATGGATTTAAAAAATCATTATGGCTGCCTGTGACCTTAGTTGCTTTCTTCATACTGCCTTATTTTTTTTAAGATTTTCCTGGCACATAAAAAAAATATTTTAATCTTTTGTAAATGCAAATTTTAGTGAAATGTATTTTAGTAAGTACCATAAGTTATGCACCTCACTATCATGATCCAGATCTAAGATAAACCCTGATCTTCAGCTACAAAATCCCGGCTAGAAAAAATAACAGCATTTCCTGTACCGATAGAAGACCCGAATTAAGGGAGCTGGATGGCTGGTCATTTTAATACCTAGGCCAGTGATGGCGAACCTTTCTGAGACCGAGTGCCCAAACTGCAACCTAAAACCCAATTATTTATGAAGAAGTGCCAACACGTGCCAAATGCCCCATCATGATCCCCTTCATGTAGAAATATGCCCCATCATGATCCTCTTCATGCAGAAATATGCCCCATCATGATCCCCTTCATGTAGAAATATGTCCCATCATGATCCCCTTCATGTAGAAATATGCCCCATCATGATCCCCTTCATGCAGAAATATGTCCCATCATGACCCCCTTCATGTAGAAATATGCCCCATCATGATCCCCTTCATGCAGAAATATGCCCCATCATGATCCCCTTCATGTAGAAATATGTCCCATCATGATCCCCTTCATGTAGAAATATGTCCCATCATGATCCCCTTCATGTAGAAATATGTCCCATCATGATCCCCTTCATGTAGAAATATGTCCCATCATGATCCCCTTCATGTAGAAATATGCCCCATCATGATCCCCTTCATGCAGAAATATGTCCTATCATGATCCCCTTCATGTAGAAATATGCCCCATCATGATCCCCTTCATGCAGAAATATGCCCCATCATGATCCCCTTCATGCAGAAATATGCCCCATCATGATCCCCTTCATGTAGAAATATGCCCCATCATGATCCCCTTCATGTAGAAATATGCCCCATCATGATCCCCTTCATGTAGAAATATGCCCATGCCCCATCATGATCCCCTTCATGTAGAAATTGTCCATTCCACCACCTCCATTTCCTCCTCCCTGTCACACCATCATTGCCCTCTTCCCCAACACCATCATTGCCCTCTCCCCATCACTCCCACAATTGACCCTCTCCCCATAATTGGCCCTCTCCCCATCACTGGCCCTCTCCCCATCACTCCCTTCATTGGCCCTCTCCCCATCATTGACACACACACACAAACACCACAGCAGCTTCACTGGCACAGCAGCCACACTCACCTCTCCGCGCCCCAGCAGCTTCTTTCCTCTCACTGGCACAGTGGCTGCAGAGCTGAATGATGATGTCATCCTGCCACGGCCACGCCGCTCAATGTGTGAGGCAGGAAGCTGCAGCTCCTGAACAAGGATGAGGCGATGCCGTGTTCCAGCTGAGAGGGCTCTGCGTGCCCTTTCTGGCATGCGTGCCATAGGTTCGCCATCACTGACCTAGGCCAACCCAATTCTCTCTTTGTACATCGGTGTGGAAACAAAAGGGGGCTGGTTTAGCTATTAAAATGAGAGGCCAGCCCATGAACATTTCAGCTGAATGGTGGCTCAGTGGTTATCATTGTTGCTTTCCAACAGGTTCAGATCCCACCAAGGACAACATCTGCAAGGAGTTTGTATGTTCTTTTGGTTTTCTTCCCATGCTCCAAAGACATACTGATAGGGAATATAGATTGTGAGCCCCAATGGGGACAGTGAAAATAATGTCTGTAAAGCGCTGCGAAATATGATAGTCCTATATAAGCAAAGCATAATAATCAAGTCAGAATTAGAGTTGAGCGATACCGTCCGATACTTCAAAGTATCGGATCGGAATGGATCGGCCGATCTTAAAAAAAAGTATCGGTATCGCCGATTCCGATACCGGAAGTCCCATTCAAGTCTATGGGACTTCCGGTATCGGAATAAGAAAAATCCTGTTTTTCCCTTGTACAGCCTCTCTGGGGTCTGTACGGGCCTTTCGGGGGGCTGTGCCGGCCTGCCAGGGGGTCTGTGCAGGCTCCAGGGGGCTGTGCCGGCCTGCCGGGGGGCTGTGCCGGCTTCGGGGGTCTGTGCAGGCATCGTCCGATGGGACTACAAGTCCCATCGGGCGATGCCTGCTACCATGACAGTGATTGACACATTAGCCAATGATGGGACAGTAGTAGTCCCATCATCCGGCTAATGTGTTGAATGTAAAAAAAAAAAAAAAAAATTACATGCTACATACATGCTACATACATACAACATGCATACTACATACATGCTACATTCATACTACATACTACATACATGCTACATTCATACTACATATATACTACATGCAACATACATACTACATATATACTACATGCATGCAACATGCATACTACATATATACTACATGCAACATACATACTACATATATACTACATGCAACATACATACTACATATATACTACATGCATGCAACATGCATACTACATATATACTACATGCTACATACTACATATATACTACATACATACTGCATGCTACATACATACTACATGCTACATACACACCACATACATACTACATACATACTACATGCTACATATATACTACATATATACTACATGCTACATACATACTACATATATGCTACATACATACTACATACATACTACATGCTACATACATACTACATATATACTACATACATACTACATGCATGCTACATACATACTACATGCTACATACATACCACATACATACTACATACATACTACATGCTACATACATACTACATATATACTACATGCATGCTACATACATACTGCATGCTACATGCATGCTACATACATACTACATACATACTACATGCTACATACATACCACATATATACTACATACATACTACATACAATACATTCATGTGGGAAATTCCCACACAGCAATGGCATAAAGTGAGACTAGGGACTTTTTTTTTTTTAAGTGGCGGAGGAATACAGTGCGGAAGGATACCTACCTTCCGTCATTGGATTCCTGCAGCCCGTAGAGAACGGCAGCAACAGCTGATGCTGCAGTTCTCTACCCAAGATCGTCGTGGGACACACTCGTGGACTGCTTCGGATCGTGGGTGAGTATTTTTGTGGTTTGTTATGTTAATATTTATTCCGTAAAAGACAATGGCTTCGGGGAACAATGTGACAAGTATTGGTAAGTATGTTACTCTATGTTATATGTACTGTATGTCTATGTATGTATTGTATGAATGTATTGTATGTAGTATGTATGTAGTATATATGTGGTATGTATGTAGCATGTAGTATGTATGTAGTATGTATGTAGCATGCATGTAGCATGCAGTATGTATGTAGCATGCATGTAGTATATATGTAGTATGTATGTAGCATGTAGTATGTATGTAGTATGTATGTGGTATGTATGTAGCATGTAGTATGTATGTAGCATGCATGTAGTATGTATGTAGTATGTATGTAGTATATATGTAGTATGTATGTAGCATGTAGTATGTATGTAGCATGCATGTAGTATATATGTAGTATGTATGTAGCATGTAGTATGTAGCATGCATGTAGTATATATGTAGTATGTATGTAGCATGTAGTATGTATGTAGCATGCATGTAGTATATATGTAGTATGTATGTAGCATGTAGTATGTATGTAGCATGCATGTAGTATGTATGTAGTATGTATGTAGTATGTATGTGGTATGTATGTAGCATGTAGTATGTATGTAGCATGCATGTAGTATGTATGTAGTATGTATGTAGTATGTAGCATGTATGTAGTATGTATGTGGTATGTATGTAGCATGTAGTATGTATGTAGCATGCATGTAGTATGTATGTAGTATGTATGTAGTATATATGTAGTATGTATGTAGCATGTAGTATGTATGTAGCATGCATGTAGTATATATGTAGTATGTATGTAGCATGTAGTATGTAGCATGCATGTAGTATATATGTAGTATGTATGTAGCATGTAGTATGTATGTAGCATGCATGTAGTATATATGTAGTATGTATGTAGCATGTAGTATGTATGTAGCATGCATGTAGTATGTATGTAGTATGTATGTAGTATGTATGTGGTATGTATGTAGCATGTAGTATGTATGTAGCATGCATGTAGTATGTATGTAGTATGTATGTAGTATGTATGTGGTATGTATGTAGCATGTAGTATGTATGTAGCATGCATGTAGTATGTATGTAGTATGTATGTGGTATGTATGTAGCATGTAGTATGTATGTACAATGCATGCAGTATGTATGTAGTATGCATGTAGTATATATGTAGTATGTATGTAGCATGCATGTAGTATATATGTAGTATGTATGTATGTAGTATGTATGTAGTATATATGTAGCATGTAGTATGTATGTAGCATGCATGTAGTATATATGTGTTATGTATGTAGTATGTATGTGGTATATATGTGGTATGTATGTAGTATGTATGTAGTATGTATGTAGTATGTATGTGGTATGTATGTAGTATGTATGTAGCATGTAGTATGTATGTAGCATGCATGTAGTATGTATGTAGTATTTTTTTTTTTTTTTTAACATTTAACACATTAGCCGGATGATGGGACTACTACTGTCCCATCATTGGCTAATGTGTCAATCACTGTCATGGTAGCAGGCATCGCCAGATGGGACTTGTAGTCCCATCGGACGATGCTTGCACAGAACCCCGGACATCAGCACAGCCCCCCGGCAGGCCGGCACAGCCCCCCGGCAGGCCGGTACAGACCCCCACAGGGTGCACAGACCACCGGCAGGCCGGCACAGCCCCCCGGCAGGCCGGTACAGACCCCCACAGGGTGCACAGACCACCGGCAGGCCGGCACAGCCCCCCGGCAGGCCGGTACAGACCCCGGGCAGTCCACACAGCCCCCCGGCAGGCCGGCAGAGACCCCCGGAAGGCCCGAAATGACGGCGCATCATGATGCGCACACACCGCGCATCATGATGACGTCAGGCTGTCAATCAACTTTGAACTTCCGATTCCGATGCCGACTTCCGATATTGAAAAAATATCGGAAGTCGGTATCGGAATTCCGATACAGCAAGTATCGGCCGATACCCGATACTTGCGGTATCGGAATGCTCAACACTAGTCAGAATACCTTTCTGACCTAAGGTATATTACAGTAAGTTGCGTACGTTAACAATTTAAGGACATTTAACCACTTTTTTTACTTTTCAATTGTATTTACTAATATAAATATGGAACTGGCACCTATGTCTAATTTTATACCCCTCTCTATCGACTACATCAGCTTTTTTCTCCCATTAGTTCTGATATACATATTCTCTAACTCTTGTTCTTCATTAAAGGAGGAAGAGGATGATGGATTGCCCAAAAAGAAGTGGCCTACAGTGGATGCATCTTATTATGGAGGACGAGGAGTTGGAGGAATCAAAAGAATGGAGGTATTTCATATTTTGTACTGACCTTATATATGTCCTGTGTTTCTGCACATTTCCCGGAGATATAAAGCGGAGACTGTCTTAATACTACTGTCATGGCCAAAAGTTTTGAGAATGACACAAATATTATATTTTCACGTGATCTGCTGCCCTCTGGTTTTTATGTGTGTTTGTCAGATGTTTTTATCACATACAGAAATTTAATTGCAATCATATTATGAGTAACAAAAGGTTATATTGACAGTTAGAATGAGTTAATGCAGCAAGTCAATATTTGCAGTGTTGACCCTTCTTCTTCAGGACCTCAGCAATTCTCCCTGGCATGCTCTCAATCAACTTCTGGATCAAATCCTGACTGATAGCAGTCCATTCTTGCAAAATCAATGCTTTTATTTTGTCTGAATTTGAAGGTTTTTGTTTGGCCACCCGTCTCTTGATGGTTGACCACAAGTTCTCAATGGGATTAAGATCTGGGGAGTTTCCAGGCCATGGTCCCAAAATCTCTATGTTTTGTTCCCTGAGCCATTTAGTTATCACCTTTGCTTTATGGCAAGGTGCTCCATCATGTTGAAAAAGGCATTGTTGATCGCCAAACTGCTCTTGGACGGTTGGGAGAAGTTGCTCTCGGAGGACATTCTGGTACCATTCTTTATTCATGGCTGTGTTTTTAGGCAAGACTGAGAGAGCCCATTCCCTTGGCTGAGAAGCAACCCCACACAAGAATGGTTTCAGGATGCTTGACAGTTGGCATGAGACAAGACTGGTGGTAGCGCTCACCTGGTCTTCTCCGAATAAGCCGTTTTCCAGATGTCCCAAACAATCGAAAAGGGGATTCATCAGAGAAAATGACTTTACCCCAGTCCTCAGCAGTCCACTCCCTGTACCTCTTGCAGAATATCAGTCTGTCCATGATGTTTTTCCTGGAGAGAAGTGGCTTCTTTGCTGCCCTCCTTGAGACCAGTCCTTGCTCCAAGAGTCTCCGCCTCACAGTGCGTGCAGATGCACTCACACCTGCCTGCTGCCATTCCTGAACAAGCTCTGCACTGCTGGTAGCCCGATCCCGCAGCTGAAACACTTTTAAGAGACGGTCCTGGCGCTTGCTGGTCTTTCTTGGGCGCCCTGGAGCCTTTTTGGCAACTCTCTCCTTGAAGTTCTTGATGATGCGATAGATTGTTGACTGAGGTGCAATCTTTCTAGCTGCGATACTCTTCCGTGTTAGGCCATTTTTGTGCAGTGCAATGATGACTACACGTGTTTCTTTAGAGATAACCATGGTTAACAGAAGAGAAACAATGATGCCAAGCACCAGCCTCCTTTTAAAGTGTCCAGTGGTGTCATTCTTACTTAATCATGACAGATTGATCTCCAGCCCTGTCCTCATCAACACCCACACCTGTGTTAATGGAGCAATCACTGAAACGATGTTAGCTGGTCCTTTTATGGCAGGGCTGCAATGATGTTGAAATGTGTTTTGGGGGATAAAGTTCATTTTCTAGGCAAATATTGACTTTGTAAGTAATTGCTGTTAAGCTGATCACTCTTTATAACATTCTGGAGTATATGCAAATTGCCATTAGAAAAAATGAAGCAGTAGACTTTGTAAAAATTAATATTTGTGTCATTCTCAAAACTTTTGGCCATGACTGTAGCCTCTATACTGGATCCAGGGTAAGTAAGAATTTAATTCAATTTATATGCATAGAGATTAGATTGATGTCTTAGCAAAGTCACTTTCCCACAAATATTCTCATGAAGTGAACTGCACAGAATACCCTGGCACCAAAGTAAGGGAGGTTTCTTCAAAATAGGAATTAGAGAGGCTGGGCCATAGAGTCTTAGTGCACTTTGATATTTCTTGACCCTTGGGAGTAGCTAGGTAACTTCTAAGAATTCTTCTGTCTTTTAAAAACCCTGGTTCTTTAATATTCTCAACTTCAAAGATTATAGAATACACCCAAACCAACCAATGCTTTCTGAAAATTTTAACTTTTTTAGTTAGGCAAAGCCATGAGAATATATTTTGGGGAATGTTTCATTTACCATATATACTTATAAAAGGTAACTTCTTCAATGAGTAGTGGGAATCTTATTTCCCTATCTCAGACTAGTGCTAGTTTCATAGAAACCAATGATATATGCTAAGTTTTTACTGCATGAGAAGAACCCTACATGCCACAGAGAGAACATATTGTATATTCCGTGACTCCAGTACTGGAAAACAACCCTTCTACCCACAAAGCCATCATGGTGTCCCCTTTCCAGTTACACTGTAATACAAAGTTTGTTATAAATTTATGAACCCATAGTTTTAGTATTTTAGTTGTTTTCTAAAACTTATTATCGTATCTTTAGGTGCGTTGGGGGGAGAAAGGTTCTACTGAAGAAGGAGCCAAGTTAGAAAAAGCCAAAAATGCCAAAGTGAAGATGCCAGAACAGGAGTACGAATTTCCGTCTCCAAAGATACTCAACATCAATTATGGGAGGTCAAGCTCTTCCCGGAAGTGGTATTCCCCAATTAAGGTAGGATCAGTAGACTAATAATCAGCAATTTTCTGAGCTCATGCACATGACTGTATAAAAAATTGTTGTTAATCAGCATTCTACATGGATTCACAAATTTATATAGGGTACAACATTTTGGACTGTACATTCCTGTATGGTTTTCAGTATGGGTGTGATATATTTAGTCCTTCATTAGTCACCTTTGCAGCATCTATGCCTTTCAAAGAGATGTCGTCCATTTTTCAGAGATTTTTGTGGTGGTGAATAATGAAGCTGGTGACATTTGAACTGGTTTTGCCCATAACAGGGAAAATACTGTGCGGAGAAGATTATATATGTCATGTCGATGACATAGGAGATGTCATTCACATCAATGTGTTTAACAACATTTCATCACAGAGTTTGTATAGTCCAAACAGTTGAATAAAAAAAATAAAGTCCAGCTCACTAGAACGTGAATCGGAGCATGAAACCGCCGTGTCAAGGCGTGGAACATTGCACAATAGAATAGAATCCAGCTCAACGATGAAGTGAAAAAAATCCAATACTTTATTCACTTGAGAGTTTCAAGAATAGAGGATAAAAGTATCAGCATAGATAACAGCAAACAATGAGTTATCAACGCATTTCAGATGTCGCAGCACCCTTAGTCATGACTAAAGCCCCCGTCTCACATAGCAAGATCGCTGAAGCGTCACCGATTTTGTGACGCAACAGCGATCTCACCAGCGATCTTGCTACATGTGACATGCAGCAGCGAATGGCCCCCCTGCTGGATATCGCTGATCGTGCTTGAATGTCCTGGGCAACTTTTTCATCGTCGGTGTCCCGCTGGCCAGCGCGCATCGCTGTGTCTGACGCCGACGAGCAACCTCGTTGGCGATGCAGGACTCAGGGATGCAGGTGGGAATCATCAGGAAAGCTGCTGTGTGACAAGGTACCAACGA
The DNA here is from genome assembly GCF_039654945.1 of Dendrobates tinctorius. NCBI lineage: Eukaryota > Metazoa > Chordata > Amphibia > Anura > Dendrobatidae > Dendrobates > Dendrobates tinctorius. Next base: position 120,488,126 of record NW_027361690.1, on the reverse strand, counting down.
CCGCCAAGGTCGTTATACGGATCGCCGGATCGTTGCTGTCGCTGAAGAGCTCTGCCTGTTTGGCAGCTTACTAGCGATCATGTAGTGACGCACCAGCGATCCCTACCAGGTCATATCGTTGTCTGGATCGCTGATGCGTTGCTATGTGAAACGGGACCCTAAGTGTGCTGCGACACCTGAAATGCGTCGAGCTGGATTCTCTTCTATTGTGCAATGGTCCAAACACTCCAGACAGTACTGTAGATTTCGAGCACTTCATTTTCTAAGATATGCAAGTTAGCGGGATCTAAGAGATATAACTTTGGGAAGGAATTTCAAGCCAGAAAGCATAGTGGCAGCAGTTTAAAAAGGAAAAATATGGTAACCATTGCAAAAAATGATTAGTGGAGGTCATTAAGGGGTTACTGGAATGACATCATATACTTTAATCAATCTGATAAAACTTCTGTTTGTTAACGTAACTGGAGTCTACTAAACACTCAAATTGCTGGGCATGAGTTTCATGCAAATGATATAAAAATGGTTCTCAAGTTCTATCTTTGTGCCCAAAATAAATGTTACACCTCATGTTTGGCAAAAAAACCACAGTGAAACCGTGGCGAAAGGAAATGTTCACAGATATTTTTGGACATGCTTGAAAATTTTCTTGAGGCCAAAAGAAGAGGTCACAAGGGTGTAACAAACATTGCTGGTCTACGAGGTTTCTTGGTGCGCACCCGGCATGTTCTCCTGGAGGAGCACTCAATGTAGCTGAGAAAACATTACAATAGTGTTCAGTGACTGTTGTACAAAGTGTCCTGTCATTACAAACTCACATTTACTAACAAGAAGGAATTAATTGTGTTCATGAAATGAAGAATTACTTCATGGCTCCTCTGTCATTGGGAACCCTTGTCCTCCACCATCTTAATCTAGCACTGCTTCCCAAAATTACAGCAGCTCACCACCGCAACCACATTTAGAAAGTACTGATTCTCTTTGCAGAGATCTAGCTGATCTATTTCTTTCTATGGAAAAGCAACAAAAAAATGCAAAATAATTTTCCATCAGAAGTTGAAAATTGTCTCTCTATTCCGTGTATAGGTGTCTAACCTGCAAGTCAAAATCTGACCCACTATGCTGTTGTGAAGTATGACAGGGGTGAAACCAAAAACATCGTAGTACCACCAACCAGACTCCTGCTCTGTAGAGATGAGGAGTATCAATTATTAAAAAATCAGATGTGTGTCTCTGGTTTGGATGATAACATTCACTTACTTATACACTTTATAGAGTAGGAGAACACAGGGTATGGAGTCTGTTGTGAGTTCATTTTCCCCTCCGTCACTGAGGCCTGGTGAACTCCCTATTCTAGTGAAGGAAGGTAGTGAGCCTGATTATCAGACACCTGGGACTAATGAAGACGATTGGCTGAGTGGAGTCACTGACTGGATTTAAGGCAGCCTACGCCCTTTCTGCCCTGCGGGTGATTTCTCTGTGGACTCTTGGACACCAGTCTGATTCCTGCTCTCCTAAAGCTAAGTTTTCTGTTTTGCCTTTTGCATCTAAGATTTGTTTTTGTTTTTCTTGCTTTTTGGATTCTGCCACTCCCTGCTGGAGTGTGCAGTGTTCCGTGAGCTCTGTCTTCTGAAGGTACCTGAGTGCTGATTTAGTTTTTGAAGCTTAGTTGCTTCAGGGCCATTTTTTATCAGCTTGTTGGCTTTTGTCTCTGATAGGGTTTTGGCAGATTGCAGACAGCAGCTTTCCTATCCGTTCCTATCTAGGTAGTTTTTGGGCCCCGTCTTTGCTCAGCCTGTCTTTCTGTCTGTGTAAGTGTTTTCATCTTGCTTCACCGTCATTATATGTGGGGGGCTGCCTATTGCTTTGGGGTCTGCTCTGGGGCAGTTAGATTTCCCCTTTCCTTCTTTAGGCCTATTTATCTCTCCGGCTGTGATCGAGGGGTCTAGGTCATCTTAGGAACCCCCCACGGCTACTGCTAGTTGTGTTGATAGGTTCAGGGGTCTGCAATCTGATAGTTGCCAACTTCTCTGGTTTTCAGGACTTAGCTAGCATTTCTGTTTTTGCCTCCTACAGTGACTCAATCATAACAGAATCACCCGCCCAACGGCAGATCCTGGGGTACTCAATAGCAGGAAAGAATTGTGTTTAAAAAAAAAAAAGTGTATATTCTTTCCTCTATATCTCTGAGGCCGTAGGGGGAATTTTTTTTTCTCTCAATGGAGATAAAGCAAGTGTCTGATCGTGTGGAGCAGCTCGCTGCTGAACTGCGAGGAATTTCCGCCTATCTTGCTCGTTCACATGCTGTTGAACCAAAGAACCCCACACCTGATGTAATTTTTGGGGATCGATCTAAATTTTTGAGTTTCAAAAATAATTGTAAATTATCTTTTGCTTTGAAGCCTAACTCGTCAGGGAGCCCCGCGCAGCAGGTTAAAATTGTCATCTCTTTGCTCCGCGGCGATCCCCAGGATTGGGCGTTTTCTTTGAAACCAGATGACCCTATTCTGACTAATGTGAACGCATTTTTTCAAGCCTTGGGGTTGCTGTACGATGAACCTAATGCTATTGATCAGGCTGAAAAGACCCTGTTAGCATTGAACCAGGGTCGAGAATCTGCAGAGTTGTACTGTCAAAAGTTCCGAAAGTGGGCGGTCCTTACTACCTGGAATAATAGTTCTTTGGCTGCTCTCTTTCGGAAGGGTTTGTCAGAAGCCGTAAAAGATACTATGGTGGGATTTCCTGTTCCCTCTGGTCTGGACGATTCTATGTCTTTAGCTATTCAGGTTGATCGGCGTTTACGTGAACGCAGGATTACACGAGAGGTGTTGCCACCGGTTGAACAGACGTCTGAACCTATGCAATGTGATAGAGTTTTGTCTAAGGCGCAACGTCAGGAATTCAGAAGGCGTAATAAGCTGTGTTTTTTCTGTGGAGATGCCTCACATGTTATTTCTGTTTGTCCTAAACGTGAGAAACGCTTTGCACACACGTTTTCTGTTGGTGGGGTTCAGCCTAAGTTTTTTTTGGCGATTACTCTGATCTGTTCCCTGTCCACATTTTCCGCCAAGGCTTTTGTGGATTCGGGAGCAGCGCTAAACCTAATGGACTTGGATTTTGCTAAACGTTGTGGATTTCCGTTGACACCTCTGCAGACGCCTATCCCTTTGAGGGGGATTGATGCTACCCCTCTGGCTAAAAATAAACCTCAGCTTTGGACCCAGTTGGTCATGTGGGTCGCCCCAGACCACCAAGAAAATTGCAGATTTTTGGTGTTGTATGGTCTGCATGATGCCGTTGTTCTGGGGTTTCCCTGGTTGCAGATTCATAATCCAGTTTTGGATTGGAAGTCTGTGTCTGTGGTGAGTTGGGGTTGCCGGTGTACCTTTAGTGAGGCTCCGGTTTTTTCCACCTCTCCTCAGTCGCATGAGGTTCCTCACTATTTGGCGGACTACTATGATGCATTTAGTGAGAATGAGTCTGCGTCCTTGCCTCCTCATAGGAGTTATGACTTGAACTAAACCCGGGGTGTAAATTTCCTAAGGGTCGGCTCTTCAATTTATCTGTACCCGAGCACGAGGCTATGCGGTCCTATATTAAGGAGGCGTTGGAGAAGGGTCATATTAGACCATCCTCTTCACCCTTAGGTGCCGTTTTTTTTTTTGTGGCCAAGAAGGATGGTTCTTTAAGGCCTTGTATTGATTATCGTGCCCTCAATAAAATTACTATTAAATATCAGTATCCGTTACCCCTGATTTCGGATCTATTCTCTAGAGTCAGAGGTGCTTGCTGGTTTACCAAGCTTGACCTCAGGGGGGCGTATAATCTTATCCGCATTAAGCAGGGGGATGAATGGAAGACGGCGTTTAATACTCCGGAGGGACATTTTGAGTACCTGGTGATGCCTTTTGGGCTCACTAATGCCCCTTCTGTCTTCCAGTGCTTCATGAACGATATTTTCCGAGACTTTGTCGATAAATTTTTGATTATCTATCTGGATGATATTTTGATCTTCTCCAAGGATTGGGATTCTCATGTGGAACATGTTCGGACTGTGTTCCGGATCTTGAGAGAGAATTCTCTGTATGTCAAAGGATCAAAATGCCTTTTTGGAGTACAGAGAATTTCTTTTTTGGGATTTATTTTGTCGCCGTCAACTATTGAAATGGACCCGGCCAAGGTACAGGCCATTTATGATTGGGTTCAGCCCACTTCTTTGAAGGCCCTCCAGAAGTTTTTGGGTTTTGCTAATTTTTATCGGAAATTTATAGCAAAATTTTCTAGTATTGCCAAACCATTGACTGACCTGACCAGGAAGGGTGCGGATGTGTTGAATTGGTCTCCGGAGGCGGTTGCTTCCTTTCAGGAGCTGAAGCGTAGATTTACCTCCGCCCCGGTTTTGCGGCAACCTGATGTCTCACTCCCGTTCCAGGTAGAGGTGGATGCTTCTGAGATAGGTGCAGGAGCGGTGTTGTCCCAAAAGGATCCGGTAACATCTAAAATGAATCCCTGTGCTTTCCCGTAAGTTCTCTTCATCTGAACGTAACTATGATGTGGGGAATCGGAAACTGTTGGCCATGAAATGGGCATTTGAGGAGTGGAGACATTGGTTGGAGGGAGCCAAACATCAAGTTGTGGTCCTCACTGACCACAAAAATTTGATTTACCTAGAGTCGGCTAAACGCTTGAACCCTAGACAGGCTAGGTGGGCCTTGTTTTTTACACGTTTTGATTTTGTGGTCTCTTTCCTTCCTGGAACAAAGAATGTCAAGGCAGACGCCCTCTCTAGGAGTTTCTTTGCTGATTCTCCTGTGGTGACCAAGCCTGCCACCATCTTAGGCGAAGGGGTAGTTTTTTCTGCCATCTCGCCCGATTTGAGACTTGCTCTGCAAGAGTTCCAGGAGGACAAACCTGAGCATTGCCCCAGTGGAAAGTTGTATGTTCCTGACCAGTGGAAGAAGAGAGTGATGTCTGAAGTTCATTGCTCTGCATTGGCTGGTCATCCAGGTATTTTTGGTACTAGAGATCTGGTGAGTCGCTCTTTTTGGTGGCCCACCTTGTCTCATGATGTCATTTTGTGCAGTCCTGTGGGACTTGCTCCCGGTCTAAATCTTGTTCTCGCTCTAGTGGGTTGTTGATGCCTTTGCCGGTCCCCAGGAGGCCATGGACCCATATTTCAATGGATTTCATCTCTGATATGCCGGTCTCTCAAAGAATGACTGTTATTTGGGTGATTTGTGATAGGTTCTCTAAGATGGTTCATCTTGTACCACTCCCTAAGTTGCCATCTTCCTCTGAGTTGGTGCCTCTGTTTTTGCAACAGGTGGTTCGCTTGCACGGGATTCCTGAGAACATTGTATCTGACAGAGGAGTTCAATTTGTGTCTAAATTTTGGAGGACGTTCTGTTCCAAGTTGGGAATTCAGTTGTCCTTCTCCTCTGCTTTTCACCCTCAGACCAATGGGCAGACAGAGAGAACAAACCAGACCTTGGAGTCGTATTTGAGATGTTTTATTTCCGCTGATCAGGATGATTGGGTTTCATTTTTGCCCTTGGCCGAATTTGCTTTAAATAATAGAGCTAGTTCTGTCACTTTGATGTCACAGAGAAATCACCCGCAGGGCAGAAAGGGCGTAGGCTGCCTTAAATCCAGTCAGTGACTCCACTCAGCCAATCGTCTTCATTAGTCCCAGGTGTCTGATAATCAGGCTCACTACCTTCCTTCACTAGAATAGGGAGTTCACCAGGCCTCAGTGACGGAGGGGAAAATGAACTCACAACAGACTCCATACCCTGTGTTCTCCTACTCTATAAAGTGTATAAGTAAGTGAATGTTATCATCCAAACCAGAGACACACATCTGATTTTTTAATAATTGATACTCCTCATCTCTACAGAGCAGGAGTCTCCCACTGAGGGGGCACAATACAATTTTTATGTCTGTATAGCCAATATGTCCATTTTGCTCAAGCTGCTGATAATTATGAAGGTGCCACGTACAATGAGTGCAGAGGGTGACCCCACTATTGATATGTGTAAATATCGAGCAAATGTGTGGAGGGTATACTGGTGGAGGGACAGAAAATTTATATTGTATATAATATTTAGGGCGCAGTAAAACAACAGAATAAATCGGACCAAGATCAGACCGCAGTACTCGGACTGGCCGCGATTCTCCCATCCAGTGTCGGACTGGAGCACCTTGGGCCCACCATAGAAAATCATTCTTGGGGCCCACTATGTAGCTACATAGAAATAAATACAAGACTACCAATTAAAACGCGCTAATATCAGGGTATAATATAAGGTAGTACACATCTTAATTATGTAGCAGGGGTTGGGGTAGCCACCCTCATAGAATATAACCACAAAAATGTCCAAAAACATACTAATGCGGTAGGGGAACCTTCACCATAAAGGACTTCCCAGCATGCATAAAGTACAGGGGCGTGTGAAATACATAGACCAAAAAGTGGATACAAAGTATCTTGAACACACCACTCAGAAAGAGAGATATATCATAAAAAAAAAAAAAATTTTATTAAGTAAATTCATATCATTGATAAATAGACAAACAAAATACAAGTAAGAGGAAGGAATATGTACCCAAGTGAAATACACACAAATACAGGAATAAAGGAATGGATACAAGTAATGGTAAAGTGCAAAAATATATCAGCATGTAAGCATATATCCACCTAGACCCATAGTGGTCTGTAAAGTGCAAAGTGCCATATAGAGGAAAAAATCCCCATGCTGGTAATCACATACAACATGAGCACATACCCATCTAATCGCCTGTTCACAGAATTCCTGGAGTCCGACGTACGTTTCGCCTTTTTAGCTTTTTCAAGGAAATTGTGTGTGTCATGACTTGAGACCTGTTTGATTTATATAGTGAACCCACCCAGTCATGGGCCAATCCTCCGCCGCGTACATCACTGCCACCCCCCCGTGGTTCATTGAACATCTCATTTAAAGGTTTGTGATTTTGAGGCTTATTGTATTCAAAACCACCCCCTCCATTGGTGTACATGGTGCTGGGAATAGTAGTTTTTTTTACTGTTATAATCAGGCCTTTCACTCATTATATTGTCTCATGCACATAATGTGTGGTTGTTTATATTTTTGAGTTGGTCTGTTTGCTATTTATTCATTTTGACTACCGCCATAAGGGGCTTTTGTTGTGGGAGAGTCATTATATCGTTATCTCATGATTTTGACATGATTGCACTTCTTGCATCTGTTTAATGTTTTTAATGTTTTGCCGTGTTGTATATGTGTCTTGAATTAATAAAAATTTATCTTTTTATACCTCCTGGAGTTCCCAGATTTGGATATACTGCTTTTCTTTCCCTTTTCATGTGCTTTTGAGTATATCTTTGGTGAACCCGCCAGTAATATTTAGTTGTGCCCTCCATTCAATCTTACAAATGAAATGCTGGTCACTCATCCATGCTGCTGCTTAATTTATTATTTGTGGGACTGATGGATAACTAAGCACTATCCGTATGTCCTTCAGTCCCCTATAGAAAAATTTGAGAAAATGACCTGCACGACACTCAGACAGGGAATTTCGGGCTCTTATCATTATCATTTCGTGTTGCAGTAGTCAGCCCATCTGTAATTATAAAGGGAAACCTACGGTATTCTGTGGATAGGTGCAAAGTTTTTATTTTGGAATAATTCCTTTAATATTCAGCAATAATAAATCAGTATAGCAGATATACAGGGAAGGTGAAGTGATAGGCAGTTAGGTGTAGGGTCTCAGTATGGCTTTAGAGGTCTAAGACCATTAAACGACATCTCTGGTAAATGGATTTCCTTGCAAGCAAATTGTCATATTTTGTGAAAATTTTTCTCCAAATGCTATGAATAATATAGGCGAAACATCCTGTCCATGGTTCCCGGTTATCCTCCTTTGCAGATGAATTTTATCACCATATGTTCCTCCAGTCTTTTGCCTACATCCTGCCATTACAAACTATTTTCTATATACCTTATTGCTTTTCTAGGAAATTTCTCAGGACGAAAGACAAAATAATTTTTTACTATGAAGCAATTTCCTTGACTACGTTTTTGGAGCAGAGGGAAAGGATTAAGGGTTTTGATTTCGTAACATTTTCATGAATTTGTTGCACAATGGCTTTAGATGTTTAATATAAATAGGATTGGATGTTTTGAGGATTACTCATCTGTTTATACCGTGTGATAGACAATAAACCTAAACAGCTCACACGTTGTTGGCTAGTAATAGACAAATAAGGACGTTGATTAGAACACCAGAACTAATGGTGGCATAGTTTAAGACCAGGACTAATGGTGGCATAGTTTAAGACCAGGACTAATGGTGTCATACAGTGGCATGTAAAAGTTTGGCCACCCCTGGTCGAAATTACTGTTATTGTGAACAGTTAAGCAAATTAAAGATGAAATAATCTCTAAAGGCCATAAAGTTAAAGATGACACATTTCCTTTGTATTTTAGTCAAAAAAATATGTACAGCTCTGGCAAAAACTAAGAGACCACTGCACAGCTTTATAAAAATCAGCTTCTCTACATGTCTGACAGCCATTCCATTCCAGTGTCAGCTGAATTCCAACCTCATTCTCCTTAATGTGCTTCTGATTAGGTGATCACCTGAACCAAGTCTTATTTAACAAATGAAAGTATGAAAAAAACCCTGTTGTGGTGTTCACACTCCACTTGCAATAGGACAAGCTGGACGGCAAAACAAGTGCTAGTAATATTCCAAAATTAATAGGAATGAAAAAATAACTTTTAACCATGCCAAAGGAGTTGAAAGAAAAAGTCTTGAGTGAGGAAAAGAAGGGCTCAATTCTGGGTTTACTAGCAGAGGGATACAGTGAGCGTCATGTTGCTTCCATCATTAAAATTTCTAAGATGGCAGTCCATTACAACGAGGTCAAGAAGGAGACATTGGAGACAACAAAGCTACAGACCAGCAGAGGGCAAAAACAGCTCTCCACTGACCGGGATGACCGTCATCTTATTCGAATGTCACTCAGCAACCATAGGATGACATCAAGTGACCTACAAAAGGAATGGCAAATGGCAGCTGGGGTGAAGTGCATGGCAAGAACAGTTTGTATCAGGCTCCTAGAGACAGGGCTCAAGTCATGTAAAGGTAGAAAAAAGCCTTTCATCAATGAGAAGCAAAGGAGAGCCAGGCTGAAGTTTGCAAAAGACCATAGCGGACTGGAGTAAGGTAATCTCTGATGAGTCTAATTTTCAGCTTTTCCCAACACCTGGTCGTCTAATGGTTAGACAGAGACCTGGTGAGGTGTACAAGCCACAGTGTCTTGCACCCACTGTAAAATTTGGTGGAGTATCGGTGATGATCTGGGGATGCTTCAGCAAGGCTGGAATTGGGCAGGTTATTCTTTGTGAAGGACGTATGAATGAAGCCGCATACAAGGTTATCCTGGAAAAACAGTTTATTCCTTCTGCTCAGGCAATGTTCTCCAACTCTGAGGACTGGTTTTTCCAGCAGGACAATGTGCCATGCCACACAGCTAGGTCAATCAATGTGTGGATGAAGGACCACCACATCAAATCCCTGTCATGGCCAGCTCAATCTCCAGACCTGAACCCCATTGAAAACCTCTGGAATGTAATCAAGAGGAAGATGGATAGTCACAAGCCATCAAATAAAGAACTGCTTAAATTTTTGTACCAGGAGTGGCATAAGGTCACACAAAAGAAGGATGAAAGACTAGTGGAAAGCATGCCAAGACGCATGAAAGCTGTGATTTAAAAATCATATTTATTCCACAAAATATTGATTTCTGAACTCTTCCTGAGTTAAAACATTACTATTGCTGTTTCTAAATGATTATGAACTTGTTTTCTTCAAGCACTGCATTTTTTGTTCTTTTGACCATTTCTCATTTTCTGAAAATAAATTCAAAATTTATTGCTTGGAAATTGAGAGACATGTTGTCAGAAGTTTATAGAATAAAAGAGCAATTTACATTTTACTCAAAAATATACCTATAAAGAGAAAAATCAGACAAACTGAAAATTTTGCAGTGGTCTCTTAATTTTTGCCAGAGCTGTATATTTTCATCTTCTACATTTTGAAACTTACAAAAAAAATGGGCAAATGCAAAATTGTGGGCACACTTGGAGATTTGTGTGTCCAGATAACTTTGACCAAGGTTACAGACCTTAAATAGCCTGTTAGGGTTATGGTTTGTTCACTTTCATCAGTAGGGAAGGCCAGGTGATGCAAATTTCCCAGCTATATAAAACCCAGCCTCCTCTAACATTGTGCCAAAAATCAGCAGCAATGGGTTCTTCTAAACAGTTTCCTAGCACTCTGGAAATCAAAATGGTGGAGGCACAAAAACAGGAGAAAGCTATAAGAAGATAGCAAAGTGTTTTGAAGTTACCCTTTCCTCAGTTCGAAATGTAATTGAGAAATGGCAGTTAACAGGAACAGTGGGTCAAGATATGGTCTGGAAGAAAAGGCAAAATTTAAGTGACAGCTGCTCGTAGGATTGCTAGAGAGGCAATTCTGAACCCCGTTAGAGTTGTGATACATTCTGCTACTGTTCAGAGACACCTTCACAAATCTGGCCTTCATAGAAGAGTCATCAGAATAAAACGTCTCCTGCGTTCTCACCATAAAATTCAGCATCAGAAATATGCAAGAGAACATCTAAACATGCCTGATGCATTTTGGAAACAAGTCCTGTGGAACGATGAGGTTAAAATAGAATTCTTTGACCACAATGATCATAGTTATGTGTGGACAAAAAAGTCACAGAATTTCAGGAAAAGAACAAATCGCCAATCATTAAACGTGGGGATGGATCAATCATGCTTTGGCATTGTGTTGCAGTCAATGGCACAGGAAACATTTCATAGGCAGAGGAAAACAGATTCAATTCCAACAAATTCTTGATGCAAACATAACACCATCTGTAAAAAGAAAAGCTGAATTTTAAAAGAGGATGGCTTCTACAAATGGATAATGATGATCCTAAACATGTCAAAATCCACAATGGACTACTTCTAAAGGCACAAGCTGAAGGTTTTACAATGGCCCTCACAGTCCCCAGAGTTGAACGTCATTGAAAATCTGTGGCTAGACCTCAAAATAGCAGTGCATGCAAGATGATCCAGGAATCTCACAGAACTAGATTAATTTTCCATGGAAGAATGGATGAAAGTCCCTTAAACAAGAATTGAAAGACTCTTGTCTGGCTACAAATAGCATTTACAAGATGTGATACTTTCAAAAGAGAGTGCTACTAGGTACTAACCATGCAGGGTGCCCAAACTTTTCCACTATTCCATTTTACTTTTTGTAATTTTTAAAATGTAAAAATGAATTTGAAAATATCTATTTTAAGTTGGGGGTTGGACCAGATGACCCAGGAGGTCCCTTCCAACTCTACCATTCTATGATATATAGATTTTTCCCTGAAATTCAAAGGAAATGTGTCATTTTTAACTTTAGGCCTTTTAGAGATCATCTTCAACTTGCTTAACTGTCATAATAAAAAGTCATATGAACCAGGGGTGCCCACATTTTTACATGCCACTGTAGTTGGTCACATGCCCATGCAGAATTTGCACTGTGGTTGTATGTTCCTGTCATGATAAAAAAAAATTTGATTTTTCTTACTTCAAGAAGATGTTGGTGTTATGTTCGCAACTATAAGCTGCATTTGAGTGCAAGTGTAAATGCTGGTCTCCTGTCTTTTTGTACCACAACCTCGAAAGCAGCTGCATGGAGGTTTTTATATAGCAGTACTGAGTAGTGAGGTTGTGAATCCAGCACTGGGCAATATGAAACACTATAAAGCCACAGCATGGTCTTTATTACTTTCTGCCTATTTTACTCTTTCTAACTCTGCTCCTCCTTCTTCCTCCTCCTCAGAGATTTCTATGGGCAACATGTAGCTTGTTTCCTCAGTTAGCTGAAATTGTCTCTTATTTCTCAAGGCAGATTTTAGCAGTATTTTATAGAGAATGATGATTTATGCAAAAAATTTTAAAAAGACAGGGACGATTTCAAATATATCTGTCACCAATGTTGGGGGTGTAATCAGAATTAGTTTATCATATATCCCTTTATGGATGTCTTTGTAAATAACATCTAATGTTAAAGGGGACATCCGGGACTATTTTTTATTTTTACAGTGTGCCTAATACTAATAGGCATGTCGTTGCTACCTACCTGCCTGTTGCATCCAGTGCAAATCCCCGCCGGCATAGAGCTGTCACAGGCCGTTCCTGACTGCGATTTAGCAGCTGCCACTGATGTCAGACAGAACAGCGGCATCTCACCTGCTCTTCTCTGATGAAGGGACGTGACTGCTGACGTCATGCTGATTGATAGCCGGCACCCCGCTGCCTAACTGCATCAGCATGATAATGGCAGTCAAGTCCTGTCAGAGCAGACCAGAAGAAAAAGTGCTGCTTTGTTGATGTGGAGCAACTGAATCTCCTGTGGGTGCAGTGTGTGACTGCTCTGAGCTAGCGCCGGGCACAACAGGCAGGTAGTTGCCTCTATTAGTATATACCTGCCTGTTAGTTTTTAGGCACTTAGTAAAAAAAAAAGTCCTGGAGAACATATTTTACTATTTGCACCTTTTTTCAGCAATTGTGCAACTGTCATGATGAAAGGGAATGGGTCTAAAATTTTGGCCAGTGTTTAAATGATCCTAAGGCCACGTTCACGCATTCATTATTTGCTCAGTATTTTACATCAGCATTTGGAAGCAAAAATCAGGAGTAGAACAATCAGGCTATGTACCCACGTATGTAGAAAATTCCTGACAAAAAAACGGACTCCTTCCCAGAAAACGCGCATTTTTTTCCGCGCGTTTTTGCCGCAATTTTACTGCGATATTTGGCGTGTTTTTGCCGCAATTTTTTCTGGAGAATCCCCAGTCTCATAGAATATAGTTAGAAATGCGGATTTTTCCGCGAAACTAATGAGCATGCTGCATTTTTTACCGCGATACGTTTTTTTCACGTAAAAAACGCATCAATATGCACAAAAAGTGCGGAATTCATTCAAATGAATGGTATGCTTCTTGTAAGCGTTTTTAAAGCGTTTTTGCCGGTAAAAACGCTTAAACACAAAAAAAAGCTTACGTGTGCACACACCCTCACAGAGAAAGTATAACAGAAACACCATTTTTGTATTTCTCACCCACTCCTGGTTTTGGCTTACAAATACAGATGTAAATTACTGACTACAGATGAGCAAACCTTCGTTTCGGCTATGTTCGGCAAACTTCTTGAAGTTCGCCGAACAGTTTGCCAAACACTACTGAACACCACTGAATTCAATGGGAGGCGGCAAAACCAAACACATAGACAACACCTTCAGAGAGGGCTCAAAAGCTGCCAAAACAGACACCAGTAAAAATGTCATCAATTCACCCATCAATTGTGCTATAAATAAATAATTTAAAAAAAAGTATGTGGATTCCCCTGTATTTTTGATAACTAGCCAGGCAAAACTGACAGCTGCAGGCTGCCACTCTCAGCTGTCAGCTTAGCAAGGCTGGTTATCAAAAATAGATGGGGGCCCCACCTGTTTTCTTAATAATTTAAATAACAGCATGGGGTCCCCGCCATTTTTGACAACCAGCTAAGCTAAAGCTGACAGCTGGGGGCTGGTATTCTCAGACTGGTAAGAGGCCATGGATATTGCCCCTCCAGCCTAAAAATAGCAGCCGACAGCTTCCCAGCAAAGGTGCATCTATTAGATGTGCCAATCCTGGTGCTTTGCTCAGCTCTTCCCACCTGCACAGTGGCGGTGGCAAGTGGGGTTCATATTTGTGAGATTGATGTCACCTTTGTATTGCATGGTGATATCAAGCCCAGAGGTTAGTAATGGAGAGGCATCTATAAGACATTACTAACCCCATAGTGATATTGTATAAAAAACACACACACTCAGAATAAAGTCCTTTATCTGAAATAATGGCACAGACTCCTTTTATTGGCTCTAAATTAAACCATACTCATGTCATCACCCTATCCACTGAAGCCAATGTCCTCTGCAAATGAACTAAAATAAACAACCATATTCCTCACCTGTCCAAAGAGAAAAGATAATCCATAATGTCCCACAATGATCCTGATGACTCTAGTGACTGCTCTACCTGGCAGCCGGCGACACACTGACAGAAGCGTGTACTCACTCCTGCACGGTGTAGTGCTGAGCTGCATTGAGAAAGTTCACTGGAATTCATCAGGTGACCTCACTTACAACACCACTGCTGCATGAGACCTCAGTGCTACACACTGCCGGGTAGAGCAATCGCATCAGCTGATGTGACTGCTCTGCAAGTGATCCGAGTCATCATGAGACAGTATGGATTATGGCAGATATGGGAGGGATATGGTGGTTTATTATTTTTTCTCTTTTCCAGGTGACATGGGCATCGAGGATTAGGCGTTAAGGTGAATATATGATATTTTTGTATTTTTTTATGAAAGACAAGGGCTTCAGGGATTAGGTGTAAGGTATATACTGTGTTTTTTACTTTTATTTCAATATTTATTTATATTAACTTTTTTTTGCTGAGCACAGGCTCTGGCTGCCGATTACGCCCATCAGCTGACATGTGCTCCCACTGTTATCAGCGACAGCAGGCGTATGCTGATAGGAGTAGTAGTCTCTCAAAAGCCAATACCTGTGACCTGCGGTAAGCTTTTTACTGCTGCGAGGTCACGATGACATCTGACAGCGTGACCCGCAGCGCTCTGACCAATGGTAACAATCTTATTGGCAGTAATGTTACCGCCTATCTGAGCCGCCTTGTGCACACAACCTTAGTGAAAACTCGAAAACTTACCGAACTTTGACCGAATTTTGCTGATTTTGAGGAAGATGCTCGGGAATCCGAACACAAATCCGAATGTGCAACGTTCATGCAGACTTTGAGATTGGCGAACGTTCTCTGAACAATCTCACTCATGTCTAATACTGGCCAAATACTGAACATATGAACACTGTCCAAAGCTGGCACTGCAATGAGCCGTGAGGGCTCTGACTAGTCAGATAGAGTTTCCTTACATTTTCTGTTCAAATAGGGCTAGACAATAGATGCTTTCCTCTACAATCTTACTGGAAACCATGTGACGTCGGCTGGATTGTAAATTACATTAGACTCTACAGTCACATAATATTGATAAATTGCAGTCACAGATCAAAGCTTTGTCCTAATATAACAGTAATAAAAACAGAAGCAAATGCAGTAAATAGCAGGTAACCATTGCCCAAATGTATTGACTTGCAATTTTAAGTCTGCAAGTACATATCCCCTTTTGATAAAAACAATATGAACTTTATTTCTTAAGTCAGATAAATGTAGCGAAGTTAGAACTATTATCAGACTGTTCCCCCATATAACCCTGTACTGAAAAGACTCAGACCACAAAGTTTAATGTAAATTTTACTTCCCATCTGGGAAGCATTATATGGCATCCTGAGTAGCTATCTTTACCTTAAATTTTAAGGTCATATTTTCCCTGCTCTATCTTGTGACGCCTTACTCTTTGGGGGCTTATTTTATAGTAGCGAAGAACTGAGTGCTAAGTGATTGAGCGTGTGTTCAAATCTTGTACATTTACGGCATATATTTAGGATACGCCATAAATGTTTGCTAGATTCACATGGTCCCGTATTTTTCTCCAGTTAGGGGCCCATTAAGTACCACTGTCAGTGGAGAGGTGGCTACACAGATGTATCTCTGTCCAACGATTTGAATGAAATTTCTAAAGTTTTGGTGGAAGCATGTGTTTATCAGTACTTTTTAGCACATGCTGTGATATGCAATAAATGTATGATATGGGGAAAAATACCTTTTAAAATGTAAGAAATATTTTTTGTGTGAAATTGCCAGTTTTTCATGTCAATTGATTTTCAATAGTTAACATCAAATAACTTAGCAAACCAAGTAAAGATAATTATTGACGATATGTATACTGTATCTATTCTAATTTTAAAATGTTAAAGCAGGTCTTGAAACATAAGTTGACCAATTGGTCGAAATTCCAAAATTAGAGATACCTAACAGCCATTAATTAGAGATGAGATGATCCAGGTCAGTGGTCTCTGGCCATGGAAAGGAGCTGCGTGAATATCGTTATTCCCTGTTATCCCAGGCTTGACTTATTATTATCTGGCAGATGTCATTTGCAGGTGATGTCTACCAGCCAGGCTAACCATAAGCTGAGTTTGGAACCTTGGAGGGTTAGGAAGTTTGTGCAGCTCCTCTCCACAACCAGAGACTCTGGATCGTGGACTAAGTCGCACAAAGAGATCTTCTCATCTCTAACAATAGTGCTTGGCAAAAAGAAACATTGACCAACCTTTAATATAAAAAAGATGTCACCTCAATTGAAAGGGGAGGGAAAATCATCAGAAGCAGTGAAAATATATATTTAAGCATGAAGCTGATTGACTATCTGTGGACATATGTAATAGAGGCAGGTCTCGTACTTGCTTGGTTTGGGGAAAATTGACTCATATATTTTGCTAGAATCAGAAATTCCCTACTGTTGGAAAATAGCACAACTCAATGCAGTAAGTAATCAACAATGCTCACAATACCATTAGGAAAGAGAGACAATAGAGTTTTATAGCTAAAATAACACCGAGAAACCGAGCATACAAACTAATAGGACACAGGGCAAATTAATTAGCCTTGTAAGAACACAATGAGGAAGCTGTGGCGTAACGCGCGTAGGGGTGGCAGGCCGGGGCAGCGTGACTACATACTTTATGTAAGTTTAGCACTATCTTGGCACTTTATACCTTGTAGCACTTGTCCTAGATAGGGATAAACTTTGCACTTTACATTCAGCGTTTACATAATTGCCATTGTTCTGAGATACTGTATTATAGTACTAATGCACTTCCCATAATTATTCTTATGTATATTGAGAATTTTCAGTGCTATTTTCCAATTGTGTTCTTAAGGGCCTGTCACACTAAGCGATATCGCTAGCAATATCGCTATGTCTGATACTTACCTCTGACCGCTCCCCTGCTGGTTATCGCTGATCGCGCGAGAACGTCCTGGACCGTTTAGGTACTGTCACTTAGCGATGCACCAGCGATATGACGCGGTCAGGATCGCTGGTGCATCGCTAAGTGGTCGCTAGTGAGCTGCCACACAGGCAGATCTCAGTGACATCGCAGGGGTCGGGGGTCGTTACTTACCTGTCAGACGAGGCGATCCTGACGTCCTCCCGCCAGCGTCCACGCGTTGCTCGTCTCCACAGCAGGAAGCCCCAGCAGGAAGCTGATGACGAGAAACGGCCCAGGACGTTCTCGCACGATCAGCGATAACCAGCGGGGGAGCGGTCGGAGGTAAGTATCAGACATAGTGATATCGCTAGCAATATCGCTATAACGTCACAAAAAACAGTGACATTATAGCGATATTGCTAGCAATATCGCTTAGTGTGACAGGCCTTTTCTCGTCGTAAGCTTCCTGCTGGGGCTTCCTGCTGTGGAGACGAGCGACACGTGGACGCGGGCGGGAGGACGTCAGGATCGCCTCGTCTTACAGGTAAGTAGCGACCCTCGACCCCTGCGATGTCGCTGGTGAGATCTGCCTGTGTGGCAGCTCACTAGCGACCACTTAGCGATGCACCAGCAATCCAGACCGCGTCATATCGCTGGTCGGGATCGCTGGTGCATCGCTAAGTGTGACAGTACCTTTACAAGGCTAATTAATTTGCCCTGTGTCCTATTAGTTTGTATGCTCTGTTTCTTATTTAATTATGTATAAAAACTCTATTGTCTCTTTCCTAATCATACATTTTGCTATCTGAACTTTATTGTTAAAAAAAAGAAGCTGGGAGAGCAACTGGTCCAAGGTTAATGGAAAGAGAAGAAAAGATCAGACCCATCTGTTCAAGATGGCCAAACCAGGCAAAATAATGGGGGTTAAACACATCTTCCTTGAGAAGGAAGCATGCTGTGCATGAAACGGACAGCCAAAGAAAACCTGCAGACGATGGGGAGATTGGACAGCAAGTACTGCATGAAGCTGGTCAGAAAGCACAGAGTCTTGAAAAGCTGGTTAGATAGCACAGAGTCTTGAAAGCTGGTTGGATAGCATAGAGTCATGAAGCTGGTTGGATAGCACAGAGTCATGAAGCTGATTAGATAGCACAAAGTCTTGAAGCTGGTTAGATAGCACAGAGTCATGAAGCTGGTGGGATAGCACAAAGTCTTGAATCTGGTTAGATAGCACAAATTCTTGACGCTGGTTAGATAGCACAGAGTCATGAAGCTGGTTAGATAGCACACAGTCTTGAAAGCTGGATAGCACAGAGTCATGAAGCTGGTTAGATAGCACAGAGTCATGAAGCTGGTTAGATAGCACAGAGTCATGAAGCTGGTTAGAAAGCACAGAGTCATGAAGCTGGTTAGAAAGCACAGTGTCATGAAGCTGGTTAGATAGCACAGTCATGAAGCTGGTTAGAAAGCACAGAGTCATGAAGCTGGTTAGAAAGCACAGTCATGAAGCTGGTTAGAAAGCACAGAGTCACGAAGCTGGTTAGAAAGCACAGTGTCATGAAGCTGGTTAGATAGCACAGTCATGAAGCTGGTTAGAAAGCACAGAGTCATGAAGCTGGTTTGAAAGCACAGAGTCATGAAGCTGGTTAGATAGCACAGAGTCATGAAGCTGGTTAGATAGCACAGAGTCATGAAACTGATTGGATAGCACAAAGTCTTGAAGCTGATTAGATAGCACAGAGTCATGAAGCTGGTTAGATAGCACAGAGTCATGAAGCTGGTTAGAAAGCACAGAGTCGTGAAGCTGGTTAGAAAGCACAGAGTCATGAAGCTGGTTAGAAAGCACAGAGTCATGAAGCTGGTTAGAAAGCACAGAGTCATGAAGCTGGTTAGAAAGCACAGAGTCATGAAGCTGGTTAGAAAGCACAGAGTCATGAAGCTGGTTAGAAAGCACAGAGTCATGAAGCTGGTTAGAAAGCACAGAGTCATGAAGCTGGTTAGAAAGCATAGAGTCATGAAGCTGGTTAGATAGCACAGAGTCATGAAGCTGGGTAGATAGCACAGAGTCATGAAGCTGGGTAGATAGTACAGAGTCATGAAGCTGGTTGGATAGCACAGAGTCATGAAGCTGATTGGATAGCACAAAGTCTTGAAGCTGGTTGGATAGCACAGAGTCATGAAGCTGATTGGATAGCACAAAGTCTTGAAGCTGGTTAGATAGCACAGAGTCATGAAGCTTGTGGGATAGCACAAAGTCTTGAATCTGGTTAGATAGCACAAATTCTTGATGCTGGTTACATAGCACAGAGTCATGAAGCTGGTTTGATAGCACACAGTCTTGGAAGCTGGTTTGATAGCACACAGTCTTGGAAGCTGGTTGGATAGCACAGAGTCATGAAGCTGGTTAGATAGCACAGAGTCATGAAGCTGGTTAGATAGCACAGAGTCATGAAGCTGGTTAGATAGCACAGAGTCATGAAGCTGGTTAGATAGCACAGAGTCATGAAGCTGGTTAGATAGCACAGAGTCATGAAGCTGGTTAGATAGCACAGAGTCATGAAGCTGGTTAGATAGTACAGAGTCATGAAGCTCGGTAGATAGTACAGAGTCATGACGCTGGTTAGATGGTTAGATAGCACAGATAGCTGGTCAGATAGCACAGAGTAATGAAGCTGGTTGAATGGCACAGAGTCGGTTAGATAGCATAGAGTATGTGATCTTCTCAGGCCTCCCCAGAGCAAAATGTGAAATGTTAATCAAGTAGGTCACTCTATAAAAATTCCAGAATTTTACCGGTACTATTTCATCTTAAGCAAACTATAAAAATTGCAGCATGTCATGTATTTACACACATAAACCATCTTTGTATATTTGTTTTTGTTTTGGTTGCATTTAGATTTTTAAGTCTGACTACAGGACTTCACAACATACACTGGGAGACAAGAATAAACTGTTTATCATAGGCACAAAACATTACAACTCTCCTAAGTCTTACAACATTGTTATTATAAATGAAAATTAAACCTAAAACCACAGGGCTAATAATACCGGCGCTACAGGGAACACACACACAACTCACAAACATTTCAGATCTTAAATGTGTTTGAGAAATAGCTCTTGTTAGAGCCAAAATTCAGAGTATCTTTTGCTATTACACAATTGATTTGTTATTATGCGGTGAATGATTAATCTTTAGACGTCATAAAATTCTGTAATCTCCTTCATTGGAATTTCACTGATTTTTTTTAAACCTATTATTTTTTCCATTAATTCTATACAGATTTTTGAGTGTTTTTTTCACACAAAGTGCAAAATATTTCATAGCTGTGAGGTATTTTTTAGCATTTATTATATAAGTGGGGGCGACTGAAGGACTTCACCAGCCTGAGATGAAGAATTACAGGGTCTGAATGCCATCAAGCTGCTTTTTGTCTTCCCTGCTGACAGATGAAGAGTGCCAACAAAATATTGAGTTTAGGGGCGGAGTTGCATCTAGTTGCTAGGTATGTAGGTATTCTAACAACCATTGTCGTTTCTTTAAGTTTGTCTGGCAAAATGCCCTTAGCAACCAGTCTAACTCAGATTCAACTTAAACTCAGCTTCATTGAAAATTGACACCCAAGATGGACCAAAAATATTTGTCAGAACTTAAACAGACTACTTTCTCTGATTCTGACAAGATTAACCCCCATTTAGGGGGTTGTCTGGCCTTAGGCTACAAGTCTAGAGTTACACTATGTGACTGCAGGCTTGTGAATTCTCACATCACGTGCACTGCGCGCTGGGAGGATAATCCGATCCGGGTGGTCATGGAATCTGCATACTTCTGGCCACATTCCGACTAGATGTGTCCAACATTGCACAATACTTTTTCATTGAGCAAGGCCGTGCACATCTAGATGGCATGTGACCGCATGTATGCAAATCGCATTCTTGCGGTCACACACCTGCCACTGACATCCGAGAAACCTCACAATGAGCAGTGCGCACACTGTCAGGATTTACAAGTCTGCAGTTGACGCGCCCAAAGGGGCCGTGGGATACTCGGTACCGAGCCCGTTAACTTCAATGGGAGATGTCACAGTGGCGGTGACCCGGTCCGTGGCCCCAGGCGGTCATGTAAAAGGGGTTGAATTGGATGGGGATAAAGTTTATGTAGTGATTCGTGACGCCAGTTGGAGTGTTCAACTGTAGTATAGCCGGCACTGCAGATGATCCCTGGGGGAGTAGATGGTGATGACAGTGCAGATGTTAAACCCTCTCCAACTAGGGCAGACCCTCAGAGATTGTGAAGCAAGTAGAAGGCACGGAATAATAAGGCAGGAGACAAAGAAAGTCACTTTATCATTTACGGTAGTTCAGGTGCAGTTCAGAAGAGATATTACAACTCTCACCAGGTTACAGTCTGCTCTGGAGAATGGGAGTTATCTTTCTCTGCTGTGACTCAGTGTAAGCTTCCTGCTATTCTAATCCCTTCTGGGACGAAGGCTTCCCTGAGTTTAGAACTTCCCAGTATTGCCTCTACTCACTGTGTATTTCGCCTTCAGCAACTTGCAGCTTGAATCCTTTGCGAAGCAGCTCAAGTTCTCACTTGCGCTATCCTTCACTGATACTAGGTTCTTGCAGTATTTGAGGGAAAGCACTTGTCTGCTGGTTGTATAATCCCACGCAGTCTCTCAGCTTACCACCCTGCTCTGAAAGCATGGATGGTCTAGGGGCTGGTCCCTGATGCTTCTTAGCTCTCACTCCTGGATCGAGCACATGTCTAAACATGGCTTCCCAGAGCGTCCTTCCTCGTTCTTCTTCACTGAACAACAACCTGGCCCCTCCCCCTCCCAGTTAGGGTATGTCTGCAAAGCTCTAAGCTTCAGACAAGTAAGGGAGTGGTGTAAATTGTCTGTGTGTGTTGTGGTCTTTAGCAGAGAAAGCGTAACTCCCATTGCTCACAAAACAGTACATATTTAACCCTTTTGTGGCAATAAAGTCACAGGGCGCCACACAGTCACATAAAGTGGCTGCAGAATTGTACCCTAAGGAGGGAAAACGCTTTTAATTAAGAATTGTTTGGGGGTCAACTTCTTATTTATGGAAAGTTGAAAATTGATTAGGACAGTTGTCGTGCCGTAATACCACACAAATTAATCTGCCTTACACTTATCAAAATAATACCTGCTTTCGATGGCAAAGAAAGTGCCACACAGCAACCACATAATTTTGCCAAACAGAAGGCAAATTACCCACAACCATCACGTTGATATAAAACCCCAACCATCATGTTAACATAAATGTGCCAAGAACTAAGTTTTGAATACTCTGTCAGAGGTGAAGATGGAGTGGTGGAGACCCCAGAAGAGTATATGACCAAGAGTATTCGCCCAGTTTGTCTATTTTGCATTACCATCTTGTTGTTAATAGCTACAATATCCTTATTTTATTGAAAAACTACATTTACTGTAGATAGATAACCTCTTTTTATTCTATGTGAGCTGTATAGGCACTCATTCACATAACTGTATTTTCAGTCGGAGTGCTGTCCGTGAATAAAACGCATAGCACTCGGACCAATGTTATTCACTGGGGCAGCACAGATAAGCAATATTTTTCACTAACTCAATCTGAGTGTGAAAAAAATCGCAGCGTTCACTAGTTTCTTCTGTGAATCAGATGCGACTCACACATTGAAGTCTATGGGTGCTTGAAAAAAATTGGATGCCAGAAGGAGCCAAGGTACAGCATCCGATACATTGCAATTCTGTAACATAGGAAACTGTAAATGGTCTTGTACATGATTAATAGCTGCTGCTGTAAAAAGCGGATTGCATATGCAAGTGAGAAAAATTCCACTTTTCTGGATGAAACGCTGAATGAATTTTTATACGTTGGTGTGAACCTGCCCTTAAAATGAGTCTGGTAATAGCTCTCTGACGGCTGTTTCAAATACATGGGCATGCCAATTGTCAACTACATGTTAGTGATGGCTACTCGCTACTCCTGGGCTAGAAATGACCTTGGAAGATGTGTTAGAAAGCTGTTAGCTAAACCAATGATTGACCGCAGGATGACTAAAATTGAACAGGTCAAAGGGACACATCAGAGGTAAAGCTTTTTGGATCCTGTATTCGGGGGAAGACACAAACAGAAGAAGGGCCCTGTGCAAGAACAGTATATGGGCCAATTGCAGTCCAATAGCTCCATTATGTCACTGTGACAGAAGCTGCTTGCTGGTTTGTAGGTGGTAGTGGGCACCCTTACCTCTTGGGCCTCTATGTGGCTGAACAGGTTGCGCCAATATATATCCGCCCCTGACTGTAGTTTCATAAAATGAAGATGGTATTATGAGCATTTCAAGACGCTGCACACCAGAGGCAAAGCAGACACACAGATCTGTTTAGGATGCCTCACAAACAATTACCAGAACAATGACCCAGCAGAGCAAAACTGTTGTAATTTAAGGACTTCCTACAATCAGTAAAAAGAAAGTCTTTGATCTGAAATGTAATACTGAAGATCCAAGTCACATAAGGTCATATGTGAAGGCATCTGTGGCATCTTCTCAGATTGTAGCTGGAATATCTTCAGTCTACAAGAAGCAGTGCAACTCTTTTTTGGGGACTCTAAAAAAAAAAAAAGTGATCTCTTGAAGATCCAGGGTTCCAAAGTCGAAAAAGTGACAGAGCCCCCCCTCCCT
Organism: Dendrobates tinctorius; assembly: GCF_039654945.1. NCBI lineage: Eukaryota > Metazoa > Chordata > Amphibia > Anura > Dendrobatidae > Dendrobates > Dendrobates tinctorius. Next base: position 120,464,413 of record NW_027361690.1, on the reverse strand, counting down.
ACTGTGTGCCATTTATAATACTAGTGTCTTTTTATGTTGTTGGGGGTTCTTGAACCTGGGAATGTCCGCTACCTCTCTGCAAATCTCCTACAGCTATGCCAGTGATACCCAGTACATGTCCTGACAGAATGCCTGTCACATAGATGCCTCAGACTCAGACCTCCAACACTCTGCCATTTGATATGAACCATATGTTCCCCATTGTTGACATCAAGCACAGCCCCTCCAGACTGCAGCTTGGCAGCTGACTCTGCATCATGTGAACCTCAAATGTTTTTTTCTCCTCCTTGGAAACACAAGCAAAACATGTTATGGACACTACTGGATACAGAGCCAAAAGGAAGTTATGGAACATACCAAAACTTTCCAGTAACAGGAAATTCTACAGTTGACAACAAGGATCTTCAGAAATGGAAAATGTTTATAGGCTGTCAAACACTTTTTTTTAATGCCTGTGGCATCATTGAAGATAGCTACTTGATTATAAGTAGATGAGGCATTATATTAACTCCGTGTTTTTAGTGCTGCTGTCCAATGTTCTCAAACTTACTAAGATTTTTCTTTGCAATTCTATCTTGTCTATTGGAGTTCCTTAAAGAAAATATTTAGTAATGCTTAGGACTGTGACCTGTAACATTAATTGGTGATGTGTCTTGGCACAGGGAAAACAGGTCTGTCCTGTATCTATGACCTCCACTGTTGCCTAAAGGCCCCGTCACATAGCGATATCACTAGCAATATCGCTATAACGTCACGGGTTTTGTGACGTTATAGCGATATGGCCCGTTTCTCGTCGTCAGCTTCCTGCTTCCTGTTGCGCCGACGAGCGACGTGTGGACGCGGGCCGGAGGACGTCAGGATCGCCTCGTCTGACAGGCAAGTAGCGACCCCTATGTCGCTGGTGAGATCTGCTTGTTTGGCAGCTCACTAGCGACCACTTAGTGATGCACCAGCGATTCTGACCGCGTCATATCGCTGGTCAGAATCGATGGTGCATCGCTAAGTGTGACAGTACCTTAAGAAATTAAGGTAACTGTGACCTTTAGGGTAAACTAATTACAGTTGTGCTCAAAAGTTTACATACCCTGGCAGAATTTTTGCTTTCTTGGCCTTTTTTCAGAGAATATGAATGATAACACCAAAACTTGTTCTCCACTCATGGTTAGTGTTTGGGTGAAGCCATTTATTGTAAAACTACAGTGTTTTCTCTTTTTAAATCATAATGCCAACCCAAAACATCCAAACGACCCTGATCAAAAGTTCACATACCCTATTTCTTAATACCATGTATTTCCCCCCTCTAACATCAATGACAGCTTGAAGTCTTCTGTGGTAGTTACAGACAGGGCCGCCATCAGGGCATGACAGGCATTACACCTGTATGGGGCCCCGGTGATCAGGGGGGCCCGCCCGGGCCCGGCGGCCACGGCGGCGCCTGAGCAAGCTGGGCGCTGCAGCCTGGTTTGCGCTCGCCGCTCAGGTCCTGGCCGGGCCCCCCCTACAATTATTTCAGCGGTTCGGGCCCCCATTCTCCCCCTCAGCCTGCTCTGCCTGTGTCGGATGGTCACTGCAGCTCCGCCCCCGGCTCACGTGATGTGACGTCACACATTGCCTCTTCACTTCCTCATTCCTGAGAAAGCTGAAGAGCGGTGTGCACGTGGCATCGGTGTGGGAGCGGCTGCAGGCCTGCAGCAGAGCAGAAGACGTTGGGCCCCTGGGCTGGGTGGCAGTCTGACGGTGCTGTGGAGGTAAGTGAATTCTTTTTATGTCTGTATGTCTGGCTGCAGCCTGCTGATCATGGGGATGGGGACATTGGGCCGAGGGCCTGTTGTCTCAGTCTGATCATGGGGGTGAGTCTCTGGGGGCCCCGGCGCCTGGGGCTGGTTGCTGTCTGAACATGGGGGGGAAGTCTGGGGGCCCCGGCGCCGTAGGCTGGTTGTCTGATCACAGGGGGAGTCTGGGGGCCCGGGGGGGCTGGTTGTGTCTTATCATGGGGACATTGGGGGGCCTGGGGGACCCAGGGGCCCAACTGATGATGGGGGGACCCAGGGGCCCTGCTGTCCGTGGGTGGTCACCCCGGGGCCCGCCCGGCTGTTCGTGTGGGATCACCCAGGGGCCCACCTGGCTGTCCATGGGGGGGCCTGGGGGACCCAGGGGCCCAGCTGATGATGTGGGGGACCCAGGGGCCCGCCCAGCTGTCCGTGGGGGGTCACCCAGGGGCCCGCCCGGCTGTCCGTGGGGGGTCACCCAGGGGCCCACCCAGCTGTCCGTGGGGGGTCACCCAGGGGCCCACCCAGCTGTCCGTGGGGGGTCACCCAGGGGCCCGCCCGGCTGTCCGTGGTGGGTCACCCAGGGGCCCGCCCGGCTGTCCGTGGGGGGTCACCCAGGGGCCCGCACAGCTGTCCGTGGGGGGGTCTGGGGGAGCCAGGGGCCCAGCTGATGATGGGGGGGCCTGGCTGTTCACGGGGGGGTCTGAGGGGCCCGGCTGATGGGGGGGTCTGAGTGGCCCAGCTGATGGGGGGGCCCAGGAGGCCCGGCTGATGGGGTGAGCCAGGGCCCAGGGGGACAGATCTCCAGTGCCAAGATTAGTAGGCACATTGTCTCCACCTGCAGCTCAGTCCTATCCTTTTAGTTATCACAGACTGTGCTGACCAGTACCAGCATGTTGTCTGTCTCCTCCTGCAGCTCAGCCCATAGTCCTATCCTTTCCGTCAGCACAGACTGTGCTGCACATGCACAGAACCAGCATGTTGACTGTCTCCACCTGCATCTCAGCCTGTAGTCCTATCCTTTTAGTCAGCATAGACTGTGCTTACTAGTACCAGCATGTTGACTGTGTCCACCTGCAGCTCAGCCTGTAGTCCTATCCTTTTAGTCAGCATAGACTGTGCTGACCAGTACCAGCATGTTGACTGTCTCCATCTGCAGCTCAGCCTGTGGTCCTATATGGGGTATCAGCCTACTCAGGACAAATTGCACAACTACTGTTAGGGTCCAATTTCTCATGTTACACTTGGGGAAAAACAAACATTGGGTGTGAAAAGATCATTTTTGTGAAAATAAAATTAGATTTTAGATTGGCGCCTAATAAAAACCAAATACAAGCGGTTAGTATGTTAATCAAAATCCCAAGACAATAGAAAAGGCCGCTTTGTAAACAGGGTTAAAGTTAGAGTAGAAAAAAAGGGGTTACTAGAAATACTAGGGTCAATGATAATACCCTTTTCTTATGAAAAGTGACTTCTTCCACTCCTGACGAAGTCACGTTAGTGACGAAACGCGTCGAGTAACAAGAGTGGCATCCCGTTCCTGGGACCAGGGCATTCATTATGGCTCGTCATGTTCAGTGAGCATGTCTTTGTTCTGCTAGTAGCAAGGGTGGCTTATCATAAGAAAAGGGTATTGCAAAGTGGCCTTTTCTATTGTCTTGGGCTTTTGATTAACATACTATCCGCTTGTATCTGGTTTTTATTAGGTGCCAATCCTATTGCTAACATGGCTGTTTGTTATTTATAAGGTGGCTTGTTGTAATATCATCAATATTTCTTGTTTAAGCATAAGACTTTTTTGATTGTAGAGTTATTTGAAATTCGGAGGATTTCATTGGCCACAACTAATACACTGAATATATATGTTTATTATGTACTTGTAGCTCTGGCATGCTACATAGAATACGGAACTTTTATTGAATATTGTTGTACATTTATATATTGCCCAGGACCGTCTAGCCGCTCCCTTATATACAGGTCACGTTTGGTGACACCTGCATATATTTTAAATGTTTTTATCATTTGTGGTGTTTTTCTGCACATCTATATGTACTAAAAATTAACTTTATAAGGGTGATCCCTGCATGTGTGTATGTCTACTATGCTTTCTTTTTTTCTATTTGGATCTACATTTTGACATACAGCGGTTGGATCCCCGATATATTTGGTCTGATTGAGGGCATGGTGAAGTTTTTCGATGAAAGGGCGGAGGGATTTTGGAAGGTTCGCATGGTGAAGGAGGAGCTAGGGTGGAGGCGGAACTCGGGGTGGAGCCTGGGCGGAGTCTCAAGGGGGCCCCATAAATTTTGCCAGTATGGGGCCCCGAAATTCCTAGTGGCAGCCCTGGTTACAGATGAGGTTCTTTATTTTCTCAGATACTAAAGCTTCCCACTCTTGGCAAAAAGCCTCCAGTTACTGTAAATTCCTGGGCTGTCTACCATGAACTGCATGCTTGAGATCTCCCCAGAGTGGCTCAGTTATATTGAAGTCAGGAGACTGAGATGGTCACTCCAGAACCTTCACTTTGTTGTGCTGTAGCCAATGGCAGGTTAATTTAGCCTTGTGTTTTGGATCGTTGTCATGTCGGAACATCCAAGTACATCCCATTCCCAGCTTCCAGGCTGATGATTGCAAATTTGCCTCCAGTTCTTCTTGATAACCTACTATATTCATCTTTCCTTCAACTGTGACCATGGTCCCTGTGCCTCTGTAGCTCACACATCCCCAAAACATTAGCGATCCACCTCTGTGCTTTACAATAGGAATGGCATTCCTTTCATTATAGGCCTTGTTGACCTCTCTCCAAATGTAACGTTTATGGTTGTGGCTAAAAAGTTCAATTTTGGTCTCATCACTCCAAATTACCTTGTTCCAAAAGTTTTGAGGCTTGTCTCTGTGCTGTTTTGCGTATTGTAGGCAAGATACTTTGAGGCATTTGTGCAGTAATGGCTTTTTTCTGACGACTCGACCTTGCAGCCCATTTTTCTTCAAGTTCCTCCTTATTATGCATCTTGAAACAACCACACCGCTAGTTTTCCGCGAGTCCAGGGTATGTGAACTTTTGATCAGGGTCATTTAGATGTTTTGGGTTGTCATTATGATTTTAAAAGAGAAAACTCAGTAGTTTGACAATAAATGGCTTCATCCAACCACTAACCATGAGTGGAGAAAAAGTTTTGGTGTTTTCATTCATATTCTCTGAAAAAAGGCCAACAAAGCAAAAATTCTGCCGGGGTATGAAAACTTTTGAGTACGACTGTAGGTGGCCTGAAACAGTGCACAAAACTTTGGCATATGACCTAAAGTGAGCTGCATAATACTTTAATTCTTATTTATTGTATATTAAAATTACAGACTGTACTGAATGTGTAAAACTTAAATAAGATGTGCAGAGTAATTTGACCTGACTACTAAGTTTTAGGGTATGTGCACACGTAAGCGTTTTTTTCACATTATTACCAAATAAAACGCTTAAACGCTTAAAAGAAGCATCCCATTCATTTTAATGAATTCTGCACTTTTTGTGCATATTGATGCGTTTTTTTCCGCAAAAAAAAAAAAAACATCGCGGTAAAAAAACGCAGCATGCTCATTAATTTTGTGGAAAATTCTGCATTTCTAGCTATTTTCTATGAGACTGGGGATGCTCCGGAAAACGCATAAAAAACGCGTGGAAAAAAAGCGCATTTTCTGGGAAGGAGTCCAGTTATCAGTCAGGAATTTTCTGCATACGTGTGCACATATCCTCATAGGAAATAGCTAGAAATGCGTAATTTTAATGAGCATGCTGTGTTTTTTACCGCAATGCATTTTTTTCGTGGAAAAACGCATCGATATGCACAAAAAGTGCGGAATTCATTAAAATGAATGGGATGCTTCTTTTAAGCGTTTTTTAAGTGTTTTATTTGGTAAAAATGCGGGGGGAAAAAACGCTTACGTGTGCACATACCCTGAGACTGGGGACGCTGGGGGCACAAAAAAATGCGCAGAAAAAGCGCTGAAAAAAACGCGTGTTTTCTGGGAAGGAGTCCGGTTTTCAGTCAGGAATTTTCTGCATACGTGTGCACATAGCCTTAGGGATTTTGGGATGTCCATTGCCTGCAAAAACCTCCCACTGGATATACTGTTGCTTACTGTAACTATCAAGCTCTCTGCCTCAGTGATATTGCCAAGCTCATCATTGTTGTGTAACCATTAACTGATGTGCCACTATCCAGTTGTAACCATCAAGCTCTGTGTCTCAATGATGCTGCCAAGCTCTGTATCATCATTTTGGTGTAGCCATTAACTGCTGCGCCACTATTCAGTTTGTAGCTATCAAACTCTGTGCCTCAGTGATAATGTCACTCTCATTGTTGTGAAACCATCTACTGTGCCACTATCACGGGGTAACCATCAAGCTCTATGCTTCAATGGTGCTGCCAAACTCTGTATCATTGTTGTGTAATCACTAACCGCTGTGCCACTATCCAGTTTGTAACCATCAAGTCTCTGCCCACATTAAGAGACAAGAGATGTTGTTAACACTGGCTTATAATCCCCTTTGAGGATTTTGTTAGGAGGCTTCTGTCTGAAAAACTGAAAAGAAGAAATTCAGACATTAACCGAACAAAGTTTTTAAATTCAGTGAGGCACACTAAGGCCAAAATAGGAGATGTAGGATTCAATTTGACTATCTTTCTGGTAGTGTCCATTTCTTTAGGTGTGCATAGTAGGGTAGTGGACATGCAATAATAACATATGCAAGGTCTTCATTTCACGACTGCAGAACAGCTAACAAAGTAAACACTAAAGAGTAAATGCCCTGAAATCTTGTAATATGATTATAATAGTTATAATTATTATTATTATTATTATGCATTTATATAGCTCCATTTATTCCATGGCGCTTTACATGTGAAAAGGGGAAATATTGACAAGTATAGTGTCATAATCCCAGTGCAGGTTTGCAGCTGCACACCTGAGGTTAATATCTGGAGCTCGGTGCAGGTTTTGACCTGCACACGTGGGGTTAATGATTGTGGCCTCTTTCTGGTTCTGGGAGAGCTTCTTAAACCCCTGGGAAGCTTCAATTCCTGCCAGTTATACTTTTACCTTTGGCCGAGTGTGCTGACCCCCGTGTGCCTGTTTGTTGCTATAGCTTGTTTATATGGTTCTGACCCGGTTCTGTTTCCCGTTGTGAGTTTGCCTGTTGATTTTGTACTGCGTTATTATCTCTGTGTATGACTCATTGCCTGTGACCTGACTACTCTCTGCTCACCCCTCTTGTACCTTTGCAGCTATCTCTGTGTGTGACTCATTGGCTACATCTTGACTATTCTCCCTGTCTATGCCCCCTGGTAACTTTGTCTTGCAGTTACCCTGCTAGGAGTTATCTTGCAGCTCCTAGCTCTGTGGAGTTTAGGCCACGCCCCTAGCAGTCACATGCTTCACGTCCTGCGGCTCTGAAGTACGCATCTACTCGGCTGCTGCCCACTCCACAGGTATCTTTGAGCACTGTTTGCTTTACTCAGGACACGCGCACTGGCTCAGTGAGCAAGTTCAGTGTGGTGTTCCTGACATATAGTAAACATGTGTAAGACAAGGGACACACAAGTACATAAGGAGAGGGGACCCTGCCCGCGAGGGCTCACAGTCTACAGGGTGGGTGAGGATACAGTAGGAGAGGGTAGAGCAGGTCATGCTGTGGTTCAGTAGACTGAGGATCATTGCAGGCTGTAGGCTTGTCGGAACAGGTGGGTCTTCAGGTTCTTCTTGAAGGTTTCTGTTGATGGTGAGAGTCTGATGTGTTGCGGCAGGGAGTTCCAGAGTATGGGGGAAGCACGGGAGAAGTCTTGTCTGCGGATGTGGGCAGAAGAGATAAGGGGGAGTAGAGAAGGAGATCTTGAGATGATCGAAGGTTGCATGCGGGGAGGTACCTAGAGACCATGTCACAGATGTATGGAGGAGACAGGTTGTGGATGGCCTTGTATGTCATGGTTAGGGTTTTGAATTGGAGCCTCTGTGCGATAGGAAGCAAGTGAAAGGCTTGGCATAGGGGGGAGGCTGGGGAATAGCAGGGAGACAGTTGGATTAGTCGGGCAGCAGAGTGTAGGATGGACTGGAGCGGAGCCAGAGTGCTAGAGGGGAGGTCAGAGAGTAGGAGGTTGCAGTAGTCGAGGCGGGAGATGATAAGAGCATGCACTAGTGTTTTTGTGGTTTCATGGTTGAGGAATGAGCGGATCCGGGAAATATTTTTGAGTTTGAGGTGGCAGGAGGAGGCGAGGGCTTGGATATGTGGTTTGAAAGAGAGCGCAGAGTCGAGGATCACCCCAAGGCACCGAGCGTACGGGACTGGGGAAAGAGAGCAGCCATATTATAATAGCATAAAGTGTACAGCAACTGTAGACCCAATAAATTTCCACATCTCCTTTTCTACCCTGGCAGTCCTAGCGTCATCCCACTTGGAAACCCAAAATATCATATTCCTCTGCAAGTGGGCACATAGAAAAAAATTAAATTTAACGGGGCCACATTCTTTGTGGTTTGAGATTTTCAGTGGTACCAATTTTTTTCGACATGACTTTTTAATCTCTTTTGTATTCCATAATTTTGTGTCAATATAATAAAAAAGCTATATGTTTAATGTGTTTTTAATTTATTTGTTATTATGGTGTTGTTTGTATGGGTAATGGTTCAGTTTCATAACTTGAATCATTCCGGTCACAGCGATACCGAATGTATACTTTTTGTCTACTATAGTTTTTAACAGATTTTTTTTTGACAAAATATATTTTTTATCTTTTAATACTTTAGTTACATTTATAATTGGTCTCCTACAGTATTATGGCCCAGACTTGGCCCATAAACTAATAATGTAGATTCCCCATTTTGGCCCTACTCCTGTAATAATGTCCACCATCCTGCATTAATGTCCACCATACTGGCCCCATCCTGTAATAATATCCCACATCCTGGCCCACATCCTGTAATAATATCCCCCATCCTGGCCCACATCCTGTAATAATATCCCCCATCCTGGCCCACATCCTGTAATAATATCCCCCATCCTGCTTCTCTTCACATACAAAAAAAAAACCTCTTCCCAAGACAAACATCGTCCTCTTCCTCCTCTATAACTGGAATCGGAGGATGGGGATGTAGTGACATCATGCAGTGCCCCAAATTAGTATACCAACGTCAGCTGCTTGCCTCTGATTGGCCGGTGGCTTGTATATGTATTGCTGTGTAGGGAGCCGATGGCTCTCTGCACCACAAAACATTTCAACTGAATGAACATCTGAGGAAAATGGTGTCAGCCAGTTCCATTTCACCCAGTCGCTTTTTCACCCTCTAGGACTGTGATCGTAATGCCCCAAGAAGGTCCGGTGGCTTGTAGACTGTGTGTTTAAGACCTCTGAGCTAAATGAACCTTATACTGCTGATTTTATATCTTCTCATTAAGCCGGATAGAAAAGTTACTGAGGCAATTCAGACTGTATTGTACAATATAAGTACATTTTACCATTTACCTTTCATGTCACCCTTATTTCCTCATAGATTATAGGCTTACTATGCTTATACTGTAAAGTCTTTTATTGCCTGTACAAGTCTCCTCTAAAATTGTAAAGTGCTGCGAAACATGTTGACGCTATAGAAATAAAAATTATTATTGTTAAGCAGAATAGAGCTAGTTTTCATATACTTAGTGCCTGGAATGATCGACCTCTGCAACTTCAAATCTCTGGATTTCTTTTTGATGAGAACAATCTATCTTTTTTTTCAAGTTCTGAGAGCAGAACTATTCTAAAATTAAACAAATGTTATCCTAAATATTCAGGAAGAGGAGCTCATAAAATATATTTTCTGTATAAGATGTTCATTCATCTGCCAAAGAGAAACTCAAGTTTTCACAGCAGGAGGGTGAAATATTAGGTCCTGGTCCAAGAAGTTTTCATTCTTCTTATATACTAATGAAAAAGCATATCCTGAATGACCTCTAATGAGATAAAAGAGAAAAAAAGCAAATTACTTTGTGGACACAAGTGGTTAAAGGTACTGTCACACTAAGCGATATCGCTAGCAATATCGCTATAACTTGTGATGTTATAGCGATATTGCTAGCGACATCGCTGTGTCTGATACTTACCTATGACCTGCTCCCCCTCTGGTTATCGCTGATCGCGCGAGAACGTCCAGGACTGTTTCTCGTCGTCAGCTTCCTGCGGCGCTTCCTGTGGCGAGACGAGCGACGAGCGTGGAGCCAGGCGGGAGGACGCAGGATCGCCTAGTGTGACAGGTAAGTAGCGACCCCCATCCCCAGCGATGTCGCTGGTGAGATCTGCCTGTGTGGCAGCTCACTAGCGACCACTTAGCGATGTACCAGCGATCCTAACCACGTCATATCGCTGGTCGGGATCGCTGGTACATTGCTAAGTGTGACAGTACCTTAAAAGACTGCTGCACTATCTGGGGTTCAAATCTGAACAAGGTCAACATCTTATAGGTTGTAAGCTCACTCCTCCTCCTCTAAGGCTGAGTTCACATGTAGCGGAATTCCCACGGAAGTTACCTCGAGAATTCCGGAATTCCATTCTGCGGGAAAATCGCATTTTAAATTCCCGTGATTTTCCTTCGGAAAAACTAGTGATTTGCAAGCGTAATTAGCTTGCAGAATGCTAGCGTTCTCCAAGCGATCTGTAGCATCGCTTGGAGAACTGACTGACAGGTTGGTCACACTCATCAAACATTAGTGTTTGACTAGTGTGACCAACTTTTTACTATTGAGGCTGCCTATGCAGCATCAGTAGTAAAAAGATCTAATGTTAAAAATAATAAAAAAAATAAAAAAATCGGGTTATATTCACCTTACGATGTCCCGCGCAGGATCCCCAGGCCTCCGCGATGCTCTGGCAGGTCCCATTCCCAGTAATGCATTGCGGCAATGACCTTTGATGACGTCGCGGTCTCGCGTGACCGCTACAGTATCGCAAGATGCGACATCAGCAAAGGTCATTATCGCAATGCATCACTGAGAACGGGACCTGCCGCGTGTATCGCTGAAGCCTGGGGACGCTGCGAGGGACATCGGAAGGTGAATATAACCCAATTTTTTTATTTTAATTCTATTTTTTACAGGGATATGGTACCCACAGCCCGGAGGAGAGTCTTCTCTCCTCTGAACCGTGGATACCATCCGCAAATGTTCTGCTTACTTTTCGCATGATGGGCACAGCCACATGCGGAAAGTAAGCAGAACAATGCATTCCTATGTGGGCGGAATCGCCGCGATTCCACAAAATAATCAGCATGCTGCGGATTTTTCCGCAATGCGATTCCGCTGCGGGAAAATCCACAGCATTAGCACAGCATTGCGGATTCCATAGGATTGCATGGGATGCTGTATTTTTGCGTTTTCACTAAAAAATCGCACAGTAAAAACTACCGCGAAACGCAAAAAAAAGCGACGTGTGAATGCAGCCTAACTGTTGGTCTATGTGTTACTTTGTAATGTCGCTTTTTGTCTGTACAATTCCCCCCTCATTGTAAAGCGCTGCGGAATATGTTGTCGTGATAGAAATAAAATTATTATTATAATAATTTGTATGGGTTTGTATCCATATTCCCAAAAACATATTTGTAGATTAATTGGCCTCCTTTGAAGTTTACTCAAAGAAAGCATGTCCAAAATTGTGAAATAGGCCCTCCCCCCATGCATGTTTGAAATTGGCGGGATGGACCAACAGTGTAATGCATCTTGGATCAAACCATCCCTCCCCCAGCAAATGATTCTGGGGAGAAAAGGATCCAGGATGTTGGATTTTTGACAGCCGATCCTTTTGTTCTTCCAGAAATAAGCTGCGGCCTGAGGAGACTGGCAGTGACTCTCTCCTAGAGAACACCCGAGCTCTCGGCCATGCCAAGCAGTTCTGTGTATGGAAGAGATGGCAGTGTGGGCTGTCAGACGAAGTATTGTTCCCCCGACAACTATCTAATGTGTTTCGGGGCGATAGATTATAAAAAAGACTGGACAATGACAGGCGAGTTGTAGGATAAGTATATAATTTAGGGGTAATCTGGGCTACTCCTTCAGCTTTTCCTGGAAAATTAGATTACAGGGGTAGCCCACTACTGGACGACACATTCTTGACCGTTAAAGTGTCCAAAATAAAATAATGAAGAGCAAAAAACTTACCTCCGATGTTGATATTCTTATGTCATGCAGCTTAGTAACAATGTCATGTCATCACAGGGACACACAGTCACAATTTTAGAGCAGTGATACAAGTCTGGGAAATGGGTATGCATGTACATATGAACATGTATTAACTGTACATTATCTATATATATATTTATTATATATATATATATACACAGTATGTGTGTATATGTATGTATGTGTGTATATATATATATATATATATTATACACAGCTCTGGCAAAAATTAAGAGACCACCGCATCAAAACCCTGTCATGGGCAGCCCATTCTCCAGACCTGAACCCCATTGAAAACCTCTGGAGCGTAATCAAGAGGATGATGGATAGTCACAAGCCATCAAACAAAGAACTGATTACATTTTTGCGCCATAAGCAGTGTGAAAGACGGGTGGCAAGCGTGCCAAGACGCATGAAAGCTGTTTTTAAAAATCATGGTTATTCCACAAAATATTGATTTGAGAACTCTTCCTGAGTTAAAACATCACTATTGCTGTTTCTAAATGATTATGAACTTGTTTTCTTTGCTTTATTTGAGGTCTGAAAGCACTGTTTTTTTATAATTTTGACCTTTTTTCTTTGTCAGAAAAAAAATACAAAATGTAGTGCTTGGAAATTCGGAGACATGTTGTCAGAAGTTTATAGAATAAAAGAACAATTTGCATATTACTCAAAAATATATCTATAAAGAGAAAAATCAGACGAACTGAACATTTGAAAGTGGTCTCTTAATGTTTTCCACAGCTATATATATATATATATATGTGTGTATATATATGTACATACAGTACATGTATATATGTACATACAGTATATGAAAAAGAAATATATTTATTTATTTTTCATTGGACGTCGTAGCTGTATAGGACAACAACTTAAAAGTGGACATATATATAATGTAATGCATTTGGGTTATTGAAATAGGACTGAGTGGCAGTAAAACGGAGTGCAACCGTAACAACATTTATGGTACTCTGCTTAAATCCATAATGCACAGGATCCTGGTCCAACCACTAAGTTAGTATTCCTTCCTGCTAACTACCTCCTACATGCTGGATTCCCCGGTTTTCCTTTGATTTTTAGGCCCAGCATGATGTCATTGTTGCGACGTGATACACACATGACGTTGTGCCAGGTCTACTAATCAAACGAGGTGCCCAGAATGGCAGTAGGTAGGAGGTGGCTCCCCAGTCTCCCATCATTACCGTCAGATCAAGTTCCCGAAAATCAATTTACTCATCTCTCATGAGAAAGTAATGCTTCATGGAGAACATTCTGCATTCAATTTTAGAGACGTATGTTTAATATATTCATGTATTTCTGACATTACAGGGAAAACTTGACGCTTTGTGGGTTCTCCTGAGAAAAGGATACAGTCGGGTGTCAATAATGAGACCACAACCTGGAGATAAGGTAAGGTTATGTGCTATGATATGTACATTAAGTTTAGAAAGGTGATGAGTTAGGTCATTCTTGTCAACAGTCTTATTTTGCTAAAAAAAAAAAAGTCCCAAAAACTGAAGCACAAAAGAAGCTGAGTTTATCAAAACCAAACCCCAAAAGTCTGGTTGTAAAGTCAGCTTTAGGCCACATTCACATGTACAGTATTTGGTCAGTATTTTACCTCCAGTATTTGTAAGCCAAAACCAGGAGTGGGTGATAAATACAGAAGTGGTGACTGGATTCTATTATACTTTCCCTCTGATTTTTCCTCTTTTTATTTTGGCTTACAAATACTGAAGTAAAATACTGCCCTAAAACTTAATGCCATCCTCTCCATAATCCTTACATGCAGTGTGACAGACATGAGAGCAGTGGACAGCAAGTTCTAGAGAAGGGAGACCCATAGTGGATGGCACTTTGGAGTGGGTTTTTTTTGTGGGGGTGGGGGGTAAGACAGTAAATCAAGTTGTAGAAAAAATTTCAGTGACCAAAAAATAAACATGAGGTCAATTTCTGATGACACGTTCCCTTTAAGACTCGGAAGCAAGTGGGTGATGTTGCAACATAAATACAGTGATCGTCAGATTCAGCTATAACTTTTATAGGGCATCCTGTATGTAAATTTTAAAAGATATATATTATCTTGTAGGATTATAATTGAATTATGCTTCTAAGTGCTCGTGTATAAATCAGAGTGCAATGCAAGAAAATATCTTATTGCACTCTGACCAATGTAATACAATGATTCAATGCTGTTACTGACTGCGAGAATTGGATCACACTCGCTAATGCAAATCAATGGGTGTGAGAAATAAATTGCACAGTGTCTGATTTTCACGCACACACTTAAAAGAAACCGGACATTTCATCGGCCAAGTACAACAAATTCACAGGTTGAACTGTCAGAATAGAAAAGATAGAAATATGTCAGTGAGATAGATAATCAGTGATTTGCGTGTGTACTTTTCTGTACTTGTATTTAGCTAATAATTAAATGGAAAAAAATGACATTGGCCCCCCTATTTTTAAAACCAGATGAGGGAAAGCAGACAGCTGTGTGCTGATATTATGTTGGAAAGGGGACAATATTCATGGAGCTTCCCAGCCTATTAATAACAGCTCACACCTGTCTGCGAATACTTTACTGGTTACTAAAAAGGGAGAAACCAAAAAAAGTGGGGTTCCTCCTATTTTAAGTAACCAGCAAAGGTTAAGCAGACAGCTGTGGGCTGATATTAATAGGCTGGAAAGGGCAATGGATATTGGCCCCTTCCCACACTAATAACACCATCCCTTAGTCACCCAGAAATGGCGCATTCATTAGATGCGCTAATTCTAGCTCTTTGCCTCAGCTCTTCCTGATTGCCCTGGTGTAGTGACAATCAAGGTAATGGTTTTAGGGAAGATGTCAGCTGTATAATTTCCACTGACATCAAGCCCAGAGGTTAGTAATGGAGAGGTGTCTGTCAGACACCCCATTACTGACCCCATAGTCAAAAGAAATAAACACGCAGAAAAGTCCTATAATTGTAAAAAGTACTTCCTGTCAGTTACCGTATTTTGCGGATTATAAGACGCACTGGACCAGAAGACACACTGGGGTGAAATATAGAGAAAAAAATGTTTAAATAAAATGATGATGCCCGTTATAGTCCCTTTAAGTGGTAGCTTACTGAGTGGAAAGGCTGCGGTAGTCGAGCGGGGTCACAGGAGACAGAGTTGCTGCTTCAGAAGGTCGGCGGCGCAATGAGTGGGGCGATGCTGCGGGCCCAGGGCTGGGATGAGGGTACGTCAAAGCGGTGTGAGGCTTCTGGCCAAGGGCGCCGCTGAGTGGAGTCCCCTTCCCCATTGATTTCCCTGCGGTGGGTGTCAGGAAAATGGCTTCCGAAGGTGGCGCAGATAGAGATCTCAGGAGACAACAGCTTGTCTTCAAATTTCGTCTCCTGAGATGTCAATCTACATATACACCACCTTTGGTGGCCATTTTCTCAAAGCTCACCACACAGAAATCAATTGGAAATTGTAACTGACTGTGGGGATAGTAATGGGGGTGACTGACAGACATCTCTCCATTACTAATCCCAGGGCTTGATGTCAGTGATAGCTGCTGACATCAACCCATAACCCTTTACCCCGATTGCCACTGTACCAGAGCAATCGGGAAGAGCAGAAGCTAAGCTCCATAACTGGCACATTTAATGGATGAACCATTTCTGGGGCGGCTGGGGGCTGGTGTTATTAGTCTGGGAAGGGGCCAATATCCATGGCCCTTCCCAGCCTATTAATATCAGCCCACAGCTGTCTGTTTAGACTTTGCTGGTTATTAAAAATAGGGGGACCCCATGTCATTTTTTGGGAGCTCACCCCTTTTTAAATACCAGAAAAGGCTATGCAGATAAGTGTGAGCTGTTATTAATAGGCTGGGTAGCTCCATGTTTCTTGGTCCCTTCTCAGACTAATAAGACCATCTCACAGCTGTCTACTTTCCCTTGGCTGTTTATTAAAAATAAGGGGCACACCATGCCATTTTTTTTCTAATTAAATTAATCAATAAGTTAACTAAGGCTAAACATTCTTTAGTGCCACATGAAAGGCACTCAAGGATGCTAGATGGAGACTGAAAGCACTTAGGACTCATGACTCACTTTTTAGGTGATGTTGTAAAATGTCCATTTTATTATTATGATAATACAGCCATTATGACATGAATTTTGAACTTGGTAAACGCCTTTCTTCCAGTCTGAGATTACCATAAGTCCCCACATTCACAATTTGCAGTGCATTTTTCTACAGAAAATCCTCAGTAATTTACAGTACAATACAAGTAAGTGCCATTTTTAAATTCCCATTCACATGTGGAGAGTAATCCACCCAAAAATGAGTGCTGGTATGAGTTGTAAATCTGCAACTTTCTCATTCTTGTGCAGATTTCCATTGAAAAATAATTTAATAGGGTGAAATTGGCAGTGTTCACACGTGGAAAATTTTAGAGATCTACAATAAATCTGCAGACACATTTCACGCGTGCTATTTGCTGATATTGTTGCAGATTTTATCCTACTCTATTACATAGCTTTGAATAAGATAAAATATGCAATGAAAATCCATGTAAGAATGAGCATGCTGCAGATTTGAAATACAGAACATGCTTTTATTTTCTTGTGGATTTTTTCCGCATCATGTGAATGGAATGGGGAAAATCCCATTTACTTGTATTAGACTGTAAATTGTTGTGCAATTGTTACTGCAAATCCTTGTCCTTACTGCAGCAAATCTGGAACATGTGAACCTAGCCTTATAGAATAGGATGAAATCTGCAAGAATCACATCTGCCTGCAGATTTGTCATGGATTTTTGACTGAATCAGTAGAGTAATTTTTACAATGTGTGAACATGGTCTAGCACCGAGGTAGGGAACCTGTGATGACCCTTTCATTGGCCCTGGCCAGATTACCTGGGACTGCAGCCTTTGGTCCAATGGTTGCATTTTGCCAGCCCTTAAATTGCTTCTTGCACTGCAAGCACGCAGCGTTCATTACTGTACACTGAGGTGCATGAGTTGCGGGATTACGTCCTCACTGTGGCCAGTGTGAGCATCTGGATGAATTTTGTGGATGGAGTTAGCACGCGATGTGCACTCAACCCACAGATGGAGACACTGGCACCATCCCCACTGCCTCCTGTGATGTAGATACACCAGCCCCACTGTTTCCTGTGATGTATATGCTTGAACCCCACTGTCTCCTGTGATGTATATGCCCAAGTCCCAGTGTCTCCTACCTGATGTGTATGATCCAGCCCCAATGTCTTCTTTGTGATATACATGTAACATCCCCAATGTCTCCTGTGATGTGTCTGCTCCAGACCCAGTGTCTCCTATATGATGTGTATACTCTAGCCCCAGTGTCTCCTATGTGATGTGTATGCTCCAGCCCCAGTGTCTCCTATGTGATGTATGTGCTCAAGCCCTAGTGTCTCTTATGTGATGTATATGCTCCAGCCCCAGTGTCTCCTATGTGATGTGCATGTTCCAGCCCAAGTGTCGCCTATGTAATGTATATGCTCCAGCCCCAGTGTCTTCTATGTGATGTGTATGCTCCAGCCTCAATGTTTCCTATGTGATATATATGCTCAAGCCCCAGTGTCTCCTATGTGATGTGTATGATCCAGCCTCAGTGTCTCCTATGTGATGTATATGCTCCAGTCCCAGTGTACCCTATGTGATGTATATGCCTCAGACCGTCTACTGCTTGAGTTCTATAAATGTTACGTGAACACTGATGAATTTCACACTGTGAGGAGACATGTGGTGTAATATCAATCTGTGTTCAGAACAACTTACTACTGCATGTTCTTTACAAAACGTATCATAACAAAACGATGACTGCGTTCCAGACCAACACAAATCTGGAAAGCAGGTAACACAAGATCAACACTACGTAACTTCACATGTCACCACCTAACATCACAATAGTGGCAGTTAATTAACTGTTTGATCAAATATAGCAGGATCATTTTCAAGGTGATAATTTTGTTCTGCCCCTGAATGATGGAATAAATATCGATATGGCCCTTGGCAGATAAAAGGTTCCCCACTCCTGGTCTAAGGGTACCGTTACACATAACGATGTCCCAGCGATCCCACCAACGATCCGACATGGATGGGATCGCTGGGACATTGTTAGCTGATCGCTGGTGAGCTGTCACATAGACAGCCCCTCCAGCGATCAGGACCAGCAAGCACGCTGGTTACCAACGTAAACATCGGGTTTCTAAGGGCTGCGGGGCCCTTAGAAACCCGATGTTTACCCTAGATACCAGCATGCACTGCAGGCAGGGCGGGAGGTGGAGGCAGAGCGGCGCAGACAGACCGGCGTAGCTCTGCTATCTGTTACTCTGGTCTGACAGACTGGAGTAGCAGATAGCAGAGCTACTCCGGTCTGTGTGCCGCTCTGCCTCCACCTCCCGCCCTGCCTGCAGTGCACGCTGGTATCTAGGGTAAACATCAGGTTTCTAAGGGCCCTTAGAAACCTGATGTTTACGTTGGTAACCAGCGTGCAGCGTCACTCATCGCTGGCTCCCGCTGCCACATGCAGCAATGCGCGCTGGCCAGTGGGAGACTAGCGATGAAAAAACGGGCCAGGACGATCCAGCACGATCAGCGATACCCCGCGGGGGGGCCGATCGCTGCGGGATGTCACACACAGCGATTTCGCTGGAGAGATCGCTGATGTGTCACAAAATCAGCGATCTGTGTGTACGGGCCCTTAAGAGATCTATTAATTATCTGGTGGCAAATCTGCTTCTATAAGGATTGTTATCTGCAATGAAATAATGAACTGGGGTTATGAAACTCCTGGCAATGCGCACAAGTCTAAATTATTCTCCTTTGTTTGCAACTATTTCTGAGGAATCTCAACATGAGGTCATGGACAAATTTATCTGGTAGAAAAAAAAATACCATTCTGAGAACCTGGAAACTTCAGTACAGGAGTCTTGGAACAGATTGGGTGCTAGGGGAATTGAGGAGGCTTTCTTTGAACAGTTAACTTATAAATTGTGAAAGTAAAACTATAAGATGTACAACTTGCATCTCTGAAAGACATTTTGTGGTGTGTTCTTATTGTCGGGATGGTCTTCTTTTTTACGTTTTTGGATTTTCCTCTCTCCATGAATAAGGTGTCATCCAAGCATGCTCGTGTACTAATAGAATGAGTGTCCAAATACTATGTTCAAGTCGCCACAACACATGCATCGATAGTCTGCTTCTTAGGCAATCCCTGCATGTGTTGCGGCCGTGAGACATGCAGTCGCGGGGACTCGAACATATTATTCGAGCACTCCAAAGTCACTCAATTATGCTCACTCATCACCATCTGCCATTACTACCTCTTCTGATACGGTATTCCACAGTACTTGGCTACTTTCCCACGCTGAGTATTTGGTGAGATTTTAATATTGTAAATTTTCTGCAGCTTTTTCTGCACCTGATTAGATATATTTGGTTACTTGCTTTTTTTTTTTCATTGCAATATTGAATGCGTTTTTTTTTTTTTACATGCATTTTTTGTCTCTTTTCGATATGTCATTTTTTCAATTAAGTTGCCTTTTTTTATACGTCATGTTAATTTGTTTTGACAGAACTTTATTTTGGATTATATGCTTTTTAGTGCATTTCCGCAGCAGATTTTCCTCATCGAATGAAAAAAAGAAAACTCAGCGTACCTGCAAAACAAATTGGGTGTTGCTTATTTAAAAAACGCATCTCTGGCTCAGTTTATCCAGAGTAAAAGAAAAGCAAAGAGGGCATGAGATTTCTGTAAATCCCATCCACGTTGCTTGAACTAACCAAAACCTCACTGTGGGAACTTAAAGGGGTATTCCCATCTCCAAAATACTTGTCAGGACTCTAATGTCAGGACCCTGTCGGCATCGGCAAACTGTCCACCCAGAACTGAGTCATGGAACTCCCGGAGGACGTTGAGACGAAACTGAGCTGGTATGAAAAGTTTATCCACCGGCTTAGCCGGAGGTGCAAGAGACTGGGCTTCCCGAATCTCCCATTCCAACATATTAGAAATACCTGCCACCAGCACCCCGGGCTGAAGAATGGAGGATGGAGGTTCGGGGGGGAAACCGGATCTAGACTGCGTGACAAGGCATCAGCTCTGACATTTTTGGATCCTGGCCAAAAAGTGATAGAGAAGTGGAATCGGGAAAAAAAAGTGACCATCTAGCCTGTCTAGGAGTCAACCTTTTAGCTGACTCAATGTAAGCTAGGTTCTTGTGGTCTGTAATTACGGTTATAGGATGGACAGCCCCCTCCAAAAAAATGCCTCCATTCTTCAAAGGCCAACTTCACGGCCAAAAGTTCTCGATTCCCAACATCATAGTTTCTCTCCGCAGGGGAGAATTTCTTCGAGAAAAAGGCGCAAGGGCTCAAATTAGTCAAAGTGGCAGGTCCCTGGGACAATACCGCCCCCACCCCCACCTCTGAGGCGTCCACCTCAACAATAAATGGTTCAGACGGGTCCGGTTGAATAAGAACCGGAGCAGACATGAAACATTTTTTTAAAAACTGAAACGCCGCTATCACTGCGGCTGACCAATTCTTGATATCGGCCCCTTTTGAGTCATGTCTGTGAGGGGTTTAACCAGCTGTGAGAACCCCCTTATAAATTTGCGATAATTGGCGAATCCTAGGAAACTCTGCAGAGCTTTTAAATCACAAGGTTGGACCCAATCGACAATGGCCTGCACCTTATTAGGATCCATGCGAGATTCCCAATTAATCACTGGATTATGTAATTGTAACCAGGGGAACCCCAACACCAGTCCCGCAGGCAGGTTGTCCATAACAAAGCATGAAATATGTTCCTGGTGCAAGGAACTGACTTTAAGAAGAAACTCCTCTGTAAGAAATATGACGTCATTCTTAGCCAGTGGTGTTTTGTCAATGGCAACAACATGGATAGGAGTCTCCAGCCTAACTGTCCCTAACTTACACCTGGACACCAAGTCAGAGTCAATAAAGTTCAACGACGATCCGCAATCCATGAAAGCAGAAGTGGATGTGGAGACACTCCCACAACAAAGTTCCACTTGCAACAACATTTTTGAAAATGGAGAAAAGGTACCTGAGAGCCTGGGTGACCTCCACAACAATCACCCGGGCTTAGTCGCTTGCTTGTCAGTGGACAGGAGGGGCAATCCTTTTTCCAATGTCCGGAATCACCACAGTGAAAACAGCATTTTCCCAAGCGCCGTTGTCTCTTTTCTTTCTCCTTGACGTCGATGGTTCCCATCTCCATGGTTTCCAATGTAGGACTGGCTCCCCTTCCTTGGGAAAATAACGAGGTTTCAATCTGCATCACTCCCCTGGCCCGTAGCCTGCGATCCATTCGGATGGCTTGTGTCATAGTGTCCTCCAGGGAATCAGGCGGAGGGTGGAGAGCCAAGGCATCCTTCAGACATTCAGACAGGCCTCTATGGAACAAACCCCGGAGGGCGGCATCATTTCAGCAGACCTCAGCAGCCCAGAATCTGAACTCTGAGCAAAACCACTCGGCTGAGTGCTTGCCCTGGCACACACTCATCACCCTGTCCTCAGCCATACGCATCCGATCAGGCTCATCATAAATATGCCCCAGGGCCTCAAAAAATGCATTCACAGTCATACGCTCAGGGGCAGTGGTTGGAAGGGAGAAAGCCCAAGCCTGGGGAGCTCCCTTAACAGAGACATAATGACCCCCACTCTCTGACTTTCATCCCCAGAAGAGTGTAGTCTCAATGAAAAAAAAAGCTTACAGCCCTCCTTGAACACTTTGAATTCCCTTTTATCTCCAGAAAAGGTATCTGGTAACTCAACCAAAACTCAGGGGAAATTAATTTAACATCCCGAGCCCTCGATGATAAAACCCCCTGCACAGTGTCAGCGATCAACTGCTGAGACTGAGCCAGGGCGAGTTGTTCTTCCAGGAGTCTCTGAGACATCTGAGTCAGGTGCTTTACCTGCTCAGAAAGAGCGTGCATAGGATCCATCACACACACAGGAGAAAGGGAGCAGAGAAAAAAAAATGGTAATGGTCAGTTATAATGTCAGGACTCTGTCAGGACCCTGTCGGCGTCGACAAACTGCCATGCCGAGCAGGGTGACTTATCCACACTATGGAAGAGCGCATGGTGCAATACAGTAGTGACGGTTCAAGCAGACAGGACCTGCGGCACTGAAAATAGTAAGGAGTCCCAGGACCTAGATCATGTGACTGCAGGGGGCGGGGCTTATCATCCTACTGCTGCAGATGATATGTACCTACTGCAGGGAAACTGTAGAAGAGGAGAGGAAAACGCAGGTCAGACAAGCAAGGGTTCGTACACGGAGAGGGCTGTGCGGTACCAGAGGGACGAGCAAAGAATAGTCAAGTCACAGGCAGAGGGTCATACACAGAGAGGTAGCGCAGTACAAGAGGAACAGACAGAACTCATAACAGGGACAGAGCCGGATCAAGATCAAAGAAGCAAGCAAGTTATCAGACACAAGGCACACATACGCACGAGGTCAACTAACTCAGCTGAGGGCAGGAGTATAACTGACACCGGACCTAGGTCAAGTGAGCATTAAATAGCCGCCCTCTGCCAGATAGAGGCAGAAACAATTAACCCCTGTCTGACCAGGATGGGCCAAAGACCAAGCCCATCCTTGATCATGACAATACTATTCCAATATGTAGTGGGTGTAAAAAAAATAATAGGAAATACCTCCAATTAAAGTAGTATAGATCTACTGATTCGCTATGTCCCTTACCCAATGTGCAGGGCATTGCAGTAACTTAGTTATATATGGTTAGGACCACTAAAATCTAACTAACTGCCACTATATGAGTGGTCATAACCATGGATGCCTAAGCTACTGCAATGCCCTGCACATGGGGTAAGTGACATAGCGAATCAGAAGAACTATACTACATTTCTAAAAGGAGGTATTTGCTAATATTATTACACCTACTACATATTGGGATAGGATCTTGGAGATGGGAAATACCCATTCAACCTTATTTGTAAAGTACCCTTTCCTATTTAGCTGCCTGAATCGCCTTCTTCCACACATAATGAGTGCCTTGACATCTGGAATTTAGCTAGCACTAGATTACTGACTGTGTCCATCTGAATATTGGTCACCTCATACTGGGACATAAAAGTAGCTGGCAATGATTATATGCCGTATTTCAAAGACGATTGACACATTTTTGTGCATATAACAGAAGACATGCAGCTGCAGATATTATTGGAAGCCTTATGAAGGCCTTAGGCTGGTTTCACATTTGCGTTTTTTAGCGCTGGAAAAAAACGCACATGTGCGCATGCGTTTTTTCCCCTATATTTAACATGGGTGCGCATACCTGCGCGCTTGTAAGCGCATGTATGCGATTTTCATGCGCTGCGTTTTTTTGGGGTGTGCGATTGGATTTTCCAGACGCAGCATGTTGCATTTTTTGGCCCTGCAAAAAAGCGCATGCGCACATATGCGCACGTTTTGCGCTAAAAATGGCCATTATAGCCTATGGATGCGCATATGTGCGCACTAGCATGCTCATGTATGCGTTTTTTTGCATATGCGTTTTTTTTTTTTAACCATGGAATTTAGGGGTTTGGGTTAGAGTTAGGGTTAGTTAAGGGGGTTTAGGGTTAGGGTTAGGGTCAGGGTCAGGGTTAGGGTTGGGTTTTGGGTCAGGGTTAGGGTTAAGTATGGTTTGGTTAAGGGTTAGGGTCAGGGTTAGGGTCAGGATTAGGGTTAAGTATGGTTTTGTTAAGGGTTAGGGTCAGGGTTAGGGTTAGGGTTAGGGTTAGGGTCAGGGTTAGGGTTAGGGTTATGGTTAGGGTCAGGGTTAGGGTTAAGTATGGTTTTGTTAAGGATTAGGGTCAGGGTTAGGTTCAGGATTAGGGTTAAGTATGGTTTTGTTAAGGGTTATGGTCAGGGTTAGGGTTAGGGTTAGGGTCAGGGTTAGGGTTAGGGTTAGGGTCAGGGTTAGGGTCAGGATTAGGGTTAAGTATGGTTTGGTTAAGGGTTAGGGTCAGGGTTAGGGTTAGGGTTAGGGTCAGGGTTAGGGTTAGGGTTAGGGTTAGGGTTAGGGTCAGGGTTAGGGTTAGGGTTAGGGTCAGGGTTAGGGTTAGGGTTAGGGTTAGTTAGGGTTTAGGGTTTGGGTTAGGGTTAAGTATGATTTGGTTAAGGGTTAGGGTCAGGGTTAGGGTTAGAGTTAGGGTCAGGGTTAGGGTTAGGGTTAGGGTCAGGGTTAGGGTTAGTAAAGTCATGGTTTGGGTAGTGTGAGGGGCCACCTAAAAATGTTGTAAAAAAACGCAAACGCGGTAAAAACGCACTAAAAACGCATACAAACGCTTAAAAACGCTGCGTTTTTTTCATGCATGCTCATAAAAATGCTTGAAAAAAACGCAGCAGTTGTATGCTTTTGTATGCGTTTTTTCAATGCGTTTTTTTGCGGGAAAAACGCGCTGCAAAAAAAAGCAAGTGTGAAACTAGCCTTAGTCAGGAGGTTTCTGAGCTGCACGCAGCTGAAAGGTCCAGAGAGGTCAGTAGAGGAGGAACCAGCATGTAATGTAATGTGTATATGGAATGTATTCTAGACAGGATCAAATAGATGCACTCCAGAAAACTGATGAGAGACACAACATAGTAAATCATCATGCAACAACCTTACAGACGCTCCAGCACAGCACAGTGACTACAAATATTATGGGAACCCTTTAATGCTCTGCCATATACTTTTACACTATTTTGTTTTGCTGATTAGCAAATAAATTAGAATAGGAAGCTGCGCTGAGTACACATTTACTTTATATCTTTACTTTTTATGTGTCTTACGGTCTGGAGCCGCCTGTGACTCAAAACATAAGGTATTGCAAAATGTCTGCTTCATAAAGCCTAAGACTGACAAAACATCACGTGGCTTATGTGTGATGAATGGCATAGCACGTTAGGTGATTGACGGAAGTTTTCTATACAATATCCTCTTCTTTTCCGGTTGACCTCTTTCATTCTACAATTGTTAAGCAAATAACTAAGGATTCTAGGCCCCTAATAAAATGGTGTGCTCCCTGACAATAAATCACATAGAAATGTGGCGCAAGCACTTTGAAATTTCACAACATTTCAGAGCAACACAAGGTTGAGCAAAACTTTTGGACACTCACCGACTGGAATAAGATTTGTTACATAGCGAACTGAGGCACTCGCCACCGTTAAGACGCACCTGACTCATTAAGAGGTGTAAACCTCGTAATGTATTAGGCGCCTCTGACTCCAACAGGGTCCCTCATGAAGACCGGCGTAAACAAAGGCTGGTCTTCTTGAATTGAGGTCCTGTTATTGTTCTAAGTCAGAGGCCAAAATGGTGCTAACATGCATTCTACCTGCACCCCTTAATACGGCAGGGTGATGTACCCAGTGCAGTCATACCGGTGACACGCCATCAGGGCCCAATTCTAAACAAGATGGCCAAATGGTACAAGAGGAGGTAAGACTACAGTGGCACAGTGCTATTATATGTGAACAATCCTCAGTACCCCACGAACCATTGATGCTCTATAGATCCACTTGTACAGCATCGTAGGTAGCAAAAAATGCTCCATAGATGGCAAAAAGGATAAACATTGGGCAACTATTCTAGGGTGAAAGTCACTGCAATCATGACCCTGCTCCGATTTGCAATGTATAAATAAATAAGTTGAAATACTGCAGTATATTGGTTATTGGATGCAGAAAATAAGTTGTTTGCTTCTACATTGGATTGTGCCAGTTTCTCCATATTGATTTTTCTCAGAATTCTCCTACTTCTCATCACTGGAAGTAATAGCGACCATTGCACAATGTTGTTGTTTTTTTAAGACTATATTGCCCCCTGTTGGATAGATATAGTCAATACAATTTAAATAGAAAGCAGCAGCAAGGAGGAGAGGAGGGTTGTTATAGGTCATTATCTGTCACAGCTGCTTCCAATAACATCTGAGCGCAGGTCACATGGGGATTCCTGCGGTTTTCTCACATGTTCGGAAGCTCAACATTCTCCGTTCTCTCCTACATCCTTAATGGAGTATTTTTACAGCGATTTAGCTACAAAAGGGTAGGAAATTGAGATGAGCAACATCTTCAAAGGCTAGGTATCTTGTTTTTACACTGAGCTTTTAGCGAACAGATAGGAAAACAGCCTATGAAATAAAGGTAACCCTTTGTTTCCAGATAAGTACGCCAAGCCACGTTCATATGGCATATGCTTAGCTAGTCCGCATTTACAACACTACGTTCCTTCTACAAATACTATGGGCACTGATAGTTTATA
Organism: Dendrobates tinctorius; assembly: GCF_039654945.1. Lineage (NCBI taxonomy): Eukaryota > Metazoa > Chordata > Amphibia > Anura > Dendrobatidae > Dendrobates > Dendrobates tinctorius. The sequence goes on along the minus strand of NW_027361690.1, from coordinate 120,438,155 downwards.
TCCAATATAATAGATTTGGCGTGCACTTGGCAGTCCAGACTAAGCTTGGTCTGGCTCAGAGAGTTTAGATCCTGGCCCAGGACAAGTTTAACTCTTACGTCCATCTGTAGACTAGATTTGGTCTGGATCCACTTCAGCTCCAGCTTCATGCTCCGGCTACTTTTCAACAGTTTCAGCTTCGGAATTGACAGCGATGGAATTTCTTTTTAAGAAAGTCTCTGGGTACAGCTGACTGAATAGAAGTTAATTCACTGTAAATATTACACTTTATACTTCATTTCAAGATTTTAAACTGGCGGAAACCAAAATCGGCTACAGACGCCAAGAACCAGATCCAAACACTACACCTCTGCTCCTTTCTTATTTCAGCCTTACTCCAATTTTATTATGCAAACTCCAGTACCATGCCAGGTCTGCAGGATAACAGAAGGATTATGTATACATTTACAACCATTCTTTACAGTTCTGGTACATCAGAGAGAAAAATTATTTAACTTTACGAATAGTCATGAATGAATATAGTCTACTGATTAGTGTCTACAGCTACTGTGTAGTTATGTTTCCATGATTACGGACTACTAACAAAGGCTATTGTCCGCTCCCGCAGTCATATGTTGGGGACCATACACACATTAGATTATTGATGGTTGAACTTGCCACTTTCAGAAGTCAGTGGAGAATGCCCGGGCACATTGAATTACAATATCTGATCCTTTTTGTTTTACTGGAAGATGAGTTACCAACAGAGATGTCTGCAAGTGGCTTACTTCCCTATCTCCACTAAAGCAAGTGCACATTCAGTCATCCTTAGTGTGCAAGTGTATGAGGGGGTCAGAAAGATAACTGTCAGTTGTACGAGTGTTTGGGCGACCATTGTCTAATCTATGGTGTATGAGCACCTTAAGTACTTCATCTGCCATGCCTTCTACTTAGTGAAGGCCCCAATGCACCTAAGGCTGCTTTTGGGCAAGCAATCAGTGGTCTAATAGTTAACTTTCTCAATGCCTCACCCGTAGTTGAGCATTCCTGTATTCTTTTCGAAATAGCTTCTGCCAGAGGAGTTGCCCCCTCACCTCAGAAAAAAAGAATCGAACGTTGAGATACCAATGGCCAGATCCTTCTCTCCCCCAACATTATTTGTTGGGGAAAGATGGGAGGCCTTCATATACATTAGATTGTTGGCCATTCCAACCGCTATCTACAGGTTCAGGTGACTTACCGTTTTGCTCAAAAGTTTACATACCTGGCAGAATTTTTGCTTTCATGGCCTTTTTTCAGAGAATAGGAATGATAACACCAAAACTTTTTCTCCACTCATGACTAGTGGTTGGGTGAAGCCATTTATTGTCAAACTACTGAGTTTTCTCTTTTTAAATCATAATGACAACCCAAAATATCCAAATGACCCTGATCAAAACTTTACAAACCCTGGTGATTTGGGCCTGATAACATGCACAGAAGTTGATACAAATGGGTTTGAATGGCTACTAAAGGTAACATCTTCACCTGTGAACTGTGACAAATTCCAGGAAAATGGTTCAGGATGCAAAGAAAAACCCACAAATAACATCAGCTGAAATACTGGAATCTCTGAAAACTAGCGGTGTGGTTGTTTCAAGATGCACAATAAGGAGGCACTTGAAGAAAAATGGGCTGAAAGGTCGAGTCGCCAGAAGAAAGCCAAATGACTCTGATCAAAAGTTCACATACCCCATTTCTTAATACCGTGTATTGCCCCCTCTAACATCAAAGACAGCTTGAAGTCTTCTGTGGTAGTTGTGGATGAGGTTCTTTACTTTCCCAGGTGGTAAAGCTGCCCACTGTTCTTGGCAAACCCTCAAGTTCTTGTAAATTCCTGGGCTATCTAGCATGAACTGCACGCTTGAGCTCTCCCCAGAGTGGCTCAATGATATTGAGGTCAGGAGACTGAGATGGCCACTCCAGAACCTTCACTTTGTTCTGCTGTAGCCAATGACAGGTCGACTTGGCCTTGTGTTTTAGATTGTTGTCATGTTGGAACATCCAAGTACGTCCCATGCGCAGCTTCTGGGCTGATGATTGTAAATTTGCCTCCAGTATTTGCTGATAATGTGCTCCTTTCATCTTTCCTGTGCAATTTTCCTGTGCCTTTGTAGCTCACACATCCTCAAAACATCAGTGATCCACCTCCATGCTTTACAGTAGAAATGGTGTTCCTTTCATCATAGGCCTTGTTGACCTCTCGCCAAATGTAACGTTTATGGTTATGGACAAAGAGTTCAATTTTGGTCTCATCACTCCAAATTACCTTGTTTCAGAAGTTTTGAGGCTTGTCTCTATGCTGTTTTGCATATTGTAGGCGAGATACTTTGTGGCATTTGCGCAGTAATGGTTTTCTTCTAGCTACTCGACCATGCAGCCCATTTTTCTTTTAAGTGCTTCCTTATTGTGCATCTTGAAACAGCCACACCGCTAGTTCTCAGAGAGGCCAGTATTTCAGCTGATGTTATTTGTGGGTATTTCTTTGTATCCCGAACAATTTTCCTGGCATTTGTCACAGGTCACAGGTGAGGATGTTACCTTTAGAAGCCATTCAAACCCATTTGTGTCAACTTCTGTGGGTGTTATCAGGTCAAAATCACCAGGGTATGTAAACTTTTGATCAGGGTCAATTGGATGTTTTGGGTTGTTATTATGATTTAAAAAGAGAAAACACAGTAGTATGACAATAAATAGCTTCACCCAACCACTAACCATGAGTGGTGAAAAAGTTTTGGTGTTATCATTCATATTCTCTGAAAAAAGGCCAAGAAAGCAAAAATTCAGCCGGGGTATGTAAACTATTGAGCAATTGTAAGTCTACTCCTTAAGAGCAGGAAGCAAAGGGAGAGGAGTAATATACTGTATGACTACAGGATTATTATTATTATTATCTACTATATAATTGTCTAATTCTGTCTGTCTGTCTGTAATGGAAATCCCGCCTTACTGATAGGCCGCGGCCTATCAGCGACAGTTGCTTAGTCGTCGCGGCAACACGGCCGCATTGCTTATTGTACAGGCACATTACTGCCGTTAAAGGCATCACTGCTGCGTCACTCATTACACAGGCACAGTTCTGTACATATTCTGGAGTACAATACATTAGGTAACAGCAGAAAAGTGACTGCAGCTCTGGGTGTAACTGGAGTACAATACATTAGGTAAGATCTGAACAGTGACTGCAGCTCTGGCTGTAACAGGAGTATAATACATTAGGTAAGAGCAGAACGGTGACTGCAGCTCTGGGTGTAACTGGAGTACAATACATTAGGTAACAGCAGAACAGTGACTGCAGACCTGGGTGTAACTGGAGTACACTACATTAGGTAACAGCAGAAAAGTGACTGCAGCTCTTGGTGTAAAAGGAGTACATTAGGTAACAGCAGAACAGTGACTGCAGCTCTGGGTGTAACTTGCATACAATACATTGGGTAAGAGCAGAACAGTGACTGCAGCTCTGGGTGTAACTTGCGTACAATACATTAGGTAAGATCTGAACAGTGACTGCAGCTCTGGCTGTAACAAGAGTATAATACATTAGGCAAGAGCAGAATGGTGACTGCAGCTCTGGGTGTAACTGGACTACAATACATTAGGTAAAAGCAGAACTGTAACTGCAGCTCTGGGAGTAACTGGAGTACACTACATTAGGTAACAGCAGAACAGTGACTGCAGCTCTGGGTGTAACTGGAGTACAATACATTAGGTAACAGCAGAACAGTGACTGCAGATCTGGGTGTAACTGAAGTACACTACATTAGGTAACAGCAGAAAAGTGACTGCAGCTCTTGGTGTAACAGGAGTACATTAGGTAGCAACAGAACAGTGACTGCAGCTCTGGGTGTAACTTGCGTACAAAACATTAGGTAAGAGCAGAACAGTGACTGCAGCTCTGGGTGTAACTTACGTACAATACATTAGGTAAGATCTGAACAGTGACTGCAGCTCTGGCTGTAACAGGAGTATAATACATTAGGCAAGAGCAGAACGGTGACTGCAGCTCTGGGTGTAACTGGACTACAATACATTAGGTAAAAGCAGAACTGTAACTGCAGCTCTGGGAGTAACTGGAGTACAATACATTAGATAAGAGCAGAACAGTGACATCAGCTCTGGGTGTAACTGGAGTACAATATATTAGGTAACAGCAGAACAGTGACAGCAGCCCCGGGTGTAACAGGAGTATAATACACTAGATGGTGGCCCGATTCTATCGCATCGGGTATTCTAGAGTGTCTGTTAAAATAAAAAATAGTTATATCCTGTACTCGCCTTCCGACGGCCCACGGACTCTGTCCCGCCTCTCACCACGCTCCCGGCATCTTCCAGTCCCAGTAATGCTTAGCGAGAAATGCTGGAAATGACGTCACTCATGTGAGCGCGACGTCATCAGCGGTGTTTCGCGCAAAGCAATACTGTGACCGGAAAATGCCGGGAGCATGGAGAGGAGAGAAAGAGTCCGGGGACCGTCGGAAGGTGAGTATGTAACTATTTTTTATTTTAACAGAGACTCTAGAATACCCAATGCGATAGAATTGGGCCACCATCTAGCTTATTTATATAGCACCATTGGTTCCATGGTGCTGTACATGAGAAGGGGTTACATAAATTACAGATATCACTTACAGTAAACAAACTAACAATCACAGACTGATATAGAGGAGAGAGAGGACCCTGCCCTTTCGAGCTTACATTCTACAGGATGGTGGGGAAGGAGACAGTAGGTTGGTGAGGAGGCAGCGGGGATCATTGCAGGCTGTAAGCTATCCTTAAGAGATGGGTTTTCAGGTTCCGTCTGAAGGATCTGTATGTGGTTGATAGCTGGACGTGTTGGGGCAAAGAATTCCAGAGGATGGGGGCTATTCAGGAGAAGTCTTGGAGGCGGCTGGGTGAGGAGCGAATAAGTGTGGAGGAGAGAAGGAGGTCTTGGGAGGACCAGAGATTACGTGAGGGAAGGTATCGGGAGATTATTTCAGAGATGTATGGAGGAGACAGGTTATAGATGGCCTTGTAGGTCAGTATTAGTAATTTGAATTGGATACGCTGAGGGAGTGGGAGCCAGTGAAGAGATTTGCAGAGGGGAGAAGCAGAGGAGTAGCGAGGAGAGAGATGAATTAGTCGGGCGGCAGAGTTGAGGATGGACTGGAGAGGTGCAGGATTAACCTGCAGACAAGGTTTGCTTTTAGTCTGTAACCATGGAAACACATAGGTCTGCATAGGAGCAGCATGCACAAAACTATGGGATATTTCAAATGAACACTATTACAAAAAAATATTTTTAAGCTTTAGCATTTTAATTCACCTCTAGCATCATCTCACTGAGGCTTAGCTTCTCCCAGTCTATGTGAAGCAAATGCTAAAGATTGCAGTCAACTTAGGACTTAAGAAAGGAATAGAAGCCAACATTGTATCGATGAACGTCCACATTATACATTTGTCTGTAAATGTGTGTGTTTATATATTGTGGAAGGTCGGTTCACTTAGCTGCTCCTCGAGGTAGACACAGGCACACGTGTAGTTAAAGTCTCTGGGTAGTTTATTGCATCATTTACCAAAAACCCAAAATGGTAACTGAAAAACAGCCTTTCTGGCTCAAATGAAAACAAAAAGTTCATATAAAGTCCTGCCCAGTGCCTCTAGAACAACACATATAGCTACTCAATACAGACAGAGAAAAAAATTGGTTGCATATTTAACTTCCTCCAGCAACACCCAGGAGGTGGAGATATGGCGGGTAGATGTCCTGCCCATCTCTTACCTACCCACCATGAAAGCCAGGCCCATATAGCAACTGGATTGCTCTCAGCACATATCATGCTGGAGAAAACACTTATGGCTTTGCGACACATATCTTCACTCACATACAGCAACAGTGACCCTGTCACAATATGTGTGTGTATATACAGCTCTGGCAAAAATTAAGAGACCACTTTCAAATGTTCAGTTTGTCTGATTTTTCTCTTTATAGATATATTTTTGAGTAAAATGTAAATTTCTCTTTTAATCTATAAATTACTGACAACAGGTCTCCGAATTTCCAAGCACTAAATTTTGTATTTATTTGCAGAAAATGAGAAATGGTCAAAATAACAAAAAATGCAGTGCTTGCAGACCTCAAATAATGCTAAGAAAACAAGTTCATAATCATTTATAAACAACAATACTAATGTATTAACTCGGGAAGAGTTCAGAAATCGATATTTTGTGGAATAACCATGATTCTTAATCACATCTTTCATGTGTCTTGGCATGCTTTCCACCAGTCTTTCACACTGCTTTTGGGTGACCTTATGCCACTCCTGGTACAAAAATTTAAGCAGTTCTTCTTTGTTTGGTGGCATGTGACTATCCATCTTCCTTTTGATTAAATTCCAGAGGTGTTCAATGGGATTCAGGTCTGGATATTGGGCTGTGTGTGAATGTGTATTTCACTATAAAACCACAAATTTATTAATTTTAGTTAAAATAACACCAATCCAGTGAAACTGGTATACAAAAAAAATACCATATGATAAAAACTAGCCTACCGGATACCCTACAATATGACTATACTTATATCCTGCCTGTCCATGGAGGTTGGCACCCTAATAGGACGATTTTGGCACCCCCACTCAAGTAGGCTCTCCCTCACTCCCCTAAATTTCCCTGGCAACAAAAGGTGGGAAAACAATGTCCAAAAAGGGCAGAGGTGAAGTGAGTCTTGAAACTAAAAGGTACCCAATAGGTATATACACAGAGCAAAGCACATGATTTCTATTTCCAAAAATACATAGAGGGACCACTCAATCGCAGTAATATGTTACAATATAAACCCTATGGGCACATTCAATTAATGGCCCAATGACCCAAAATTTAATATAGAGGAAGAGAGGTATTCAAGAACTGACATCAACAAATTCTCTCAGCTTTAAACAATTCAAAATATCAAGTGATATAATATGAGTGTTATTCACAGATATCCTCCACACTTCTCATATATTGACAAATGGCCCCACAAGCAAGACTGATAGTCTAAAATTAGACAATTAGTATAGCCAGAAATTGTGTCAATAACATTCCCCCAAATTAGGACTTATCATGTCTCAGGTGCACCCGACGCGTTTCCCCGCAATTGTCACGGTTCATCAGGAGGTTTTCAAGTGGATGCTGGCTGCCATAGTAGATGATGACGCGCCGCAGCCCTGCACACAGTGGACTTAAATAGCCACCGACATTCCTCTGGCCTCAATTGGCTCCTTCCAACCTATCGCGGACCAATAGACCGGGTTACACATTAGGCTGTACAAAAATGCACGCCTAACCTCCCCCATTATAGAGCGGCACCTTCCTCCCTTCCTTTCCGGTCAGGCATATCCCCACGCTACAATCAGCGTGGCTCAGGCGTTACAGGAAGTGCCTTGTGCTCCCAGTTAACTGGCAATTACATCACATCCGCCCACTTCACTGGATGAATCGTGCGCTTCAACAATGGAATGCAAACAGCGCTCTCTTCCTGATCTCACATAAACATTGAGTCACATGATTCTGGCCACATGTTAAGAGATCACAGAGTAGCACACACGGGCCCACAGTTATGCATAAAATTATTAGAGGAAAATAGCGACAGCCTAATAGGGGTCCATTGATGGGATACGATTTGAGGAGGAAACCTCAATAGACCAGGGTCAGATCATTAACCTTTCATCATATGTACTATCAGAGGATGATTTCTCTGTTTTGAGAAAGGGTCTTAATTTTGTACCTACTAACCCTTTCAACTGTTTTGGTTGGGTTAAGGACCTTAATCTATTTGGACGAAAACTTAAGTGGAGGATGTTTTTTCAAAAGAATGATATGGAACAATGCAGGAGATTAGGTTTATCGGAGGAGGATCTTGAGGGTTTGCAGGCACTCACTAGTCTTTTGGATGAAAATGTACAAACCAGGGGTAAGGGCCCTTTTACGAATCTTAAGAGTAAGAGCACTAGGATGCCACCTATTGCAGAGACCACAAGTGTGGATATCTTTATGCGATTAGTGGAGGCTGACCTATGTAAGATCACACGGGGAAATGGCCAGCATCAACCTAACCTCACTTGGGGGGGGGGGGACAGGCCTTAGAGAATCTTGAAAAAAATAGAGACCTGATTATAAAAGCATCTGATAAAGGTGGAAACCTTGTGCTTATGGATCACTCAATATATCTTAAGATGTGTTACCAGTTACTCCATGATCATGGTTCTTATGAGAGCCTACAGGGAGATCCAACTCAGGGCTACAAAGAAAGGCTGGTGGGGATTTTGTCTGAAGTGAGGGAAAGGGGTCTTATCTCTGAGAATGAGTTGAAGTTTATGATACCAAGCTGTCCAGTCATACCAACGTTTTATGCCCTACCTAAGATACATAAGGGCCTTAACCCATTGAAGGGTCGCCCGATTGTCTCAGGGATCGATTCACTGACACAAAATGTGGGGATATACCTGGACAGGATCTTAAGACCCTTAGTCATATCACTACCCTCATATGTACGGGATACCTCCCATCTCTTGTGTATTCTGGAGGGGATTACTGCGGAAGCTAACACGCTTGTAGGCTAGTTTTTATCATATGGTATTTTTTTTTGTATACCAGTTTCACTGGGTTGGTGTTATTTTAACTAAATTAATAAATTTGTGGTTTTATAGGGAAATACATGTTCACATATTTAGCTTATTATTTCCTAAGGGATCATTTTCTTGAATTTAACTGGATATTGGGCTGGCCATGACAGGGATTTGATGTGGTGGTCCTTTATCCACACATTGATTGACCTAGCTGTGTGGCATGGCACACTGTCCTGCCGGAAAAAACAGTCCTCAGAGTTGGGGAACATTGCCTGAGCAGAAGGAATAAACTGTTTTTCCAGGATAGCCTTGTATGCGGCTTGATTCATACGTCCTTCGCAAAAATTAACCTGCCCAATTTCAGCCTTGCTGAAGCATCCCCAGATCATCACCAATCCACCACCAAATTTCACAGTTGGTACAAGACACTGTGGCTTGTACGCCTCTCCAGGTCTCCATCTAACCAATAGACAACCAGGTGTTGGGCAAAGCTGAAAATTAGACTCATCAGAGATTACCTTACTCCAGTCCTCTATGGTCCAATCCTTATGGTCTATGTCAAACTTCAGCCTGGCTCTCCTTTGCTTCTCATTGATGTAAGGCTTTTTTCTAGCTTTACATGACTTGAGCCCTGCCTCTAGGAGTCTGTTATGAACTGTTCTTGCCGAGCACTTCACCCCAGCTGCCATTTGCCATTCATTTTGTAGGTCACTTGATGTCATCCTGCGGTTGCTGAGTGACATTCAAATAAGATGATGGTCATCCCGGTCAGTGGAGAGTCGTTTTTGCCCTCTGCCAATCAGTAGCTTTGTTGTCCCCAATGTCTGCTGCTTGACCTCGTTGTAATGGACTGCCATCTTAGAAATTTTAAGGATGGAGGCAACATGACGCCCACTGTTTCCCTCTGCTAGTAAAGCCAGAATTGAGCTCTTCTTTTTCTCACTCAAGACTTTTCTTTTCAACTCCTTTGGCATGGTTAAAAGTTATTTTTTTCATTCCTATTACTTTTGGGATATTACTAGCACTTGTGTTGCCATTCAGCTTTTCCTATTGCAGGAAGATTGTGAATATCACAGCAGGGTTTTTTATACCTTCCTTCATTAAATAAGACTTGGTTCAGGTGATCACCTAATCAGAAGCACATTAAGTAGAATGAGGTGTACCCTGGTTGGAATTCAACTGACACTGGAATGGTATGGCTGTCAGACATGTAGAGAAGCTGATTTTTATAATATATATATATGTGTGTGTGTGTGTATATATATATATATATATATATATATATATATTATATATGCGCAAATGTATTATGTAGACCTTCATCAAACCAACAAGGTTGGCCTCTATACAGTACGCATATATATTTATATATTCACTTCTAGGTTTAAGAGGTTTCATGGAAATGAGAAAATAAGAGTTGTTTTACCATTGACCAATAGTAAAACAGTCAATGTTGAGCAGAGAAACCCCCATACAGCAAAAACAGTTATCCCCTTAATTTCAATTGGTGCTGAGGCTTGGAAGAAGTGCCTGTTGGGCGCAAAACTCTGTTCTTACGTTTCAGTGTTCCTTGAGCTACCACACTATACTCTTTGGACAATTTGGAACAGTCTATTGATACTTTTATTTGGGTGAGTGTCGCAGTTTATCTTCTCTACATTGCTCCAATAGGAAAACAATCTGCTCATTGTCATAATGCCAATGTAAAGATCCTGCAAAACATCATCCTGACAAGTTACCAGGTTCAAACACAGAGTACACGGTCAAACACATTTATTGTGCAGTGCCACGGCATTGTAGGTTGAATTCACTGATCTTTAGGGCATATTTCTGAAGATATACAGTGGGGGAAATAAGTATTTGATCCCTTGCTGATTTTGTAAGTTTGCCCACTGACAAAGCCATGAACAGTCTGTTATTTTAAGGGTAGGTTAATTTTAACATTGAGAGATAGAATATCAATAATAAAATCCAGAAAATCACATTGTATAAATTATATAAAGTTATTTGCATTTTGCAGTGAGAAATAAGTATTTGATCCCCTACCAACCATTAAGAGTTCTGGCTCCTACAGACCAGTTAGACGCTCCTAATCAACTCGCTGCCTGCATTAACCCCTTAAGAACCAGGCGTATTTCCGTTTTTGCGTTTTCATTTTTTTCTCCCCTTCTTCCCAGAGCCATAACTTTTTTATTTTTCCGTCAATATGGCCATGTGAGGGCTTGTTTTTTGTGGGACAAGTTGTACTTTTTAATGGCAGCATTGCTTTTTCCATAACATGTACTGGAAAACGGTACAAAAAAATAGCAATTGTGGTGAAATTGCAAAAAAAAGTGCAATTTCACAATTGTTTTTTTCGATTTTTTTTTTCCATGTTCACTAAATGCTAAAACTTACCTGCCATTATGATTCTCCAGGTCATTATAAGGTCACAGACACCAAACATGTCTAGGTTATTATTTATTTAAGTGGTGAAAAAAAATTCCAAAGTATTTTTTAAAAAAATGTTGCCATTTTCCGAGACCCGTAGCGTCTCGATTTTTTGGGATCTGGGGCCGGATGAAGGCTTATTTTTTGCACGCCTATCTGACGTTTTTATTGATACCATTTCGGTACATATACTATCTTTTGATCGCCTGTTATTGCACTTTATTGCAATGTTGTAGAGACCAAAAAAATAATTTTGGCGTTTCGATTTTTTTTTCTCGCCATGCCGTTTACCGATTGGATTAATGCTTTTTTATATTGATAGACCGGGCGATTCTGATATGTGTATTATTTTATTGTTTTATTTTGAATGTGGCAAAAGGGGGGTGATTTGAACTTTTATATTTTTTTAATATTTCTAAAAACTTTTTTTTACTTTTTACTTGCTTCAATAGTCCTCATGGGAAACTAGAATCTGCGATCATCCGACTGCTTGTGCTACATGTGCTCTATGCAGCAGATATGCTCACTTGCTATGAGCGCCGACCGCTGAGCGGTGCTCATAGCTATCCGGCTATGTCAACACAAGGGTGTCCTGCTGACCCCGGGTTGTCATGTCAAACCATCGGTGACCCGTAGTTTTGTGACGCGGCGCCAATGGGAGGAGGTAATGACGCGCTTCCTGAGCGTGCATGTTAAATGCCGCTGTCAGAGTTTGACAGGAGCATTTAACATGTTAAAAGCCGGGTGTAGACCGCAATTCCACCCGCGGCTGTTTGGGGCACCTGACAAGTGATCATATCAGCTGTTATGTGCCAGAAAAGGTGTGGGCTCATCGTCAGAGCCCGCAACAAACAGGGGGAGGCGTCTAATGACGGACTATGCACATCATTGGACTTTAAGGGGTTAAGGACAGTTGTCTTAAATAGTCACCTTTAGAAAAGACTCCTGTCCAACAGACTCAATTAATCAGTCAGACTCTAACCTCTACAACATGGGCAAGGCCAAAGAGCTTTATAAGGATGTCAGGGACAAGATCATAGACCTGCACAAAGCTGGAATGGGCTACAAAACCATAAGACGCTGGGTGAGAAGGAGACAACTGTTGGTGTAATAGTAAGAAAATGGAAGAAATACAAAATGACTGTCAATCGACATCGATGTGGGGCACCATGCAAAATCTCACCTCGTGGGGTATCCTTGATTATGAGGAAGGTGATAAATCAGCCTAAAACTACACGGGAGGAATTTCTTAATGATCTCAAGGCAGCTAGGACCACAGTCACCAAGAAAACTATTGGTAACACATTACACAGTAAAGGTTTAAAATCATGCAGTACCCGTAAGGTCCCCATGCTCGAAAAGGCACATATGCAGGCCTGACTGAAATTTGCCAGTGAACACCTGGATGATTCTGTGAGTGATTAGGAGAAGGTGCTGTGGTCAGATAAGACAAAAATTGAGTTCTCTGGCATTAACTCAACTCGCCATGTTTGGAGAAAGAAAAATTCTGCCTATGACCCAAAAAACACCGTCCCCACTGTGAAGCATGGAGGTGGAAACATTATGCTTTGGGGATGTTTCTCTGCTAAGTGCACAGGACTACTTCACTGCATCAATGGGAGAATGAATAGAGCTATGTACCGTAAAATCCTGAGTGACAACCTCCTTCCCTCTGCCAGGACATTAAAAATGGGTTGTGGCTGGGTCTTCCAGCAAGACAATGACCCAAAACATACAGCCAAGACAACAAAGTGGCTCAAAAAGAAGCACATTAAGGTCATGGAGTGGTCTAGTAAGGGTCATCCAGGACTATAATCTTGGCCAGAGACACCAAAGCCTCGGTGTCCAGGCCTTGCCTGACAGAAAAATACAATTCACTGTACGGCGTACATGTGTCTCCAGGTTCGGGTCCCCCTGGGTACTTCCCAATGATGATGGCCCCTCTCCGAGGTGACTACCAGTAATTGAGACAGAGTCCATATTCACTTGAATGGTTTCTTTACTGACAACTTCACACAATATATCCACAAGTGGTACATCATAGATAACACAATTGTCCTTACTTGCTTCCTCAGCTTTCCCTACTTTGCTGCTTCCCAGCTTCTACCTGGACTAACCTCGTCATGTTGCCAATTCCTTCTACCTGTTTCATCCCAGACTTTAAATCATCTGCCACCTGGTTTGGTTGCCTCTGGAAAGCATCCAACCAATCTGTGCTGCTCCCTGCGAAGCTACAGTATCCTTCTGGTCCTCACTCCATCCGACTCCCTTCCTAAGAGCATCTGCCCAGGCTACGAGTCGCCACATCTTCTCTACTGCTTTGGTTCACTAAACTGTTGTCCAATAACTATGCATAACTTGGACTGTTGCTGCTTAACTTTGCATGGCTGCCGAGCCGTCCAGGGCCTATAGCCCATGTGGACACTTCGGGCACCCTGGCCTCGTCTAAACTAACTTCCTTCTCATCTACCCTTAACTCGAGGCAGCCCCTCCTACACTTAACCCTATCCTAATAAGAGCTCTATATACTAGAGTGCCCCCCTCTAGTGTCCAAAGGGAGCATTACGCTTTCCCTATTCTATAAATGACAAACCTTGCAATGCACTAAATATTATCACAACTATGTACAAATAAAAACAGCAATGGCAATAAAAAATGAATACAAACAATGGTAATACCCAGAAAGGTGTAGCAGTACTTTTCCATATGTGTGGTAATACATTTGAACATATAGCAGTATAATTTAGCAATGAATACAACATTGAACATCTTACTTAACCACTTTACACTCCTCCTTTCCTTTAATTTGGTTGTCCCCAACCAAACATTTTCCAAAACTTTATTATTTACAACGCATACTCCACGCAGGGACATCATATGAGGTAGTCACATCCGGTACGCACTGAAGTTTGTGTCCTAAGCATGGGACAGCAGTCCTGGGAGTAAGCTCCCCCTTTCCTTGAGGGAAGTACAGCCTATAGCCCATGTGGACACTTCGGGCACCCTGGCCTCGTCTGAACTAACTTCCTTCTCATCTATCCTTAACTCCAGGCAGCCCCTCCTACACTTAACCCTATCCTAATAAGAGCTCTAGATACTAGAGTGCCCCCTCTAGTGTCCAAACAGAGAACTATGCTTTCCCTATTCTATAAATGGCAAACCTTGCAATGCACTAAATATTATCACACCTATGTACAAATAAAACAACAATGACAATAAAAAAATGAATAAAAACAATGGTAATACCCAGAAAGGTGTACAGTATCATTCCATATGTGTGATAATACATGTGAACATGTAGCAGTACCATTTAGCAATGAATAATAAATACAACTTTGAACATCTTACTTAGCCCCTTTACAGCCTAGCCAGTCTCCAGACCTTATTCCAAAGAAAACTTATGGAGGGAGTTGAAGCTCCGAGTTGCCAAGCGACAGCCTCAAAATCTTAATGATTTAGAGATTATCTACAAAGAAAAGTGGACCAAAATTCCTCCTGACATGTGCGCAAACCTCATCGTCAGCTGCAAAAAACGTCTGACTGCTGTGCTTACCAACAAGGGCTTTGCCACCAAGTATTAAGTCTTGTTTGCCAGAGGGATCAAATACTTATTTCTCACTGCAAAATGCAAATACATTTATATAATTTATACAATGTGATTTCCTGGATTTTAGTTTTGATATTCTATCTCTCAGTGTTAAAATTAACCTACCCTTAAAATTATAGACTGTTCATGTCTTTGTCAGTGGGCAAACTTACAAAACCAGCATGGGATCAAATACTTAGTTCCCCCACTGTAAACAATGTATCGATTATCAATCAATAGTGTTATTTGGTAATACATTTAATACATTACCCTACATGAGCCTTTATATAAAAAACAAGCACAAATGTAAGTGCGTATTTCTATATATCTAAAAGAACCATGACTTGACTGATTATCTTGGACATCTTGAATTCCATTTATGTTGCCCATTTATTAACCCATTAAGCCCCAAGGGTGGTTTGCACGTTCATGACCGGGCCAATTTTTACAATTCTGACCACTGTCCCTTTATGAGGTTATAACTCTGAAACGCTTCCATGGATCCCGGTGATTCTGACAATGTTTTATCGTGACATATTGTACTTCATGATAGTGGTAAAATTTTATTCATATAACTTGCATTTATTTGTGAAAAAAATGGAAATTTGGTGAAAATTTTGAAAATTTTGCAATTTTCCAAATTTGAATTTTTATGCCCTTAAATCACAGAGATACGGCACACAAAAAACTTAATAAATAACATTTCCCACATGTTTACTTTACATCAGCACAATTTTGGGACCAAAATTTTTTTTGTTAGGAAGTTATAAGGGTTAAAAATTGACCAGCGATTTCTCATTTTTGCAACGCCATTTTATTTTTACGGACCGCATCACATTTGAAGCCACTTTGAGGGGTCTATATGATAGAAAATACCCAAAAGTGACACCATTCTAAAAACTGCACCCCTTAAGGTGCTCAAAACCACATTCAAGAAGTCTATTAACCCTTTAGGTGCGTCACAGGAATTTTTTGAATATTTAAAAAAAAATGAACATTTAACTTTTTTTCACAACAAAAAAAATAATTCAGGTTCAATTTTTTTTATTTTACCAAGGGTAACAGGAGAAATTGGATGGCAAAAGTTATTGTGCAATTTGTACTGAGTACGCTGATACCTGATATGTGGGGGGGAACCACTGTTTCGGCGCATGGCAGACTTCAGAAGGGAAGGAGCGCCGTTTGACTTTTTCAATGCAAAATTGGCTGGAATTCAGATCGGACGCCATGTCGCGTTTGGAGAGCCCCTGATGTACCTAAACAGTGGAAACCACCAACAAGTGACCCCATTTTGGAAACTAGACCCCCCCAAGGAACTTATCTAGATGTGTGGTGAGAACTTTGAACCCCCCAGTGCTTCACAGAAGTTTATAACGACCGGGCGTGAAAATAAAAATATCGTATTTTTTCAACAAACATCATCTTTTAGTCCCCATTTTTTTATTTTCCCAAGGGTAACAGGAGAAATTGGACCCCAAAATTTGTTGTCCAATTTGTCCTGAGTATGCTGATACCTCATATGTGGGAGAAAACTACTGTATGGGCACACGTCGGGTCTCGGAAGGGAAGTAGTGACGTTTTGGAATGCAGACTTTGATGGAATCATCTGCTGGTGTCATGTTGCCTTTGGAGAGCCCCTAATGTACCTTACAGTGGAAACCCCCACAAATGATCCCATTTTGGAAACTAGACCCCCTAAGGAACTTATCTAGATGTGTGGTGAGCACTTTGAACCCCCAAGGGCTTCACAGAAGTTTATAATGCCCATGCTTGAAAATAAAAAAATCATATTTTTTCCACAAACATGATCAATTAGTCTCCATTTTTTTTATTTTCCCAATGGTAACAGGAGAAATTGGACCCCAAAAGTTGTTATCCAATTTGTCCTGAGTACGCTGATACCTGATATGTGGGAGAAAACTACTGTATGGGCCCACGTCGGGGCTCGGAAGAGAAGTAGTGACGTTTTGGAATGCGGACTTTGATGGATTGGTCTGCGGGTGTCATGTGCGTTTGGAGAGCCCCTGAAGTACCTAAACTATTGAAACTCCCCACATGTGACCCCATTTTGGAAACTAGACCCCCCACGGAACTTAACTAGATGTGTGGTGAGCACTTTGAACCCCCAAGTGCTTCACAGATGTTTATAACGCCTGGGCGTGAAAATAAAAAATCATTTTTTTCCACAAAAATGATATTTTTTCCCCCAATTTTTTATTTTCTTAAGGGTAACAGGAGAAATTGGACCCCACAAGTTGTTTTGCAATTTGTCCTGAATATGCTGATACCCTATATGTGGGGGTAAAACACTGTTTGGGCGCATGGCAGAGCTTGGAAGGGAAGGAGCACCATTTGACTTTTTCAACGCAGAATTGGCTGGAATTGAGATCAGACGCCATGTTGCATTTGGAGAGCACCTGATGTGCCCAAACAGTGGAAACCCCCAATTATAACTCCAACCCTAACCCCAACACACCCCTAACCCTAATCTCATCCCTAACCCTAGCCCTAACCCTAGCCCTAACCCTATTGGCAAAATGGAAATAAATACATTTTCTTTTAATTATATTATTTTTCCCTAACTAAGGGGGTGATAACGGGGGGTTTGATTTACTATTTATGGCGGTTTTTATTTTTGGCAGCTGTCATATGCTAAAAGATGCTTTTTATTGTAAAAATAGTTTTTGCATCACCACATATTGAGAGCTATAATTTTTCCATATTTTGATCCACCGAGTCATGTGAGGTCTTATTTTTTGCGGGACGAGTTGACGTTTTTATTGGTACCATTTTCAGGCACGTGACATTTTTTGATCGCTTTTTATTCCGATTTTTGGGACGCAGAATGAACAAAAACCAGCGTTTCATGAATTTCTTTTGGGGGGTGCGTTTACACCATTCCGCGTGCGGTAAAATTGATAAAGCGGTTTTATTCTTTGGGTCAGTACGGTTACAGCGATACCTCATTTAGGTCTTTTTTTATGTTTTGTCGGTTTTATGCAATGAAAACTATTTTATATAAAAAATAATTATTTTTGCATCGCTTTATTCTGCGAGTTATAACTTTTTTATTTTTTTGTGGATGATGCTATATGGCAGCTCGTTTTTTGCGGGACAAGCTGACGTTTTCAGCGGTACCATGTATATGTATATGCGTCTTTTTGATCGCGCGTTATTGCACTTTTTGTTCGGTGGTATGATAATAAATCATTATTTTTTTGCTTCGTTTTTTATTTTTATATTTTAAGGGGTTCGTTAAAGGGGTTAACTAATGGGACAGTTTTATAGGGCAGGTCGTTACGGATGCGGCGATACCAAATATGTGTACTTTTATTGCTTTTTTTTATTTTCAAAAAATGAATTTATTGGGGAATATTTTTTTTTTTTTAACTAATTTATTTAGCGATTTTTTTTTTTTTTTTAAATTATTTTTTACACTTTTTTTTTTTTTTTTTTAACTTTATTACATTGTCCCAGGTGGGACATCACTGTCCTGTGACAGATCGCTGATCTGTCACATCACAGATCACTGACAGATCAGCGATCTGTCACAGGCACTGCTGCAGACTTCCTCATGCCTGCGCTTTGCAGGCAGTGAGGAAGTCAGCTCCCTACAGGCCCCCGAAGGTCCCCGTCGCCATCTTGGATCCGGGGAAAAGAGCCCCCCGCAGCAGCGCTGCACATTGCGCTGCCGTGGGGGGCTCAGGGAAGCACGGAGGGAGCCCCCTTCCTGCCAATGCTTCCCTTTAACCCCCGGTACACTGCGATCGTGTTTGATCGTGGTGTACAAGGGGTTAACGTGTCGGGTGCGGTCCGTGACCGCCCCTGACACATTGTGCCGGGTGTCAGCTGTGATAATCAGCTGACACCCGGCCGCGATCAGCGGCGCTCACCACGTTAGCGCCGCTGGTCTCTATGACGTACTATCCCGTCCCTGGGAATTAAGTCGCTACTTACCTGTCACACCAGGCGATCCTGCGTCCTCCCGCCCGGCTCCACGCTCGTCGCTCGTCTCTCCACAGGAAGCCCAGCAGGAAGCTGACGACGAGAAACAGTCCTGGACATTCTTGCGCAATCAGCGATAACCAGCGGGGGAGCGGGTTGTAGGTAAGTATCACACACAGCGATATCGCTAGCAATATCGCTATAACGTCACAAGTTATAGCGATATTGCTAGCGATATCGCTTAGTGTGACAGTACTTTAAGTTAATGGAGTGGTAGTGAGCATGTGCCACCACCACTCCATTCACTGTCTATAGTATTGGTGGACACATATATTCACTACAGCTCCATCCGCAGAGGAAACTTTGGGATTGGGTTTGATGGAGGGCTAAGGAGATAGACTGCCATCGATCATATGTTTTATCTCTATCCTGTTTTTATGAGACAACCATTTTACGCCTAATTATTGTTATTATCCAGAAACTGAATATCAAGCCGTATCTTAAGGCATCCATTCTCCTTTGGTCCCACCATTTAGAGACCATTAAATAGTTAAATGAAGAAAAACAGATGTGTATAATGCAGTGTACAAATAGGGGAAATAGTTCTACTTTATGAGCAGCTGCAGAATGGCCCAGTGAACACGACTGATGCATTACAGCCAAACTCAGTTTTACCGACTATTGAAAAACATTTTCTTGGGTGAAAGAGTGTGGTTTATTATGACCTATTCCGGGAAGTAGAACAGACTGAGATTTCTTCAGGTCATTAAAACCTATGACAGATTTGCATCGTCATGCAACCCAAAGGGTAACACCTTATACTGGAACAGCCCCTCAAGTGTTACAAAAGCCGTTTTTTCCCTCGCTGCCTCTGTTAGGGGTACCTCCCAGTATCCTTTTGTACGGTCCAGAGTTGAAAAATACCGTGCCTGCCCAAATCGCTCTAGCAACTCATCAACCCGGAGCATGGGGTAGGTGTCAAATTTTGAAATTTCATTAAGTTTTCGAAACTCATTACAGAACCTTAGAGTCCCATCAGGCTTGGGTATTAGGACTATTGGGCTGGCCCACTCAATTTGGGACTCTTCAATGACCCCTAACTGTAGCATAGTTTTTACCCCTTCCGAGATGGCTTGTCGCCGGGCCTCAGACACCCGATATGGCTTTAGTTGAACTTTGGCCTGTGGCTCCGTGACAATGTCATGTTGGATTAGGGAGGTGCATCCAGGGAGCTCCGAAAAAACATTTGTATTTCGGCTAACAAACTCCCGGACCTCCTGAACCTGCCTAGGAGACAAAGTATCTGCTATTTTGACTACGGAGTGGGTTTCTACCCAGAGGTAATGGAGCCTTCTCCACCTGAAATGCGGGCAGCGGACTATCCCCACCAAGGTGGTCTCTATCTTTCCATGGTTTATGCAAATTATCATGGTAAACCTGTTCGGGCTTTCTCCGTCCTGGTTGGTGTACCTTGTAGTCTGGCCCCACCTTCTCCATGATCTCGTAGGCTCCCTGCCACCTTGCAAGAAATTTGCTATCTACGGTAGGCACAAGTACTAACACCCGATAACCAGGGCTAAAGCTTCTTACCCGAGCCTCCCGGTTATAGACCCGACTCTGTGACCGTTGTGCTGCCTCCATATGTTTCCGTATTAATGGTAGGACTGTCTCTAATCTTTCTTGCAGTTTTGTAACATGTTCTATCACACTTTTGCGGGGGGTAGGTTGGTTCTCCCAGGCCTCTTTGGCTATAGCGAGTAAGCCCTGTGGATGTCTGCCGTACAATATTTCAAAGGGCGAGAACCCCGTAGATGCCTGGGACACCTCCTGCACTGCAAACAACAAATATGGCAATAAGAGATCCCAGTCCTTCCCATCTTTGGAAACTGCTTTTTTTAACATGCTCTTCAGCATCTTATTGTGCGCAGTTGTTTAACATTTAACAAGCGGCAGAGTTCCTTCATAATTTTTTGACATAAAGAGGGTTCCCTGGTCTGTTAAAATCTCCTGAGGAATTCCCACTCGTGAAAACAAACCCATGAGTTCCTTTTCTATAAGCTTAGCTGATGTGTGGCGCAGTAGAATGGCCTCAGGATACCGGGTAGCATAATCTAGAACTACGCGGATGTGTTGGTGTCCACTAGCTGACTTATTGACAGGCCCAACCAGATCCATTGCCACTCTTTCGAAAGGTATCTCTATAATTGGTAAAGGCACCAAAGGACTCAGAAAGTGAGGCTGGGGACTGGTTACCTGGCACACTGGACAGGAATTACAGTACCGTTTAACTTCTTCATGGACACCTAGCAAGTAAAACCGCTGCAAAATTCGGTCTAGGGTTTTCTTTTGGCCCAAATGCCCAATGAGTACATGCGCATGTGCTAAGTCCATTATCAGCCTATGATATGCCTGAGGTACCAGCAATTGTTCTACCATTTCCCCCCATATTTTCTCGACTCGATACAACAAATCTTGGTTCAGCTCAAAGCGTGGCAACACTGTAGCTTCCCCAGGTTGTTGGGGTTCCCCATTGACAAATAGTACATTTTCCCTGGCTCGTGCCAAAGTAGGATCTCGGAATTGCACCGTACCAAAATTGTCCCCTGATACATTTAAGTCGGAAAATTCAGGTCCCGGCGGCAAGTCTTCCACCTCTCCAACCAATACTTCTATGGGAGAATTCTTCCTCTCCTCCACCGAAGGGAAGGTTACCCCAACAGCCAGCACTTCTTCCTCTGGGCCACCAGGTTCATGCCCTACCTCTGGAGAATGTAACCTGGTTGCCTCTGGTGCTGGCAGTTGCTCAGTGGGTGGGACAACAGTTGGTCAAAGCACAGAAAATAAAGGAAAGTCTCTTCTAATTATCACTTCATAATGCAAATTAATCACAACCCCCACCTCGTGGCACTGCCTTCCCGCTGGCGTGTTTATCACCACTAGTGCGGTAGGATAGTCTTTTCAGTCCCCATGTATACAGAACACCCCAATTTTCCAACCAGTATACTCGCTGATTTGTACCCAGCTTGCTCATACCAGGGTTACGAGACTCCCTGAGTCCAGTAGGGCCACAGCCGGGGTGCCCTCCACTTCAACCTTACACAAATGTTCCATATGGGGGCCCTTCATGGTGCCCATTGCACACATCAGTTCGGCATAGTGGTACTGGCAGTACCCAAAGTTTGTGTCTATGGGCTCAGCCCAGTGGGGGCAATCAGCTATCACATGACCTGGTTCCTGGCACCGCCAGCAGATAATGGGGCTCCTTTCTTCCACAGATAAGTCCTGAGTGGCCTTCCTGGTCTCTGCTCGTCGAGCCAGGGGTGGGGACTTAGGGAACCTTCCTGTTACCTTCCGGGGAGTCGCTCCCTGTAGCTCTTCAGTAGCCCCATATCTTTCTATGAGGTCTATCATCTGGAGAACATTAGTAGGGGATGCCTGTCCTACCCATGTTTGGAGGGAGTGGGGCAAAGCCCTCCAAAATTTATCAGTCACTATTCGGTCCAGCATGGCCGTGGGAGACAATACCTCAGGCTGCAAACACTTTTGTAACAAGTGCACCAGGTCATAATACTGGGACCGAGCCGGCTTGGAGGGGGTAAACTCCCCTTGGTGTTCCTGCTGAGTCCAAACTAACACATTTACCCCAAGACGTGCCAGTATCTTACCCTTGACAATCGTGTAGTCCGCCCTTTGCTCTGTGGGTAGGTCCTGATATGCTTTCAACGGTCCTGGGGCCAGAAAATGAGCGATGATTTCTGCCCACTGGTCACGGGGAAGTTTCGCCCTCTCAGCCACTCATTCGAACATCTCCAGGTATGTCTCAACATCAAACTTCTCTATTTTGGGAACCGCTGTACGAACCGCTTTCCGGACATCACGGATTCCCCGGGAATTTCCTGTTGTTTGCGCAGTAACAACAGCCGATTGGTTTCCTGCTGCTGCTGATTAAATATCAGCTGCTGCTGTGTAGCCTCTTGCTGCTGTCACATGGCCTCCTGCTGCTGCATAGCCTGCTGCTGCTGTCGCATGGCCTCCATAAGCATTTTCACTGCGGTCTCCATTTCTGGAAAGTTCTCCACCTGGGTCTGTGGCACTCTTTTCACCCAGGACAGGCTGGAGTACAGAGCAAAATATGATCAAAAAACAGCCTGGCCTCACTGCGTATGCCTGCATTCTCCACCAATTGTAGGGATTTGCTCTGGTAGGCAATGGCAGGGACACAGTAATGAGGCAACACACAGGCTTAGAGTCCATCTTCAGTGGTTTAATGTCAGTTTAAGACAGCAGATTAACAGAAAGTAACGGAAAAACACAAATATACTCCAGCTTTTGAGAACCACTGGTCCCAGACTCACCCTTGCATGGGACGGGCTTAACTAAGCGGCTGCCAGGTCAGCGACATCCGCCAGGTGCCATTTCCAGGGTTGTTTGGAGTCTTGCTGCTATAGCTCTGCAGCACGTGCAGTCCAGCAAACAGATTCAGGCTAACTCCAGCCAAGTTCCTGTATCTTCCACACACACTCACCATGTGCCAAATACTAACCTCCATTACATAGCCCATAACTCCTCCCACAGGTGAGGTAGACATCACATGTGCTCATCACGTGACCCTGACATCATCACAGGTCCTTGTCTTTAGGGAAAATCCCGGTCAAACATTAACTTGCTGCTGGGAGAAATGTATCTCCCATCCAGTAAAACACTCTTTGCTGTACCACAGTACGTAGACAATAGTTTAATAGGACCTAGAAAGAATATCTTCCCAATAAAAGAATCTTAAAGTAAATGTTCACTATTGAGTACCATAAATCGCTTCAGAGAATCGCAGTACAGGTGCAGAGGAGACGGAGAAAGTAATTTCTCCATCTCCTCGGCTGCCAGTATCCACGGAAATCGTTCTGCACTTGGTTTCTTAGTTTTGTATGGGTGAGTGGGATCCAAATTTCCCCACGCAATCGCATTGTGTTGATTTATAAATTGGCCCGAACGGAATCCAATTTTTTTTTATCAGATTGTATTTGTTCGATTTATTCGCAAGTGTGAGCAAGCCCTTACAATTGGCCCTGAATCTCTAGAAAAGCATCTATTTGCAGAGCAAAATTGAATTTTTACTTATCAAACTATCTGGAATTTTAGCGCAATGAAAACTATACAATGTTACAGTTTTAAATAATAATTTATTAGAATTTTAATGCAAAATTATAAAACCAGGAACATAGAACTAAATAGTATTTGTAATCTACTCTTTTTTTGTAATTGCAAAGAATTTATTTCGGCTTTTTTATTATTTTGATTGCGCATAATTTCCAAAAAAGAATTTAGAACATAATATATGTTCATATAATGATTGCACTAAACAGTGATTTATAGTCTTGCAATGGTTGCTTTAACTCCATTATGACGTTAGACGAACTATCTCGTCGTTGTGCCCTGGGCCAATTTGACCACGGACGGGATAGTATCTCATAGCGATCGGCCACGCACCCCCGTGTACTGGGTGTCAGATGATTTTTACAGCTGACACCCGGCACTAAGTGCCAGGAGTGGTCACAGACCACTCCCGGCAATTTATCCCCTGGAATACTGCAATCGAACACGATCGCAGCATTCCGGGAGCAAGCAGAGGGCTGACAGCCCCTGTGCCTTTGGATCGTAGACCAAATCCTGATCACTCCCATGATAACCCGATGTCGTCATGTTGACATCCAGGTTACCAGAGCTGAGAAACTTCCTGTCATGCGCAGTGCATGTCAAGAAGTCTCTCAGGTCAGTGTGCAGAAAGTGCAGCGCTGACAGCTTCTATAGCATGTAGATGCTGCTTCATCTGCATACTATAGAAGCGATCAGCCTGCAAAAAATGATTGTCCCATAGTGGGACTAAGTGTAAAAATTAGAATGAAGTGAAAAAAATGTTTAAATAATTGTAAAAATATTTAACAAAAATAAAAAATTAGAATAAATCAATATTTATTCTATCATTGAATCAGTATTTGAATTAAAAAAATCTAAACAATAAAAGTACACATATTTGGTATTCCCATATCCGGAACGACCCGACCTATATTGTCCCACTAGTTAACTAACCCCTTTAGTGAACACCATAAAAAAGGCAAAAAACAATATAGCACGTGATCAAAAAGACGGATATAAATAAATTTGGTACTGCTGAAAACGTCAGCTTCTCCCGCAAAAAACGAACTGCCATACAGCATCATCAGCAAAAAAAATAAAGTTATAGCTGTCAGAATAAAGTGATGCAAAAACAATTATTTTTTCTATAAAATAGTTTTTATTATATAAAAGCGCCAAAACATAAAAAAATATAAATGAGGTATCACTGTAATCATACTGACCCAAAGAATAAAACCGCTTTATCAATTTTACCACACACGGAAAGGTGTAAACACCCCTCTCCAAAGAAATTTGTGAATTGTTGGTTTTTGCTCATTCTGTCTCCCAAAAATCGGAATCGAAAGCGATCAAAAAATGTCATGTGCCCAAAAATTATACCAATAAAAACATCAGCTCGTCCCGCAAAAAACAAGATCTCACATGACTCTGTGGGCCAAAATATGGAAACAATTATAGCTCTCAAATTGTGGTGATGCAAAAATTATTTTTTACAATAAATTGTGTCTTTTAGCGTGTGACAGCTGCCAAGCATAAAACCCGCTATAAAAACCCGCTATAGTGCCTCTTTCACACGTCCTGATATTTCCGGTACCGGAGATGTTAGCGTCCGTGTGTGTAATACTTGCGGCACACGTGTGGCATGTGTGTGCTGCATCAATACCACTCGGACGGGCGCCACGGAAGAAGCGTTACAGTAAGCACTGTTCCCTGGCGACGGGTTCTGAACACGACTCTCATCATTCTCCCCGCTCTGCCGGTGATCGGCGCAAGCAGGGGAGAATGATGAGATTTACATTTAACGCCTTAATGACTGCCGATACGCCTTTTAACGGCGGCAGTTAAGGGTACTTAAATCACAGCGTGGCTTTTTAACGGCACCAAGGTTTAAGGTTATAGCGCCCCCCAGCGTCAGAATTTCTCTGGGGTCTCAGCTGCTGGGGGTAGCCGAGACCCCAGAGAACATGATTCGGGTTGATCTTTACCGACCCCGGTGTTGCGATCGCTGTTATTAACAGTAAAACGCTGACCGCAAAAAAAGTCTGATTTTCCATTTAATTTCTCTCTCCTCTCATGTGATTGCACATCAGAGGATACAGAAATAGGGTCTCCCGACCACCCCCTCAATTCCTCCATTGTCCCTTCAGGCCCCCTGAAGTGCCCCGGGCCGCCGGCTTCTTCCGAGAGAAAATGGTGGGCTCATGCGCAGTACGCCCGCCTCGATCTACCTGCCGGCACCCAGCAACAATATATTTTTTCCTATTGGTTGATTTTGATCACTGTAGTAGATACTATCTCAGTCATCAAAATAAAAAAAAATAGTAAATCATACCCCCCTTTATCACCCCCTTAGTTAGGGAAAAATAATAAAATAAAAAAAAGTATTTATTTCCATTTTCCCATTAGGGTTACAGTTGGGCTAAAGTGATTTGGGCTAAAGTTAGGGTTGGGGGCTAAAGTTAGGAATTAGGGTTTGGATTAGGGTTAGGGTTGGGATTAGGGTTAGGGTTAGGGGTGTGTTGGTGTTAGAATTGGGGGGTTTCCACTGTTTAGGCACATCAGGGGCTCTCCAAACGCAACATGGAGTCTGATCTCAATTCCAGCCAATTCTGCGTTGAAAAACTCAAGCGGTGCTCCTTCCCTTCCTAGCTCTGCCATGCGCCCAAATAGTGATTTACCCCCACATATGGGGTATCGTCATACTCAGGACAAATTGGTCAACAACTTTTGGGGTCCGATTTCTTCTGTTACCCTTGTGAAAATAAAAAATTGAGGGCAAAAAGATCATTTTTGTGAAAAAAAATATTTTTTATTTTAATGGCTCTACGTTATAAACTTTGTGAAAAAAATATTTTTTATGGCTCTACGTTGCAAACTTCTGTGTAGCACTTGGGGGTTTAAAGTGCTCACCACACATTCAGATAAGTTCCTTAGGGGGTCTAGTTTTCAAAATGGATTCACTTGGGGGTTTCCACTGTTTAGGCACATCAGGGGCTCTCCAAATGCGACATGGCATCCGATATCAATTCCAGCCAATTCTGCGTTGAAAAAGTAAAACTGCGCTCCTTCCCTTTTGAGCTCTGCCATGCGCCCAAACAGTTGTTTACTCCCACATATGGGGTATCAGCGTACTTAGGACAAATTGTACAACAACTTTAGAGGTCTAATTTTTCCTGTTACCCTTGGTAAATTAAAAAGAATTGGAACTGAAGTAAATTTTTTGTGAAAAGTTAAATGTTCATTTTTTTTTTTTAAATATTCCAAAAATTCCTGTAAAGCACCTGAAGGGTTAATAAACTTCTTGAGTGTGGTTTTGAGCACATTGAGGGGTGCAGTTTTTAGAATGGTGTCACTTTTGTGTATTTTCTATCATATAGACCCCTCAAAGTGACTTCATATGTGATGTGGTCCCTAAAAAAACTGGTGTTTGCAAAAATGAGAAATCGCTGTTTAACTTTTATCCCTTATAACTTCCTAACAAAAAAAAAATTTTGGTTCCAAAATTGTGCTGATGTAAAGTAAACATGTGGGAAATGTTACTTATTAAATATTTTATGTGACATATCTCTGTGATTTAAGGGCATGAAAATTCAAAGTTGGAAAATTGTGAAATTTTCAAAATTTGCCAAATTTCCATTTTTTTCACAAATAAATGCAAGTTATATCAAAGAAATATTACTACTATCATGAAGTACAATATGTCATGAGAAAACAAGGTCAGAATCACCGGGATCCATGGAAGCATTCCAGAGTTATTACCTCATAAGGGGACAGTGGTCAGAATTGTAAAAATTGGCCTGGTCATTAACATGCAAACCACCCTTGGGAGTAAAGGGGTTAAAATGCAGAGGAAAGTAATGCAAGACATAGAAGAGACTACCCATGATTTTTCCCAATTGGGAAACAATAAGGTTGCCAATTGGGATTTTACCATGACTTGTACTACCTAATTAAGTGTGGAGCCCGAGCCTTGAAAGAATTGGAAATTAAAGACTTCACGAGCCATGAACATGTTTATTGGAGATGCTTGAGGGATTTCATGGAATCCAGACCTATCCAGCAACAAACTAGAGCCAAGAAAGCACCTATAAAAACTAAGGGTTCTTTGTTTGTGCCATACGCATTGCCTGGTACAGTTTGTAAGAGAACTAAAATTCTACATACGTCTATGTCCTGTCAGAATGTTGTATGTATGTACAGTTAGAAACGTTACTTGAGTGTTGCGCCGACAACCATGTTTATTAGACCGTACATTAATCCATTCCTACAAGCACCACTTACTTAATATTTTCCAGGCCTGCTCTTCCAAACCCCAAGGGAAATGTTTAACACCTTCACCATGAGGAACAAATTTGGAGCCTATTCCCATCACTCAGAGAGCAATGCTTTGCTGAGGCGAGAGAGAAATTGAATCCATATAGAGTTTTGAGTCTCATTCCATTCCTGAGAACCATTGTAGAATCAGATAAATGTGAGCACAGACCAGTCCAAGTGTTGCAGAACTTACTACAGTGAGTTAATATCCTCACATGACCCTGAGCTGACAGATTTCCACCCAAGTGCAGCCAAAGAATCTGCCATATAATTCACATATTTTCAAATCTCAGAGCAATTTATTTGGGCTCTATTTAGCTTCTCGGTTCCAGCAACTGGTTTAAGTGTTTGAGGCAGTTGTGTCATTTTTGGAAAGTAACCGAAAGGCAAGTTAGGCTTGCTGACATGTCTAATACTTTCTATGCTACGAGTTGCATTGACAGTTAGGTGTCTTATGTTACCTGGAGCTAGAATGTTGCGCCATAGTTCAGGTCTACCATGCTTCACTAGCCAGTTACTTCGCTGTACCTCTGACAAAATTATATTTATTTATTTATTTTTTTATTCTTTCAGGGAAGATGCATCAATTTCACAAGGGAAAAGAAATCAATGCCACCAAGATACCCATTAAACAATGCTTCTCATAATATGCCGTCATCCAGTCCAATCTACACACCACCGCATAGCCCAATTTATACCCCTCCTCCTCCAATAACTCCACCTCCTGAACCAGCACATTCTCCTACACCTGTTCCATCTCCAACAATCTGTCTTCCACCTCCACCCTTGGTTTCACCTCCATGCAGAGCTCCACCACCCAGCAGACCACCACCAAGACCTTCACTTTAGATTGCTTTGTGCAACTTTTATCTCCAGTAATGCTGGGAATGCATTTTTGAGAAATTGTTCATCTTGAATGGATGTGATGTTCATTGGAACACTTTTGACTTTTGACCAAAACCATGTATAACCACACTTAGATTTTGTTGAGTTGTGGATTTATCCATACT
This sequence comes from Dendrobates tinctorius, assembly GCF_039654945.1. Classification (NCBI taxonomy): domain Eukaryota; kingdom Metazoa; phylum Chordata; class Amphibia; order Anura; family Dendrobatidae; genus Dendrobates; species Dendrobates tinctorius. The sequence continues at coordinate 120,409,137 of NW_027361690.1, read as the reverse complement.
TGGGAAATTCAGGACTAGAAGCCATCTCTAAATATTTGGTCAACTATGGAAACCATTAAAGTGCTGGGTTCAGTAAGAAGATGAAACTGAATTTCCCCCACCCTATCACCAAAAAAAAAAGTTCTCGCTTTAGCTTATTGGAAGCAAAGAAGTCTTAGCTTAGGATTCACTGGGCAACAAGAGTCAGAAAGTTTTATCACCCGTATGAAAAGTCAAGAGATCTGTGAAGGAGTGAATTAAGAAGCTTGTTGCAAAGGAAATTTCGTCGTCCTATGAAAATGCATTAATGCATCTCCTCACGAAAATACGTTGGTTTTTTAGTTTTTTAGGTAAAAAAAAATTAAATCTGAAATTATTTAATTGCCAAAGAAAAACTGCATCAATTGTTGACCACTGTGGATTGGTTGGACAGTTTAGAACATGCATCAATCTAATTCTGTCTTATGATACATTGGGTTACATTATTTTAATATATTCAAGATGTTCTTCAAAGAACCGAAAAATGACAGCACCTACTGGTCGATTTCAAAAATAATCTAGACTGGAGAAGGCTGCATTGGTTTCCTGGTGGATCACAATGAGCCATGAAGAAATCAGAGTTCTTACCATACTTTGAAATGGGTTTGTCACCTGTAGGTGTGCACACATTTTACCAACATGGAAGATTTACAGATTGTCATCTTCGTATTGATCTTCTGTTGAGGATGCATTGGAAATATAAAGTGAATTGTATTAAATCCCCCCAGAGAAGGGGGTTATATTCCTTATGAAAATTTATGAAAATGAACAGCAGAAGGCTGGACCTTTGCAATGAAAAGAAAAAAAACTGCTATAGCAGACTCTATAAAAGATTACTTTAGAGCTTCGCAATGCGTTGCTGGGCCCTCTGCCACGGAGGAATAATGGGTTAACCATTATCATGTATACACTTGCATTCTCTTTTTGAAATAGCTGTAATGTAGAAGATATTGCTTATCGTAGTATAAGGGGCACTGGGCGTTGCATATAGGGGTCATTTCTTGTTTATCATCTGCTTCCTTTGTGGAACACACAGTTCACATTATGACATGTTCACTATTTTACAGTAATGGCTGCCAGTTTCAAAACTGTTTTAACTGTTTATTTGGGAACCGTACGGCGCTACACAAGCAATGAGCATAACATGGAGTGAATTTACAAAAAGTGTCATTCAAAAGAGTAAAACTGATACTGTTTTGTTATTGATGTCTGGTATATAAAGCGGAGGTCGGTGGCAGTGGAAAGTGTGAATGGAAAGGAAACACGAACATAGGACAGATGGAAAGAGTGAATACGTATACGGTCGGAACGTTCCTATTTTTCAGATTGTGATGTTGTCTTAAGATATGTATGTTTGAGCTATTGCATTCATTATGGGATTCTCATCCTTAAAGAGACACTAAACCTAATCTCTTAAGATGCCCCTATAAAGATAGACTTTATACTAAAGCTGATGAAAGTCAACTTTTTCAATTATAACAAACATTTATTGAGTGAAATATAGCAATTGCAATTATTATAACGCATTGATGACACACCAGCATTGCCTGAAACAAAGTCGGCCAAGTTTGAATTTTTTTCCGATTGTCAGGAGAAAGGTTTGTCAATGTCAAACTCAAAGAACTCTCTCAAAGAATATTCCCAGAAAGATTGTTCATCCTTCACTTGGTGCCATTGAATATGGTTGGCCACTTTTCACAATTTTAACAGCCAATAAAACGCTGAATGGCCTAAAATGACTGAGTAGAAATCACTCAACAATGTTCATTCATTGATTGTTCAATCAATCTACTTCTATCTAAAGTGAACTGTAAATATGAGCAGATCACTTCATACAGCCTTGGTCAGTGGTCCACGTCTGTGCTCTCTGGCCATACAACAATTTTCTTATACTCCAGGATCCCATGCTCAGCTTACAATTAGCTGGACTGGTGAGACGTCAACTGTGCACAGCTAGCCACACAGATGACATCATGCCAGGCCAGCAAATCAAACACTGCGTCAAGAAACCTGGAATCTCATGAAATTTGTGCAGCTCTTGTCAAAAGCTAGAGAGCACGGACTTTGACGGTGGACCGGTCAATTTGATGTACTGGAATATAATAGTGTAACTGTGTACTCACTTATAACAGTAGTCTGGCTATGTACTCTGGAGCCTCCCTTATAACAGTAGTCTGGCTATGTACTCTGGACCCTCCCTTATAATAGTAGTCTGGCTGTGTAGTCTGGATCACCCTTTATAAAAGTAGTTTGGCTACGTAATCTGAACCATCCCTTATAACAGTAGTCTGGCTATGTAGTAATTTGGCTGTGTAGAGTGCAGTGTGCCCATTATGGTAGTCTGACTGTATACTCTGGACCATCCCTTATAACAGTAGTCTGACTGTGTAGTCTGGACCATCCCTTATAACAGTAGTCTAGCTATGTAATCTGGACCATCCCTTATAACAGTAGTCTGGCTATGTAGTCTGGACCATCCCTTATAACAGTCGTCTGACTGTAGTCTGGACCATCCCTTATAGCAGTAGTCTGGTCATGTAGTCTGGACAACCCCTTATTACCGTAGTCTGGCTATTCAGGCTGGGCAACCGTTTATAACAATAGTGTGCCTGTGAAGTTTGGAACACCCCTTGTAACAGTTGTCTGGCCATGTAATTTGGAGGATTACCCCTTTATTCATGAGTCTTGCTTTGTACTTTGAATTGTCCCTTATATCAGTAGTCTGCCTATGTAGTCTGGACCACCCTTTGTAACAACAGCCTGGCTGTGTAGTCTGGACCACCCCATACAACAGTAGTCTGGCTCTGTTGTCTGGACCAGCCCTTGTAACAGTAGCAATGTAGTATGGATGCCTCTCTATACTTCCATCTGGCTGCAAAGTCCAGATCCTTTGCTATAATATCAGTCTTGTATTGCAACCTGGACCCTAAAATAACTGCAGTCTGACTATGTAGCACCAAGTCTGATTACATATTCTGAACTGCTAAAAACTAAAACCGCAATCTTGCTGCATAGTCTTGACCTCCACCTAAGAATCACCATTTGTTATGGTCTAATGGCTAATAGAAGTTCTGCTTTGTAATCTGTACCCCAATACATTGGTAGTTTTGGTAATCTTGACCAAAATCCAGTCAGACCATGTATTCTGGACCAGTCCTGAAAACCAATGCAGACATAAGCAGTCAGGAGCCACTGTGTAGCCTGGCTATAAATTATCGAGGGCAATCAGTGACATTAATGAGATTTTTATTAGAGGACAAACGCAGCTTATTTTTATAGCAGGAACTCCAAATTACACAGCCAGACCAATATTACGATAGAAGTTCCAGATTACTCAGCTCTGCTCAACTCTGACTAATAAAACATATTGCAAGATGCATTTATAGCTCAAACACTAATGAAATAACAGAATATTTTGCTTTGTATTTACATTCTATCCGTAAAAAGATTATTGAACCTACAGGTTAAGGGGTTGTTTTCATCTTCTTTCTTCCGGGGTACATTGTTCCCCAGCCTCTCATCCCTGGAGTTATGTTATGTATGACTGATATATTCTTGCATCATTTCAGCAGAACGTGTGACCTTTTGCACTACAAAGTCGCAAAGCAGGTTAAAATACAAAAATGAACAAGCATTTTACATTTGGTTCTAAATTTAAGAACTTATTCATGAAGTCTATGGTTCTTTGAAAAAAAAGGAAAGAACTTGGATGCCATCCCAGTGCTGTCCATTCTTCACGGACTGCTAGATAAAGTAGAGAAACTTTTATTTTTCTCATCCAAGAAAAACTGATGAAACTGGGACCAAACTCAGATGACACTCTAGTGAAAATCTGATGAAACTCTGAACAAAATCAATATGAAACTCGGATCATTTTTCTTGTACGTGAAAATATTATATGGACGGTTGCCATTTTATAAAGAAGATGACAAAAAAAATGGGAGCAATTTTTTGTCGGGGCATGACGAGTTTTCTAATTCAACTTTTTGTTGTAGATAGTACATAACTGATATCACTTCATACCTGTCTGAATAACAGATGTTAAATATTTTTGCGCCCAAGCAGGACTTGTCATAAGGAAAATTGTCATGCAAGTTTCCCTATGAAGGGATTTGTTAGAGTATTCACTTTCCTTGTACTGACAAACATCTGTCTACACCCAATAAACTCTTGCATTACTATGGATTTCCTCGCCAGAAACCTCTAATAAAGTATTTCATGATGCCAAAGAAATGTTTATAAATATGTTTTTAATGTTAATTCTATTGGAATCCATTTTGTAGCTTGATATCATTGTGCCAAATACACTCTCGACATAAAGAATAGGTAACCCAAAATTGATTTGTCTCAACTTTCAGGGCAGTCCTTTTACATTCAAATTTGGGTTTTGTTTTTAATACACATATAGAGATCAATTCACAAAATAACCTACGCAAAGGCACAGATATTTAAAAAAAAATTACTTTCAAAGATTTTATAGGTATAAAACAAAGTTTTAAGTGAGAATTAAATAAAAAATGATCATTCAACCGTTGATCCAACCATTAAATCTCATGTAGATATTACTTATCGATAAGGTGTCTTTTTGTAGGCTGCTTTTTTGCACAATAAGTTATTTCTTATTGGACAGGTTGTTCTTACTTATTTCCTGCACAGGTCAAGACAATCACTGCTTGAGTAAAAGGGCGGGTTTCAATAGGAGAAGATACCCGTGAATTCCTGTTTGGACGGACCACCTGTGAGACTTTAGAGGTCTCAGACCGGTCAAAAGCTGGCTTCTCAACTTTTATCTACAGCGTCTCTTTATGGGCGCAAATACAAGGAAAGGTTATTGAAACCAGCTCACCGTCGCACCTCAAGATGTGCAGTAGCAAGGGATTCCGTTGTGACCGAATGTAGTAGTCAGAAACAGCGAAAGTCGATTCCTGCTCCTTGAAATGTTAGACTTTATTGAAAAAGACTAAAATTATGGTAGATTCCATATCAGAAAAAATTGACAGTGTTTCGAACGCACTCGAGTTCTTTGTCGCCGAGTGCGTTCGAAACGCGTTGCCATTTTTTGTGATATGGAATCCAATTTTATTACTTTTCAATAAATTCTACAATTTTAAGGAGCTGGAACGTGATTTCTCTTTATGGATGCCTAGCAAACTTGAAACATTTAAGGCACACTAAGGTTAAAATAGATATAAACCCTCCTTTTATACAAGATGCTTGTTTTTCTTATATCCGAGGTCTACCTTGCTGCATAGTGGGTCACATAAAACATAACATGGACTTCAATAGATTACATGGAATTTCAATATTCTTGGTAGACCTTACCTTCCTAAGGGAATACCAGGAATACAAGTTATGATTCTGCAAGATTCTGTGATATGTGGAGGCATAATTCACCAAATGGCCAATATGTACAGTAATATTTGTCAACTGACTTTGTGGCAAAAAAGTGATACCAATGAAATATTATTGATAACTTCGCTTGGTCTTCCTATGCTATCTTCAGGGATGTAAATATAAGGTATACAGAAGTCACAATTGCCCCAAGCCTTGAAGTGGTCCAAAATGTCCTTCAGAGCTTGGGGATTAGTAGCATAAACTATGCATGATAGTTTTAGGGTACTGTTAATGGTTTTGCCATACTCTCAAACATTTTTGTTGGGGAAATAGGGATGTTTATGTTCTGCCTCCAACTCCAATAATCAGCATTCTAGACTCTTCCAGTAACACCCCAGTCTAATCCTGAATGTCCAAACCCTTTCCCATTTTGAATGCGTCAAATTTGCTGTGTTTTTTCTCAACTTTCAGGACAGTACTTGTAAATTCAGGACTAGCAGGCTTGGTTTTGCATTATGTTCCAGAAGTTTCAAGTTTTATTCACTAATGCCAAAAGCCCTTGTAATTCTGAATCACATTTGGAGCGGCCAAATGAATAATTCTGGTAGTGTAATATTATTACCAGAGAACCGTGTGTTGTGTCCTGGCAATACAACTCCAGAATAAGTAGGAGCCCTAGCATTTTGTTGTGTTTTCCATCACATGCAATCAACATAAAAGCAAACACCTACAAAACATTAAAGGTATTTCATAGTTTTCAGAAAACTTATTTTCCGAAAAATGAGAAGAGTGAAATGATTTCATGGCTTACAAACATTCTTCCGCTTATGTGTTGTCAACATGGCATCAGTCTAGCTTTATGTTTAACAGCTGAGACATCTGAGACAAATTGGTTGCAGGGATAGAACATAGAACAGATTTTTTTTTATATTTTCAAGCAACAAATTGCTGACAACCAGCCTATATTAGACAACTCAGATCTTGCACCTGCTAACTCTGTGCTGTATTATTATTATTATTATTATTATTATTATTAATACTGAGCGGTCCCACAGACATGTCCAAATCCATGTTTGGCAGCCCCCTTTTTGTCTTGTAAAGCTGCCCATCCAACAATGATTGACATGGATGACATCATCTACACAGCCGGCATACCTCATTTGAGAAGAGAGCCTGAGCGTGAGGCTTTGCTGGCCTTGTGGATGAAGGAGAAGATGTCATCCAGGTCAGTCAGAGGAGGGGTAGTATTACAGGAAAGGAAGGGACGCCAAGCACGGTCTGGAGGTGTCCATCGTAGTACTCAGCACAAATACAACACGAGATGAACAGGTTTAACTACTTTGCTGACTTTGCGAATGATGTAGAAGAATTCATCTGCATTAATGGGTGGAGGATCGGTGTTCTAAGACAAAGATGGAGCAACAAACATGGTCCAGAGATGTATATCTGTCCGCTCAGCCATCACTAGAATATAGTAGGTTTAAGGCGTTGTTGTCTTTGTTGATGAAGTAGAAGATGTCATATATGTCAATCATAGGTGAAGGGGAAGTGCGAGAAGGTAGATAAGGTGCACTTAGCATGGTCTGGAGATGTCCATCGGACATACAGCATAAGTTGAGCATGCATTAGACTTTACTTGCTTTATGGATGAAGTAGAAGAAGTTATCCACATCAATGGAGGAGTAGCATTACAAGGCAGAGAAGGAGAAACAAGCATGGTCCAGAGATGTCCATCTGACCGCTTGGTAATTATTAAAATATACAATTGGATGACAGGCGAGAGGCTTTTCTGGCTTTGTGGATGACGTAGAAGACTTCATATATTTCAATCATAGGTGGAGGCCGAGGGACAGTGTTACAAAGCAATTAATGGGCGCCTAGCTTGATCCAGAAATGTCCATTGGAACACTTGGCACTAATTAGAATACAGTACGAGATGAGATTGCTTTGTGAATGAAGGAGATGTTTTTCATGTCAATCATAGTTAAAGGGGGAACATTACAAGGCAGAGAAGGAACGTCAAGCATGGTCCTGAGATGTCCATCAGATTGCTTTTCGCTCATTAGAATACAACGCGCAAAAACATAAAAAAAGTTTAATATATAAGGTATGCGGGGCTGTCAATATTTTTTCCACCTGAATTTTTTTTTTTTAAATGTCTTCAGGGAAAAAAAAAAATGCTGAAAAAAGTCTTCACTTGAACAGCAAAGTGGAATAGCAAAAGATGACCAAGTGTTTTTTAAGCAATTTTGATACTTTTGGAGCCGATTGGTCAGTGAAAGTATAATATTTTAGCCGCTAATTTCACAGTTGATATCCATGTAAAGAGTTAGTTCACACATACAAAATTTCAGCTGCAAATTTTCTGTTGCAGATTTTCTTGCATATTCATGGCAAATCAGGGTCAAAATCCACTCCACTGAAAGGGCTGAGGACTTACTGCAAATTTCCAAGTATATATTGCAATTCACAGCATAAATTGACATACTGAAAATTTTAGTTCCTTTTCACAGTTCAAATTTCCCTTACAGATTTTTTCTGGAATAGGATTAGGGAAAATGTTACCCACTTTTAGTAATACACTATGGCATTTAAGTCTGCAAATTCATATGGAAAATCAACAACTTATCCCCCATGTGTTGAGTAGCTTAGGAAAAAATGTTGAGCAACTTTTGAACTTCACTGTTAGGCAATCATGTGATCTAACAACTATAACCTCACCTAAACTCCCACATTGCACTGTTCTCTAAGTTCTTTCTATAAAGAAAGAAAACCCTCCTAAATTTAAAAAAAAAAAAAAAAAACTAAAGCAAACTGCTTACAAGGATTTTAGATTGGGACTATGAAGAGGCAATTTACATATTAAATTTCCCAGAGGAGCATTGCAAGGCGAGTAAACCTCCTTAGCTTGGCATGCCAGAGCCAGTATGTCTTTCTCTGCAAGGAGAAACGTTACTCGAAGCCAGCAGATAAAAAGCAAGACAATTTTATACTGAAAACATCATGGAAATCCCACTTCAGAAATAACCAAATAGGGAGATTTAGTCGGGGAGAATGGTCTTTGCACTGAGGGCATTGATTTTGTCAATAATTTAATTTAAATCACGTTCAATGACTTTTTAGTGTTCATGCCTTCATCCAACTTTTTACTTTTTCCACAAGAATGCCAGATGATAAATTAGACGATTTCACCCCAAGACATAGTTGGAACTCTCTATGGTTCTGTGCTGCATTATGTTGTCACATTTTAATTCTCATCTATTGTAATTTTGTTTGGGTTTTTTTTATATTAAAAATGTTAATAAATCATGTCTTAATTCATTATTCATTCAAAATACAATTTTTTTAAAAACACGTCAATGGAAATAAACCAATGACTGTAAATAATACATGTAGAGACATCACATTCTGATATCAGAGTACTTAGTGATTATACTGGATTATACAAGTATAAAGACACTACTAGACACTACTAGATTGCCAGCTACTTATTGACCGATGAAATAAGATGGACACAGGACAGATCCTCAAGGGGAGACATGTGTCATCGACGTTGGTAGCCTTGGTGATATAAACTCGGGAAAGCAGTCTCCAACACTTAGAGTTAATAGGACATGTCAAGAGCTAGGTTTTCGAGCAGTCAGAGAGATGGGTGGGAATCAGGAGTTTCACCCCCATGAACCAAACACTAATGCTGACCTCTCCTCCCCCACTCCCCTGCTGTTCCAGTCTATACAGCGAGCATTCTGAAGCACTTGCATATCTCAGAGCAGTGGGTGCCATGTAATGACGCCATCGCCCCCACTGCACTGAGATGTCAAATGCTTAGGTGAAATGATGGGAGGAGTGTCAGCTAACGTTCCCTTTTTCATCATTGCTGTCAACTGTATAGGCATCCTGACTCACAGGCCCCGTAGAGGCCATGTGGCAGTGCACGAGATCATGTCAGAGAGATTGGTGGGGCTCAAAGGCGTAGCTAGCGATTTGGCTCAGGGGGCGAAACTTCTAAGTGGGCCCCTAACCAGGTTACCCTGTTTACAACTATGGTAGTGCACCCTAATAGTAGATGCAGGAGAACCTCAGAAGATGACCATGCTGTTACTAAAAAAAATCTATAAAAAGCCAACAGTGATATTACTACCATATAGTGACCATACAGTGGTAGATACCAGTCCTACAGAACATATAAGATTACAGTATAGTTATTGTTAGATTTGTAAAAGAAGGAAAAAGATGTGGCACTCACCCAGATTTGCAGTGCAGTGTTTCTTTATTCAACCATTAAAGGTCACACAATAAAGGACGGGCAGATAACATGAGGCATGCGGGGAAAAAGACAGACGACAGCTTTTTCACATACACAGACGCTTCAACAAGTCCAGGTGCCTGAACTTGTTGAAGCATCTGTGTACACGAAACGGCTGTCCATCTTTTTCCCCACATGCCTCATGTTATCTGCCCATCCTTTATTGTGTGACCTTTAATGGTTGAATAAAGAACCTCTGCACTGCAAATCTGGGTGAGTGCCACATCTTTTTCCTTCTTTTACAAATTTAGCATGTTTTTTCTGATGCTGAGCACCATTATTCCCAGCAGTGTTTTACACACTGTGTGCCTGTGATTGATCCTTGACTGCTGGTGGATTAGAGCCTTGATGCCATTCATCTGGGCTCATTTTGAATTGAATAGTTATTGTTAGGCTCCTGTCATTGCACAGGAGGGGTCCCAAGCTGTGCCTTGGGCAGTCTCCCATTCCTCTCCGGCCACAGTGGAGCCTGCTCAGCGGACTCGTCAATCCCAGCACTCTGCTCACTCCAGCATTGTAGGTTTGGTTGCTGCTGCCACCTCTTGTCCAGCTATAGCAACGCATGCTGGCCAGCAGCGAACGACTCCAGGGACTAAGTCCTCCTTTTGGTCCACTGAGCATGCCCGTGGGATGATCTCTCATTGGAGATCGGAGGTCACATGTTTAGGTTCTTCTCCAGCTCGAATTGAACCATCAGGGGGGTCCCGGAAGGACGTGACTATAAAAGGTTCGCATGGCCGTCCCGCCATGCTCTATGATATACTCTGATGCTATGATGTTTAGTGTGTGTGAGATGACGGATGTATGAGACTGGTGACTGACTCATTAAGATTCCCCTTCCTCTGATACGTATGAGTTAGGGTTCAGGAATCAGAGTAGCATCACAGTTCTAGAACTGCTTAACGCCCCAGTCTAGTCTCTCACCGTTTTCTAGCGCCTTGGGGTGTCTGCCAGTACAGGCCTTATGTACCGCTGCTACCGCTGTGTCTGCCAGAGCAGCGCCGCGCTCTGTTGCATGCGCTTACTAACACAGTTGTTAGGCTGGTTGTTGGTTATCACCAGGGCAGACATTGCATTCGCTCTGAGCAGTGTTACATATAGCAATGACCTGTGACGTTAATAGGTCTCGCTTACACGCCGGCTGGTGTGGACTCCGTGGAGTAACAGAGTCCGCCTCTGCAAGCACCAGGTCAGGGTTTACCCGCTGGTGTCCGGCTTCCTCATACTTTATATCTCTCCTCATTGCTTAGCTGCAGGTTATCACCTCTGCACAGTGGACCCTGGGCTGCGAACGCACCTCAAATCCTATTACCATCTTTATTATTGGGTGCGTTCCGCCAGCCCTTAACATTATCATAGCACCTGGGTCTGGCTAGCAATAACGGACGAGCAGCGTCTGCAGAGATATGTCCAGCAGCTGGAGGGCAGGTTGTCAGCTCTTGAGTGGTCAGCCTCAGCTGCAGATGTCACTGCGGTCGCTGTTCAGGCAGCTGCAGAAGCTGTCTCCCACGCCTCCACGTCCATACCTGCCCCGACTTTGTCCCGTCTCCCACTGCCCGACAAGTTCTCGGGTGACAGCGCCTCCTGCAGGGGTTTCGTAAGCCAGTGCTCTATCTAGCTTGAGCTGTTGGCCACACGATTCCCTTCAGAAAGGGCTAAGGTGGGATTCATCATCTCCCTCCTGTCAGGCAGGGCTCTGGAATGGGCCACCCCACTGTGGGAGAATAGTGACCCCGCGGTACAGAGTGTCTCCCAGTTCCTGGTCTCCCTGAAACAGGTTTTTCTAGGGCCTCGGGTCACGCATGACACCGCGCTGCTGTTGTTAACACTGACACAGGGTTTCTTTTTGGTCAGCCATTACGCCGTCCGGTTCCGGACACTGGCTTCACCAAAGTTCACCAAACACTACATTTGAAAGTTGTGTAGGCCACATTAGCTCCCATTAAAGTGTAGTCGACACACACACTTCATAAAATTAGTGTTTCTTATACCTGTAACCAGCTGTTCAGGAATAAGCACACTAAGGCCCCCCTTTGTACTTTTCTGCCTATCTTTCTCAGTCTAGCAAGATGAAGAAGGCAGGGAGTACGTGGCCGTGGGCATGGAGTTTCAGCAGGGAGAGGACGTGGGGATTCTGCAGGGAGAGGACGTGGGGATTCTGTGCCTGCTGTTGGCACCAGTGAGTCAGCATCCCCCAGTTTTAGCAGGCAACAGTCCTTTATGCGCAGCTTTGTAGGACCTCACCGTACCCCACTGCTGCGGGAGGAACAAATTGAAGCCGTTGTCGGATGGATGGCAGCTAACGCATCGACTTCAATTACTTCCACATCCTCTCAGGGCCAGAGCACCGAAGAGCAACCATCTGCCTCTTCACCACCTGCCAAAGTGCCCAGGCAGTCAGAGACCCCTGGACAGGAGCCATCACAGTCTCTACTTCTGTTCTCGGAATCTGTTGGTTTGGAAAGAGGGGGCCAGCCAAGCAGCATTCCAGAATGTGAAGAAGAGGGAGTATGCAGTGATGCGCAACTTCTTTGTCCCTCTGAATCTGAAGGGGCGGGTGGGCCAGTGCCTATGGTCAGCACACCTCAGTACGCATCAGATGATGACGAGACTCAGTTACCACTTTCTGGTGCATACGGTGCTGGCGAGACAACCCAGGAGAAGCAGGTGTTTGAAGAGGGGAGTGTAGATGATGAGGTCCTTGACCCATCATGGCGTGAGGAACAGGAAGGTGGTGGGAGCAGCTCTGAGGAAGAGATTCCCCGAACGGTCAAAACCAGAGGGAGAGGGAGGGGGCAGACTTGGTTGCCTGTAGCCTCCACTTCAGCACCCGTTAGGAGCATTCCACTTTCAAAAGGCAAAAAGGGCGCTCCCAAGACTTGCAGTGCGTGGTCCTTTTTTGACACAGTTGCAGATGACATTTGCTTTGTCAAATGCAAGCTGTGTCATCAGAGAGTCAAAAGAGGGAAAAATGTCAGCAACCTCAATACCACTAATATGCGGAAACATGTGCGGACCAAGCACGAGCTGGAGTTACACAGACACACTGAAGACGTAGGCCAACGTACAGCACCACCTACCACCTATTCAGCTCGTGTTGGGGCCTCTTCCTCCAGCTCACACACAGCTGGTTCGGCTTCCTCACAGGATGGCCAAGGAAGAACCTCTGGCACTGTTGTCCGGAGACCCTGTGACATTCCACCCACAGCACCACGTTCCAAGTCATCCTCACACTCCCAGGCCACTCGGCAGCCATCGGTAGCACAGGCATGGGAGAAAAGGCGGCCATACTCGGCAAACCATCCCCGAGCACAGGCTCTGAATGCTGGCATTGCAAAACTACTGGCCCTTGAAATGCTGTCATTCAGGCTGGTGGAGACTGACACCTTCCGGGACTTCATGGCATTGGCAGTTCCACAATACACTGTGCCCAGCCGCTTTTATTTCAGCAGGCGAGCCGTCCCTGCCCTTCAGAAACATGTGGAGGCAAACATAAAACATGCGCTACTAAACACCGTCAGTAGCAAGGTCCACCTGACCACCGATGCGTGGACCAGTAACCATGGACAGGGACGATACCTTTTCCTCACTGCCCATTGGGTCAATGTTGTGGAGCCGGGTACAGATCTGGAGAGTGGCGCTCTACGTGTTCTGCCAACTCCACGGATTGCAGGAATCCAGTCTGTACACATTGACTCCTCCTCCTACTCCAGTTTCTGTGAAACAGCGCAGCAGGAGCCTGTTACGACCGATATGAGCACAGCCGTGGCCAAATGTCAACAGGCCGTACTGAAATTAATTTCATTGGGGAATCGAAGCCACACAGCGCAGGAGCTCTGGAATGCCATCAAGCAGGAGAGCGACGTGTGGTTTCTGCCAGCGAATCTCCAGCCGGGCTTGGTAGTGTGTGACAATGGCCGAAATCTGGTGGCAGCTCTTGGCCTTGGCAACCTCACTCACATCCCATGTCTGGCACATGTGCTCAACTTGGTCGTGCAGAGCTTTCTGAGGGACTATCCGGATCTTGATGCACTGCTGCACAAGGTCCGCATAGAGTGCGCTCACTTGCGGCGTTCCAGCACGGCAAGATCGCGCCTTGCTGCTCTGCAGCTCCGATTACGCCTTCCGAAACATCGTATCATATGTGACCTACCCACCAGGTGGAATTCTACGTTACATATGTTGGAGCGGTTGTGTGAGCAGCAGGCAGCAGTCATGGAGTACCAGCTGCATCAGGCGCAAACAAGTCGCAATGTGCGCCGGTCACACTTCAGCACCACTGAGAGGTCCTCTATGAAGGACATCTGCTTCGTTTTGCGTGCCTTCGATGATTCCACGCGGATGGCGAGTGCAGATGATGCACTAGTCAGCATGACTGTCCCCCTTATCTGCATGCTTCAAAAAACACTGCAAGCACTAAGGGATGAGGTTTTGGAAGAGGTGGAGGATGAGGAGTCCCAAATGCCATCTGCTTCTGGACAGTCTGCGCTACGTGCTTCCTCACAAAGGCCTAGGCAGGGGACACTTTGTGAGGAGGATGAGGAGGAGTCGATGGAGGAGGAAGACATCTCTCCACAGGAGGGAGGTACACAAAGCTCTAGTCAGTATGTACAGCGAGGGTGGGGTGATGCAGAGCAGGCAGAGATCACGCCTCAAGCAGGGGACAGCGGTTCTTTGGCAGTTGGGAGTCTGCAGCACATGGTTGACTTCATGCAGCAGTGCCTGAGAAACGACCGCCGCATCACCCACATTCTCTACACAGCTGATTATTGGGTGTACACCCTCCTAGATCCTCGCTACCAAGACAACTTGCAAACCCTCATACCAACGTTGAACCGGGAGTGTAAACTGCGTGAGTACCAAGACACACTGGTGCAGTCCATCATGCTTTCCATTCCACCCGACAGCAGTGGTGCTAGTGCTTTGCAAAGCACCTCTGTGCGTCGACCCAGTGGAGGAAACTAGGCACAAAGAGGGAGCAGAGGCAGCGCCTCAGCACAAGGCAACACCACTATGGCCCAAACGTGGCAAAGTTTTGTGTGTCCGCCACAATTGTCTACACCATCACTGACGGCTCCAGTCAGCAGGAGGCAACGTTTCCGTCAGATGGTGACAGACTACATGTCTTGCCCTGTGAGTGTACTCCCAGATGGATCTCCTCCCTTCAAGTTTTGGGTCTCTAAGCTGGATACATGGCCAGAGCTTAGCCAGTATGCATTGGAGGTGCTGGCTTGCCCTGCTGCCAGTGTATTATCGGAACGCGTCTTTAGTGCCGCAGGTGGTGTACTAACAGACCGTCGCACGCGACTTTCTTTCGATAACGTCGACCGGCTTACTTTTCTGAAAATGAACAAGGCCTGGATCTCCCCAGAATTTGCCAGTCCTCTTCCCAACTAAATATTTTGTTGGCAACTGTATCTGGGTCTCCTGTTGTGTTCATGTTTCTACCACCTGAACTATAATACCTGGGCTTCAACACAGCCAGTTGTTGCTCAGATGTGTCATCTGTACAGAGAAAAACACTAGCTCCTGTGTTAGTGGGGTTCAGTAACGCCAGCTGCTCCCCTGCAGTGTGGACGGCAAAGTCTCCTGCTCCATCCACATTCAAACTACTACTGATTTTTAACCCTGCTCCACTTAGGCCTCTGGCTCCACTGTCTCTAGTATTTCCCCTGGCCTCCAACCCCGCCAGTGACAGCTCTAAAGTGGCGTCTGCATAATCCACACTTGTTCCAGTGTTACTTGGCCTCAGTCACGTCAGTTGATCCCCTGATGTGTGTCCGGCAAGGTCTCCTGCTCTGTCCACATTCCCATTACTAGTAGTGTGAATGAGGACAGAGCAGGAGACCTTGCTGGACACACATCAGGGGATCAACTGACGGGACTGAGCCCAAGTAACATAGGAACAAGTGTGGATTGTGCTGACGCCACTTCAGAGCTGTCACTGGCGGGGTTGGAGGCCAGGGGAAATACTAGAGACAGTGGAGCCGGAGGCCATAGTGGAGCACGGTTACAATCAGTTGTAGTCTACTACCTCTATAAAACGTGCTGCAAGTTGGCCTCAGCCAGCTCCATGCCTCATCCTGGGCTCCAACAACGTCAGTTGGTGTTCAGAAGTGCCGTCTTCACAGAGAAAAACACACTAGCTCCTGTGTTAGTGGGGTTCAGTAACGTCAGCTGTTCCCCTGCTGTGTGGACAGCAATGTCTCCTGCTGCCTCCACATTCAAAAAACAGCAGGCCTCAGCCTGCTCCATGCCTCATTCTGGGCTCCAACAACGTCAGTTGGTGTTCAGAAGTGCCATCTTCACAGAGAAAAACACACTAGCTCCTGTGTTAGTGGGGTTCAGTAACGTCAGCTGTTCCCCTCCTGTGTGGACGGCAATGTCTCCTGCTGCCTCCACATTCAAAAAACAGCAGGCCTCAGCCTGCTCCATGCCTCATCCTGGGCTCCAACAACACCAGTTGGTGTTCAGAAGTGCCGTCTTCACAGAGAAAAACACACTAGCTCCTGTGTTAGTGGGGTTCAGTGACGTCAGCTGTTCCTCTGCTGTGTGGACGGCAATGTCTCCTGCTGCCTCCACATTCAAAAAACAGCAGGCCTCAGCCTGCTCCATGCTTGATCCTGGGCTCCAACAACGCCAGTTGGTGTTCAGAAGTGCCGTCTCCGCAGAGAAAAACACACTAGCTCCTGTGTCAGGGGGGTTCAGTAATGCCAGCTGTTCCCCTGCTGTGTAGACGGCAAAGTCTCCTGCTGCCTCCACATGCAAACTACTACAGATTTGTAACTTTGGTCAACTTAGGCCTCTGGCTCCACTGTCTCTAGTATTTCCCCTGGCCAACAACCACGCCAGTTACAGCTGTGAAGTGGCGTCTGCACAATGCACACTTGTTCCTGAGTTACTGTGGCTCATTCCCGTCAGTTGATCCCCTGATGTGTGTCCGGCAAGGTCTCCTGCTCTGTCCACATTCACATTACTAGTAGTGTGAATGAGGACTGAGCAGGAGAGCTTGCCAGACACACATCAGGGGATCAACAGACGGGACTGAGCCACAGTTACACAGGAACAAGTGTGGATTGTGCAGACGCCACTTCACAGCTGTAACTGGCGGGGTTGTTGGCCAGGGGAAATACTAGAGACAGTGGAGCTGGAGGCCATAGTGGAGCATGGTGACAATCAGTAGTAGCCTACAACCTCTATAAAACCAGCTGCAAGTTGTCCTCCGCCTGCTGCATGCTTCATCCTGGGCTACAACACAGCCAGTTGTAGCGTGGAAGTGCCGTCCGCACAGATAGAAACACTCGCTCCTGTGTTAGTGGGGTTCAGTAATGCCAGCTGTTCCCCTGCTGTGTGGACGGCAAAGTCTCCAGCTGCCTCCAAACTCACACTACAACGCTTTTTCTCCTCGCTCCAAGTAGGCCTCAGCCTGCTCGGAGCATTGATCCTGGACTACAACACAGCCAGTTGTAGCCTGGAAGTGCTCCCCTGCTGTGTGGACGGCAAAGTCTCCAGCTGCCTCCAAACTCACACTACAACGCTTTTTCTCCTCGCTCCAAGTAGGCCTCAGCCTGCTCAGAGCATTGATCCTGGGCTACAACACAGCCAGTTGTAGCCTGGAAGTGCCGTCCGCACAGATAGAAACACTCGCTCCTGTGTTAGTGGGGTTCAGTAATGCCAGCTGCTCCCCTGCTGTGTGGACAACAAAGTCTCCTTCTCCATCCACATTCAAACTACAACTGATTTTTAACCCTGCTCCACTTAGGCCTCTGGCTCCACTGTCTCTAGTATTTCCCCTTGCCTCCAACCCCGCCAGTGACAGCTCTGAAGTGGCGTCAGCACAATCCACACTTGTTCCTTTGCTACTTGGCCTCAGTCACGTCAGTTGATCCCCTGATGTGTGTCCGTAAACGTCTCCTGCTCTGTCCACATTCCCATTACTAGTAGTGTGAATGAGGACAGAGCAGGAGACCTTGCCGGACACACATCGGGGGATCAACTGATGGGACTGAGGCCAAGTAACACAGGAACAAGTGTGGATTGTGCTGACACCACTTCAGAGCTGTCACTGGCGGGGTTGGAGGCCAGAGGAAATACTAGAGACAGTGGAGCCAGAGGCCTAAGTGGAGCACGGTTACAATCAGTAGTAGTCTACAACCTCTATAAAACGTGCTGCAAGTTGGCCTCAGCCAACTCCATGCCTCATCCTGGGCTCCAAGAATGCCAATTGGTGTTCAGAAGTGCCGTCTTCACAGAGAAACACACACTCGCTCCTGTGTCTGTGGGGTTCAGTAATGCCAGCTGTTCCCCTGCTGTGCGGATGGCAAAGTCTCCTGCTGCCTCCAACATCACACTACATGTTATTTTCCACTTGCTCCAAGTAGGCCTCAGCCTGCTCGGAGCATTGATCCTGGGCTTCAACACAGCCAGTTGTAGCTTGGAATTCCCGTCCGCACAGATAGAAACACTCGCTCCTGTGTCTGTGGGGTTCAGTAACGCCAGCTGTTCCCCTGCTGTGCGGATGGCAAAGTCTCCTGCTGCCTCCAACATCACACTACATGTTATTTTCCACTTGCTCCAAGTAGGCCTCAGCCTGCTCGGAGCATTGATCCTGGGTTTCAACACAGCCAGTTGTAGCTTGGAAGTGCCGTCCGCACAGATAGAAACACTCGCTCCTGTGTCTGTGGGGTTCAGTAACGCCAGCTGTTCCCCTGCTGTGCGGATGGCAAAGTCTCCTGCTGTCTCCAACATCACACTACATGTTATTTTCCACTTACTCCAAGTAGGCCTCAGCCTGCTCGGAGCATTGATCCTGGGTTTCAACATAGCCAGTTGTAGCTTGGAAGTGCCGTCCGCACAGATAGAAACACTCGCTCCTGTGTCTGTGGGGTTCAGTAACGCCAGCTGTTCCCCTGCTGTGCGGATGACAAAGTCTCCTGCTGCCTCCAACATCACACTACATGTTATTTTCCACTTGCTCCAAGTAGGCCTCAGCCTGCTCGGAGCATTGATCCTGGGCTTCAACACAGCCAGTTGTAGCTTGGAAGTGCCGTCCGCACAGATAGAAACACTCGCTCCTATGTCTGTGGGGTTCAGTAACGCCAGCTGTTCCCCTGCTGTGTGGATGGCAAAGTCTCCTGCTGCCTCCAACATCACACTACATGTTATTTTCCACTTGCTCCAAGTAGGCCTCAGCCTGCTCGGAGCATTGATATTGGGCTTCAACAAAGCCAGTTGTAGCTTGGAAGTGCCGTCCGCACAGATAGAAACACTCGCTCCTGTGTCTGTGGGGTTCAGTAACGCCAGCTGTTCCCCTGTTGTACGGATGGCAAAGTCTCCTGCTGCCTCCAACATCACACTACTACTGACTTTTAACCGTTGTCCACTTAGGCCTCTGGCTGTACTGTCTCTAGTATTTCCCCAGGCCTCCAGCCCCGCCAGTCGCTGCTCTGATGTGCCGTCTGCACAATCCACACTTGTTCCTGTGTTACTGGGGCTCATTACGTCAGTTGATCCCCTGTGGTGTGCCCGGCAATGTCTCCTGCTCTGTCCCCATTCCCATTAATAGTTGTGGGAATGTGGACAGAGCGGGACACCTTGCCGGACACACATCAGGGGATCAACAGATGTGACTGAGCCCCAGTAACTCAGGAACAAGTGTGGATTGTGCAGACAACTCTGCAGAGCAGCAACTGCCGTGGTTGGAGGCCAGGGGAAATACTAGAGACAGTAGAGCCAGAGGCCAAAGTGGATCACGGTTACAATCAGTAGTTGTGTACAACCAATATAAAACTCGCTCCAAGTTGGCCTCAGCCTGCTGCCTGATTGACCCCTTGGCTTCAACATCGCATGTTGCTGCTCAGAAGTGTGTTTGCCATGGGTACTCCCTCCTGCCCAGCCGGGTTCCAGCAACGTCAACTGTTTCTCGGCAGAGCCTTTGGCCTAGGTGCCTCCTTCATGGTATCCGAGTTCCAGCAACGCCTGCTGGTCCTTGGTAGTGCTTTTTAGCACAGGTACCTCCTGCTTAGTAACCCTGTTCCAGCAACGTCAGCTGGTCCACGGTTGTGCCATTGGCTCTTGTTCCTTTTGCTGCCCCTCCGGTTTCCAGCACTGTCAGCTGGTTCTCGGCAGTGTCTTTGGCACAGGTACTCCCTCCTGCCCAGCCTGGTTACAGCACGCCTGCTGTTTCCGGGTAGTGTCGACGTCACTTTGCCACTGATAAGTTGTACTGTCGTGTTGCGGTCGGGTTAGCCGAGTCTATGGTGCCTGCAGTTTCAGTGCTTCCTATGTGGGCTGCGGGTTCTGGTAACAAAGGCTGGTTCCATAGTGCCAATAGGACAAGCACTCCCTGTAGGGCTGTGGGTTTCGGTAACTGCGGCCGGCTCGCGGCCTTGCAACTTTGTTTTTCCTGGGTACCTTCTGCTACCCATCCGGGTTCCAGCACTGTCAGCTGGTTCTCGGCAGTGCCTTTGGCCTAGGTGCCTCCTTCTTGGTATCCGAGTTCCAGCAACATCTGCTGGTCCTTGGTAGTGCTTTGTAGCACAGGTATCTCTTGCTTAGTAAGCATGTTCCAGCAACGTCAGCTGGTCCACGGTTGTGCCATTGGCTCTTGTTCCTTTTGCTGCCCCTCCGGGTTCCAGCACCGTCAGCTGGTGCTCGGCAGTGTCTTTGGCAAGGGTACTCCCTCCTGCCCAGCCTGGTTACAGCACGCCTGCTGTTTCTGGGTAGTGTCGACGTCACTTTGCCACTGATACGTTGTCCTGTCGTGTTGCGGTCGGGTTAGCCGAGTCTATGGTGCCTGCAGTTTCAGTGCTTCCTATGTGGGCTGCGGGTTCTGGTAACAAAGGCTGGTTCCATAGTGCCAATAGGACAAGCACTCCCTGTAGGACTGTGGGTTTCAGTAACTGCGGCCGGCTCGCGGCCTTGCAACATTGTTTTTCCTGGGTACCTTCTGCTACCCATCCGGGTTCCAGCACCGTCAGCTGGTTCTCGGCAGAGCCTTTGGCCTAGGTGCCTCCTTCTCGGTATCCGAGTTCCAGCAACGTCTGCTGGTCCTTGGTAGTGCTTTGGAGCACAGGTACCTCCTGCTTAGTAACCGTGATCCAGCACCGTCAGCTGGTCCACGGTTGTGCCATTGGCTGTTGTTCCTTCTGCTGTCCCTCCGGATTCCAGCACCGTCAGCTGGTTCTCGGTAGTTCCATTGACTCTTGTAGATAATGCTACCCATCCGGGTTCCAGCACCGTCAGCTGGTTCTCGGAAGTGTCTTTGGCACGGGCACTCCCTCCTGCCCAGCCTGGTTCCAGCACACCTGCTGTTTCCGGGTAGTGTCAACATCACTTTGCCACCGATACGTTGTCCTGTCGTGTTGCGGTCGGGTTAGCCGAGTCTATGGTGCCTGCAGTTTCGGTGCTTCCTATGTGGGCTGCGGGTTCTGGTAATAAAGGCTGGTTCCGCAGTGCCAATAGGACAAGCACCCCCTGTAGGACTGTGGGTTTCGGTAACTGCGGCCGGCTCACAGCCTTGCAACTTTGTTTTTTTCCTGAGTACCTTCTGCTACCCATCCGGGTTCCAGCACCGTCAGCTGGTTCTCGGCAGAGCCTTTGGCCTAGGTGCCTCCTTCTTGGAATCCGAGTTCCAGCAACGTCTGCTGGTCCTTCGTAGTGCTTTGTAGCACAGGTACCTCCTGCTTAGAAACCATGTTACAGCACCGTCAGCTGCTCTCCGGTTCTCCCATTGGCTCTTGTTCCTTCTGCTGCCCCACCGGGTTCCAGCACCGTCAGCTGGTCCTCGCTAGTGTCATTTGCTCTTGCAGCTTCTGCTACCCATACGGGTTCCAGCACCGTCAGCTGGTTCTCGGCAGTGCCTTTGGCCTAGGTGCCTCCTTCTTGGTATCCGAGTTCCAGCAACGTCTGCTGGTCCTTGGTAGTGCTTTGGAGCACAGGTACCTCCTGCTTAGAAACCATGTTACAGCACCGTCAGCTGCTCTACGATTCTCCCATTGGCTCTTGTTCCTTCTGCTGCCCCACCGGGTTCCAGCACCGTCAGCTGGTCCTCGCTAGTGTCATTTGCTCTTGCAGCTTCTGCTACTCATACGGGTTCCAGCACCGTCAGCTGGTTCTCGGCAGTGCCTTTGGCCTAGGTGCCTCCTTCTTGGTATCCGAGTTCCAGCAACGTCTGCTGGTCCTTGGTAGTGCTTTGGAGCACAGGTACCTCCTGCTTAGTAACCGTGTTCCAGCAACGTCAGCTGGTCCACGCTTGTGCCATTGGCTCTTGTTCATTCTGCTGCCCCTCCGGGTTCCAGTACCGTCAGCTGGTTCTCGGCAGCTCCTCAGCCTTCTTGTACCTTCTGCTACTTATCCAAGTTCAAGCTTGTGGAAATGGTTTTTGATTCTCACTCTGGATCTCCCTGACAATGACCCTGAAGACGACGACCCTGAAGACCACACAGAAGAATACCTAAAAGATGACCCTGAAGAAGATGACCAAGAGGACAAAGAACAGGAAGACAACCACCAAGATGCAGAACAACAAGAGATAGAAGACCAAGAAGCATAAAAACCAAAAGCAGAAGAACATGAAGCATAAGACTAACAATCAGAGCAAATGATATTATCTAATTTATAAGCAGAAGAAGACTAAGCAGTGTATGGGGGTGAGTCCGTTCCTCCTCGTGGTGCCCCTGGAAAAGGCCTGCTGCTGCAGGCCAAACTGAACGCGGACAAATCCTGTTGTAAATCTTTTGTGACAGGCCGAACGGAAGGTGTAATCTTCAAACTTTTATAGATAACAACTACAGGAATGCCTGACACAAATAAGAATATGATGAAGAAGAATAGGAAGAAGATTAAGAAGTAGAATATGAAGAAGAATAAAAGAAGAAGAATAAAAGAAGAAGAATAAAAGAAGAAGAAGAAGAAGAAGATACTGCTGCTGCTGAAGATAATGAAGGAGAAAGTGTGGGAGAAGTAAAAAAGAAGGTGAAGAGCATGGAAGTAGTGAAACATACATATCTGACAAAAAATTAAAGACTTTAACATAGTCAATATCTTTGTAACTACGAACGTCTTTAAAAAAAAAAAAAAATACTGCGATTCCATTTGATTGGGCTAAAGCTCTATGGCTTTAATGTCTCCTACACCTCCCACAATACATTCTACATTATTATTAGTTGTTTTTCTCCATGTAGAATTAACCAACAGGGAAAGAAAGGGGTTTTTTTAATTCCGATATTTCTGTTCCATTGACTTGAATGGGACTTCCGGGATCGGAATCGGCGATACCCGATACTTTTTTTAGATCGGCCGATCCATTCCGATACGATATTTTTCAGTATCGGGTGGTATTGCTCAACACTAGTGCTGGCTGATAAAACATCAGATAGCACTCATCCATGTTATACCCTCGTGTGACTCTAGCCTAACGCTATTAATCTGCTGACTATCCCTATATGTACAGGTTAATGGAATTATCCATTGCGACAGGTTCTCTTTAGTTTTAACCTAGAAAACCCCTTTAAATAGCATTCAGATGTCTTATACTCAGGCTACACAGACATATTTAATCTCATTCAAATTCATGGAAATTGTGGTAGAATTTATCTGAAAGTCTGAAGTTGGAATTTCGCCACCAGGTGGAGCTGCAACTCCTATAATGCAGATAACATGTAGTAGCCATGACACATGACATCAATATGTCTAATCATACGGCTGCTGTTTTCCTTATTACATCTCAGTCATAGAACTTTGAACTCTGTTGGAATAATGAACATTTATATTGCTAGGATGGTAGAAATATTTATATTCTATTGGTGTAGAGCAGCATTCCGCAAACGGTGGCTCCTTAGATGATACAAAACTACTACTCATAGCAAGTCCCAACAGCTGGGAACTCTTTTTTGGCTCTTTTTTTATCAAAGTGTTAATTTTTTTTCATCAATTAACCAAATGCAAACTTAAGAACAAAAGAGAAATGTAAATCAAATCAATGTTTGGTGTCAGCGCCAATGGCCTACAAAACATTATCAAGTCTTCTAGGTAGAGTTGCCGACAGTCTTTGAAGTGAAATATGTGTAAATATATATTAAAAAAACTTTATTAATTACCTTTATTACAAATTGGTAAAATCACCATTAGAACAAGGTAAACAACAATCATAACAAGGACAAAAACCCTAGTAATAAGCATGGGCCCTGGGTATATACATTTCCATGTCATCGATTGTTGTTTAGTTTCGGGATCAAAGTGGTGGATCCAGGTCTCATCCATGGTCAAAAAGCGTAACAAAAAATTCTCCTTGTCTGGTTGGAACTTTTCGAGATTTGGTATTGAAATGTCAACTCGTTTCTTCTTTTGCTCGTCGGTTAACATTTTTGGCACCCAACGCGCGGAGACCTTTCTCATGTGCAATGCTTTTGCAATGATTCTTTGAATACTGCCATATGAGATCCCTGTGACCTCAGCTACATGCCTGATAGTCACTCTTCGATCTGCCAACACAACTTCTTCAACTTTTTCCACATTTTCTTCATTGAGGGACGTGGATGGGCGTCCTTCGCGATGTTCATCTTCCGTCAATGTTCTTCCCAGCTTAAATTCCTTGGCCCAGCGTGCAACTGTGGAATATGGAGGAGAAGAGTCCCCCAATGTTTCCACCAAGTCGCTGTGTATGTCTTTGGTAGACATTTTTTTCAAGCAGAGGTATTTGATGACAGCTCTGAGCTCGTTTTTTTCCGTTTTGATGTTCACTCCTTGGCAGTTCATATTCAAATGAATGTAGCTCCCGGGAATCGTGGCCTATTTAAGTGATTTTTTTTTCCTGGACTAGTGGGTACCTAAGAGAGAAGAAAACATTTTATTTTAATTTCTGTGTGCAATAGAAATAACCGATTATCATTACTTTTGGATCGCCCCTCGTATAGTGTTTTATATGAAGTCATAGTAAACATCACCATTGTGGTAGTCACAAACAAGTAAGTGCAAACCAATTATTGGTGTGCTGCCATGCTACACATGGTATCCGAGATCAGACCATGTTGAACTGCTACAAAACGTAATCTTAAATACCTTAGAGGTATAACAGATTTTAACAAGGTTGTATAGTCATCAGCATATAGGCTTTCCCTTGATATACCCAGAGGCCAGGCTCAATCCGACGCACGTTTCACGGTAGCTTTTTCAATAGGGATTGAGAGAGGGATCTCACAGGAGAAGCTGAAGAGCTGCACATGGACACCAGCCTCCCCTGCACCACAAAGGAGCGTGTGTGTGGCTGTGTGTATGTGTGTGGCTGTGTGTATGTGTGTGGCTGTGTGTGGCTGTGTGTGGCTGTGTGTGGCTGTATATGTGTGTGGCTGTGTATGTGTGTGGCTGTGTGTATGTGTGTGGCTGTGTGTATGTGTGTGGCTGTGTGTATGTGTGAGGCTGTGTGTGGCTGTGTATGTGTGTGGCTGTGTGTATGTGTGAGGCTGTGTGTATGTGTGTGGCTGTGTGTAGCTGTGTGTATGTGTGTGGCTGTGTGTATGTGTGAGGCTGTGTGTGGCTGTGTGAGGCTGTGTGTGGTTGTGTGTAGCTGTGTGTGTATGTGTGTAGCTGTGTGTATGTGTGAGGCTGGGTAGCTGTGTGTATGTGTGAGGCTGTGTGTGGCTGTGTGTGGCTGTGTGGCTGTGTATGTGTGAGGCTGTGTGTATGTGTGAGGCTGTCTGTGGCTGTGTGTATGTGTGAGGCTGTGTGTGGCTGTGTGAGGCTGTGTGTGGTTGTGTGTAGCTGTGTGTGTATGTGTGTAGCTGTGTGTATGTGTGAGGCTGTGTGTATGTGTGAGGCTGTGTGTGGCTGTGTGTATGTGTGAGGCTGTGTGTGGCTGTGTGTATGTGTGAGGCTGTGTGTGGCTGTGTGAAGCTGTGTGTGGCTGTGTGTAGCTGTGTGTGGCTGTGTGTAGCTGTGTGAGGCTGTGTGTATGTGTGTAGCTGTGTGTATGTATGTAGCTGTGTGTATGTGTGAGGCTGTATGTGGCTGTGTGGCTGTGTATGTGTGTGGCTGTGTGTATGTGTGAGGCTGTGTGTGGCTGTGTGTATGTGTGTGGCTGTGTGTATGTGTGTGGCTGTGTGTGGCTGTGTATGTGTGTGGCTGTGTGTATGTGTGAGGCTGTGTGTATGTGTGTGGCTGTGTGTAGCTGTGTGTATGTGTGTATGTGTGAGGCTGTGTGTGGCTGTGTATGTGTGTGGCTGTGTGTACTGTATATGTGTGGCTGTGTGTATGTGTGTAACTGTGTGTGGCTGTGTGTATGTGTGAGGCTGTGTGTGGCTGTGTGCATGTGTGTTGCTGTGTGTTGCTGTGTGAGGCTGTGTGAGGCTGTGTGTAGCTGTGTGTATGTGTGGCTGTGTATGTGTGTGGCTGTGTGTATGTGTGAGGCTGTGTGTGGCTGTGTGTAGCTGTGTGCGGCTGTGTGTAGCTGTGTTTATGTGTGAGGCTGTGTGAGGCTGTTTGTGGCTGTGTGTGGCTGTGTGGCTGTGTATGTGTGTGGCTGTGTGTATGTGTGTGGCTGTGTGTAGCTGTGTGTATGTGTGTAGCTGTGTGTATGTGTGAGGCTGTGTGTATGTGTGAGGCTGTGTGTATGTGTGAGGCTGTGTGTGGCTGTGTGTATGTGTGAGGCTGTGTGTGGCTGTGTGTATGTGTGAGGCTGTGTGTGGCTGTGTGAGGCTGTGTGTGGCTGTGTGTAGCTGTGTGTGGCTGTGTGTAGCTGTGTGAGGCTGTGTGTATGTGTGGCTGTGTGAGGCTGTGCGTGGCTGTGTGTAGCTGTGTGAGGCTGTGTGTAGCTGTGTGAGGCTGTGTGTAGCTGTGTGTTTGTGTGAGGCTGTGTGAGGCTGTGTGTGGCTGTGTATGTGTGTGGCTGTGTGTATGTGTGAGGCTGTGTGTAGCTGTGTGTATGTGTGTAGCTGTGTGTATGTGTGAGGCTGTGTGTATGTGTGAGGCTGTGTGTGGCTGTGTGTTTGTGTGAGGCTGTGTGTGGCTGTGTGAGGCTGTGTGTGGCTGTGTTTAGCTGTGTGTGGCTGTGTGTAGCTGTGTGAGGCTGTGTGTATGTGTGTAGCTGTGTGTAGCTGTGTGTATGTGTGTAGCTGTGTGTATGTGTGAGGCTGTGTGTATGTGTGTAGCTGTGTGTATGTGTGTGGCTGTGTGTATGTGTGTAGCTGTGTGTATGTGTGTGTGGCTGTGTGTATGTGTGATACGTGTGTAAGCTGTGTGATACTTGTGAGCTTGAGCTGTGTGTGTGAGCTGTGTGATATGTGTGAGCGTGAGCTGTGAGCTGTGTGATATGTGTGAGCGATGTGTGTGAGCTGTGTGATACGTGTGAGTGTGAGCAGTGTGTGTGAGCATGAGCAGTGTGTGTGAGTGTGAGTAGTGTGTGTGAGCTGTGTGATATGTGTGATACGTGTGAGAGTGAGCTGTGTGTGTGATACGTGTGAGCGCTGTGTGAGCTGTGTGATACATGTTAGCGTGAGCTGTGTCTGTGAGCTGTGTGATACGTGTGGGCATGAGCTGTGCATGTGTGAGCTGTGTGTGTGAGCTGTGTGATACGTGTGTGTGTGAGCTGTGTGATGTGTGTGCGATACGTGTGAGCGTGAGCTGTGTGTGTGTGCTGTATGTGATACTTGTGAGCTGTGTGTGTGAGAGCCGTGTGATACATGCGTGTGTCAGATTCGTTTGTGATACTTGTGAGCTGTGTATGTGAGCTGTGAGATACAGTTGTGATACGTGTGAGCTGTGTTTGTGAGCTGTGTGATACGTGTGTGATATACATGTGTTTGAACTGTGTGTATGAGTGTGAGCTGTGTGAGCTACTTGTGGGTGAGCTCTGTGATACGTGTGTGTGTGAGCTACTTGTGTGTATGAGCTGTGTAATATGTGTGTGTGTGTGAGCTGTTTGTGAGTGTGAGCTGTGTGATACATGCGTGTGTGAGCGTGAACTGTGTGTGTGCTACTTGTGTGTGTGTGTGTGTGTGATACATGCGTGTGTGAGCTGTGTGATACGTGTGAGCGTGAGCTGTGTGTGTGAGCTGTGTGATACTTGCGTGTGAGCTACTTGTGTGTGAGCTGTGTGACACGTATGTGTGTGTGAGCTGTGTGATACAGCGCGTGTGATACGTGTGAGCTGTGTGTGTGTGAGAGCTACTTGTGTGAGCTGTGTGATACATGTGTCTGTGATACATGTGAGCTGTGTGTGTGAGCTGTGTGATACTTGTGTGAGAGCTACTTGTGTGTGAGCTGTGTGACACGTATGTGTGTGTGAGCTGTGTGATACAGCGCGTGTGATACGTGTGAGCTGTGTGTGTGTGAGAGCTACTTGTGTGAGCTGTGTGATACATGTGTCTGTGATACATGTGAGCTGTGTGTGTGAGCTGTGTGATACTTGTGTGAGAGCTACTTGTGTGTGAGCTGTGTGACACGTATGTGTGTGTGAGCTGTGTGATACAGCGCGTGTGATACGTGTGAGCTGTGTGTGTGTGAGAGCTACTTGTGTGAGCTGTGTGACACGTATGTGTGTGTGAGCTGTGTGATACAGCGCGTGTGATACGTGTGAGCTGTGTGTGTGTGAGAGCTACTTGTGTGAGCTGTGTGATACATGTGTCTGTGATACATGTGAGCTGTGTGTGTGAGCTGTGTGATACTTGTGTGAGAGCTACTTGTGTGTGAGCTGTGTGACACGTATGTGTGTGTGAGCTGTGTGATACAGCGCGTGTGATACGTGTGAGCTGTGTGTGTGTGAGAGCTACTTGTGTGAGCTGTGTGATACATGTGTCTGTGATACATGTGAGCTGTGTGTGTGTGATACGTGTGTGTGAGCTAAAGCAAAAGTTGGCACAACCTGCCAGTGTTCTATGATTTGGGTGAGGACATTCATTGTATGTGGGCTGGTGATTTTTTTTGTGCCAGGGCTGCTTTTTGGTCTCAGTCCGGCCCTGATCAACTCAGTCATAACTCGCACAATATAAAATTGACATACAGGATGCATAAACACGAAACTGATTTTACGACATAAGTTTAGAGGTGGATGAGGAGGGAATAATACACACGGACGTTTTCAGGAAGGAAACATCTGTGAAGTTTCTATTACATGTGTCGTCTTCTCACACTTCACATACCATCAAGGCCATCCCAGTTGGGCAGTTCTTCAGGATGAGGCGGAGCTGCTTGACTGACCAGAAGCTCAATCGGAGGATTTAAAAAATAGATTTAAATCTCGTGATACAGCAACCGCTGTATAAGACAAGGGTATTGTAGAGTGAAAAAAACACAAAGACCTCAACTATTTTTTAAAACAGAGAAAGAAACTCTAATTGATCAGAATATCCGATTTGTTTCAACTTACAATTTCCACTGGAAACATATGCAGGAGATAATCCAAAAACATTGGTCAGTACTCTTAACTGACACAGTATTGGCTCAAAATATCCCCGAGATGATAGATCCCTCATCGTACAGCAAGATTTTGGAGAAACATCAAGGATTTATTAGTTAACAGCCATTATATAGCAAAGACAATAAATCCTCTAAATCCAAACGATAAACACCCTACTTGGGGATGTTCTCCATGTGGCGACTGTTTAGCGCGTAAACTTAAAAATCTAATTAGAGCCACGCACTTTGTGTCATCAGATGGTAAGAAAAGCTTCCAGATTTGGCATCATATAACTTGTAGTAGCACATATGAGATATACCAGGCCACATATCCTAGCTCCAAGGGTATACGTCGGCTTGACATCACGACAACTACGCACACTAGTATGCGAGACATCACTAATGCTCAAAAAATTGAAGACCTTACCACTTTGAAAACCCTCCCAGAGCATTTTCGTATGTTTCATGGCTGTGTGCCAAAAAGGAATACGGATTGTTGGTATCAACCAGATATAAAACACATCCTAGCACAAACTGAAAGTAAATAGATTGTCA
Source organism: Dendrobates tinctorius (assembly GCF_039654945.1). Lineage (NCBI taxonomy): Eukaryota > Metazoa > Chordata > Amphibia > Anura > Dendrobatidae > Dendrobates > Dendrobates tinctorius. Next base: position 120,379,535 of record NW_027361690.1, on the reverse strand, counting down.
CACTTAATCCCATGTCATCTGTGGGGATAAATGAGAAACTGAGCTTTGCCCCATATTTTTAATTGCCCTTGGCCCACCACATCTATTATGTCCTTAGTAGCCGATATTCCCTTTTTAATTGTTGTAGTTTTTGTCTCCCTGTGTGCTTATTTATGTCTAACATGACTGTTGTACCCTTAGATTGAGGTTGATCTCTGTGTTTGTGATGAGGTGACAGTGTCAAATATATTGAAACCTAAGGATTGGACTATCATAGGCGTCAAACTGGTTTCCAAATCATATTCCTTGACTGCCTTGGAGAGGAATGAAGGAAATATACCCACTTTGGAGACTTAAACTATCAGACATTCATTGACGTGAATAATTCCATATAGCTCCCATTTGGGGGTATGAAAATGGTGGGACAGTAGGGTAATGGAGTGGGGATCTATTAGAATTATCAATATTATATTTATATATTGATTTATGTATCCTTATTATCGCAAGTGTTGTCACTTTATAAATGTCTATTTTACGCACTATATAAGTGTACATATATGAGTATAATTGTTTACAGAGTGTTCTAGACACAAGAAAAAAAAATAATTTTCTTAGTTGCATTTTCAACACAAACAAGGGTTTTTTTCTCGTTTCTTCTACCCCCCCTCCCTGTTTTACGGTATGTATTTACCGCAAGTCATATTTCACGTTTTTCACCTAATTTTTTGAGTGTTCTTTTCTGTCATGCATCTTATTTTCGTCACACATATTGTATTGCATCACTTTATAGTGATATTGCTCACGTATCCCCAGATCATCTTTCATATATCCCACCACTCATGCCAAAATTCAAATCATGCCCTCCATATACGTGACAGAACATGAATACACATGAGGCTCACCTAAATGGAGACCACTATAATGGCTGCCGATCAGCACATGTGCTCTGTGCCCTCCTGTGGGACCTGACACGTCCGGCTTCAATACCTACAGACGCGCATGTCCGTGATGTCCCCAGGGGATTTCCCCATGAATTGCACACCTGGTAAATGCCGTAGTACAATAACCCACTTGTGACAACGTGCATGCGTACACAAGCCATGCGATCCAATCAGTCCAACTGTAAAACACCAGCCTCAAGATCCCTCTCTCAATTCCTATTTGAAAAAGCTACCGTGAAGCGCGCATAGGAATGATCGTGGCCTCTGGGTATATCCACCTGCGCATTAAGGGAAAGCCTATATACTAATGACTATACAACCTTGTTAAAGTCGGTTGTACCACTAAGGTATTTAAGATTATGTTTTGTAGCAGTTCAACATGGTCTGATCACGGATACCATGTGTAGCATGGCAGCACACCTATAATTGGTTTGCACTTACTTGTTTGCTCCTACTTTTCATGCATTTTGCTGCTAGTGTGGCGCCCCTGAGGATTTAGTTGCCACAGAGGTACAGCACCTCCTCCTGAGGTGTGATACCTCACCATCCAGGTAAGTTGGAGGCTCCTGACCACGCTCCAACACTTGCATCCCACACCACACAGTAGTTCAGCAAAGCCACATTGTGGCTCCCTGCTTGGAGTGTAGCAGAGCACCTTTCGTGGCTCCCTGCTTGGAACACGAAACGTGCTGGGAGGTGGGTGGAGTTAGAATACATAAAAGAGCGGGAAGGTTTAGGAGTTGGGTTCAGTTTTCAGTTGAGTTCAGGAGTGTGAGGAGAGAAGGTCCCTGGGAGAGGGATGGAGGAAGGAGGTGCTGCAGCAGATCGCAGTGACCTGGGTCTGCTGGCACGAGAAAGGAAAGAAGGAGAAAGACATTGAACAGAAACCTGATCTTCCATAAGAAGGAGAGACTAGTACGGAACGTAGGAGTAAAAGAGAGCAGAGGACGTGGGTTAGGAGAGAACCCTGCCTAGAAGTTCTAAGCGCAAGGTCGGGGCCCGGTCCCCGAGGTTGTATGGATACTAATGGTCCTGCAGCAGACACCGGTGGAGTAGTGAGCTGTAAATGCACTACTCCCATCTAAGACTTGGGGGCACAACAGCAACTTGGATAGTGAGCCGGGACTCAGGAGTAAGGAGTCCCCGAAGCAGGCTACAGCTGTCTGCCGTACAAGTATAGTTCTTGGGAACATCTGTCAGGAGAAACTCCAGTGTAACTCAATACTAGCAGTACTTCACACCAAAGGCGCTATAAGAGGAGATGTTCAGAAAGGCACATGTTGGCGGAGTGTTGGAAGGGAGCATTCCATCTGGCCTGGAGGTTGACTGAGTCCTTGACCCGGAGGAAACAGCACAGAGGCAGGCACCTGTGTGCACTACAGACTGTGAGTAAAGCTTTGGAACTACATGCCCTGGTGTCCTCCAATTATTCCTGCGCTAACACACCCTGTACCACTACATCGGTGTACCAGCTTCTACACCGCCTGTGCCTCTCCTCTACCCCTACGTCTACACTGCCCTGGGACTACAGCTCCCCCTGTGGGGAGATTCACCATCTTGGCTGCACTACACCACCAGTCCCAGAGGATCTGCATGCAGCGTCAGCTTAACATCTCAATTGCCGAACATCACAGGTGGCGTCATGAACTATTCATTTAATCCACTACATTCCACCACTCAAACTTCCCCCATTAATTGGGCGCCCAGGGCCACGGACCGGGTCACCGCTGCTGTGACACATCCCGCTGACACCGGCCCATTACCGAGTACCCCACAGCCCTGGGAGGGCGACCCACTAATGCTGCACATGATTATCTTTGATCAAGTTCAGCTCTGACTACCACAATGGTGATGTTTACTATGACTACATATAGACCACTATATATACTCAGGGCCCATGCTTCTTACTAGGGTTTTCATGATTGTTGTTTACATTGTTCTAATGGTGATTCTACCAATTTGTACTAAAGGTAGTTAATAAAGTTTTTTACATATATTTTACACAAGCTGAAGAGCCCGGCGTTGCCCGGGCATAGTAACTAACTACGGTTAGTTATAACAAATTATAATGATTATATCTATATATATATATATATATATATATAAAGCTGAGTGTAAAGCCTCGCCCACTCCACATATCCACATTCACTATAATATCACAAATCATCCTGTCAGCCAGAGCCACCGGACTACTACCCCTAATATCCCACATCATCCCGTCAGCCTGGGGTCAGAACCAGAGCGCTGAGTGGAACAGTCTTAACTTCCATACCGGGGATCCCTTTAAGAGCGCTGAGTGGATTTGCCCTGACTTGCATACCAATGATCCCTTTAATAGAATCCTGGGGTCAGAATCAGAGTGCTGAGGGATTTGCCCTAACTTTCATACTGGAGATCCCTTTAAGAGAGGCCTGGGGTCAGTACCAAAGCGCAGCGTGGATTTGCCCTCACTTCCGTACCTGGGATCCCTTTAAGAGGGGCCTGGGGTCAGAACCAGAGCGCTTAGTGGAATTGCTCTAACTTCCATACCAATGATCCCTTGAAGAGACCCTGGGGTCAGAACCACAGAGCTGAGTGGAACGGTCCTAACTTCCACACCGGGGATCCCTTTAAGAGAGGCTTGGGGTCAGAAACAGAGCGCTGAGTGGAATTGCCCTAACTTCCATACCGGAGATCCCTTTAAGAGGGAAGATGTGCCTATGGGATAGAGGATGTGTGATGGGTATATGGGTACAGGTGGGGGAGATTCATTTCTGTCATGTGCTCTGTTCTCCTTTCTGGGGGGCAGACAATGGCTGGGAGCTTATCTTCCCGGGGACGCTAGATTTCTCCCACCCAGTCATTGCCTGCTGAGGTGTTGTGGAGTGGGAAAACTGTTGCTCATAGCAACCAATCACAGCTCAGCTTCTTTTAAACAGCTCTGGTGAAATGAAAGATGCTAAGTGATTGGTTGGTGATACACACATACATTCAATTTTATAAATATAGCACTCCCTTTTGTTTTCCATATTATAAAGGAGTATACAATCATTATCCATTTAAACTACATGGGGGATAATAAATACTTTGTTTGCACAATATGTTCCCAACCACGTGACAAGAATGAAATTTCTGTGAGTTTATTTTTAGTTTTCACTAAACGCCACTAAAATGGTTCTCCAACATGGTTCACTTACGGTAAATTACAGGTGCTCATGGGGTCACTGGTATTACCCGACAGGCAACGAGTCCTTCTAAAAAGGTTAAGTAATGCTCTGCGAGCCCTCCTCACACTAGCCGCCCCAGACCAAACCCTGTATCGTTCGTCAGCGTTAGAAGTAACGGCCCTGTTCACTAGTGCCTCCTGACCATCATAACGGTCGTCTACTTCTGGATTAGGGTCTGCACTTGGTCTTTGGTGCTTGACCTGTGATGGTCATCTATTGGGCCAAGACAGATGAGGGTTGGGCCTTGGATCTTGACCATCATAGTCTGATTCACAGATCTTGTCAGGCAGCGGGCTAGGCCTCACGTCTTGACTGGTGTAGTCTGGTTCACGGGTCTTGACTGATGACTGTAACCCGCTCACTGGCTCACAACACCCCGCTGGTCTAGACCTCCAAGCATGTACCAGTGACTCGGTCACAGGATCCCTCATCACACATCCTGCTGGTTTCACTTATTGGCACCAATTATTTTCTCTTGTCACTACCGCCTTTTGTACCGGCTAGAGTCACAGATGTCACCCAATGCTCTTTTTAGACGCCTTCTCGCACCAGGTTTTTCCTATATAACCTTCGGCGACCACCTTTCAGCCCTGTGTTACAGCATTCTGGAATCCTGTATACCAAAGGTGTAGCTAGGTTTTATGGCACCCGGGGCAAGAACTCAGTTTTTCACCCCAAGCAAGTATACTTCTGGGCACATTCCAACTAGACATATCTAGCTTCGCTCAATTCATTTTCATTAAGTGAGGCCACGCATGTTTAGTCTGCACGTACTGGCATGTATGCAAATTGCCGGCACCAGAGCATGCAGTGCACACTGTGAGAATTCAGAAGTCTGTAGTCACATAGAATGACTGCAGACTCCTCACAAACTTGGACAACCACTTTATTGCTCCTAACATAAATAAAAATATAAGAATTAGTCAGTATCACAAATAACATTTACATCCAGGTACCTTTCAGTCGATGTTGTCTCTGATTGGAGTCGTTCTTTCCTTTCTTCATCTTGTCCAGACTCTATGGTGACTTTTCACAGCCATAGCTCATCTCTTCAGACTTCTTCGGTCTTCTGCAGCAGTGTCATTATAATGCTCCTGAATAAAAATATCTTCCCTACCCTGAGCCCCTTCATAAATAATTGCCCCTCACTATTGTTAAGGCCACCCAAAATGAGTGATCATCTTAATTGTCTGTGGCCAAATTGTATCTCTCGGCGAGATTTAACGTGCTCATGGAGGCAAGGCCACTCGTGTTTGAAGACACAGTCACAGTCACTAGCAGCAAATCTGTTTTATTGATCAGAAGGCACATCCTTTTATAGGTTATTACTTATCAATGTAAATCTGTGGTTCAATCCCCTAAGTTCTCCTCCTCAGGAGGACTTTAATCAGTATTCATTAGTTTTATGATTCTAGTCTTTTCTTAGGCATTACTTCATTCTTGATTAGCTTAGTGGGCACGTAAAATTAACAAAATATGACCCACACACTGTTGCACTTATGGTACATGCCCTCCATACTGTGCTCTTTTCCATACTGGACCCCCTCTTCACACTGTACTCTAAAGGCCCCGTTACACTAAGCGAGATCGATAGCGATATCGCTTAAGCGTCACCGATTTTGTGACGCAACAGCGATATTGGTAGCGATATCGCTATGTGTGATACTTACCTCCGACTGGCTCCCCCGCTGGCTATTGCTGATCGCGCGAGAAGGTCCTGGACTGTTTCTCATCGGCCACTTCCTGCTGGCGCCGACGAGCGAGTGATGGACGCAGGCGGCAGAAGACATCATCGCTGCGTCTGAAAGGTGAGTACGACCGCCGACCACTGCTGCATCGCTAGTGAGATCTGCCTGTGTGGCAGCTCACTAGCGACCATTTAGCGATGCACCAGCGATCCTGACCAGGTCATATCGTTGTCGGGATCGCTGGTGCATCGCTAAATGTGACGGTACCCTAACAGTGTGTCCCCCTTGTAGGGCCCAGACTTTATACATCCTCCCATCTCGCTACTCATGCTGTGTTCACACCCATCTCCCCACAGACCATACTGTATCTGCACCCAGCCTCAATACAGTTCATCTCACATGATTCCAATCTACCCTCCTTGTACTTCATAATGTGCCTACAGATTCCTTCTGCTCCCCATATTGTGTCTGCACCTGATCTTCCCTGCCTCCCAACACCATGTCCTCAAATCTTCTCCTCCCCATTACAGGAAATCTTCCTCACCCCCCATCCCCCAGGGAACACTGTGTGGATGACGTAGGGCACGTATGACATGTCATCCACACAAAGTAGTATAGTAGGAAGGCGATTGCAAGAAGGCGCCCAGACCTAGACCAGCAATGTCCATTGAGCTGGACCACCCCGTAGGTGAGTAAAATAAAAGGTCTTTTTTTGTTTTTGTAGGGCGGCTTGGGGAAATGCTGTAAGACAGGGCTGAAAGGTGGTGGCCTTAGGTTACATGGGAAAAACTTGGTGGCAGTTTCCCTTTAGGCCATGGTCACACTACCATATATATGAGTAGTTTTTAACTCAGTATTTGTAAGCTAAAACCAGAGAGAAACAATCAGAGGAAAAGTATAATAGACGTCACCATTTCTGTATTTATCACCCACTCCTGGTTTTGGCTTATAAATACTGAGGTAAAATACTGACCAAATGCTGAATGTGTGAATGTGGCCTTAATGTCGTTGATCTCAGGGCTCTGTGGTGGCCATATTATCACTTCCAGGACTCCTAAATTTGTGTGTGAAGATGGTTCTTAATGACATTGGCTGCATGTTTATATGTGACTGTCGTACTTGATTCCTGCGGCAACTGATTGGCTTCAGCAATCACGTATGTAAATTATGGCTCGGATCCCACCTTTAAGCCTGGTGGATGTCGTTGGAATAGTACATAATGTTTTGATTTAGTAGTAGGCAAGTAGAAGTTTGCTCTTAAAAAAAAGGGGGGAGCAAGGGTCAAACTGTGCACAATCTGGCATTATACCACGGTCTATTCTGTGGCTCATTCAATGACTCATCTTCAGAACTTTACTCATCAAAATGTGTACAAGACAGATGGGGAAGGGAAAAGTTAAAGAATGGTGTGATCCCTTCCTGACTGAACAAACAATAGTCAGAATCATTAAATATTCTCAGTAATATCAGATGAAATGCACAAGCCAAAGAAAATGATTTAGGAGCCAGTGGTGGACTGAGCCAGCAAAACCCTGTAGAATAAAATCAGCTCCATCCTGGAGAAAGTAATGTAATGTAGCGATTTAAAGAGCAACCGCCATTCACATTTTTATTTCATAAATAAATAGTACACATGAAAATAAGCAACTTTGTAATATATCTCATTAGAAAAAAGTTTTCTTAGTTCCTGGATTGATCATTCTCAAAATTCTCAGTTCCTGGATAAAATCTGTCTTCAGTGAAGACAGATTTTTACATTACTGATATCACGCACCCCTTTGGCCGTGGGATACTCGGTACTAGGCCAGTCGTCTTAAAGGGATGTGTCACAGTGGCAGTGACTTGATCCGTGGCCCCAGGCGGTCATGTTTAAGGGGAGTATTGATTAGGGATAAAGTTTATGTAGTGATTTGTGATGCCAGTTGGAGTGTTCGAATGTAGTATAGCCGGCACTGCAGATGATCCCTGGGGGAGTAGATGGTGATGGCAGTGCAGATGTTTAACCCTCTCCAACCAGGGCTGACCCCCAGAGATTATGATGGAAGTAGAAGGCACGGAGTAATAAGGCAGGAGACAAGGAAAGTCACTTTATCATTTACTGTAGTTCAGGTGCAGTTCAGAGAAGATACTACAACTCTCACCAGGTTACAGTCGCTCTACAGAATGGGAGTTATCCTTCACTCTGCTGTGACTTGGTGTAAGCTTCCTGCTATTCTAATCCCTTCTGGGACCAAGGCTTCCCGGAGTCTAAAACTTTCCAGTATAGCGACTACTCACTGTGTTTTCCTCCTTTGGCAACTTGCAGCTTGGATCCTGTGTGAAGCTCACGTTCCTTCTTGCACAATCCTCACTGATCCTAGCTCGCTGCTGTCTTCCCGGGGAAAACACTCCACTGTTGGTTGTATAAACTCACACAGTCTCTCAGCTTACCACCCTGCTCTGAAAGCATGGATAGCCTAGGGGCTGATTTCCTGATGCTTCTTAGCTTTACTCCTGGAAGGAGTACATGGCATGGGGCGCACGGTGGCTCAGTGGGGTCCTTGGTTCGAATCCCACCAAGGACAACATCTGCAAGGAGTTTGTATGTTCTCCCCGTGTTTGCGTGGGTTTCCCCTGGGTACTCCGGTTTCCTCCCACATTCTAAAGACATACTAATAGGGAATTTAGATTATGAGCCCCATTGGGACAGTGATGATAATATGTGCAAACTGTAAAGCGCTGTGGAATTTGTTAGCACTATATAAAAATAAAGATTATTATTATGGCTTCCAAGAGTGTTCTCCATCTTCCTCCTTCTTCTCCACTGAAAACAATAACTCTCGACTCCTCCCCCTACCAGTTAGGACATGTCTGCAAAGCTCTAAGCTTCAGACAAGTAAGGGAGCGAGGTAAATTGTGTGTGTGTGTTGTGGTCTCTAGCAGAGAAAGCATAACTCCCATTGCTCACAAAAAACATACAAAACAGTACATATTTAACCCTTTTGTGGTGGTAAAGATGCAGGGCGCCACAGATACAGGAGATGAGAGCTGGTATTGGGGTACTGGTAAGATTCTATACAGATGGAGGTGACGGGAATTCTACTTCTAATGCCTCCACTCCCCTAACATTCCCCCATCTGCATTGGAGTCTTATCACCAACAATTGTCATCTCCTATGTCAGTAATTAAATAATCTGTCTTCACTGAATACAAAATTTACCAGAGAATTAGAAATTTTTAAAATTAATAATGAGCCATGGCAGAGAAAGAAGCAGATTTCATCTGATAAGATACATTACCAAGAACCTTATTTTCATGTGATATATGCAATAAAAATTAAAAAGATGGGTACACTTAAGCTTTAATAAAATTTAGCATATTTTAAATTGATGCTTTTGAGGTTTTCTTGAAGTACGCAAATTAGTGATTAAACATTTTGATAATCTCCACATACAGAGCCAGAGACATAACGATTGCAGTCACAGAGGATTTGACCTTGCCTGTGCAGGATGGAGGCCCGTAAACGCCAGCGTCTAATTTAGCAGAAACTTATTGTGGCGCAGATGCCTGCCTTCTTCCTGCACTGCAGTACATGCCGCCGGCCAATCAGTGGCCCACAGCTGGCGTCGGTGTGATCTTCATGGGTGGGGCATAACGTCATTGCCATGCATGCTGGGCCAGCCAAAGTCAGCTGCTAGCTCCTGCGCCGCCGGCTATAGAAGAGGATGCTGTGTGTTATAGACATGGGGGAAAGTAAGGATAATCATTTATTTTGAAAAAAAATATGTTGGAGATCTGGGAACATTATTACTGGAGGGGGCTCATGATTCGGGACATTATACCAGGAAGGGGATCAAGATGGGCAACATTATACCAGGAAGGGGATCGAGATTGGCAACATTATACCAGAAAGGGACCTAAAATAGGAAACATTATACCAGGAAGGGGCTCAGGATGTGAATCATTATACCAATAGAGGGTCAAGAATAAGGGCCATTATACCAGGAAGGGAAGACATTATTATAGGAAGGGGTCAGGATGGGGGCATTGTTATATGAAGGGGCACAAAATGGGGGACATTATTATAGGAAGGGGCCAGGACAGGGGGACATTGTTATATGATGGGGCACAGGATGGGGGACATAATTATAGGAAGGGGGCCATAATAGGGGACATTATACGAGGAAAGGGCACAGACTGGGGGATATTATTATAGCTAGGTGCCAGGATGAGGGACAATATTATAGGAAAGGGCTCAGGATGGGGAACATTATACCAGGAAGGGGCCACGATGGGAAGATTATTATAGGAAGGGACCTAGGATTGGGAACATTATACCAGAAAATGGCTAAGTATTGGAAACATTATTCCTGGAATTGGCTCAGGAAGGGGGACATCATTATATTGGGGGTGAACATATCTGTCTATATAGGACCTAGAATGCTACAAGGGCCCATACGTCTGACCAACATGCAGGTGAGGCTCAGGTCTAAATTTTGCATTGGAGCCCATCAGAGTCTAGTGACTAGCTTTTATTATACTCACCTAAGGGTAGGTCCAGTCCGATGGCCGTCGCTGTTCTTGATCCAACGCCTCCTCTCTACTTGCTTTGTATAGAAGACGCATTCTATGTCATCCACACAGTAGTGTCCCCGCATTGTGCTCCTAGGCAGGCCATTATTCCTTCAGTATACCATAATTTGTCAGGCTGGGAACTCTCTGCTAAGTAGCAAGAAAATCCTCCTTAACATAAATGAAAACTCCTACAAAAATATCACCCTACAAAAAATAGTAATGGAGTCATTCTGGTCCACCACAAAGTTGGTACGGTAATTTTGCTAATTATTCTGAATTGCATTTTAGGTTGCATAATTTGAATTTCAACTGTAAACCGAGATATCAATCCTCTGCTTGATCTCTGCTGGATTTCTCTTGACAGAATCCCAGTGGACACCATTAAAATTTGAGCCTCCAAGTTCACTCATTGGCTTGTTATTAAACCCCCATTGCTAATTTCCAGGAACTCACTTTTTGAAAGGGAGTTGCCATCAAGACCAACTATAAAAAAAATAGCAAATCCAAGTGTGCAGTGCATTGAACCACAGAAAGTTTAATAGTCTGTATAACACACAAAAGGACAAAACTGGAATAGTGCTCAGCTAAGTGCTACTGCATTTTAGTATTAGAGATCAGAATGGAGTTCAGGACCCACATCCTCGTCTATGAAAACGTTTGTATGTCAGTCACTATGACATGCTATTAGTTTTATAAATTGAAGTCCTGTTTCATTGAGTGGCCGATATTGTAATACATAGGTAGCGAGGTCCACCAGAGCAGGAGCCACTCTTTTGTAATCTCTCTCCTATATGTCTAATAGGGTGATTTTTGTCACCTTGGCCAGATCTGTGCCTTGCCACAATTCTGTCTCTGAGCTCCTTGGCCAGTTCCTTTGACCTCATGATTCTTATTTGGTCTGACATGCACTGTGAGCTGTGAGGTCTTATATAGACAGATGTGAGCCTTTACAAATCAAGTCCTATCAGTTTAATTAAACACAGTTGGACTCCAGTGAAGGAGTAGAACCATCTCAAGGAGGATCACAAGGAAATGGACAGCATGTGACTTAAATATGAGTGTCTGAGCAAAGGGTCTGAATACTTATGATCATGTGATATTTCTGTTCTTTTTTTAATAAATTTGCAAAAAGTTCTACATTTCTGTTTTTCATCAGTCAAGTTGGGGTGCAGAGTGTATATTAATGAGAAAAAAATGAACTTTTTTGAATTTACCAAATGGCTGCAATGAAACAAAGAGTGAAAAAGTTAAAGGGGTCTGAATACTTTCCGTACCCACTCTAAGGGTACCGTTACACCTAGCGACTCACCAGCCATCCCGACCAGCGATATGATGCAGTCAGGATCGCTGGTGCATCGCTAGGTGGTCGCTAGTGAGCTGCCACACAGGCAGATCTCACTAGCGACATCGCTGGGGTCGGGGGTCGCTACTTACCTGTCAGACGCGGCGATCCTGCGTCCTCCCGCCCGGCTCCACGCGTCGCTCGTCGGCGCCACAGGAAGCCCAGCAGGAAGTGACCGACGAGAAATGGTCCAGCAGCTTATCGCGCGATCAGCGATTATCAGCGGGGGAGCCGGTCGGAGGTAAGTATCAGACATAGCGATATCGTTAGCGATATCGCTGCAACGTCACAAAATCGGTGACTTTACAGCGATATTGCTAGCGATATCACAGTGTGTAACGGGGGCTTAAGTTGCAGTCGTGTCACTACTGTGGGAAGGGGGACAGTAATGTCACTTGTCAAGAGGCTCTATATGTGGCTCACATACAGTAACTCTTAACGTAAGAAAGGTTGCAGACCACTTATTTAGATGATATCCATATAAGACCACCTATTATGAGAAGACATGAAAAATCATTTTGTTGGATATATTTTAAGTTTATACAGAAAAAAAGAAACATCTGACTTTTTTTTAAAGCTGAAATCTCTTGGTAGATATCAACATTGAGAGAACATTGCGGTGAGTGACAGGTGCAATATTCAGTCACACTGTGCCTCTGGCCTTTCCACCCTGTATGAGAGCTTGTGGGTGTATCATCACTGAGGAATGTCTGCACAGGGCACTGCCTGTAGTATAGTAATCAGTGCCTGAGAACATAGAGTCATAATTGCACTAAAATGACGAAAAAAGCAATGTGAGGTTAGTCATGTGCACCACTCCTCCTGTCATGTATAGTTGTCATTTTACAGGACGTCAGATGGTGTGAGCCTGATGATCTATGGATACGACACAATGATCTGATGAGGTGTCTCGAGTCATAAACATGTATTTGTGTCAGTTTCTGAAATTAGTAAGTGATTATTTATAATTGTTGTCAATTGTTTATTTTCCCTTTTATATTATTTTTTTTCACTTTCTACTCACCATGTGGTGGCTCATTATCATACAGTGTGATCACATTATGTCATGTGTGTGCTGCCCGCATTATAGGGGTGCGGTTTCCTTATTTTTTGTGTGCAGGACTGTTAGTGTATCGCTCATCCTAAAACCAATTTTTTGCATTTTTCTGTGTTTCCATTCTTACAGCATAATAGCAGGTTTACCTTTCCTACCTCACGTGCTCTCACACAGACTCCCTCACTTTCCTTTTTTCCATACATTCACACATGTACATCTAACACCCTCGCACTTCTCCAGTCCATCTTTAACTCTGCCACCCAACTAATTCATCTCTCTCCTCACTACTCCTCCACTTCTCCCCTCTGCAAATCTCTTCACTGGCTCCCATTCCCTCAGCGTATCCAGTTCAAATTACTAATACTGACCTACAAGGCCATCTACAACCTGTCTCTTTTCCATATGTCTCTGAACTAATCTCCCGATATCTTCCCTCACGTAATCTCCGGTCCTCTCAAGACCTCCTTCTCTCCTCCACACTTATTCGCTCCTCACCCAGTCGCCTCCTAGACTTCTCCCGAATAGCCCCCATCCTATGGAATTCTTTGCCCCAACACGTCCGGCTATCAACCACTATCGGATCCTTCAGACGGAACCTGAAAACCCATCTCTTCAGGAAAGGCTACAGCCTGCAATGATCCCTGCTGCTCCCTCACCACTACTGGAGCTACCACCTCAACCAACACCGGAACTGCTGCAACCCCCCCCAACCTGTCTCCTTCCCCAGCCTCCTGTAGAATGTAAGCCCGAAAGGGCAGGGTCCTCTCCCCTCTGTATCAGTCTGTTATTGTTAGTTTACTGTAAGTGATATCTGTACTTTGTATGTAACCCCTTCTCATGTACAGCACCATGGAATCAATGGTGCTTTAGAAATAAATAATAATAATACATCTCCTCACAGCTGAATTCTACACTATTTTTATGCTGATAGACTAGAATATGCTCTGCTCAGGAGCTCAGATGATGTTATCCCATATTTTCCACAATTTGCTACTTTGCATATTTTTCCATCATCAGTTTTTCTACAGATTAATTTGTCTGATTTTTGCCCATCCAGTGCGTAGAGACAGTGCACATATTTCCTGGTTTCATGCTTGCCTGCCCCCGAGCTTCCATCTTTGAGTTCAGCTTTTGGTTACTTGCAGGTAATCTATCAGTAGGATCCACCCTTCTAAGCTGTCTATATGGGCATGTAGGTCATAGGAAGCTGAAGAAAATGATACGAACGTATCTGTCATCCGATCTCTTATTTAAGATAAATACATTTTTTCTTATATGTAAATGAGCTGTTAAGAACTATGGGCCGGACATAGATCTCCCTGAGACTCTGCCTCCAGAGCTTATTTTAAATAAAAGTGTGACATGTTATGACTGACAGTCTACTACTAATCTACATGTTTCTTAAAGGATTACTTTCCCACCTTCATAGGTGGCTATGGCTGGATACTGCATCAAAAAACAAGCACTTTTGCAATTTGTTTATTAAAATTAATAGCCTTTTTGAGATATTAACACTTTTATTTATAGTTTGTTGCCTAGAAGACTTACCACTGCTTTTTCTAATTTTGTAAGCACTGTGATGAAGCCGGCCGGGGTTAGAAGGTTACAGCTCACTTCAGTGCACATTGACCCCCATGGCAGTCCAGTCCCATTCAAAAACCTAGTTTTTACCTTTTACAATTAACCCCTTAAAATCAAAAATTCGGGCCTAGCATCCCTCCTAAATCATGGGGCTCTGCATTGAGCCCCACAGGCTTTTAGTTCAGGCAATTGCTTTGTTTCTAACCACTGGGTAAATCTGACATGGAGAAGGACTTGGGGATCCTAGTTAATGACAAACTTACCTGGAGCAGCCAGTGCCAGGCAGCGGCTGCCAAGGCAAACAGGATCATGGGGTGCATTAAAAGAGGTCTGGATACACATGATGAGAGCATTATACTGCCTCTGTACAAATCTCTGGTTAGACCGCACAAGGAGTACTGTGTACAGTTTTGGGCACCGGTGCTCAGGAAGGATATAATGGAACTAGAGTGGGTACAAAGGAGGGCAACAAAATTAATAAAGGGGATGGGGGAACTACAATACCCAGAGAGATTAGCAAAATTAGGATTATTTAGTCTAGAAAAAAGACGACTAAGGGCCGATCTAATAACCATGTATAAGTATATAAGGAGACAATACAAATATCTCTCCAAGGATCTGTTTATACCAAGGAAGGTGACAGTCACAAGGGGGCATTCTCTGCGTCTGGAGGAGAAAAGGTTTTTCCACCAACATAGAAGAGGATTCTTTACTGTTAGGGCAGTGAGAATCTGGAATTCCCTGCCTGAGGAGGTGGTGATGGCGAACGCAGTTGAAGGGTTCAAGAGAGGCCTGGATGTCTTCCTGGAGCGTAACAATATTGTATCTTACAGTTATTGTTAGGTTCTTTAGAAGGACGTAGTGTAGATCTGGGGATTTATTCTGACAGAATTTTATAGGCTGAACTGGATGGACTAATGTCTTTTTTCAGCCTTACTTACTAACTAACTAACTAACTAACTACTAAGGACGTACACCCAGCTTCAGTGCGCATGCCCAGGAGCACCTCGTCAAAGCACAAGCGCGGTATTACAGAGTGGATTCCTGTGACGTCGGGTCAGTACTGCACATCAATCAAAGAGCGTGGGCGTGGATAAGATGATGATACCGTGACTGAAACCAGCGGAAGACAATGACTATGACTGAAAGACAAGGTAGAATATAACTAGACAAAGTGTTATTTTGGAATGAATACTGCGCCGTTTGGCTTGAAAACAACATTTGAGTGATGCACATTGCATCACCAACAATACACTGAGACCAGATTAATAACAAAAAAGGAGGTGACAGGTTCCCTTTAAGCGGCTCCTAATGTTTTAGGCGTGCTAAGGCCAACATTCAGACTGGTGTACGAAACGTCTGTGTTAATGAGTCGGGGTCAAAGTGGAGCATTGAACTCCTTATACTAATAGCTATATGTCTTGTCATGTAGACATAGTCTTGCTTTTCTTAGTGTTGTAGAAGAACGGGTCGGCTACATATACATCTCCGGAATTCAGCTCTGCTCTTATACAGTAAAGCCAAAACTGGATTGTTTTATGGTGCAGCGCAGCCACATAACACCTGCTTTATGTCTCTCATCCTCACTCTTGCTATAAAATAAAAATTGTATTTTAGGACAAAGTAAGCGAAAGACAAATTTCTAAGCATTGACGTTTTCTATTTATCCAAAACAGCATGCCACAGCAACAGCGCTATAGATTATTTTCCTACAGCCAACGCCCAGTTCATATAGTTTTTTCCTGGCATTTTTTCTTACTTATTATCTGCCAGAAATATGGAATTTAGAAATTAAAATTGAAGACTTAAATTTCGTTGTTCGGTCTGGGCTGCTGTGGTGTCAAAGGTCAAAGTTTTAATAATATCCACATAACAGTCAGAACGATAGAGCACAACATTTTCTTCTGGACATCCATATATGTATATAGATGCGTTAGATCTGTAATTGTTCAGTGAACTCGTCTCAGGGACTCCTAGTCTAAATGACTGTATCCATAGAAATGTGAATTAATGAGTTAATTAAATATAAAAAAAATTGTGAAGCAAGGCTGTAAGATTTTCGATCAGGCGAATGTCTTTTATCATTGTATATAGAGCCGATGTACAAGGAGGGACGTTTTATTTCGAAAAGAAAGAAATTAAACATTTTGCTGCTGTCAAAAGTTGGAGAAGATGTCTGGTCCTAGATTTAGCTAAATCTCTTGAGAACACATTTAGGGGATATGTAATAGGGTCCAAAGGAATTTGCTGATATAGCACATTTCCCACTAGGTTCTCAGCTTCCTTCCAATAGCTCGATAGCAAAGGACAGGTCCAAAATATATGATAAAAAGATCCCTTCCCTGCATTACATCACCAGCATGTGTCCGGAATTGCATGGTTAAACTTGTGGAGGTGTTATGAATGTGCCATGAACGTGCTACATTCTGCTGGGACCTGTGGCACATTTGAGATTAGAAGATAGCTGTCACGTCTCCGTCAGATTTGGGGCCTGCTGTTCCGGTCGCAGCCACTAGGAGGCGCCGGGCCGCCACTTCGCCGTCAGACTCGGGGACGGCTGTTCCTGCCTCGGCCACTGGGAGGCGCCGTGGTTCTATTACGTCGCCGTCAGACTCAGGGCCTATGGTCCCAGCTTTAGCCACTAGGAGGCGCCGGTCTGTCACGTCACCGTTGGATTCAAGGCCTGCTGTTCCGGTCACGGCCACTAGGAGGCGCCAGACCGCCACTTCACTGTCAGACTCGGGGACGGCTGTTCCTGCCTCGGCCACTGGGAGGCGCCGTGGTCCGCCCGTGAGTTATGGTGGTGACAGAGAAGTGGCTCCTGCGCAGGCATCTGGTGGGCGCAGGCTCCGCCCCTCTGTCAGTCATCAGGGGGTTACTGCAACTCCATCTGGCCTGGTCTTGGGGGCGGCCCTAATGACATCACCAGTCCAGGAACCTGTGAGGGATGACCTGATCCCTCAAATACCTTGGGACTGGTCTTGCAAGCCGCCGGATATATTCTTGGTTCCCCTGTGTGTTACTTAGTGATTGATTTCTGTTTGACTCTGACCTCAGCCTGGATTTCTGACCCCTCTTTTGCCTGACGATTCTGTACTTCTGCTACTCTCCTGGTTTGTGACCTTGGCCTGGATATTCTGACTCTGCTACTTCCTAACGATTCTGTACCTCTGCCGCCCTCCTGGTTTTTGACTCTGACCTTGGCCTGAAATTGACTCTGCTATTGCCTGCCGTTTTTGTACTTCACTCTGACGACCGTCCTGCTCTGGCCGCTGCTCCTATTCAGACAGTACCTCCTGGGCTCTGTTGTAAATCCAGATCCCTGTATAGGGGTTAAGGGTATCAGTGTTTCTCGGGGTGTTGCCTGGCTGCAGCCCAGAACCGCAGACGGACGTTACATTATATCCGGCCATAAAATTAACTGCTTCTTGTGTATATACCCAACATATACAAAAGCAGTCTCCCTGAACTTTTTTTTTTTTTTTTTTTTCTTCTTCTGACTGAGCTGATTTTTGGCCTGAACACCTGTTGCAGTGCACAGCCTGGAAGATCTCTCTCATTTTCTTGGACAACTATGCGGCAGTCTGGAGTCTTCAGGGAGAGAGCTGCACCTCAGAGATCCATGCTCCTGGCACGTCGACCTCTGGGCAACTACTCTGGCTATGGTTGCCCAGAGGTTCAGGTATTGCCCGCAGATGCGGCTAAAGTTTTATTACCCATTTCAGTTTCATGTGGTCAGAAATCGCTGTGTTTAAACGCGTATGTGGATAGTGGTTCTGAAGGAAATTTTATGGATTCCTTGACTGCTAGGAATTTGGGTGTAACTCTACTAAAACTTAATGCCCCTATTAAAACCACGGCTATTAATGGCACGTCCATTATTCAGGAGGGGGTTAAGTTTGTTACTGCCAAGGTTGCCATGTCTGTGGGAGCCTTACACACTGAGCTGGTGTCATTTTTTGTGATGGACAATTTAACCTCTGCAGTTATTCTGGGTATGCCATGGCTACGCCAGCACAATCCTGTCATCGACTGGCACTTGGGTGACGTTGTACGCTGGAGCCCACAGTGTCAGAAAAATTGCATATCCTTGGCAGTAAACCAAGTTAAGGTTAAAACCCCCCGCATACCGTTTGCTTTCAGAGATTTTGAGGATGTCTTTTCTATTGTAGAATCTGAAAAGCTAGCCCCTCACAGAGAGTATGATTGCCCTATTGATCTGATTCCGGATGCCCGTCTCCCTAAGGGAAGAATATTTAATCTCTCTGGCCCAGAGCGTCAGGCTATGAATGACTATATTGCAGATAGCCTAAGAAAAGGGTTTATCAGACCGTCCATTTCTCCAGTTGGGGCTGGGTTCTTCTTTGTGGAGAAGAAAGATGGTGGTCTCAGACCCTGCATTGATTATCGGGAGTTGAATGCAATCACTATAAAAAACCAGTATCCGCTTCCACTCATCCCTGATCTTTTTAATCAGCTAACAGGAGCCCGTTGGTTTACTAAACTTGACCTCCGGGGGGCATACAATCTAGTCCGCATAAGAGACGGGGATGAGTGGAAAACGGCCTTCAATACACCCCTTGGCCATTTTGAGTACCTGGTTATGCCGTTCGGACTCAGCAACGCACCTGCCGTATTTCAGCATTTTGTTAACGATATTTTTAGAGACATTTGTGGGGTGTATGTCGTGGTGTATTTAGATGACATTCTGATTTACTCTGCTGACCCTGTGACACACTCTCAACACGTCTGTTCTGTGCTACAAAGACTACGTGAACACTCCTTATTTGCTAAACTGGAGAAATGTGTCTTTTTTGCTGAGGAGGTACAATTTTTAGGATACATGGTTTCAGGTAAAGGCTTCCGCATGGATCCTGCCAAGGTCCAGCCTATTAAGGCTTGGGTGCAACCAAAAGCGCTGCAGCGATTTTTGGGGTTCGCTAATTATTACCGCAAGTTTATTAGAGGTTTCTCAGAGATTGCCAAGCCACTCACGGATCTGACCCGGAAAGGGGCGGACGTGGCCAACTGGAATCCTGAGGCAATTCAGGCGTTTTCTACGTTAAAAGAGAGTTTTGTGGCCAACCCAGTTTTGGTTCAGCCGGATCTGGACCGTCCATTTATTGTGGAGGTGGATGCCTCTGAAATCGGAGTGGGAGCAGTGCTATCACAAGGCACTACATCCCTCACTCAGCTTCGTCCATGTGCGTTTTTTTCCCGCAAATTCTCTCCCACGGAGAAAAACTATGATATTGGGAATCGGGAACTATTGGCAATTAAATGGGCCTTCGAGGAATGGCGTCACTTCCTCGAGGGCGCCAAACACAAGATCACGGTAATTACCGATCATAAGAATCTGACATACCTAGAATCAGCAAAAAGGTTAAATCCTAGACAAGCAAGGTGGGCATTGTTTTTCTCTAGGTTTAATTTTATAATCACCTTCCGCCCTGGTACAAAAAATGTGAGGGCCGATGCCCTCTCTCGCAGTTTCTGCCCCTCACAAGCCGAGGACTGTGAACCAGTTCCGATATTGGCCACTGGGATCATTGTCTCCGCAGTGTCATTGGACCTTCTGGAGGAGATCCGTAAATCCCCAGAACAAGCCCCTGACACTACGCCACCCAACAAATTGTTCGTTCCACCTGCGTTTCGCCTACAAGTGCTTAGAGAATCACATGACTCTGTCTTGGCAGGCCATCCTGGTCTCAATAATACCGCCAGATTGATAACTAGGAATTTTTGGTGGCCGACGGTGGTTAAGGACTGCAAAGAATATGTCTTAGCATGTGAGGTCTGTGCCCGCGCCAAGTCCTCCCATACTCGCCCTACCGGCTGGCTCCAGTCCTTGCCCACCCCCGAGAGTCCATGGACCCACATCTCCATGGACTTCATTACGGACCTACCGTCCTCAGATGGAAAGACGTGTATCTGGGTGGTGGTGGACAGGTTCAGTAAACAATGTCATTTTGTCCCCCTGTCGGGGTTACCTAACTCGGAAACGTTGAGTAAACTGTTTATTGTACATGTGGTACGTTTACACGGTGCCCCGGTCAATATTGTGTCTGACAGGGGTACCCAATTCGTGTCAAAGTTCTGGAGGGCGTTCTGTAAACGCATTGGTATTGAGCTATCTTTCTCCTCGGCTTACCACCCTGAAACCAATGGGCAAACCGAACATGTCAACCAGGCTCTGGAGCAATACCTTCGTTGCTACATCTCAGAACACCAGTCCGATTGGGCAGAACATCTGCCACTAGCCGAGTTTGCCCTAAACAATCAGTATCAGGACTCCATTAAGTCTACCCCCTTTTTCTGCAACCACGGGCTGCATCCGCGCTTTGGCTCATTCTCGGCCAGAATGTCGGAGCTTCCTGGGGTAGAGAAAAATATACATCGTTTAAAAACCATTTGGTCTGAGGTAAACTCTAACTTAAAAGGGGCCCGGGTTAGACAGACCTCGGCAGCGAACAAACGGCGATCCAAAGGACCGCACCTGGGAGTTGGAGACAAGGTTTGGCTCTCCACCAAAAACATCAAGCTTAAAGTACCGTCTGCCAAACTGGGTCCCAGATTTATTGGTCCATACGAGATTATAGAGGTGATTAACCCGGTGGCCTTCCGTTTAAAACTCCCTCAGTCTTTCAAATTTCCCAATGTCTTCCACAAGTCTCTCCTCAAGTTGTATCGCTCCCCAATTCACCCTGTCCCGTCCCCTCCTCCTCCCATTTCGGTCGGAGGGTCCTTGGAGTATGAAGTCCAGGGTGTCCTTGACTCCCGCCTTGTAAGAGGGTCCGTACAGTATCTGGTACACTGGAGGGGCTACGGCCCGGAGGAGAGGTCCTGGGTCCCTGCGCGGTACATCCATGCAAAAGCACTAATTAGAAGGTTTCACCTCCTTCACCCTGACAAACCAGGTTTTGAGGGTCCGGAGGCCCCTCTTGGAAGGGGGGGTACTGTCACGTCTCCGTCAGATTTGGGGCCTGCTGTTCCGGTCGCAGCCACTAGGAGGCGCCGGGCCGCCACTTCGCCGTCAGACTCGGGGACGGCTGTTCCTGCCTCGGCCACTGGGAGGCGCCGTGGTTCTATTACGTCGCCGTCAGACTCAGGGCCTATGGTCCCAGCTTTAGCCACTAGGAGGCGCCGGTCTGTCACGTCACCGTTGGATTCAAGGCCTGCTGTTCCGGTCACGGCCACTAGGAGGCGCCAGACCGCCACTTCACTGTCAGACTCGGGGACGGCTGTTCCTGCCTCGGCCACTGGGAGGCGCCGTGGTCCGCCCGTGAGTTATGGTGGTGACAGAGAAGTGGCTCCTGCGCAGGCATCTGGTGGGCGCAGGCTCCGCCCCTCTGTCAGTCATCAGGGGGTTACTGCAACTCCATCTGGCCTGGTCTTGGGGGCGGCCCTAATGACATCACCAGTCCAGGAACCTGTGAGGGATGACCTGATCCCTCAAATACCTTGGGACTGGTCTTGCAAGCCGCCGGATATATTCTTGGTTCCCCTGTGTGTTACTTAGTGATTGATTTCTGTTTGACTCTGACCTCAGCCTGGATTTCTGACCCCTCTTTTGCCTGACGATTCTGTACTTCTGCTACTCTCCTGGTTTGTGACCTTGGCCTGGATATTCTGACTCTGCTACTTCCTAACGATTCTGTACCTCTGCCGCCCTCCTGGTTTTTGACTCTGACCTTGGCCTGAAATTGACTCTGCTATTGCCTGCCGTTTTTGTACTTCACTCTGACGACCGTCCTGCTCTGGCCGCTGCTCCTATTCAGACAGTACCTCCTGGGCTCTGTTGTAAATCCAGATCCCTGTATAGGGGTTAAGGGTATCAGTGTTTCTCGGGGTGTTGCCTGGCTGCAGCCCAGAACCGCAGACGGACGTTACAATAGCGGCGATTAGCAGAACACAGATCGTCTTTAAATCTCCACTGTCATTCACGAGTTAACTGGTTTCTTGCGGCATGGAAAGGGTTTAGAGTTCCTTGTGATATATTGGCTGTGATGCTTATTGGAATCACACCCTTCATTATGTAAACCTGTACTTGGCTTCCCTCCATGAGAGCAATAGAATCTTCATTCTGTTCTTGGCTGCATTGTAGAAGGTGTTTCTGTTGCTCTTGTCATCTTGAAATTGTTGCATGCGGTTAGTTGTAAATACCTTCCCCTTGTTGGCGTTCATTTGCTTTTCTGCCCCATTGATGTATACCCAACTTCCCTTTGTATTTTATCGTGTGTGCCTGTCATTTGATTGTGCCTTGGTTTGCCCCTGTATGTGTTACCCTTTATACCCCTGCTCCTTCCCTCACTGTTCTGCCTTCTTCCACGTATGACACTGTGTGGATTCCAGCATACGGCTAAACCGTTCATCCACTCCCAGGAACAAGACTGTATGGGTGCTTAAGTCTATTATTTATTGGGATGATATGGACAACAATGGGAGATGACAACAGATGGTATAGTAGAACTCGGTAGTAGATGAGATCAGGGGTTGTTGTACAAAGTTGTAGATGATATCAGAGATTGTTGTACACAGTTATGGATGATTCAGGTAAAAACTATAAGAAACAGATAATGCAGCATGTCAGTACTGATAGATAATATACAATACACAAATACTGGCAGGTAATCACAGCAATACAAGGTACTATCACAACAGTAGCAATGATACAGGATGCTGTTATATCGGTAGCATGCATTATATATAGAAGCTGAGCTATACAGCATACATAAATGCATTGAACCTTCCCTGAATTCACTTGTTATAGGCAGTGGTTTTACATGGAGCTGAGCACATGTGGGCTACTCAGGAGTTCATCAGGAATGGTTACATGCTGCAAAACCTGGGCAGGAAGAAGGGGCGGTTCTGAACAGTTAACCATTTGGGGAACATAAGATTCCAAACACAGGAATAAGAAAGAGAAAGGCAACTATGACACCTAATGGCC
This sequence comes from Dendrobates tinctorius, assembly GCF_039654945.1. NCBI lineage: Eukaryota > Metazoa > Chordata > Amphibia > Anura > Dendrobatidae > Dendrobates > Dendrobates tinctorius. The sequence continues at coordinate 120,356,237 of NW_027361690.1, read as the reverse complement.
ATAGCTGGAACAGCAGTTAAAATATCTTGTTGCACAGAATGGGCAGAACACTCCCTGCTTGGCATCAATGGATGCCACTATTTGGCTCTTTTGGGGATAATAACAGTACAAGTTCAGTAACTGGCCTGAGGAACAGTTTGTTCTCCCCAAGTTTGCTCACTTTGACCTGTACCTTGTGCACTTTCCCATCCTTGCTGGGAAGAGGTTTGGTGACTAGGCTGAGTGGCCACTCATTACGATGTGACTGAGTGTCTTTGACACGTACCACATCGCCTGGTTGGTTTGGGCGGTATTTTTGCCACTTTGTCCTGGTTTGTAGAGTGGAGAGATATTGCATCTGTCCCAGAAGACATTGGACACGCTTTGCACTTGCCTCCACTGGCATCTGATGAGATCTTTATTATTCGAGTGGAGCTCTTGGCACACAGGTTTTCTGTATGAGTAGTATTGCCAGAGTAAGAACTGTTGGATCTCCGGAATCGCTGGAGAATGCTGACAGTGGCCTGACGTTCATGATAGCCGATACCTCATCCAAGAACGTATTTAAACTCTCAAGTTTGAGTCTGGTGTTTTTTTGCAAGAAGATAGAGTCTATTATCTTGCGTGCTATGCCTATCATTCTCTCCCAGGCATCTCCCATGTGCGAAGAGTGTGGCAGATTGAAAGTCCAGGTGCATCCTTGCTCGCCTTGGTACCTTTCAACATTAGCAATGTCCAAATTGGAAGGGATTGGAAGTTCTCTTGCCGCACCAATAAAATTGGTACCTCTGTCGGAGCGAGTATGCTTCACGGGACCTCTGATTGCAAACGCATTTATGAAACTTAAAGTGTCAACAGATTCGATTACTTCGATATAAACAGCTCTGCTGGACAGACAAGTGAGTAGAACTGCCCAACACTTTGCTTCAGTATGGTATTTCCTAGTGCGTCGAGTAGCCATGGACCAAGGATCAAATAGGTCTAGTACAACATTGGTGAAGGGGGGTTCGTGTTATGATGAGTCACCGAAGGAGGAAAAAACAAAATACCAGCTAAGTCCAGAAAAACCAGAGAGGTTGGCAGCTATCGGATTGCTGACCCCTGAATCTATCCACAACAACTAGCAGTAGCCGTGGGGGGTTCCTACGGTGCCCTAGACCCCTCGATCACAGCCGGAGAACTATATAGCCTAAAGACAGAAAGGGTAAAAACTAAACTGCCCCAGAGCAGACCCCAAAGCAATAGGCAGCCCCCAACATATAATGACGGTGAAGCAAGATGAAAACACTAATACAGATAGAAAGATAGGTTGAGCAAATGATGGTGCCCAAGCTAACTACATAGGACAGGATAGGAAAGCTGCTGTCTGCCATCCGCAAAAACCCTATCAAAATGAGCCAACCGACTGATAGGAAAAACAGGCCCTGAAGTCGCTAGGCTTTAAAAGACTATATCAGCACTCAGGTATATTCTGAAGACAGAGCAAAATATCAACAGATCAGAGACAAAAATGGAATTCAGCTCACCCCCGGCCGGGGATGGCAGAACCCCCAAAAAATAAGGCAAAACAAAAGCAAAACTGAAGAGTACAAAGCAGAGCAGAAAAACTTAGCTTTGAGATGCAGGAATCAGACTGGTCTCCAAGAATCCAGCGGGAAAATCACCAGCCAGGAAGAAGGGCGTCGGCAGCCTTATATCCAGTCCTCAATTCCAGCCACCCAGTCATCATCTAGCTGCCCAGGTGTTTGGTAATCAGTCTCACTACCTTCCTTCACTAGAGGAGGGAGTTCATCAGACCTCAATGGTGAAGGGAAAAATGAACTCACAACAGGTTCGGTACTGAGTCTGTCAGATGGAAGATTGACCGTCTTCGGATATTGGAACGAGCCACGGAGTTTGCGACACGTAACACAGTTGAAGATGAGTTTGCTCATGCTTCTCTTTGCGCCGACTATCCATAGACCAGCCGCCCGCAGATACCCTTCGGTGAACAAATGGCCTTGGTGTCTCACTAAGTCATGTTGATGCTGAATGAGCAGGGTTGTGATGTGATGACGTCCAGGAATTATTACCGGGTGTGTCTCTGAAACTTCTACATCGGCTTCTTGAAGACAGCCACCTACTCTCAGCAGCCCGTCTTGGTCAACAATTGGATCAAGCTTTTTTAGCACGCTGTCTCCAGGAATATGTTGTCCCTTGTTGAGGTTGTCTATTTCTCTGGGGTAGGTTTCCTTTTGTACAACACGAAGTATTGTAACCTTGGCTCTCTCCAGGTTGAGGGCGGTATACGCATGCTTGCAGTGATGCCATCCTTTACAAGATCCCTCGCTTGCAAATGATGCTGACTTGTAGGACTGGGCCACATGAAGTAGACAGGCTATGGCTCGAACAAGTGAATTACAGGTTGAGAACCTTTTGAATCGATGAGATTCCAGATGATGGCTTGAAATCCCTGTGTGCAGAGCAGACACTTGAGGGTGGACCTCTTCGTCGGCATCTGGATCCACTAGTTTGTACGTATCGGGCCTGTCGATATGGGGCATCAAACGGTACAAGGAAGCAGGGCCTGTGAACCACGTAGTGTCCTTAAGATGACTCAGAGCAACGGATCTAGTCACATGGTCCGCAGGATTGAGGTGAGTAGGCACATAGTGCCACTGATTAGGGCAAGTGGATCTTCTTATCCTCAGCACCCGGTTGCTGACGTAGACATAAAAGCGTTGCGTTTCATTGCAGATGTATCCTAGAACCACCTTGCTATTGGCGTAGAACTCTGCATCTTTGATCTCCAGATTCATAGCATCCAAAATAAGCTCAGCCAACTCGACTGCGAGGACAGCAGCACAGAGTTCCAGTCTGGGTATTGTGTGTTCACGGAGTGGTGCCAGTTTAGTCTGGCTCATCACTAACCCAATGTGGCTCTGTTCGTCCATGTCTATTGTTTTGAGGTATGCTACTTCTGCGATCGCTTTGACTTATACGTCACAGAAGATACAAAGTCTTCATGTATTGACTTCTGTGGATGGCACAGGAGCATGCCATCATTTCACACGAAGCTCTGTCAAGGCCTCAAGAGAACCCCTCCACTCTTCCCACAGGTCTGCCTTTTCTGTTGGAAGTGGATCATCCCAATCAGATGTGTCTTGGGTGAAGTCTCTTAGCATAATCTTCCCTTGGATAGTTACTGGGGGGTCGTATAGACTATTCACAAAGGAGAGGACTCCTCTGCACGTGAGGGATTCTCCTCTTTGCTGATCTGGAATGTGAAGGCATCTGTCTTCAGATCCCAAAGCAATCCAAGGCTCCGCTGCATGGGAAGGGAGTCGATGCTTAGGTCTAGGTCCTTTGGATAGCTGGAACAGTCTTGAGAGGGAAAGGCTTCCATCAACTCTTGGCTGTTGGAGGAAATCTTGCCTAACCTTAGGTTAGACTGAGCGAGTATTTCTTGAGCCCTTTTCAGTAGACTGATTGCAGCCTCATTTGTCGGTGTGGACTTCAAACAGCCGTCTACGTAGAAGTCTTTTTCTAAGAAGGATCTGATGTCTGACCCATACTTTTCTCCGCCCTCTTTGGCGGAATTTCGGAGGCCATAGATAGTGACTGCTGGGGAAGGTCTGTTACCGAAGATGTGTACCCTCATCCGGTGTTCTGTGATGTCTTTGTCCAGATTGTTGTCACGGTACCAAAAGAACCTCGAGGAGTTTGTGTTCCTCTTTGACCAGAAAACAGTGGAACATCTGTTGTATGCCAGCCATAAATGCCACCTTATCTCTACAGAAAGAGTCGTATCTCTAGAAGTCTGTTGTTGAGGTCTGGACCCGACAGTAGGACGTCATTCAGTGAAACATCTTCGCATTTGGCTCTTGATTCGAATACCACTCGTATCTGACCTGGCTTCTTACGATGGTATACTCTGAAGATGGGCAGGTACCAACACTCCTCTGAGGGCCGAAGTGCAGGTGCAATCTCTGCATGGTTGTTTTGGAATATCTTCTCCATGAAGGTAAAGAAGTGTTCCTTCATCTCAGGTGACTTCTGAAGCGTGCGCCTGAGGGAGATGAATCAGCTGTAGACCACTTCCCTGTTAGGTAGGCTCCTTCTCTGAGGCCGAAATGTTAAAGGTGCGACCTAACTGTTTGATTCGTCTTTGACTATTTGAGTATCCATGATGCCCAGGAACATCCTATCTTCTATGGACATCGCTACCTTGTCGTCCTCCTTTGTCCTGTGGAAGACCGTACATCCCATGTGGTCTTGTTAACCTTCACAGGCATGGTCTTCATTGGTAGGTGCTGAGAAAGGGCAAGGTAGGGGAGTGCTGTTTGGCAATTCCTTTTCCAGCAGACTATTGTGACATGGCCAGAAGAGAGATGGACGTCCATTTTCTAGTGTGCTGGTAAGCATACTGTTGACTGAGGCCGGCTTGTGTGCTCCTCCTAGACAGACGTCCTTCTGCTTCCCATCGTGCTCCTCTGCTTGCAACAACACTCGTGGAGGTGATCCAGGCTGCAAGGCTGTATTGTGATCCGTGCTGCTGCATTCTGCACATTTCACACTAGCTTCACAGTTCCTGGCGAAGTGAGAGGTTGTGGCACAACATTTGAAGCAGATGTTGTTCTCCTTGAGGAAACCTTTGCGATCCTCCAAAGACTTCTCCCTGAAGGCTCTGCATTTCAGTAGAGGATGTGGTTTCTTGTGTAGAGGACAATGTTTCCTGACATCCTGAGGCTTGCTTTCATCTGGAGGGGTTTTATTCACTTTGTGAGGAGGAACATGACAGAGTAAAGTCAAAACTAGGGTCATTTCTGATCCTAGATTGTTTGGTGACAAAATCAGCAAATACAGTGAAAGAAGGGAATGATACATTATGATTTTATTTATACTGCGAACCACATGCAATCCACTTTTCATGTAGGTTGTAAGGAAGTTTCTGTACTATCGGATGGACACCCTTAGCGGTGTCTAAGAATGCCAATCCGGGCAAGTCTCCTTCCTCCTGAACAACCTGTAACTCATTCAATAAATCACTCAGTTCTCTAAGCTTTAGATAACCTTAGGTCATATCTTAGGAAAATCATCAATTCTTTTATATAAAGCATTCATCAAGCCTTTCCCACACATTACGTAGACCTGTGCGAGGATGCTTTACATTAATGTCTCTCAGTCTTTTGGCATGCTCGACCGAATCACTTCCGAGCCACTTTACCAGGAGATCTAATTGCTCACTACAAGAAAGGTCCAGACCATGAATGGCATTCCGGAACGAGGCTCGCCATGACCGATAGTTCTCGGGTTTATCAGTGAACTTTACAAGTCCCTTTGTAACCAGTTCTCGACGGGCAAAGAACTTTGCAAAGTCCATGGTTGCTCGGTCAGTGCTGGCATGAGCCAGTGTGTTATAGTCATGTCTAGAGTGTGGTGTATCACCATACCTGTAAGACGCTTCTGACTCCGGATAGTCCGCGCGGTACCTTCGCGGTGAAGGTGTCTCTTTAAGGCGGAATGGGAGCTGTACCTTCTTCTCTGTGGAACGGTAGCTGAGGTCGACATCTCTGTGCTGGACGTCTCCTCGCCTATGGTAGTGAAGCTTGGGGTTGGATCACTGGTAATCAGCATGGGCTGATCGATATGATGCTTCAGGGCTGTCATCCATGCCAGAATGTTGACGGACATACTCTGCGACGCGCTGTGCTGGATCTTGCTGCTCTAGATCTGGTCCGAGAATGCTGCTGCGTCTCTCATAATCAAGATCTTTCATAGCTTCCAAATACTCTGCTTTAGCTATTGCAGCTGCTGTCTCTTTGTCTGCCACAAGTTTTTCTAGCTCTCTTGCAAACGTACAGCTTCCGCTTCTCTCTGTGCCTGCAAATGTGCGGTTTCTGCCTCTTGCTCTGTCTGCAGACTTGCAGTTTCGGCCTCTCTCTCTGCCCGCAAACATGCGGTTTCAGCCTCTCTTTCTGCCTCATGCTCCGCTTGTCTCAGCTTTAGATGTATCTCTCGTTCGGCGAAGGAGGATCTTGCTTTGACTGTTTTGGCTTCGGCATGAGCGACAGCAGCAAGCTCTGCTGTTGACGACCTGCTGGAACTTGCTCGTGACCTCGTTTTGAGTTAGGATGTGCTGTTTCGAGACATTGTGAGTTTAGCTGCGTACTGCTGAGTATATTGGCGGGAAACTGAGTCTATGCATGGTGGGCTTCCGCATGGCGGGAAAGATAAAAAAAATAAAAAACAAAAAAAAAAACACAAAAAAAAAAACAAATCTGAACTGAGAAAAGTAAGTTAATGTGTATGCACAATGTAAGTGCATATTAACACATGACCATTAACCAGAGAAAACAAAAAGCAAAAAACACAAATATCCTGAACTAAAAGTAAAAAATATACTGCAAATAATGCATAAAGGTAATAATAATAATAATAATAATAATAATAATAATAATGGTATTTAGTAAACATAATTTTGATCAAAATAATGTACAAGCCATCCCGCCACGTCACGGCAACCCTTATGGGACAGTCCCTACTCTAGTATTTAAAACCTTTTCACTTGCCAAGTAGCGTGAATGTGAATAAGGGTCGAGCGGCTGAACCACTTGTAACAGCTTAGGCCAGACTGGATAGCTTTCCCAGCTCAGAAAGAGGGCGGTCACACCCATATATGCACTGAATGCACAATGAAATGAATAAAAAACAAATCTGAACTGAGAAAAGTAAGTTAATGTGTATGCACAATGTAAGTGCATATTAACACATGACCATTAACCAGAGAAAACAAAAAGCAAAAAACACAAATATCCTGAACTAAAAGTAAAAAATATACTGCAAATAATGCATAAAGGTTACCTTTATGCATTATTTGCAGTATATTTTTTACTTTTAGTTCAGGATATTTGTGTTTTTTGCTTTTTTTTTTATGGCGGGAAAGATGTAGCACTTCTTGGTGGGCTACAGTAGCATTCTGCGGCTGTATGGCAGCTGCTGTGATATCCGTATGCGGAGCAGTGTGGGTGTTAGCGGTCCCGTACAGTCTATGCAATCACCGCGTGCAACCGACGGTCCTTTACTGAGCCCTGGGCTCTTATTCCCTGCAGCTGTATGGCAGCTGCTGTAATACCCGTATGCGGTGCAGTCTGGGTGATAGCGGTCCCTTACAGTCTGTGTAACCACCGCCTGCGACCGGCGGCTGTTTTTACTGGGCGCTGGACTCTTGTCCCCTGCAGCGGTATGGCGGCTGCTGTATTACCTGTTTGGGTGATAGCGGCTCCGTACAGCTTGCGTAACCACCGGCTGTGACCGGCGGTTCCATTTTTACTGTTCTGCCTTCTTCGATGTATGATGCTGTGTGGATTCCAGCATAGGCTAAACCTTTCATCCACTCCCAGAAACAAGACTGTATGGGTGCTTAAGTTTATTATTTATTGGGATGATATGGACAACAATGGAAGATGATAACAGATGGTATAGTAGAACACAGTAGTAGATGAGATCAGTGGTTGTTGTACAGTTGTAGATGATATCAGAGATTGTTGTACACAGTTATGGATGATTCAGGTTTCTATAAGAAACAGATAATGCAGCATGTCAGTACTGGTAGATAATATACAATACACAAATACTGGCAGGTAATCACAGCAATACAAGGTACTATCACAACAGCAGCAATGATACAGGATGCTGTTATATCGGTAGCATGCATTATATAGAAGCTGAGCAATGCAACATACACAGCAGTAAAAGAGAAAGATATCTAAAACAACTAATGGCTGCCAGCTTTGCACTCACTGAACAGAGGATGCATAACTATCATTCAGTGTACTAGCATTACAGGAGCTGAACATACATTGCAAACATCATGAAGCATGCATTATGGCCAGCTAAAACAGTTGCATAGCATAGTTTACATAAATGCATTGAACCTTACCGGAATCCACTTGTTATAAGCAGTGCTTTTCCATGGAGCTAAGCACATGTGGGCTACTCAGGATTTCAGCAGGAATGGTTACATGCTGCAAAACCCGGGCAGGAAGAAGGGGCGGTTCTGAACAGGTAACCATTTGGGGGAGCATAAGATTCCAAACACAGGAATAAGAAAGAGAAAGGCAACTATGACACCTAATGGTCATAGCTGGAACAGCACTTAAAATATCTTGCTGCACAGAATGGGCAGAACACTCACTTTGGGGTAATGTGGAAGCTACATAGGATTTTGTAGCAGCGCAGAGAAGTATGAGAACTGGACATCTCCACCTTCAGGCATAATACCTGGGTTAGGGATAGACTAGGGCTTCCGTAGATTAAGGACAATAGAGGGTCCCTCTTCCCCGACATTCTTATGGTCGAAGTGTTACAAAAGGAGTCAAAGGGTATGATAGCAAGTCAAAAGTATTTTCATTTGGTGCTCTTTGTAAAGGGTATTAATGGAAGATCTAAATGACATGGACCATATCAATTGCCATAGTTGCCATAGCTGCAATGGCAATTATTTTCCTACCCAAGTTTCCCACCTCCTGGTATAGGAATGTTTAAGGTTCTCAGTTGTGGTATAATTAATTAAAAGTGAATATATATGAGATATTAGTCCTCTGGTTGAAGAACATTTGGAGCAAAAGTGTTCAAACTGAGAGGGACTCGGGATATCAACTGATCTCATAATTGTTTGAGAAATAGTGGCTATGAGAAGTATGCTGATAGAGGTAGCTTATGTGAATTATGTAATTCATTAAATGTTTTAGGTCTCCTTCTGAGCATGTTGACTATATCTAGAAAGTCAAAATCATACAAGATTTCAGATCTTCGAAAAAAGGTCAAAAGTGAAGTGATGCATGAGTATCCAATTAGTATTTTATTTTACAACTGTGACAGATATCTCTGGTAAAAGCCATCGGGCCTATTAAGTCACGAGAGGGTTCTACAACTGCGCCAGATAGCTCTGGTAAAAGCCATCGGGCCCATTAAGTCACGAGAGGGAATGTCATATGGAGTTCCCAATACGAAAGAGCTAGGATAGAAGAGAGCAATCCACAGCTTTTCGATCTCTGTCCATTTATTATATGCGTATAAGGTCGTCTGGATAGACAAATGGCGCAGGTGTGCTGCAAAATAGTACAAGATAATGTTGGTGCAGGATAATCCACCAAAGGACCTGGAGGCACATAGCACTGAGTTAGAAATGCGATGTCTCCTGGAGTGTCAGATTAATTTCAGAAGAGACGCCCGAATTTTTCTCAGAACCGCCATTGTTACTTTGGCCCAGAGGTCATTTTGGCAAGTCATGTGCTGACGAGCCGCTCTCCCTAATTGTCTGACTGATCAGTGAAAAACTGAGAGAAGCAGGAAGAAAAGCTAGCTGTCATGTGACCATAAGTATGAAAATTGCATACAGTATGAGTGAAGTGGCCATGTGATGACTGCTGGATCCTGCAGAGCTGAATCCTGACAGTAAGTATATTACACACTGCTAGGATTGGCATGCTACATTTTCGGCTTCATTTTATAATCAAATGACTTGCCCTGATTCCAGATGAAAAGTCTGCGGACACTCTGTGACTACAGGCTTCTGAATCCTCGAAGTGCATGCACTGCACACTTTTAGAATTCTCCGTTGCCAGGGGTAAGAGTGGACAGTCATGTCACCACAAGTATGTGATTTGTATGCTTCTGGCCACATTCAGAGTAGACGTGTCTGGCCTCGCTCAATTCATTTTCATTGAGTGAGGCCACACATGTCTAGTCAGTATGTGACCGTATGTATGCAAATTGCCGGCAAGAGAATCCTAACAGCATGCAGTGAGCACTGTGAGAATTCAGAAGTCTGCAGTCACATAGAATGACTGCAGGCTCATCACAAACCTGGAGAACCCCTTTATTGCTCCTACCATAAATAACAATATGAGAATTAGTCAGTATCACAAAAAAAATTTACATCCAGGCACCTCATAGTTGACTTTGTCTCTGATTGGAGTAGTTCTCTTTCTTTTCTTCATTTTGTCCAGACGCCATGATGAGTTTTCACAACCACAGCTCGTCCCTGCAGACGTCCTTCTTCTCCGGTCTTCTTCAGCACATCTTGACACGATGCCCTTAATAATAGCAGTGTGACTGTGAGGCCGAGGTCACACTAACCGACGCAAAATACGGTCAGTATTTAATACGGATGAATGGCCCCTAAACAGTGCTCCGTATGTCATCCGTAATCAAAGTGTGGCCGCGTATTTTGCGCATGTCTGCATCCGTATGTAATCCGTATGTAATCCGTATGGCGAGATTTTCTCGCAGGCTTGCAAAATGGACATATAATGGAGCCCTATGACAGGGTTTATAACAGAAACCAAAGAATAGATATAGATATATATATATATATATATATATATATATATATATATATATGCATTCTATGTGTCTATATCTATTCTTTCGTTTCTTTATTAAAACTGTCAGTGTAAGTTTACTGTATAGCGCACTGAATTGCCGGCTTTGCTAAAAGACACTTGGTGCGTATTTCTCGCAAGTCACACGTGTGGTCCGTGTGTAATCCGTATTTTTTGCGCACCCATAGACTTGCATTGGCGTATTACGGGCATAGTACACTGACAATCGCAGCATGCTGCGATTGGCACGGACCGTAGAATACGGCTGGTGCGAGGGACCCCATAGAGAATCATTGGTCCGTGTGTAATGCGTGCTTTTAGCTCCTCTCACTCGGCCGTATTCCTCGCCAGTGTGACCCCGGCCTAATGCTCATTTTGGTATTTCCGAAGCCAGGTGTCTCTTACCATCTGAACTTAGACCCTTCACATTAGGGGAGAGTAACTAAACCATTGTAAATTAATAGGGAGCATAGCAAATATTTAAATATTGCAAGTTTTTATAATACTAGATATTGCTTGTGTTCTTCTAGATTATTCATGGAAAGGACCAGACTTCTCCTCACACGATCTGCAATCAAACTCCACACTCAGAATCTCAGAAACTGCAAAAAGGATATGGTAGTGAAATAACATTCAACATTATAAACAGATAGAAACACAATCAATCCAATATTTAGTAACTAAAAAATGGAATCTAGAACTAGGTATTCCTAGACTGAGTTGTATATGAGATGACAATAATATAGCAATATAAAACTGCACCGATAAAGTGCAGGGATGGCAAATTGTCACAACTCCTTTGGGAGATTGTGTCGGCCTCCTAGCGCCAATCAACTAATAGGCTTCTGCCTCAGTAACATTGATTTGGAAAACAAGCAGCTCTAATAGAAGAAGGGTCAACATTATATCAGTTCAACATGGGTGTATAAGTAAAGAAAAATACCCTTTTCTTGGTAAAAGGTATGGCTCCTTTATGTTTAGAACGTAGAGCTCTATGGGGGGTCTCTCCATTTTGATAAGATGATCAGGTGGATGGTTTAGAATGGAGTTAAATATGATTTGGATTCCTGCTACATCTTTTCGGTCATGGACATCTGGGGCATCGGGTACTCTAATATTGTGCTTCCTTCCTCTGTTATCCAGGTCCTCTACGTGGCATTGAAGAAACCTGATAATGGTGACTTGAGAGGAATTCTAGCAGTATTTGTGGTCTTGAAATTGATTTACTCTCTGTGTCAAATAAATGACGTTACATCTCACAGATGCTATTTCTGAATGACATGTGTCGTTAAGTTCTGAGATGAAAACCTTAAAATCTTGTTTGGATGGTAGCTGCTGTGCGTGTACTCACCAGTTGGTGGGTGGGTGTTTCATAATAAGAGATTTAGGTGATTGTAACGATAACATTGAATCCCAGTTTAGACTGTCATCAGGTTGCAGGATTATTTGGATATCCAAAAGTTCTTCTGTTTCTGCCGAAAGCTAGGTCTCCATCTGATTTGGGGATACTTTATGGAGACAGGGCATCCTTTGAGGTAGAGCAGCTATATCTGTGGCTTGGCTTGTATAATAAGCTTAATAGCCTGTAGGATCTTCTCTATTACCCTCATGTGCTGTTTGTGAGGGTAAATGTGGGATATATGGTCTTTCCAACTTTTGCAGGTTCTTAGGACTGCTCTGTCCTATTTTGTGATAAGTCAACTCCAATTAAAGCTCCTTCTGTTTTCCCATGACCCCTTTGCGGTATATGGGAGCAGTCTAGTGAAAATAGAGATTTGGCACTCAGCGCCATTTTAGGTTGTGACAGCACCATGTCCCTCGCCATCCCAGCTGAATCTATTAAAAGTGTTGCGGAGACCAGGTCCCTTGATACATACCAGGGTGAAATGTCCAGGGCTTCTGCATAGACTTCAGACGAAACCTGCAGTGTGGGAGCCGATGGTCCCCGTTCTCCCTGCACTCATGTAGTGAAGCGGGCCGGAGGCGACTGTGCCTCAGCGCGTGGCGCCATCTTAAAATGTGGGAGTGCGGCGCCATCCAGCACCAGCTCTACATTATCTGGCGTCCAGAAACTGAGTGTTCCAGGGAGTCATAGGTCGGGCCGACACCGTCCCCACCAGGTGCTGATGCATGGGAGGTCGGTAAGGAGAGTGGTGAAGGCACAGTTAGGTCGTCTCCTGGGCCTCCCTTGTAATGTAGGGATCCAGGGTTAGGAATGTTGGTAGCACTGGATCTTTAGAAGGATTTCCCAACTTTTTCTTCCCCATTGTTCTGTCCTCACTGAATGAGACAGACGTCATTGCAGCTTTTACAGGCAGCTAAACCGCTATACCGGGGTCCAATAAGGAGACTGTAGGTTGATTCTGTGCTTTATTGAATGTGATGGTATATTGGCGTGGTGAAACTACAAACAAAACATATATGCATACAATCAATACTGGGTTCATCAGGGATTCATATATACATAATACATCATCTGCACTAATAGCTAACCAGGAGAAAACTAACTAAGCAGGCTAGTATGAGACAAAAATTGGATACAGGAAACATAAAAACATACCAGCGATGCTATCACAAGGGGAGAAGAGAAATGAGATGATTCCTGAATGCAGGCAGAAGGAAAATGGAGAACTGGAGGAAAAGTACCATAATCCTTTGCAAAAGGCTACCAGGATGCATTGCAACCTTACCAGAATGCACTGCAAAAGCTTACCAGAATGCACTGCGACAGAGGGAAAAAATACAAGCAAACTGAAAGTAAAATAACACTGCGGTTATGACTATGGTGACTAGATGGAGCCAAAAAATCACTGTAAACATTAACAAGCAGATAATCAGGATTATGAATCAGATGTCGTAGACAGAACACCGATAATTGGTCTAAAGGCTGCTTATTTAAAGTTTATTCATCTATGTGAGGCAGGAGATCTTGGGACACATGTCTGTACGCATGGCGATCTGGACACCTTTATTGGGATTTTACATACTCTACCAACACAATGTAGCAAGTATTTGTGAAGTGTAATGGAAATGACACATGGTTTTCTAATTATAATATAAAGTATATCTAAAAATTAATATATATTAAAATTGTGATGTGCATATGTAGTCAATACTTTGTAGGACCACCTTTTGCTGTAATTACTGCTCCAAGTCTTTTGGGGTACGTTTCTACCAGCTTTGCACATCCAGACACTGACATTTTTGCCCATTCTTCTTTGCAAACTAGCTTTAGTTCAGTGAAATTGGATGGACAGTGCCAGTGAACAGCAATTTTCATGTCTTGCCACAGATTCACAATGGGATTTAGGTCTATGACTGGAACATTCACACACATGAATATTCTTTGAATGTTGATCTGCTGGTAGGTGAACCTAGGCCCCAGTCTTTCCAGCCACTAACAGGTTTTCCTCTAGGATTGAAATGTATTTAGCTCCATCCATCTTCCCATTAACTCTGACAAGCTTCCTAGTCCCTGCTGAAAAAAAGCATTCTCACTGCATGATGTTACCTCTACTGTGTTTGACATTGGGGATGGTGTTTTCAGGGTGATGTGCAGTGTTACTTTTCCGCTACATATAGCGCTTTGCATTTAGTCCAAACAGTTCTACTTTGTTCTCCTCTGAAAACAGAAAAATATTTAGCCCAAAGCCAAAATTACCGTATTTTACGGACTATAAGACACACTTTTTTCCTCAAAAAATGGGGAGCACATCTTATAATCCGGATGTACCTGCTGTGGATTTGGGAGATGTGGGAGTCACAGCGGCGGACGAGCGGGTCAAAGGGGGAAGGAACCGGCTGCTGCTGCTAACCCCTGTGCCCGCTGTTAAAGAGAAATTAATATTCACTGCTCTCCACGCCCATAATCCCTCTTACCTCTATGCATTGAAGCCGGCAATGAGAGGTGGGAGGGACTATGGGTGCATGGAGCAGTGTATAATAATTTCTCATTCATAGCAGGCACACTGTTAGCCTCAGCTGCCAGCTTCCTGCAACTGCCAGGTGATCATGTGTGCCCTCTACTAAAGAGAATGAATATTCACTGCTCCCCATGCCCATGGAAGTGGAGAGCAGTGAATATTAATTCTCTTCAATAGCGGGCACACGTGATCGTCGAGCAGATGATCTCCATTGATCAGTCAATAGGCCGTACAGAGTTCAACAGGAATAAAAATTGCGCTTGTATCTGTATGAAATTGTATCTTCTTTTTTTAAAGGGTAGCCTTGGTTTTAGGTAACTATTTAGAATGAGGTGTCCTCTGTTTGTACATGATGGATAACACCTGTAATGTAGCGGTAGCACACTATGCAGTGATGAGGCAGTGACCCAGCAAAGTTCAAAGCAAAACTTCTCTTTAATGTTCAACTCAGAAAAACACAGCACATGATATCCTTCAGTTTACAGTCACTAAACATGCCAGTCCACTACTTGAGAACACTTACTGCACCACTCTGTTAATGTTTTACTCACAGCATTACACAGCACACGATATCCTCCGGATGGCAGCAGGGAACCACATCCTTCAGTTTACAGTCACTAAACACCCCAGTCCTCCTCCGGGCACAGGACAGTCTACCTCTGGTTCACCGTCGGGTGCAAGACAGTCCACCTCCGAGACCAATTGCCGTGGACGTCTGTACCGCTGTGCACGCTCTGGTTGCCAGGCCCCTGAGCTACCTTGGCTGCTTTGGCTCCGCTTGCCTGTGTTGCATCACACAGATGGAGCACTTCAGAGCTGACTGCTGTGCCCTCTAGCACACACCAGACTAGACACTGACCCTGACATCCAAACCCTATACTGCAGAAAACCCGGCCAGGAATGAAACAGACTGCAACACTACCATCTGAAGTCTATTTCAAAACACAAAACCCAGAGCAGGTTTTCCCTAAATCTGCCTTGACAACTAGTATGTGCAAGACCTATACTCGCTTTAGTCTGAATTGCAACCACAGCTACGCCTATGACGGCAATGCCCTCTCATGGCCTCAATACGCCTCCATGCGCATCCTGGGGGAACACACAGTGACCCT
This sequence comes from Dendrobates tinctorius, assembly GCF_039654945.1. Classification (NCBI taxonomy): domain Eukaryota; kingdom Metazoa; phylum Chordata; class Amphibia; order Anura; family Dendrobatidae; genus Dendrobates; species Dendrobates tinctorius. Next base: position 120,340,856 of record NW_027361690.1, on the reverse strand, counting down.
CACATGTAACACTAGTCACTGCCTCACACACCATATCTGGATATTATGTGACTTGTAGTCTGCGTTTTTACCATATTTTTTCGGCTCCTGGTTCTATCTGTAAATTACAATTCACTATTTACTAGGGGGAAGAGATGAGCTGCAGTGATCTCTTTGATAGACAGCACAACACCGAGAGAGGATTTCTGCTCTTCATTCATTTTTTCGCTCACAGACAGTGAGGTCGCAACACGTCTAGTGACACAGCCACTTAGTGGGTATGGTGAACTATAGGGTGCGGCCTAGCACTATACAAGTGTATGTACGTGAGGCCACGTCCACTAGCTGGGAATATGTATAACTCATACATATCCTCCGGTCCCAGGTCAGAAACTGGAAAATCCCTGCAGCGCATAAGCCTGCAGTCACACAGAATGACTGCAGACTCATCGATATGGACCGGACAACTACTTTAATAGCAAATTGGTCTCTACAATTTTAGATGCATAAAACCTCAGTTAATCCTCCATAATAACCTTGTAATGTAGATTTTAAAGGTTGAATTTCAGGGACCACAGCCTATTTTCAACTCAACTATATAATTGCATGCAGGATAGTCACCTACAGGTGGTTCTTAAAGGGCACTTTTTTAAAGGACTGGAAAGTTTCCCATGAATTTGGATCTATAAAAAAATATACTAGTTGATTACACAGATACCAAAACCCACCTAAATCAAGTGCAGCCTGCTCTGTGGTCTGTGCTGACACGGGAAGAGGCAACGTCACCGTTCCACCATCAATAGTTAGGGGACATATGATTGGCTGCAGCAGTCAGGAGACTTGAACAGCTGATGTCTACTGACTGTTTCAGTCAGTCACATGCTCCATTGGTTCTGCTGCTGGTGTAACGGTGATGTGTCCTCTCCCTGTGTCTGCACAGACCAGGCTGCACTGGATCCAGCAGGAGAGTATAACTTAATTCATTTTTTTAACAGATCAAAACACTTGGGAAACTTGTTTTGTGCCTGGACTACCCCTTTAAGACTGGAGGAGAGATATTTTGCATACTTTCCTCTATGAGCCTTGCCATAATGTAGAGTTGAATGAATTATTTTCACTCAAGTGCCACATTGTTTCAAGATATTCCCACCTAAGACATTTATGTCACACAGTCAATATATCAGTCCAGTGAAGAACGAAGGGAGCTGCCTTCTAATGACAGTATAATTCCCTACAGCCATGTCAGCCATTGTGACACCAATGTCACGGCCATTCAGAACAAGATTGTGGGCTACTTAAGGCCATTCAGAGCATATTTTGTGCACTATTGCCTTAAAGTGGGTGTCTGGCCTTAGGGTACAAGTCTGCAGTCACTCCACGTCACTGCAGACTTGTGAATCTTCACTGTACCAAGAGCGGGCGATCATGTATACTTCCAGCCACATTCCAACTAGACGTGTCCGGCCTCGCTCAATGCACTTGCAGTGAGCAAGGATGTGCATATCTTTTTGGCATGTGCCACATGTAAGCAAATGACATACTTGCGGTCACCCACCCGCCACTCCTGGTGTCAGCGCCAGAAAACCCTCACACGACTGCAGTCTTGTACCTTAAGGCCACAGAACCCCTTTAATATCTATTGCCTTTTTCTGAATTTGGCTCCATTCACATATTATTCAGCAAAATGTCTGACCTTAGTGATCCAGTTTTTTTACATCTGTTTTGCTTCAAATCGTCTCCGCTAAAAAATTCTGCAATGATTTCCATGTTCTCTTGTGCGGACCCCTATAAATTAGATGGTACCCACACATTCTGCACTTTTCCAGATTTTGTGGCAGTGTATGCAGAACCTCTTCAATCTTTCCAATACGCAATATGGTGACAGATGAGAAATTAAGCTACAAAATGACATTGTTGCCTGAAGTTATCCTTGAGCCGATCCCAACATCTGAAATTGATCCTTATTGCAGAAGAAATAAACATGCCCTAAATACTGTACGATAATTAATGTCTAAGCGGAAGCAGATGTGGACCGTAAGTGAACTCGGTGCAGAAGCGATAAGACTGGTATAACATAGGATGAAGCCTAATGTGTAAAATTAATGCATGCAAGAGTCAGATTACTGGTACAACTATAGTTCCAGTGTCCCCGTGCAGGATCTATACCTTGGCTTATCACTGATGACATCACATATCCTTTCACACACACTTCTTTCATTTTCTTTTTTTTCCCGTTTTTTAGCTCGTATGACGTAAGTAACTTTGTAGAAAAAGGTGTGCAATCTTCTCCGTTCACAGTCCATTCTTCACAGGAGATGTACCGCTCTACACACCCAATGTTAAATGTCACTTAGAAGCAGCTGCCCGTCAATAGGTCCTGCCTCCACGTCACTGCACATAGGTACCTGCAGGCATCTGACATGATATGCTGACAACTAACTTAAAATAATTTATTTTCAGCACAAGGTGAACAATCTGGCATTTGCTGACTCATGTGAGAAATCACATTCAATGGTTTAAAGATTCAGTCAGTTTAATAAAGGCCACATATACATTAAAGGGGTTGTTTCATGAACAAAGTACAGTTTCATCAATAGATCTTGGAATAATAAAACATTTTACATTTGGATGTGTTAAAATATTGTTCTTGTGCTGAGATAATCTTATAAATGTGCTCCTGCTGTGTACTCTTATTTTCTGTGTCTGACCATGCAAAGCTGCTGAAGTTCGTGGTCGGCACATATTACAGCTCCTAACCGAGAGGGAGGCATAAGTTATTTATGATTGAATAGACAGACAAAACAACTGTTTACTTGACTTATGGATATGGGACGGACCCCCACTCCATCTTAAAACCACCATAACTACAGTAAACCTAGGCACTAGAATAAATACACAACACATTATTTTGGTTGTCAAAATGGCCACAGCTTTATTTAAATCACAGGATTAAAACAATCACAGTAGGAGTCAGGTGAAGTGCTAGTACATTGGGATTCACAAGTACTGTGATATCCCCAGCTGTCTGACATACAGAACCAGGCCAGACAGCCATAAAGGGGCGGCACGCACTGGCTTGCCATTCAAGCAGAGCCAGTAAACTTTCAGGGCACCAATGACCCTATTATCCTCACTCCTGTGCTTAACCACTGTGCCCGCCCCTGATTGACGTTACCATTACAACGTCCTTGAGGCTGGCCACCAAAGCCGAGCCTGTTCACCACCATGAGGTTTTACATCCTCTATTAGTTAAAATGAGTCCACCTTAACTTGCCTGCAACTTCCACCTGACTCCTAGACCACAAAGCTGTGACGGGTTATAAATTCACACTTGACACCTTTTTTTTTTTTTTTTAATAAATCACTTTAGTAAACTTATAAACTAGAAGTCCCTGCAAAAGCATTAAGGGGACTAACTTGGCAAACCACCGACTCACGAAGAGTCATCCTACAGCACTCAGAAGAGGAAAAACCCCTGTGGAGGAAACCTCTAGGGAACCATGGCTGAAGGATGGCCCTTCCCTTGGGCTTAGAAGGTTAATGCTGTTAACTCTTTATAGCCATGATAAAATTGAACCTGGAGCAAAATATACAATGGTAAGTTCAAAAATACAATAAAGCATTCATCATACAAGCAATAATTAAAACATTTTAGGACAATGATTATAAACAGGGGTGGGAAGTGCTTCCTCCTGTTCATCCTGTGCAAGAAAGAGGGAGAGAGACAGATTTCCTGCTCTATATAAGCCCCACCCTCCTCACAGTAACCCACCAGGCACAAACATACTGTGCTTCTTACTCTTAAAGCAACATCCCTCGTGCTTAAAAATCTACACCACTATACCAAAAAAGCTGCAGGAGTAAAGGTCCACCCATCCCCAAGTCATGTCCTCCTCCGCCTATGGCTCCAGTGGTTTCTTGACTTATGGATATGGGACGGACCCCCACTCCATCTTAAAACCACCATAACTACAGTAAACCTAGGCACTAGAATAAATACACAACACATTATTTTGGTTGTCAAAATGGCCACAGCTTTATTTAAATCACAGGATTAAAACAATCACAGTAGGAGTCAGGTGAAGTGCTAGTACATTGGGATTCACAAGTACTGGGATATCCCCAGCTGTCTGACATACAGAACCAGGCCAGACAGCCATAAAGGGGCGGCACGCACTGGCTTGCCATTCAAGCAGAGCCAGTAAACTTTCAGGGCACCAATGACCTTATTATCCTCACTCCTGTGCTTAACCACTGTGCCCGCCCCTGATTGACGTTACCATTACAACGTCCTTGAGGCTGGCCACCAAAGCCGAGCCTGTTCACCACCATGAGGTTTTACATCCTCTATTAGTTAAAAGGAGTCCACCTTAACTTGCCTGCAACTTCCACCTGACTGCTAAACCGCCACCAGAGAGGCCATTTGACACCTTAAATGGACTCGACCCCCATCAACCATGCCTAACAAAGCCATCAACCATTTCTACATGCTATGGAAAGTCTGTGCACACAAGTAATAAAATTAAAATTCCAGAGCTCCGACAGATTAATTTTATCAATGCCATGCTACCAAGTTATGATCGATAACACGGTAACTACAGCAAAATAGCAGTTGCTAAACATCCTGCAATGAGGATCCCATAATGGGGAATGTGGAAAGTAAACCATAATTAAGGTCGTAGCCACAATCTGAATACCTGTATAATGACATCTGTCATGCCTCAAAAATCTATTATGCCGCACGTATTGAAGCCAGCTCTAATAATTCACCAAATCACAGATTTTAGTTCTAGAAACCACCATTATTTACAGTAGCTGTGCAGTAAAATTTCTTAAACCCACTTACTATCACTACCCAAAAAGTGATGAACATATCAATAGAAAGATATTATAAGTAGGGAGTAATTAAAAACTATACACAATATAACAACATTATAACCGACCATAAAATAACGTTCAGAATATCTGGAAGTAGTAATTTAAATAAACCTAAAGCAGAAAAGTCTACAAAGGCATTATTAATAAAACTGCCACGCCATTGTTAGTTGTTTTTCATGCGCTTGATAACATTTACTGTTGACTAGTGTTGAGCATTCCGATACCGCAAGTATCGGGTATCGGCCGATACTTGCTGTATCGGAATTCCGATACCGACTTCCGATATTTTTTCCAATATCGGAATTCGGCATCGGAATCGGAAGTTCAGTTGATTGACGGCCTGACGTCATCATGATGCGCGGTGTGTGCGCATCATGATGCGCCGTCATTTCGGGCCTTCCGGGGGTCTCTGCCGGCCTGCCGGGGGGCTGTGCCGGCCTGCCGGGGGGCTGTGTGGACTGCCCGGGGTCTGTACCGGCCTGCCAGGGGGCTGTGCCGGCCTGCCGGTGGTCTGTGCACCCTGTGGGGGTCTGTACCGGCCTGCCGGGGGGCTGTGCCGGCCTGCCGGGGGGCTGTGCTGATGTCCGGGGGTCTGTGCAAGCATCGTCCGATGGGACTACAAGTCCCATCGGGCGATGCCTGCTACCATGACAGTGATTGACACATTAGCCAATGATGGGACAGTAGTAGTCCCATCATCCGGCTAATGTGTTAAATGTTAAAAAAAAAAAAAAAATACTACATACATACTACATGCATGCTACATACATACTACATGCTACATACATACTACATATATACTACATACATGCTACATACATACTACATGCATGCTACATACATACTACATATATACTACATACATACTACATACATACTGCATGCTACATACATACTACATACATACTACATACATACTACATGCATGCTACATACATACTGCATGCTACATACATACCACATACATACTACATATATACTACATGCATGCTACATACATACTACATGCTACATACATACCACATATATACTACATACATACTACATATATACTGCATGCTACATACATACTACATATATACTACATGCATGCTACATACATACTACATGCTACATACATACTACATATATACTACATGCATGCTACATACATACTACATATATACTACATGCATGCTACATACATACTACATGCTACATGCATGCTACATACATACTACATACATACTACATGCTACATACATACCACATATATACTACATGCATGCTACATACATACTACATGCTACATGCATGCTACATACATACTACATACATACTACATGCTACATACATACCACATATATACTACATGCATGCTACATACATACTACATGCTACATACATACTACATATATACTACATGCATGCTACATACATACTACATATATACTACATGCATGCTACATACATACTACATGCTACATGCATGCTACATACATACTACATACATACTACATGCTACATACATACCACATATATACTACATACATACAATACATTCATACAATACATACATAGACATACAGTACATATAACATAGAGTAACATACTTACCAATACTTGTCACATTGTTCCCCGAAGCCATTGTCGTCTACGGAATAAATATTAACATAACAAACCACAAAAATACTCACCCACGATCCGAAGCAGTCCACGAGTGTGTCCCACGACGATCTTGGGTAGAGAACTGCAGCATCAGATGATGCTGCCGTTCTCTACGGGCTGCAGGAATCCAATGACGGAAGGTAGGTATCCTTCCGCACTGTATTCCTCCGCCACTTAAAAAAAAAAGTCCCTAGTCTCACTTTATGCCATTGCTGTGTGGGAAATTCCCACACAGCAATGGCATAAAGTGAGACTAGGGACTTTTTTTTTTTAAGTGGCGGAGGAATACAGTGCGGAAGGATACCTACCTTCCGTCATTGGATTCCTGCAGCCCGTAGAGAACGGCAGCATCATCTGATGCTGCAGTTCTCTACCCAAGATCGTCGTGGGACACACTCGTGGACTGCTTCGGATCGTGGGTGAGTATTTTTGTGGTTTGTTATGTTAATATTTATTCCGTAGACGACAATGGCTTCGGGGAACAATGTGACAAGTATTGGTAAGTATGTTACTCTATGTTATATGTACTGTATGTCTATGTATGTATTGTATGAATGTATTGTATGTATGTAGTATATATGTGGTATGTATGTAGCATGTAGTATGTATGTAGTATGTATGTAGCATGCATGTAGCATGTAGTATGTATGTAGCATGCATGTAGTATATATGTAGTATGTATGTAGCATGCATGTAGTATATATGTAGTATGTATGTAGTATGTATGTAGTATGTATGTGGTATGTATGTAGCATGTAGTATGTATGTAGCATGCATGTAGTATATATGTAGTATGTATGTAGCATGCAGTATATATGTAGTATGTATGTAGTATATATGTGGTATGTATGTAGCATGTAGTATGTATGTAGCATGCATGTAGTATATATGTAGTATGTATGTGGTATGTATGTAGCATGTAGTATGTATGTAGCATGCATGTAGTATATATGTAGTATGTATGTAGCATGTATGTAGTATGCATGTTGTATGTATGTAGCATGTAATTTTTTTTTTTTTTTTTTTTTTTACATTTAACACATTAGCCGGATGATGGGACTACTACTGTCCCATCATTGGCTAATGTGTCAATCACTGTCATGGTAGCAGGCATCGCCCGATGGGACTTGTAGTCCCATCGGACGATGCCTGCACAGACCCCCGGAGCCTGCACAGCCCCCCGGCAGGCCGGCACAGCCCCCCGGAGCCGGCACAGCCCCCCGGCAGGCCGGCACAGCCCCCCGGCAGGCCGGCACAGCCCCCCGGAGCCTGCACAGACCACCGGCAGGCCGGCACAGACCACCGGAGCCTGCACAGACCCCCTGGCAGGCCGGCACAGCCCCCCGAAAGGCCCGTACAGACCCCAGAGAGGCTGTACAAGGGCAGGAAAGGGTTTTTCTTATTCCGATACCGGAAGTCCCATAGACTTGAATGGGACTTCCGGTATCGGAATCGGCGATACCGATACTTTTTTTAAAGATCGGCCGATACCATCCGATACGATACTTTGAAGTATCGGACGGTATCGCTCAACTCTACTGTTGACCTCTCCAACTGGGTCAAAGGCATTGGGAATAGGCATATTGCCCTTTGTGTTAATGCACTTGATTACTTTACCCTTAGCCGCTCCCACCAGCTCAAGGGCATCGGGAATAGGCATATTGCCCTTCATGTTAATGCACTTGATTACTTTACCCTTAGTCACTCCCACTGACTCAAGGGCACACAGATTAGGTACATTGCTCTTCAGTTTCATGCACTAGATAACTGCATTGTCCAGACGACAACCTTGTTCTCTTCTCCCCTCCAGCCGCTGTTCCTGGCTCAGAGGAGCCAATTTCTTTTGTAGGCATGCAAAATATGATTGCCATGACCCCAGGGACTTTACCCTAACAGGGTCCTATAAAATATAAATGCTTCTGGAGACCAGGGGGCCATACCGTGATGGTCACCCCTCCATACCAGGGGGGCCATACCCGAGATGGTTACCCCCTCCACACCAGGGGGCCATACACGAGATGGTTACCCTCCACACCAGGGGGCCATACCTGAGATGATTACCCATCAAAACCAGGGTGCCATACCTGAAATGGTTACCCTTCCAAACCCAGGGGGGGTCAGCGGACAGTTTATTAACAAATAACATAAACATTTTCAATAAGTATTAAATACACAATCTTATACGACATGAGGGGAGGGTTCTTGGAGCTCCAAAAATTCTGGCTAAATATTTGGCAAAAACACAAGAACTTAAAAATCTACGTTACCCTCAGCCGTAAACCACCAGCTCGAGAGCACCAAACGTCCCGTTCCGGGAAGTCCAACCACCAAAAGCTCCCAGGTAACACCCCGTCCAGAGTTACCCGTCCAGAGCCGTAACCAAAAGCCAGATCCAGCATTTTAACTTCCAATTCCTTTTCGCGGATTCAGCGTCAACTCCAAGAACCCCACCCCAGAGGTCCATACTTAATATGGCTACCCCTACTGACCAATTTATAAATAACTTCCAAGGACCCACTAAAAGGAAAACAAATAACTGTTTTTTTTTTAAATTTTAAATTCATGTTTTTATTAAAATAAACATAAAATAAACATCAAAGCATAAATAACATTAACACGCTGGGGGGAGTCCTTGAAGCTCCCAAATCTGGTGATTACCAAACATAAAATGTACCAATAATTACTCCCAGCCGTTACTCCACTAGCTCGGGAGCACCATAGCCACAAGGGTTCCAATGTTCACTTGAATTTCCTGGGGATCCGACAAACTCTTGCCGAAACTCCCCTCCACCTTTCACCAGGTCCAGAACCATATTAACTTCCAAAAAGAGGAATCCATATCCCAATGGATCCCCCAGACCAATTTCTAACCAACTTCAAGGACCCCCCCAACCACCAGGCTCCAGGTAATCCACTCAGGCCTGTGCTATCCGCCATCTTAAGTAATATAAAATAAGCACTTGGTGGGTATACACTGATCCCTTTTTTTTTTTTATATATAATTATTATTCACACCTTTATTAAAACAAACATACCATAAAACATCAAAGCATAAATAATATTAACACGCTGGTAGGAGTCCTTGAAGCTCCCAAATATCTGGTGATTACCAAACATAAATTGAACATAAAATGTACCAACAATTACTCCCAGCCGTTACCCCACCAGCTCGGGAGCACCATAACCACAAGGGTTCCAATGTTCACTTGAATTTCCTGGGGATCCGACAAACCCTTGCCGAAACTCCCCTCCACCTTTCACCAGATCCAGAACCATATTGAATTCCAAAAGGAGGAAATCATATCCCAATGGATCCCCCAGACCATATTTAACCAACTTCAAGGACCCCTCCAACCGCACAAGATGTGGGATAAGTGAGGGTGAAAACCATGCAGGTTTACAACCAAGGTATACAACAGGTTAATAATGGAAAATGTCCCATCGTAAGGTCCAGAAATAGACAGAGATGGGCAATGCTGTGTTATATGCAGTAACAATAAATGAGAAGCCGCCTGCTCCTCTACAGCAGTTACAGACAGACTCTAATCACCAGCTGCTCATAAATGGTAAGAACTATGTAGGTCTAATATAAGCTGCCTGCAGCCATAGGTGTGTGAGCAGAAAACTGCAAGTTCTGAATCCCAGTCAGTCACTCTACTACATACAATTAGAATAGACGAGAGACAGGGCTGAAAACTGGGCCCATGATGTGTCCTCCAGAGCAGTGTGCAGCCTCACACTAGGAGTGCCCACTCACTGCCCGCCATGTGCTGAGTTATTAGCGCCCACTCACTGCCCGCCATGTGCTGAGTTATTAGTGCACACTCAAATGTGCCGAGTTACTCCCCAATTATTTATTTTACACATGATAAAACATAAACCATTCTGGCCTGTGCTATCCACCATCTTAGCTAATACAAAATAAGCTCTTGGTGGGTATACTCTGATCATGCAACATACGAGGGGGAGGACTAAAGGCAGCAATAGCTACAGAAATCAAGCACTAAGCTGGAAGTCATGTCCAGGTTATATGTACAGCCAGGAAAATAACCTGGAAACACAGGATGTCTATACCCAGCATGATCCATATATAGCAGAGTGAGGAGTGATATCATGTATACAGACCTGTGGTACAGGTTAAGTATACAGCACAGGAATAGAGCCTTTACACATATACCACATATAGTGAGTAACATGGTCACACTGGATCTGCACACCCAGCCTCACAGTATGTCACAGAGATGAGGTCACATACAGATCATCAGACTCCATAACTGGGAAGGGGGGGTAATCAGCACACAGCAGGGTCAGTATACAGTGCACTAACATGAAGTGCAGCCTCTCATCATCATACACAGGGGTCCCCAAACTACGGCCCGCGGGCCGCATGCGGCCCGCGAAGGACTTTTACCCGGCCCCTGGCCAGGCTGACATTAACCGCACTGATTGCACCGCCCTCACTGCCGTGGTGAACCAATCAGCGCTGCAGCCGTGATGAACCCATCAGCGCTGCAGCTCACAAACACTGCCACCCCCCTGACACGCCCACTAAAGAACTAGAGTGCAAACTCGCGGGCTGGACGAGGCGCCGAGGAAAGGCGTTGTGAAGCCCTCAAGCAGAGACCACACAGACGACGTGATTGTCATCACGCCGGCTGCGCGGCCTAATGACGTCACGCCGCCTGTGCCGGAAGAAGACTGAGACGAGCGGGCGCCTCTTCAGAACAGCGGGGGACATAGGTGAGTACTGTTTTTTTTTTTTTCTTTTTAACTCCGGGTCCTATTGGGGACCTGTGCTGCAAAATGGGGATGTTTACCTGCCTACTAGGGACCTGTGCTACGTATTGGGGACCTGTGCTGCCTATTGGGGACCTGTACCTGCCTATTGGGGAACTGTGTTGCCTATTGAGGACCTGTGCTACCTTTTGAGGACCTGTGCTACCTGTTGGGGACCTGTGCTACCTGTTCGGGACCTGTGCTACCTGTTGGGGACCTGTGCTACCTGTTGGGGACCTGTACCAGCCTATTGGGGACCTGTACCTGCCTATTGGGGACCTGTGCTACCTATTGGGGACATTTACCTGCTTATTAGGGACCTGTACCTGCCTATTAGGGACCTGTACCTGCCTATTGGGGACCTGTACCTGCCTATTGGGGACCTGTACCTGCCTATTGGGGACCTGTGCCACCTATTGGGGACATTTACCTGCTTATTAGGGACCTGTGCTGCCTATTAGGGACCTGTACCTGCCTATTGGGGACATTTACCTGCCTATTAGGGACCTGTGCTACCTATTGGGGACATTTACCTGCTTATTAGGGACCTGTGCTGCCTATTAGGGACCTGTACCTGCCTATTGGGGACCTGTGCTGCCTATTAGGGACCTGTACCTGCCTATTGGGGACCTGTGCTGCCTATTGGGGACCTGTACCTGCCTATTGGGGACCTGTACCTGCCTATTGGGGACCTGTGCCTACCTATTGGGGACATTTACCTGCTTATTAGGGACCTGTGCTGCCTATTAGGGACCTGTACCTGCCTATTGGGGACCTGTGCTGCCTATTGGGGACCTGTACCTGTACCTGCCTATTGGGGACCTGTACCTGCCTATTGGGGACCTGTGCTACCTTTTGAGGACCTGTGCTACCTGTTGGGGACATTTTCCTTCCTATTGGGGACCTGTACCTGCCTATTGGGGACCTGTACCTGCCTATTGGGGAACTGTGCTACCTCTTGACGACCTGTGCTACCTGTTGGGGACATTTTCCTGCGTATTGGGGACCTGTGCTGCCTATTGGGGACATTTATCTGCTTATTAGGGACCAGTTCCTGCCTATTGGGGACCTGTTCCTGCCTATTGGGGAGCTGTTCCTGCCTATTGGGGACCTGTGCTACCTATTTGGGACCTGTGCTGCTTACTGGGGACATTTACCTGCCTTTTAGGGACCAATGCTGCCTCTTGGGGATTCTTGCACCTCACTAGTCTGAGCCTGAGGTAAAAGTGGAGTTCCACCAATATGGGCACTAGTGAGGCTGCATTGATGGGCACTGATCAGGCTGCATTGCTGGGCAGTGCAGTCTGTATGTCTCTGTATGGGCAATTTTATTGCTGGTATATTGTTTTTGTAGCGCTGTATATATGTTGGTATTTTACTAATAGCAATTTTGAATCCCTAGGAAACAATGATATCAAGAAAGAGAAAAAATTGACTCGAAGTGTAGGATATTCGAAGAACCCAAAAGAATCGGTAAGTTTGATGATTTAACTTTACGTCTTCATTTTTAATATTGTATTTGTTCCTATTTTGTTTTATGATTTCTAAATAAGATATGTGCACAGGTTTTTTTTAAACTATATTCCGGCCCACCAATGGTCCGAGAGACCGTGATCTGGCCCCCTGTTTAAAAAGTTTGAGGACCCCTGATCATACATATACCATCCCCCGACTGCCCCTCTCACCAGTGTCTCTAATACATGTGACTGCCCAGCTCCACCATAGTAATGGCAGACACTGTATGTGTCCCTGCCCTGTCCTATCTTACATAAACCCAGAACTCATGAAGACTCTGTATAATACTGCAGTATTGTGGTATATCAGAAATGCCTGCAGGGAGGTCACACAAAAGCTGCCTCTGCAATAAGTGAGGGAACATGGCAGCTATATGAATTTCTGAGGTAATCTTGATCCCAGATATGATGTAGGAGCTGATACTACCCTAGTACACACTACACAATGTCTGAGGTAAATGCAGAGTAGTATATCAAACATGTCTGCAGGGAGGTCACACAGAAGCTCACAGTCTGTGAGGAAAATGTAGCATGCACCTGAGGGACATGGCAGCTACATGAATTTCTGAGGTAATCTTGATCCCAGATATGATGTAGGAGCTGATACTACACTATTACACACTACACAGTGTCTGAGGTGAATGCAGAGTAGTATATCAAACATGTCTGCAAGAAGGTCACACGGAAGCTCACAGTCTGTGAGGAAAATGTAGCATGCACGAGGGACATGGCAGCTACATGAATTGCTGAGGTAATATTGATCCCATACATAATGTAGGAGCTGATACTACACTAGTACATGATGTCTGAGGTGAATGTGCTCCTATCATCTGTCGTGTGAGGTGATGACCCCAGTATTATACTCCCTGACACTGCAGACATGTCAAAGCAGTGGACCCTTGTCCGATGGTTACATGGCAACATGGACCTGTTTTTATTTGGGTTGGGTAGTTTAAGGGTTAATGCTGTCTCTAAGTTTCTTCTTTCAGGTTCTGAGGAATTGTTTTATTAATTGGCTGGTTATTAACCAATAAGAAATCGAGTTGTGTGAATTGACCCGGTAACGGGCTTTGATTGGTCTGCCTTTTCGGCGGGAGTAAAGGACTATATATACTGGAACCTGAGGTGATTTCATCACTTTTCAACTTTGAAGTTAAGAAGATGGACGCTCTGCTAGCACAGCTGTTATCTCCTGTGAGGGAAGAAGGAGGGGAGTCATGGTTACGTGACTGCTTATCTCAGCCTGTGTTATCAAATACCTCAGCAGCTGCGGGGGCTTCTGTGGAGAATGCCCCTGATGTGATTGTTCCTGCAGCTGAAGCCATGGAGAGTGGTGAAAGCAGGAGTGGATCCAGGTTGCGGAGGCCAAGAGAAGCTTATTCCCCACCGCCCCCTACCCCTCGCAGACACCGTGCTGCAGTGAGGAGGTCCCCTGTGGAGGCTCAGCGGGCCAGGGCCCCATCTAGAAGCACAAATGACAGGAGGAGAGGATCTCGTTCTCTATCACGGGACTCTGGCGCCATCTTGTGTTCGGCCAGGGAATTGCAACCTCAGGAGAGGTTTATTGAGAGGAGAAGAGATGAGTGTGTTCTGCCACAGGCTGAAGCACAAGCCCAGGTTCTGCAAGTACCCGCGGGAAGAGGAGATGTTGGAGTTGTTTGTCGCTACGCCCGAGCTCATTCAAGCCAAGGGCAGACTGGGGCTGCCAGAGGATCAGAAGCCCCGGATCTGGCTGCGGTGTGGATGCCTCATGATCTTCAGGCTGAGGTTCAGCCTCCACCTAGGTGCCGGACCTCTTCGACTTCACAGGAACCGAACATGGAACGACCTGCTACTGTTGGTGAGATTGACGCTTTTTCTTCTCTTAATGCAGATAGGGCTTCTCCTGCTTTTGTTCAGGACTTAGTTAATAGGGTTGTGGCGGAAGTTAGAAGTTCAATGGGGGTTAATTCTCAGATGTTACCCTCAGCTGTCGGAGCTGTGGGGGTGGATGAATCCCTTTACCGCGAGGCTATGACCTGCGATGTCTCCCCTTTGGGCTTCCATCTCAGTCAGACAGTCAAAGATAAAATATGGAATAAGGAGTATGTTGACATTTTCTCATTGCTGCCTGGTGGGAAGGATTATAGCTCTCGGCTTGAGAGGAAAGAAGCAGACGGCGATGAGAAGAAGAAATCTTTTAAATCTTTTCATATGTGGCTTCAGGCCTTCAATATTTTTGCCGCTGTTTTAGGGGAAAAACATCCCTCGCTATGCAGTGGGCTGTTTCAGCACTCAGACTCTATCTTGGAGGCTTACAAAAGCTTTGGAGGGGTCGCATGGCTTCATTATGACGAAGCGTTTCGTCAGAAAATGGCCGTGCACCCCTCGCTGGCGTGGGGTACTAAGGATGTGGGCCTTTGGCTCAACCTTATGCTGCCTCAGAGGTCCGCAGGACCTAAACAGCAAAGCAGCTTGCCTTTGAAAAAGGGTTTCTGCTTTGCTTTTAATGACTCTATGTGTAAGTGGCAGGCAAACTGTCGGTTTTGCCACGAGTGCTCCTTTTGCGGCGGCAGTCACCCCGCCGCAAAATGTTTTAAGAAGGCAAATCAGCTGTCTCAGCAGCCACAAGGTGGTGGGAGGGACTCAATTTTCAAGAGCTCGGACGCCTGTGAAGGTACTAAATATGGTCCCGTGGTTGGACCGTTACCCCCACCACAAGAAGGCCGAGTTAATCAGTAATGGTTTTTTGTTTGTTTTTTTTGTACCTGGTTTTTCTGGTATTGGTTGTACGGTCTCAGGTAATTTGTCTTCAGTGCGTTCGTTTTCCTCTGAGGTTCGGGCTCATATTGAAAAGGAGTTGTCTTTGGATCGGATCGCGGGTCCGTTTTTAGAGCCTCCGTTTTCAGGTTTTCGGGTATCCCCTTTGGGTGCCGTACCCAAGAGGGATTCGCATGCGGTAAAAGTGATTCATCATCTTTCTTATCCAAAAGGATCGTCATTGAATGATCAAGTCGATCCTTCGGAGTTTCCGGTTTCATACACGCCGTTTGATGTAGAAGTGGACGCTCTGCGTCGGTTTGGCCGTTTCACTCTTTTGGCTAAGGCGGACATCAAGTCGGCTTTTCGTCTTCTCCCGGTCAGTCCAGAGGGTTTTAATTCGTTGGGTTTTTCGTTCGACAATTTGTTTTATTTTGATAAATGTCTCCCGATGGGTTTCTCGCTCTCTTGTTTTTACTTTGAATCTTTTTCGACGTTTTTGGAATGAGCGACTTTTGAGGAAGCGAATTGTGGGTTTATTTTACATTATTTGGATGATTTTTTGTTTTTCGGTACGGAGATTTCGGGAGATTGCTTTAAACTGCTGGATACTTTTCAGCGTTTAATGGAGTTTTTTGGTGTTCCTCTGGTGCCTGAGAAAACAGTTGGTCCTTGTACGTGTCTGGAATTCTTAGGTGTGATTTTAGATTCTTCCGCGATGGAATTGAGGCTTCCTCAGGACAAAGTTCAAAAACTGGTTTCCCTGATTGATTCTTTGCTGCTTAGGAAAAAAGCTACTTTGAGAGAATTCCAATCTCTTTTGGGATCTTTGAATTTTGCCTTGAGGATCTTGCCAATGGCTAGAGCATTTTCCCGTCGGCTGTATGACAGTATTAAAGGAGTCCATGGTGCAGGCGATCATATTCGGTTAACAGCGGAGCTTCGTTCGGATCTTGGTGTTTGGAGGAAATTCCTGGTGTCCTTTAATGGGATTAGTGTAATGCAAGAGGATTTTGTGGACTCCGACGCATTGTCGGTTTTTATTCGTTCTTTTCCTTCCTCAGGTTTTGTGATCTGTTTTTGTTCCACGTGGGATTCATGGTCGTGGCCGTCGGAATGGGTGTCTTCTGGGATTGTTTCTGGCTCTGCTCTTCTGGAAGTGTTCGCAGTATTGGTATTGTTGACGCGGTGGGGTGAATGTTTAGCTAATAAACGTGTCCGGGTAAGGCTGGAGTTGGTTGGTTCGGTCTTTGCGATTAACACTTTGGCTACTAAATGCAGTTTCATGGCTAGGGTTTTGAGGGAGTTGGTTTTGACCTGTCTTTTGCATAACATTTGGATAAAGGCTTCTTTGCATCAGGAGCAAGGTCAATTTTTTGGTGGTTTTGTCTCACGACAGCGTTTGGAAGACTTTCTGTGCCAACATCCAAGGATGGAGCGAGAAAGTGTCCCTTGCCCGCAATCCTTGTGGGGTGTGATGGGGATATCATCCAGTCACTGATACGTAATTCTCTGGCTCCTTCGACTTGGTGTTCTTAGGCTGGTTTCACATTTGCGTTTTTTTGCGCTTGAAAAAAACGCATACGTGCGCATGCGTTTTTTCTATATTTAACATGGGTGCGCATACCTGCGCGCTGGCATGCGCACGTATGCGATTTTCATGCGCTGCGTTTTTTTGGGGTGTGCGTTTGTATTTTACAGACGCTACATGTTGCATTTTTTGGTCCTGCAAAAAAGCGCATGCGCACGTATGCGCACGTTTTGCGCTAAAAATGGCCATTATAGCCTATGGATGCGCATACGTGCGCACTGGCATGCGCATGTATGCGTTTTTTTTAGCGCTGCGTTTTTTTGGTGGTGTCCACTTGTTGTACTAGTTATAAACTTCTAAAGTAAAGTCTATATAAAGGAGGTGCCTGCCAAAACTCTGCCACTACTACACTGACAGATTGGAGAGCAGACAGTCACCAAGGAACCCATCTTCTATCAGCGTCAAGAATGTGAGTATATTACATTATATGCCTGTCCTTTTAAATTATGTATGTACTAATGATTTTTATTATTTTTACATGCAGTATGTCTTCAGAATCCGAATATTCCCCATCGCGGCAGGAATTGGCGCAAGCAGACCGTGAGGTGATTATTTTCGTGCATCTGGTAAGTATATCTGCTGCTACTCCAAATCTCTTACGTTTTTTTCAACTTTTTTAAGACATCATCATCATCATCTTCTGCGGACGGGACTACTGAGGGCGAAGAGCAGGAGCAGCGAAGCCAAGTCCCGGTGGTGATACGGAATGTATGTATCAAATGATTTGTAATGTTCTTTATTTTTTATCTTCTATTTTTACTCTTTTTTATGTTTCTTTTTTTTGTAACTTTTTAGTCAATTTAAATTTGATTATTCTAATGAATGTGTTTTGTCTAGGTTCCACAACGGGATGAAGACGTCTACCTGGATAATGAGCAGCTCATCAGCCTGGTCCAGGAGCGTGCGCCGTTGTGGGACAGCCGTGACCGGCTGTACAAGGACAATGTGGTGACCCGGCGGCTATGGAATGAGGTGGCCGCAGCGTTGATGGATGGCTGGGACAGCGCCACAGCATCCTCCAAAAAGGCGTTTAGTGAGTATTTCCCTGCTCTGTATTGTGCCGCAGTGACTGTTGTCCTTGACGGCACTGTTGGGTTTCGTGCTAGGTATATTCTAGCAGGAAACCCAACAGTGTCATCGGGCTCTACAGTGACTGCTTTGAGTATTGTATTGCTATATTGTGCCGCAGTGACTGTTGTCCTTGACGGCACTGTTGGGTTTCGTGCTAGGTATATTCTAGCAGGAAACCCAACAGTGTCATCGGGCTCTACAGTGACTGCTTTGAGTATTGTATTGCTATATTGTGCCGCAGTGACTGTTGTCCTTGACGGCACTGTTGGGTTTCGTGCTAGGTATATTCTAGCAGGAAACCCAACAGTGTCATCGGGCTCTACAGTGACTGCTTTGAGTATTGTATTGCTATATTGTGCCGCAGTGACTGTTGTCCTTGACGGCACTGTTGGATTTCGTGCTAGGTATATTCTAGCAGGAAACCCAACAGTGTCATCGGGCTCTACAGTGACTGCTTTGAGTATTGTATTGCTATATTGTGCCGCAGTGACTGTTGTCCTTGACGGCACTGTTGGGTTTCGTGCTAGGTATATTCTAGCAGGAAACCAAACAGTGTCATCGGGCTCTACAGTGACTGCTTTGAGTATTGTATTGCTATATTGTGCCGCAGTGACTGTTGTCCTTGACGGCACTGTTTTTTTTTTCCCAACAGTGGACAAAGTCCGAACACGTTGGCGTTCGATCAAGGACCGCTTCAATAGTGATGTTCGTGCTGAGGGCCAGGTTCGCAGTGGATCTGCGTCAAGGACCAGAACTAGATACCGTCACTATCACGCGTTGCAGTTCCTAAGACCGGTCCTTGCCACGAGATCGTAAGTATTATAAATTTTGGGTTTTTATTTTTAATCTGTGTTTTTCTAATCCACAGCTGATGCTTCTTGTAAAGGCATGGTAGTAATGATTTTCCTTTCTTCCACAGCACCTGGAGCAGCACCCTGCAACCTGGCCCTGGAGCGGTCCTTCCTCGGACGTCCTCTGACCCGTCCCAGCCATCCGACAGCCATGAAGCACCTTGCAGGTCAGCCACACACACAGCTGGTGACCAGGAAGCTGGGCCATCAGGTGTTCCCCTGTCCCAGGTCTCTGCCACTGGTTATGCGGGCACTACCCGCCAGCGGCAGAGGGCCTTGGACAGGAATGTCTTGCCCGAGTTTATGCATTTGAGCAAGGCCTTTAATTCCAGCCTCAAGTCGCTGTCTGACAGAGTTGAAAGCGGTTTTGCACTCATGGAACGTGGTTTTAACCACTTTGAACACCGCTTCAATTCTGTAGAACAGCGCCTTGACCGTCTGGAGGCCGACCTCAACAGACCAGCACACCATTTTTTTAGTAAGATTGAAAAGGGCATGGCGGAACACCTTAGTCCTGAGCAACAGCTGAATGTGCTGCAGGCCTGCAACAATGCTTTCTTGCAGGCTATGCAGCATAATCGGTAAGGTCAGCAGTCAGTGGTGTCATTTCCACCTGTGCCACCATTGACTCGCTTCACCTCACTACCGACTTGTGCTGCATACCACTGCACGGACACCTCTATTCAAAGCCAGGACACCCACCGTTACACCACCACAAGTCTGAGTGCAGCTGGTCACTTCACCGACACCACCATGGCAAGCGCTGCTCCTGTCTGGAGCACCACCGCCACTCCCATGCATGCGTGGAGCTCAGCCACCACTAGGCAAACATGGAACAGCCCTGCCGCTACAACAACATGTAGTAGCCCTGCCACCACCACTCCGCAAACCTGGACCATCACTGCCGCCACCAGTCCTCCTGCCAACCAAGAGCAACAGCAGCAGCCACCTCAGCAGCAGCAGCAGCCACCTCAGCAGCAGCCACCTCAGCAGCAGCCACCTCAGCAGCAGCAGCCACCTCAGCAGCAGCAGCCACCTCAGCAGCAGCAGCAGCCACCTCAGCAGCAGCAGCCACCTCAGCAGCAGCAGCAGCCACCCCAGCAGACGGGGGACCTACACTCAATATTTGCCCCAAGTTCAAGGCGAAACCAATCAAGGCGGGCATTGGGCCAAAGTCGGTCCAGGCACACAAGCCTACGGCGACATGCCATTACAACAAATGTACCTGAACAGATTTCCTCTCCTCCAAGTGTTCCTAGTTTAATTCCCTTAACTGGACTACCTTCCCCCACAAGTTTTGTTGCCCCTTCCCCTCAAACACCGTCTTCAACTGCAAGTGTTGCATATTCCCTGCACACCCCCAAATTGAAACCATCTGCCACCAAACGCCGGAAAAAATAATTTTTTGGTTTATTTTTGTGATTAAAAATAAATTTACATTTGTGGTTCACCATTACAAAGTTTCATTAATGTTGTTTGCGCCGCTCACACACACTGATGGGTAAATACATGTTAAAAACCAACCCAAGGCCTAGTATAGTCATATGTGAAATAACACGGACTAGTATAGTCATACCAAGGCCTAGTGTAATAACTCGAGTTTTACCAACTTGGATCTGGTTTCATGAAAAACAAACTGTTGAAACTTGTCTAAAAAATAAGTTTCTTTCTTAAAAAGTTTCACCAGTTTGTTTTTTGTGAAACAAGATGCTAGTTGGTAAAAATCGAGTTATTACAGTAGGCCTTGGTATGACTATACTAGGCCGTGGTATTTCACATATGACTATACTAGTAGGCCCAAGGCCTACTATACTCATATTTGAGATACCACGGCCTAGTATAGTCATTCCAAGGCCTAGTGTAATAACTCTAGTTTTACCAACTAGAATCTGGTTTCATGAAAAACAAACTGTTGAAACTTGTCAAGTTTCACCAGTTTGTTTTTCGTGAAACAAGATCCTAGTTGGTAAAAATCGAGTTATTACAGTAGGCCTTGGTATGACTATACTAGGCCGTGGTATTTCACATATGACTATACTAGTAGGCCCAAGGCCTACTATACTCATATTTGAAATACCACGGCCTAGTATAGTCATTCCAAGGCCTAGTGTAATAACTCTAGTTTTACCAACTAGAATCTGGTTTCATGAAAAACAAACTGTTGAAACTTGTCAAGTTTCACCAGTTTGTTTTTCGTGAAACAAGATCCTAGTTGGTAAAAATCGAGTTATTACAGTAGGCCTTGGTATGACTATACTAGGCCGTGGTATTTCACATATGACTATACTAGTAGGCCCAAGGCCTACTATACTCATATTTGAAATACCACGGCCTAGTATAGTCATTCCAAGGCCTAGTGTAATAACTCTAGTTTTACCAACTAGAATCTGGTTTCATGAAAAACAAACTGTTGAAACTTGTCAAGTTTCACCAGTTTGTTTTTCGTGAAACAAGATCCTAGTTGGTAAAAATCGAGTTATTACAGTAGGCCTTGGTATAACTATACTAGGCCGTGGTATTTCACATATGACTATACTAGTAGGCCCAAGGCCTACTATACTCATATTTGAAATACCACGGCCTAGTATAGTCATTCCAAGGCCTAGTGTAATAACTCTAGAAACTTGTCTATTTCTACACTACCACAATTTTAAATAAAAGTTGGAATTGAGCTGATTACATTCATCCACTCAATGCTGACTTGTATTCCCCATTGACTTTCTTTGGGGTTGGGTTTTGAGGGTTGGGTTTTGAAAAAATCACATACTTTTTTTTCAACTAGTTGGACAATTTTCTCTTGAAAAAAATTGGTTTCCTGATTCATGGCCTGCAGCTTTGCTCGTTCCAATATATTTCACGCAGACTAGCAATGCTGCATTTTAACTCATATGTGTATTTACCTGCCCAGGTGTGTGAACATCAAAAAATTCAGTTATACATGGGAAGTTTTTTATTTAATTGGAGTTTAAAAAATATAGTGCACTCAGTAATGGTATCAAATAAGGTTTTTTATTACCATAAACAAACAAAAACATTACACCATTTCATCTTGCCAGTGCACCCGTCCTACATCAGAAATAAAGTAGGCCGCAAATTGGTCCCTCATTTGGCCAACTTCAACGGATGACCTGAGAGTGTGCTGAGTGAATTCAGGCAATGGGTTAGGAGCATCATCGTCCAGTTCAAAGGTCAGGTGCTCTTTAGCCATCACAAAGTTATGTAGAACCACACAGGCCTTCACCACCTCATCGACTGTTTCAAGTTTAAGATTAATGGCTGTGCCCAGAATTCGCCATCTGGAGACAAGAATCCGAAAAGCACACTCGACAGTTCTTCTGGCCCTGGTCAGCCTGTAATTAAATATTTTTTTGGTGTGGTCCAAGTCCCGGCTGGAGTAGGGTTTCAGTAAGTTTCCGCACATTTGAAAAGCCTCATCGCCAACCATTACAAAGGGCAGTGGCGGAGCTTCGGTGTGAGGAAGAGGCCGTGGCATAGGGAAATTAAATTGGTTGCCATACAACCTCCGGCCCATGTCTGAGTTTTTAAAAGCCTGTGAGTCATTACCACGGCCAAATGCTCCAATGTCCACTGCTACAAACATACATCCGGCATCCGCAATGGCCATGAGTACTATTGAAAAGTACTTTTTGTAATTATAGTACTCAGATCCCGTTCTTTTGGGTTTGATGATCCGTATGTGTTTACCATCAACAGCTCCCAAACAGTTGGGAAAATTGCATACTGTCCAGAATTTGTCAGCAATTTCCATCCACTTTTCAGCGGTGGGCAGGGGCATAAATTCTGGACAAAGAACATTCCAGAGAGCCCGGCAGGTGTCAGCAACAATTCCAGACAAGGTAGAGATTCCAATACGGTACTGGAAGTGTAGTGAAGATAGGGTTTCTCCAGTCGCCAGGAATCTGTGAACAGACAAAGAAGTAAAATTAATATTTATGTATATTATTTTAAAAAACTATAAAATAAAATATTAGTACATTCACGAAAACTAATTACCCAAGGTTTTGAATACTAAATTTAAAAAAAAAACATCAGACCGCACCCCTTGGTTTTTAAATATTACATACCGTAATGTCACCAGTAGCCGTTCCTCAGGAGGAATCGCACGACGGAGCTGTGTGTCCTGTCTCCGGATGGATTGTTGGACACGAGCAAGCAAATCCCTGAAACTTTCTTGGGACATCCGGATATAATCTGTAAATTTCTCCGGGTTTGCCTGGAGCTCGCTGTAGAGGGTGTGGTATGCCCCACGGCTCTCCCGGAGTTCAACAATCGGATGTATCCACATACGCCGCCGCTGCCGTCTTCACTGCCTCTCTCTCTTCCTTTGTTCATGGCAAGCAACTGCATACGCCTGAGCCATCGCGATGTCCAAATCCAAGTTGAAGTGAAAACTCTTCCAGCGCAGATCCATGGTCACGAGAAGAATCAAGCAAATGTGAATAATACTGTAGACAGGGTCTATATATTAACATACCACACCCACAATGAAGTCCCATTGGTCTTGTGTGTTGATGAATGTTTTTTTTTTCTTTTTTGGGGGGTTTTTCCAAAATCTGTAAAAAAAACGCAAACGCACAAAAAACGCATACAAACGCACAAAAACGCTGCGTTTTTTTCCTGCATGCGCATAAAAATGCTTGCAAAAAACGCAGCGTTTGTATGCATTTGTATGCGTTTTTTCTATGCGTTTTTTTGCGCTAAAAACGCGCTGGAAAAAAAAGCAAGTGTGAAATTAGCCTTATTCAGCATCTTGGTCTGATTGGAAGATGTTCTGTTCAGTACATAATTGTCATTATTGTCCTACGACGCTAGTTTAACCCTAGCCTTCTTGCAAGAAAAGGTAAAGTCTGGTGTCAGTTCTTCCGGTCTCCATCGGATTTTGGCTGGGATCTCCTTTTTCATGCAACTTTACGGTCGGACGTCTTTACATGGGCTTTTTCCGGTGCGCCAATTTCTAAAGGGTTTAAGGAAAGCGAATTTTCGTCCGGACTGTAGATGGCCTATATCAGTGGACCTGCTGATGCGGTTATGGGACACTTTGCCCAAGGTCTGTTTCGATTCATTCGAAACTTGCTTATTCCGGACGTGCTTTGTTTTTGCATTTTTTGGCGCGTTTCGGGTTTGCGAGCTGGTTGCCTTGAACAAGGTTTCGCCGTCAGGTTTACAGGTCTCTGACGTTACCGTTTATTTTTCGTCGGTCATTATTCGGCTCCGTCGTTCCAAAACAGATCAACTGGGTAAAGGCGTGTTGATTCGGCTTGGGGCCGTTCCAGATTCTCCGCTTTGCCCTGAGGCAAACTTGGTACGTTGGTTTTCTTTCTGCCCTAAAGTCAATGGCCCATTATTTTTGCACGGCTCTTTGGAGCCGGTCACGAAATTCCAATTTGGTGTTTTACTTAAGGAATGTTTGCTATTTTTGGGTCTGGGACACCTAAGAATTACCCCACATTCTTTTAGGATCGGGGCCGCAACTGAAGCGGCCCGTCTTGGGCTGTCAGAAGACAGGATTAAACGTCTGGGAAGGTGGGAATCTAATAGAGCAGAATTGTATATTCGTCCTGACCTGGCATTCACGGTTTAATTTTTGTTCTTTTGTTATAGGTCCAAGGACTATATGGATAGTAGGACATTCTTACGTTCATTGGGCTCATCGTAGAGCAAGTTTTCGGCCTTATACAAACAATTTGTCTTTCGATCCGGCTACCGTCCGTATTTTTTGGCATGGCGTTCGTGGCTTGCGCTGGGGGGATCTGTGCCAGCTTATTAGAGAGCTCTCATCCTCCTGTCCTCTTCCCGATCCGTTGATTTTGGTTAATGCAGAGGGATATGAATTTACTCCGTTCTATGTTTCCCGGGACTTTTCTGTTTTTTTCCGAAGTCGTTCCCCGTTTGATCTGGAATGGTGGCCCGTTAGGTTTTGTGAACGGTATCAGGAAAAGGATTAACAGGAGGATGGAAAGATTCATGTCTAGTCTAGGTTTTTTCTCTTTTCGCCATTTGGATTTGGAAGGCTTTTTGCCGGGCCTGTATCGTCCGGTTGGTGTTCATCTGGGGGACATAGGCCTCGATATCTTTAATTTGGGCCTCCAGACGGTTGTGGAGCAGTGGCTGGTTGTTTTGGGGGTGGTCAGCCATTCGTGATGTCTGCCCGTTTGGGTACGATTGCTCTTTTCAATGAGCGAATTTTGGTTATCGGATTAATAAAGGAATTATTTATGGAATTATTTATTAAAGAATTAATTATTTGGTGGATTTGGGTTTTTCCCATGGATTTCAGTAACCCTTAATAAAGTTTACATGGCCACTTTTCTCCACATATGTCTGGATGTCTCAATTATTTATTATAGAGTATTTAAGTTTGTTGGGTCCTGTGTTGCCATGTCAAAGCAGCGGACCCTTGTCCGATGGTTACATGGCAACATGGACCTGTTTTTATTTGGGTTGGGTAGTTTAAGGGTTAATGCTGTCTCTAAGTTTCTTCTTTCAGGTTCTGAGGAATTGTTTTATTAATTGGCTGGTTATTAACCAATAAGAAATCGAGTTGTGTGAATTGACCCGGTAACGGGCTTTGATTGGTCTGCCTTTTCGGCGGGAGTAAAGGACTATATATACTGGAACCTGAGGTGATTTCATCACTTTTCAACTTTGAAGTTAAGAAGATGCCCGCCCGCCCTCCCCAATTTTATGTATTTCTCTCTTTTTCCGTCATGAAAACTTAATTAGAGTTGGGTACGATTGCTCTTTTCAATGAGCGAATTTTGGTTATCGGATTAATAAAGGAATTATTTATGGAATTATTTATTAAAGAATTAATTATTTGGTGGATTTTGGTTTTTCCCATGGATTTCAGTAACCCTTAATAAAGTTTACATGGCCACTTTTCTCCACATATGTCTGGATGTCTCAATTATTTATTATAGAGTATTTAAGTTTGTTGGGTCCTATGTTGCCATGCTTCCTCCTGTTCATCCTGTGCAAGAAAGAGGGAGAGACACAGATTTCCTGCTCTATATAATCCCACCCTCCTCACAGTAAACCACCAGGCACAGACATACTGTGCTTCTTACTCTGAAAGCAACATCACTCGTGCTTAAAAATCTACACCACTATACCAAAAAAGCTGCAGGAGTAAAGGTCCACCCATCCCCAAGACATGTCCTCCTCCGCCTATGGCTCCAGTGGTTTCTTGTGTGAGGGAACACTTTCTTGGATATGTTTGATCACAGGAGTTTCTACCACATCCTCAGTCCTGTGAGCTCATCACATATCAAGTTATTGACATGGAGCTCAGCAGACACTGGAGCTCCTTTTAAGATCAGCTGAGAGGGCTTGGAGGCACAGCAGAAACACTCACTCATGTGATAAAACAGATGGCCAGGGAAATTAGTTACCTGAGACAGTAGCAACTGCGAGTCTATGCTGTTTTAACTGTTTACCTACTTATCATAAGTAGAGATGAGTGAACATCGTCGTCTCCCTCCTTTATGGCAAGCTATAGCGCTTACCGAATAAGCTGCATCGGGAACCCTGATACCTGGAGAGCTCCCAATGAACAGCTGTTCGGCGCCGCAGCTGCATGTGTCGCAGCTGTGTGAGAGTCACAACACACACAGGCTCTCCATGCATGGGTAAGGAAAGGGTGTTGGGAGGTGGGTGGAGCTAGGAGGTTCAGAGCGGGAGAAGAGTTAGAGCTAGAGGAGTCTTCTGGGACTGCTGGGAGGGAAAGAGACTGAAGGAAGCTCCCTGTAGAGGGAAGCGATCTCAGAGGCACGGGCTGGGCAGAGGCCACCCGTGGGGCTCATTCCACGCTGACTGCCATCAGGTGGAGGGATCAGGCCCCTAGTCTAGTGGAGTGGACAACAGGGCTCAGCTAGAAAGATGACAGCTTTGGCAACTTTAGGGGACACAGCCACCAACCACAGTTATCTTCGCCATAAAGGCAGCCAAAAGGGAGCAAGGAAGCGCAGAGAATACGTTATCCGACAAGGTCCGCGGCTGCTGGCCTGGGGCACTGACTGTGAGGTGTTGTGTAGGAAGAGGCGAGAAAGCAACACAATGAGACGGCCAGGAAAGGCATATACTGAGTAAGTCCACTGACCTGGCGGGTGCTCTAAGTGCTCTGTTCAGGATTTAGAGTGTGTTCAAATTGGAGTCCGACACTTTATCGATCAGACACGGGCAGACAAGCAGAAGGAGGTGGATCTGTGGAGCATATATGAAGTACCTGCACCATAGTAAGCTAGCAAGGGGGAGTAAGTATTAAAATGTTATTCCCATTTCAGCTTTTCATGACTGAGACAGGGATAAGGTTGGTTTCACACTTGCATTGAGGATGGCAGCCTACTTGCTCCTTTCTTCCTCTATGAAGCTCCGCCCACGCTCTGCCTACTGCCGCATGTGTCCAGCGTTTCCCTGCTTACCTATCTTTAACATTGGGTATGCAGGGGCATGCGTTGTATGCAGATGCGTCCGCATGTGGAGATTTGATGTGTGCGGCGACTGCACGGAAACTCAAAATTTTGCATTTCCGTGGGGTCGCCGCACACATCAGATCACCGCATGTGGACACATCCGCATACAACGCATGTCCCTGCGTACCCAATGTTAAACATAGGTACGCAGGGAAACACTGGACTCCTTGCGGCAGTAGGCGGAGCGTGGGCGGAGCTTCATGGAGGAAGAAAGGAGGAAGTTAGGCTGCCATCTGCAGCCCTCCTGAACACTAGTGTGAAACCAGCCTAACAGCATCCTGGTTCTGACCACAGGAGGTAGATCTACAAAAGCAGTCATGTGAGGCTGATCTATGCTGTTTCTGTAACTGGGATGCTCCAGCCTGAACTATAGTAGTAATTTCTCTCAGGTGAAGGAGGTCAGCCCACTTGCATAAGGCTGGCGATATATTTACAAGATGCAAATAACTTTGTTTTTTTTGCAATGATTTTCTAAATTCACTGGGTAAGGAACTGGCTTTCTCCTGCGGGCACTAACACAAGTACCCAATCCCCAAGCTTAAATTGTCTCTGTGGCGTCCTGTGTCTTTGCCGCCACAAAATGGTCAAATATGTACTCTGTTGTATGTGTTTTGTAAATGATGGGAGTTATGTTTTCTCTGCTGGAGACAACAGCACACACACAATTTTACCTCACTCCCTTACTTCCCAGAAGCTTAGAGCTTTGGAGGCGTACTCTAACTGGGAGGGGGAGGAGTGAAGTTGTTGTTCTGTGAAGAAGACGGTGGAGAAAAAATGGTGATTGTTCAGGGAGCAGCGACATGTGCTCTCCCCTGGAACAATGCTGAGGAGAATCAAGGTTTCAGCCCCTAGGCAATCTATGCTTCTAGAGTCAGATGGTAAGCTGAAAGACTGTGTGGGTTTATACAACCAACAGTGGAGTGTCTTCTCCCAGGAGAACTACAGCAACCGAGGATCAGTGAGGGATGGTGCAAGAGGAAAGTTGTGCTTCACACAGGATTCAAGCTGCAAGTTGCCGGGGGGGGAAGAAAACACAGTGAGTAAGTGGCTGTACTGGAAGTTTCAGACTCCAGGAAGCCTTGGTCCCTGAAGGAATTAGAACAGCAGGAAGTTTATACCGAGTTTCAGCAGACAGAAGGATAACTCCCATCGTGCAGAGCAGACTGTAAACCTGGCGAGAGTTGTAATTTCTCCTCTGAACTGCATCCGAACTTCAGTAAATGATAAAGTGACTTTCCTTGTCTCCTGCCTTGTTACTCCGCGCCATCTACTTCCATAATGATCTCTGGGGGGTCAGCCCTAGTTGGAGGGGGTTAAACATCTGCACTGCCATCACCATCTACTCCCCCAGGGATCATCTGCAGTACTGGTTATCCTACAGTTGAACACTCCAACTGGTGTTATTTTTACTTTATTTTTCAACCCCCATTTCACTGTCCCTGGAGCACAGGCACTGGGCACGGCTGCCACCCCCGTGACCTTCTGAATCTAACACTGCCCGGCGACCTGAGTACCCCACTCTGGGCGAGACATCTCACTCGAGCAGACCGATTATACTACTTGGATTTTTTCTGTTGAGGCGATGCTCATTTACCTGTCTTTTCAGTTTATTCCCACGACACAATAAATCATTATGTCTTGCCTCTTGCAGAAAACGATTATTGACTCCTGTCTCCTTTGGAACCCCATTTAGCACACTTAGGCTAGTTTCACATTAGCGTTTTTTTGCGCAGCGCATCGGGCGCATAAAAAACGCAAAGAAAAACGCAAAACAAACGCGCGTTTTTTTAACGTCATGCGCACGCTGATGCGTCAAAATAACGCAGTGTTACTTGCGTTTTACATGCGTTTTTGCATGCGGTTGCGTTTTTTATGCGCATGCGTTTTTAGGTGTGACACTTCACAATAGAAAAATCCTTGACCACCAATGGGTCACCAGTGGGCGTGTGTCATTGGAATGTTTTTTATAGACCCTGTACTGCTGAATTCATCAGATTTTGCTGCTGTTTCCGGTGTCAAGATGGACCTGCGTCTGGATAATTTCCGCTTCAAGCTGGATCTTGACATTGCGCTGTCTCAGGCGTATGTCTTTTGTTGCCAGCAAGAAAGGGAGAGGGAGAGACAGCAGAGACGGCAGCGGCGTCGGTTTTGGAGGCATCCAATCATCGAACTCCGGGCAAGCCGTGGAGCATATCACACGCTGTACAGCGAGCTACAGGAAAACCCGGAGAAATTTGCTGACTATACACGGATGTCCCAGGAAAGCTTCCTTGACTTGCTGGGTATGGTTGAAGGAAACATCCGGAGAAGGGACACTCAGCTCCGGCGTGCCATTCCTCCCGAAGAAAGGCTCCTTGTCACCTTACGGTATGTATGTTATGTTTGCATAATTTTTTTGGCTTTTTGCTTTTTTTTTTTTTTGGTCCAAAAAATTAGGTTTTTTTTGGCTATTGAATTTTAACATTATTTTTGGGAAATTGCTTTTTTGCATAATGGTTTTTCTTCTGGCATGTACTAATCCCAAGCCTTTATAAAATGTTTTTTTGCTATCTTGTATTAAAAAAACATGCAAAATAGTTAGGCCATGTACTTTTTTATTTTCAGTGTTTTTAGTAATACCCAAGACAGAAATACAATTATTTTTTCTTTTTATGTTTGGCAGGTTCCTGGCAACTGGAGAGAGTCTTTCATCCCTGCATTTCCAGTACCGGCTGGGAATCTCTACTTTATCCGGGATT
Source organism: Dendrobates tinctorius (assembly GCF_039654945.1). Classification (NCBI taxonomy): domain Eukaryota; kingdom Metazoa; phylum Chordata; class Amphibia; order Anura; family Dendrobatidae; genus Dendrobates; species Dendrobates tinctorius. Next base: position 120,310,580 of record NW_027361690.1, on the reverse strand, counting down.
GTTGCCGACACCTGCAGGGCTCTGTGGGATGTTCTGTGTCCGGAGTTTCTACCATTGCCCACTGCCGAAAAGTGGCTTCAAATATCGGAGAAATTCTGGGCAGTCTGCAATTTCCCAAACTGCCTAGGAGCGGTGGACGGGAAGCACATCCGCATCACAAAACCCGCAAGAAGTGGCTCCGAGTACTACAACTACAAGAAGTACTTTTCCACAGTCCTAATGGCCATTGCGGATGCAGACTGCCGGTTTGTGGCGGTGGACATAGGGGCATTCGGACGGGGCAACGATTCACAGACTTTTAAGAACTCTGATATGGGCTGGAGGTTGTACGGCAACCATTTCAATTTTCCACTGGCACGGCCTCTTCCCCAAACCCAAACTCCACCACTGCCATTTGTAGTGGTTGGGGATGAGGCATTTCAGATGTGCCCAAACCTGCTGAAGCCGTACTCCAGCCGTGACTTGGACCACCGCTAGAAAATTTTCAACTACAGGCTTACGAGGGCTCGCAGGACTGTAGAGTGCGCCTTTGGCATTCTAGTGTCCAGATGGCGAATTCTCAGCACCGCCATCAATCTCA